>NW_026294791.1:2580000-3273000 GCF_026119805.1 Tympanuchus pallidicinctus | reverse complement strand
AGTAGAATTAATATAAAAGTTGTGTGGAATTTTCAAAACCAGTAGTTGTAAGTTATGTCTGTAATGTTCCTCACTACCAGATTTATAAAAAGTATTCTAGGCATGATATAAGAATTCTTCCACTTAATCAGATTACAAGAAGTTAATTTGATGAGGATAATGCGTGGTACGTTTGATGAGTTTGTTTCTACGTCAGATGTGTTTTATTTCTAGTGAAATCTCTGTCAGGTTCATCCTATTTCAATTTTTGCTCATGCTGGACACACAATACATTGTAGAGAACAAATCCGTTCTAAATTACCTTTCATGTGTTTTAGAGGGCAATTTCTGCATCCCTGCTCCTGCATGATATTCCATTTAGTTTTGTACAACTACTGATAGATAGATGGAAGGTGCTGGGTTTGTGGCTTCAGTGCTTATGATCTCTGTTAGCCTGTGTGCACTGCTGTCTTGGCACACTTTTGAGTCAGTTGAATATACTTTTAATAACAGGGAAAAAAATAACAAAATTTAGTTTGAAAGACTTCAGAATAACTTTGAGCAGTATGTGTTTAGAGTGTATATCATGTGAAGACTGAGCTGTCATGAGCACAGTGATGCTCAGATTTGGGATACTTGGTTGGGAGATCTGACTTGCTCTAACATCAAACTACATTTCATAACTTTGATGCAGAAGACGAAAATATTCTTTTTTGTAGTGAGTTGAGAACAGAAATGGAGAAGTAAATTATAATGCCTGTTGGCCTTACAATTCACTGAACGTGTTGAGGTCGAAGGGGCACTTTGTTTGTGAAGAATGTTGAGAGGTGCATATCTTTCCATGCGTGACTCAAATGTTTTAGGTGAATTTCAGCATGCAAAGTTTGGGAGGCTGATTCCTGCTGTGTAAAACAAAGGATCTGTGAAAACGTATTCCGATTAAAATGTAATCAGGAGTTCTTTGACTGTAACTAATGGCCAAGTACAATTCAGTACAAAAAGGCCCTTTTGCAGTCTGGAGTTCTCCCCCATTTGTAAAATCTGTGACTGACAAGAGATGTCAGAGTTCATCTCAGTGAAATGCTCCCGGTTGTGTTGAACTCATTTGAGCCTATCAGATAAAATAACTAACATTCCAGGATCAATCCCCCATTCTTTCACGAGAGGAAAAAAATCTGAATATATTATTGTTAGCTGCAAATGCCCGTGACTCAGCCATGCAGACATCCAGTAGATAACTTTACAGGCCACTTAAAAAGTATCTTGATCTTTTTGTTTGCTTGGTAAGAATTCTGCATTCATTCTGATGGTGCAGGAAATGTGCAGTAAATTTCAGAGCGTGCTGAAAGTTGCTTTCTGCTTCAGCGCCCGGCGAGCAGCCGCGTGGCTGTGAGCGTAGTGTTAGGCTGTCTGTGTCTGATCCCAGCCAGCCCAAGTCCCGAGCTGTGCTCCATCTTAGCAGGAGGAGTGCTCACGAGTCTGATTTTGCACTCTTGTTTTCACGGTGGATGTGTTTATTGTAATTCAGACAAACACACGGGGTGCTGTGGTCGCATTGGCTCACACCTAGTAGCCCTTCCAGCAGTCCAGCAACAAGCCTGTGCTGTACCTGTTTTCTTTCTGCACCACACTGCCTGTGCTAACTATAAGAAAAAATGGCCTGAAGAGTGCTGTGGCACTGGAAAATGATCGTAGGCAGCTTTAAACTGAGAGAACAGAGCAAAACCAGCATGTTGGCAGATGCTGAGGTGCAAGGTGAGCTTGCTTTGCATTGATAGTTGGTTTTTATATTAATAATTTTCTGTCCCATTTTAAAAGCATGTATTTGGCTTTTCCTCTGTAGGAGTTGTTCAGAGCTTTCTTTACATCTCCCATTTCAGCTCCTTCTGATCTCGCAGTTGGCTTGCAGGAGCATCATATCATTGAGGCTATTTGGAAAAGGAAGTCCTCCTCCCACCTCCGTGTTTGCATCATCATGCATCCAATGAAATTATCTCAGTAATGGAAATTTACACACGTGCCAAATACTGTAGGAATATACAATTCTTTGCTTTAGTGGGATGAGCATCCAGAGTGCAGCTAGAGGAGTTGTTGCACAGTTCAGGCATCTCTAAGAATTCAGAAAGCAGGCAGTTTTTAGTGGTTCATTGCTCTTTTTCCTTCTGATTTTACACTGACAGTACAGGTCTCTGAAAAATTTGTGTGAACTGAGGAAAAGTATGATGGCACCCATGGGTGATGAAACCGTTTTTTTTACTTCTTTTGCAATATATGCAAAGTTTTTCATTGTATTTTATTTTATTTTTCTAAGGTTTTAATTTTCTTTTTCAACTATATTGCATTGGAAGATAAGATTTCTCTTTATTATTTCATTCACAGCTTGTGAAAGGTCACTATTTATATTTTTCTGCCTTCCAGCAAAAACAGACTGGCTTTGTTGGCATATATTTAAAAACAAACACAAACAGCCTTCTTGTTTTTTTGCTGTTCATTACAAAAGAAACAGAAAGGTTACCACTCTATTCCCCTCAAGGTCAACTTTCAGTTTTCAGGTTGGTTTGAAGGGTGTGGGTAGCAGATTACAGCCAAGTGCTTTGAGCTGAATAACCACTGTTCTTCATTTGCTTTAAGTTCTGCACTAATATTATGTTGAAATTGTTTTATTTACATTCTGCTGGGTTTTTTTGTTTGTTTTTTGTTTTTTGGGGGGGTCCTGGAACCACGCAGCACAGATTAACCTTTATCTGCAGTGAGTTGTACTGTATAAATGGAGTCGTGAACATGGATTTTCAAGTCCTTTTTCATTCCTCCTTTCTTTTCCTTTTTTTTACCTTTAATTATTTATTGTGCAGCTACTGCTGCATTGCTTTATTCTTCCTAACAGATGTGTGACTTTTTCCTGTATAGGCAAGCCTGTTGTCCTGTCCAAAGAAGTGGAGTCTGTTCTTGTGGGTGCTGCTATTCTTGGAGCTTGTGCTTCTGGGGATTTTGCATCCATACAGGTATGCAGTACCTGATTTTTTATTTTCAATTATGTCTTTTTGAATTATATTTTATGTTTGGAAATTTGGCCTTATGCACAGGCTTTGATTCAAGTGGAAAAGTTTGCAGAGCCAGGAGGGAGCCAGCGTCGCTTTCTGTCCAGCCTCATTCTTTAACACTGTTTCTTATGAGCACAGAAGATTCACTAATGTTTGGTTGTGGTGACATGCAGTATAAGCTGTTCTCTGTAAGTTAGGCCATGTAATCTTACAGGCAGAAGAGGGCATTTGTCAAGGCCCTCTCCTGCAAGAAGGTCACACTTTCATCTCAGCTCCGAGTCCCACTTCGCGTTGAGGAGCATTAAATGTCAGAAATACCATAGCACTTATAGAGTTAAAAAGAACAAAAAACACACCTACACCTCTTGTTTTGCTCACAGTGAATTCAGAGTTAATAACGAGAGTGGAACTTCATGTTTATTTGTGTTATTTCAGTCCCTTAATGGTTGTAGAAGTGGCAGTAATGCTTTTATGTTCAGTGGATCAGCCAAAGCATGACTTAACTGTGTTTATATAAGTGACAGTAAGACACAGAAACCTGTAGAACCATCTGTGTTCTCAGAATCAGCTGTTTTCCCACCTGTCCTTGTGCTACCATAAGGCACTTCCTCTCTTAGCAGAAAGCACAGCTTCCTTTCATATGAATTCTTCCATTAAAGTTAATCCCCTTGGAACAAATATATTGTACAATATGCATTTCTACTTAAAAATTCCAATGCTTCTAAGGAAATCTTGATTGTTTTGATGAAAGTAATTTCAGCAGCAGCTTTTGGTGATAGGAACTCATATTTAATTCCTGCCTTTTTGTTGTGTTTCATTTACAGCAGCATTTCGTTTCTAGTTTAAGATACCTTACATTATTATGCAATCAGTGACCATCTCAAAACTCTTTAAATTAAGTAAGTCTGTCTTCATAAAAATATGGTCCCTTCCCATCTTTTCCTGAATCAAAGAAAGTAATACCAGAATATAAAGAAAAAAAAGAAACAAATCCCATTTCATTCCAGTGCCTCAGGCTGCTTTCTCCATTCGTGTCGGGTCTGATTGCAGGGCTCTTGCTGGCCTGCAGGGCGATGCCTTTTTTTCACTGAGTTGCAGGTCAGCCCCAGGCACTTCCTTGGGATCCCCCCGGAACAGAAAAGGGGAAAAAAGTTTGGAAACAACTGTTGTTGTTCATCTCACTGGACTTTTATGACATGTTTCTTTCCACCCCACTGCCAGTGGTGTTTGCTGGGAGCCAGGTGAGGCCCCATCCGAGACACCAAACCTGCGGTGGGAAGAAGCCACTCTGTGTTTTGACTTCGTGTCTGTTCAGAAGATTGTAGTTAAAGAGGTGACACCAATGGCAATATCAGCTGTATCGTGCAGCAAACGTTTTCAATTATGTTGAAATATTTTCCAAAGAATTCAGGTACTTGAGATCAGGAACAGTATAAAATATGGAAATGATTTTTTAGGTGTAAATGGGTATCTAGCATTGCAGTTCAATAACCTCTTGTTTTTCTAACACTTTCTGCAAAGCAAAACCTTTTGTAGAGGTGCTGCTGCAAACATTCAATGTCATTGCAGTTTCTGCAAATAGCAGAAGTTATTATCTGTCTTCTGATAGGTGCTTCCTACTTAGTTATTGAGTTTTCCAAAACTGTTTGTTTGCTCAGTCTAACAGTAAAGGAGAAAAAAATACAAATAAAACCACCAAACAACCAACCCTGTGTGTTTTTTTTAGCAGTAGCCTCTTTCTTTATGACTATGTTTGTTTGAAGGGGAATTTTTGCTGTATTTGTCCCAGTGATTTTGGTCACATTTCTCAGAATGATTTTTGGACATGTCAAAATCAAAATGCTTAAAAGCAATCTGGTTTTCCTGGCTTTGCTGTTCTCTCTTCTCTAAAATAGGAAAAAATAGGAAAGCTTGGAAATAGGACCCAAAACCAAGGTCTCTCAAAATACCTCTGGTAATCTTAGCCTGGATTTCATAAGGTCTGCTGACCACAGAGCAGGCAGGTAAAGCACACCGGTGCCAACCATTGGTAGTAGTGCTGCTCAGAGGGATGCTTCAGGGAGCTGGTGAGCCTGTGGAGCAGGGCTGAGCTCAGGATGTGTCTGCACACCGAAGCTGCAGCTTTGGGATGGCAGTGTGCATCAGGTGTTAGAGCTGCCCTGCTCATGTGTTCTGGTGCTGTGGGCTTTTGGGGGGTCCAGGGCACCAAGATAGAGCCAGTGCTCTGACCATCTGCTGTTTGCTCAGGAAATTTGGTACACAGGAAGGTGTGTGGTAAGGAGAAACGGTATAGAGTCAGAAACATATGGTAACCGTGTACTGTAATTAGTGTTAGTTAGACTTTAGATTAATGGTTGGGAAATGGATTGGCATTGCCCGTTGTTTGCTTAGGGGTAAAGTAGGTGGTTGTGGTGGTTGCTGTTACTGCCATAGTCCTGTACTGTCTTGATCCTTAGTCCTGTTACATTCCATCACTGGGATTTGGAAATGGGGAAGTTGCTGCAGAGAAACTGGGGGATTATCGCTCCAGGAACAGGGAGTGATTTACCTACAGTTGTTTCATAGTGAACCCAACCAGCACGTTTGTGAAGCAATAGGATTCTCACACTTCCTCTTCTTGGGCAACTGATTATAATGGCTGGAACACAAATATGCTTTTCCCTAAATGAGTTTCTTCTCAGAAGGAAGCAAGTCTCAGTGCACCTCCCGACTCCTTCCCTTTTCTGTAATACAGCAGTGGCCATTTACAGGACGTGGCACTTCCTTATAATCCTTATTTCTTTTATCTTCTTGAGTGATTTGGACAGAAAAGACTTTCATGCTTTTTGTTCACCGCATCTGTATTTGTCACAGAATTCTCAGCATGCTGAGCCTTCACAGGAGGGAAAAAAAAAAACACAACAGATTGGAAATGAAAGTTACTGTAAAATTTGTAGCCGTTGAGGTTAATTTGCTGGATGTGTGTGGTTTTAGGAGCTCGAGCCCCTTGGAGCTGCAATTTCATCTTTAGGTAATTCTATCAAGGAGAGATTTATAACCTCCATCTCTCATGCCTGGCCACCATATGTCGTTCCTTCAAAGAATGTTGACTTCTCTGTTTTCCTCTTCATTTATTCTCTCTGCATTTTTCTCCTCTGTGGTAAAAGAGAATTAAAACAATTGGTTTGTCCAAAAAGGACAAAAACCACACGCGGTGTGGTGAGAGTTACTTCCCATTTCATCTTTTGGTTATTTAGTCTCCAGAGTCTCTGGGAAAAGGAGAAAATCTGAATTTCTTCGTGCAATTTGGTTTATCTTTTCATTTGCCCCTGCTACAGCTTTTTCCTTTTGGAAAAAGGAAATACCTTGATTATTGTTCCTGTGAACTGGAGCACAGCCTGCCCGGGTCAGCGCTGACACAGAAGATAGTGCTGTGTAAAAATCATATGACATAAGGATTTATGAAACATATACTATAGTTTGGGGGATTTTTGAAACACGTGCCTCATTCAGTGAAATAACCTTACTGCTTCTGGCTTAGATGGGTCCATTTATTGGTTCTCGCCATTCCTTCCATGTGCAGCAGCAGGATCCTGGTTTTTTTTCTATGTGATTGTTTCTGTAGTAAAAATATAGTTTCCGGTATAGCAAGCCAACAATTCCTTCTCAGTAAAAATGTTCAATAAATAAATGTCAAAGTTTCCACTATATCCTCATTAATCTGCTTCACTTGTATGTAATTGAAAATGGGAAGAAGGTGCTGTTTGATTTGGCAATCATCCAGCTCTTTTCTTTTTTTTGGATACCCGACTCTTTGGGACAAAGCTGTACACCAGGGAACAGGGTTATTGCCTTATAAAATTCTGCACTCCACTGACTATTCCTTAATTGCATATTAAAGCAATTAATAAAATTGCTAGTATGAAACTAAACTGCCAAATTTATTTTGGAGCTGGTATCTACTGTGGGTCGTTCTTACTGGTTAATATGGAAGAGAAGAACTTCATCTGGTTTGATAAAATACGTTTCACTGGTAACTTTCTGCATTCATTTTTGGTGTAAAACGTTGAGCTAGAAGTTGGTTCTTTCTGGTACAATATAGTTAGTCCACAGCTCTGGTAATGGACCAACTGGCAATAGTGAATTGACAGCATTTCTTAAGAAGACACATAAGCAGTAATTGGACCTGCTCAACTGTTTGCTGAGAGAAGGAGCAAGATGGGGCTGTTTTCACTTCTGGATCAGGCTGTCTCTGCAATTTCGTGTAGCTCCACTTATGTCAGTGGACATGGTTCAGTTGATGATCTGATCCTCTATTCCTCTTCCAAAGTATTACCTGTCAGGTCATGGATTGAAATTAATACAGGTGTTCTAGTTGATTTCCATATTTTCAAAAGGAAGAACCAAGTGAAAGATCAGGGAGAGGACAGCTTTTTTTTCCTTAGAAATGGTAATAACTTGGGAAATCAAAAGAGGAAATAAGATGACTTCTCCCTGTTGAATTAGGTAATATTGCCTTCCTTCATCTCATTAAAAATGTAAAGTTCTTGTTTTTGAGCAGGGTAAATTAGTAATTAAGTGCTATAATCAACTTGTGTAAACATAATAATGAAGGAGAGCAGCAAATTAATCATTTTGTTGGCTTGCCTTACCCAATTAATGCACCTTTTGCTAAGGGCCTTCATGTTACATTGGGATGTTTTTCTCCTTTTTCTTAATCTGGATATTTTGGAAAGTCAGAAGAAGGAGGTGGTTGTTCTTAGATGCCATGCTGTGTGCAGATTGCGTGTTCAGGTGCTGTGAACTTGCCTTCCTTTTCTTTAGAAGCTCCAAGTTTGCTTTGAGTCCATGCTTCAGTGGAGGCCATTCTTGGGCAAGGCTGGGCGTTGGCTTTTGCTTTTCTTTGTAGTATATTGGCTGGGCATGGCACAGCCACGTCTTTATGTCAGTGATTCTTTTAAATCCCATCCTGGATATGTTCGTCATCAGTCTCTATGGAAAGGGCATGTGCTCCATGAAAAAAATCCCTTGAAATTTTTGTGCATAGCTGGTACAGCTATTGTTAGACACAGTATTCTGGTGGTGAAAAGAGCTGAATCTTCACAGTCCATTCATTTTGTGTGTTCTCACTTCTGACTGTCAGCAAAGCTATCAAGTAATGTCATGGACAGTTTGTGATGCAGACAGTACAGCTTGCTGAGAACCAAGCTGTTGTCCACATAAACAGCTAAGATGTTCAGTGACTGTGGTCATTGTGTTCAATATTTGCAGCCAGGCTTGGACTCAAAGCAGTGATTCAGCAGTAGAACTCCATTCCTTTACCTCTCTCCATGGTGTTTTGACACTGAAATACATCTTTGCCTAATTGAAATGGTTTGGGTGGGTGTTTTTTTTTGCTTGCATCGAAAAGGTTGGATTCAATACAGCATGCATGAAACCACCAAGATGCTGGCAATGCCTCTGGCTTTTGTATAGAGTCAGCTGCCTTCTTACCAGAAATCTTTAGAGAAATATAGATGAGAGGGAAAAATTAAAAGGCAGTGATTTGATGGCCACTGTCCAGTTCCTTGTGGTGTAGTGTTTATGGTACAAAGAGTGCCTTTTTAGTTAGCATATTTTGGCCTTTGTGTCAGAAGTCTTAGCAGTAAGGGTAAGAAGTGGATGAATCAGAACTACTCTTCTGCCCTAAGGATGATCCTTCTGCATTAAAGCTGAGAAATATAAATGCTTGTCTGTCTCTGCCAAGCACACAATGAGCTTTCAATTGGTTTGAGAGCATTCAGTATGATTTTTTTTTTTCACTTTTCAAAAGCCGCAATAAATATATGAAAACATTTCTACTTTCTTTCAGCCGACTTCAGTGGACAGTATTTATGTGTGGTTGGAAGTCCACTCTTGGCGGGTGTTAAATCACACATACAAGCACCACTGCTCAGAGACAAACAGCTGAGATGGAGCTGAGAGCATGATGCTTTCACAAAGCGCTCAGCAAAGTACCCTCTGTCTTGTTGCTGTTTACGGACATGTGATACTGGTTGACATCTGTTGCCCTTCTCATTTGAGGACTGTTTGCTTTACTAACTTTAACATTTCCACATTGCTGCGCTGTTGAAGTGCAGACACACAAATCTCCTTGGAGTCCCCGAGGTCCTTTTAGGAGAAGCGGGGCTGCCCTCGTTTGATATCATCCTGCTGGCTGCTTTTTGTACTGGAGTTCAGAGAAATAATTCCGTGGCTGTTAAATGTTCTTGGTGGAGTGCTGTGGGTAGTGCTATATGTTGTCATACATTTGATGAATTATCAGATCAGTACGTGCTGTACAGCAGTGTTTGGTTCATTGTTACCTTAGATGATTTGTAGCCGTTTTATATCACTTGAAATTATTACAGGTAAAAACTTGTCTAGGAAAATGTCAAAGTTTGTTGTAGCAGGTCATGTAGCTACTCAAATGACAGATGAGTGTAGTCCGTAATCATAATGCAATATTCTCAGTTAATGTAAATCAGCATTACTCCAGGATTTCAGAGCAGTGACACCAGTTTACTCCGGTGCCCTGATCCAGTCAAGCACTCAGGTACATCATTTAACTTTCAAGTGGGCCACAAGTTCAGTTGAAGACAAGCAGGGCTGCCCATCTGCTGGAGTACTTTGCTGGATCAGAGCCCAAACAGGAATCTGACACACAGTTTGCCTGTAGATGACACATCCTGAAATGATAAAGGCTATTATGGCTCTTGCAATTGGTTATTACCCATTCAGATATGAGTTGTGGATACTGGAGGTAATAGGATACGAAGGCAATGTCTTCTGTTCAGTGCTGTCCTTTTATGCGGACTTAGCATGTGCCATTGTAAATGTCACCCAGGACACAAATGTTCAGATTTGGAATTTCTTGCTAACTTTTAATGACAGGGAAAGGCAGCTGCAGTAGGTCAGTGCAATACGCTGACTGTGACAGAACTGCAACCATGTCCGTTAGCTGAGTATCTGGCACAGAATCACTGACGTTGGAGACGACAATCTCAGAAATCCAACAGATAAAGATGGGGCCATGTTATTTTTCTAGCAGTAGGTAGCAGAATACCAGACTAATGAAATGACACAAAGCATGGCCTTCTGTTTGGCCAGTGGTGGAAGGTGCTGTGTCGGGAAATCAGTGGGCTTACCTGTTTATTAATTCTGTCTGAGAACGGCGATAAAGGTTTTGTTAACTATTTCCCACATTTGTGAGGATGGACTGAAAAGACATTTAGGGCCTCCAAGGTGTTCGAATGACCCACAAAATTTATTTCATCTTCGCTGTTTATATTGGAGATTTGTCCAGGTTTGTGCATTGGCATAATTCCACTGGCTTCACCTGACTTTTATATCTTGCATGCACATGCCCAATGACAGTTAGAAGTGACCATATGTGTATAAACGAAATCTGTTCTGTGGGCTCAGCACTTAGATCGTCATGCCTGTTAGCTTTTAATAAACTCACATCAGCTGATGTTGGCAAAGAACAGGAGTTAGAGTTTTGTTAATCTGCAGAAATGGAGCCTCTTACTAGCCCAGTAGCACTCTTCTTACCAAGACCTGTCAGACAGGAAGAAAGATGTTGACTGGGACAGTTCCAATTCAAGTGGTGCACGTCTGTGTAACAAGACCCGAAATGATGGTGCTGGAGTCACTGCAAGAAGATGTACAATTTGTTGATTGTTTCCAAACAGACCAAGACTAAGATCACCTTGTTGAAGAAATTATTGTGTGATATCGCTACCTTGCAGTTATTCTAGTTTGCTGGCCTTGTCTTGAGGAAAGCCATAAATATGAGGAAACCATAAATGTGTCTTTATAGTAGACAGATGCTTTCTGTAAAGCGTACAGTAATCCATCTCCTTTCTATTTTAAGGCTGGATTTTACCACATGCTCAAAGACATGGCTGAAGTCATTTGGACCTTGGACACCCTTTCTGTCCAGGCCATTTAGACAGGGGAAAACATGATAGTAATATTTTATAGGAAGGATGAGTACAAAGCAGGATACCATGGATCCTTTGTAACTGTCGGTAGCCAGTAAGGTCCTTTTCAGAGCATCTTGCCTAAATGATGTTAAAGATGTCAAAAAAGTTAAAGGCTCTTTGCCCTCACCTCTTCAAGAGCTGAGCAGAACAACCCTCAAGTTATGCACCAGAGAATTGGAAACTCAATCTGGCTATGCTGTGAGATAAATTTTCCATCTGGGATTTGCTCTCTTGCTATGTCAGTGCAGGGGATCAGACTGTTCTGTAGCAAAGCACAAGCATGCAGACTCTGCAATAGCTGTCTGAAATAGCTTGTGTGGTTTCTTTTTCAATAAATTTCTGAAGGATGTTATGATCACTGAGTCGTGGGGTTTGGTGCCGGTAGTTTGTACCATCAGGACATACCTGAGCCTTCTTATATCTGAAGACATTTTTTACCTTGTTGTACTGTGTTGTCATTTCTGCTATAAGTGCCTGGAAGGTTTTGTTTCTCAAAATTTGCCCTATCTGTATAGTTTGATGGTTGCTATGATCTAAGCACTTCCAGTACATTCCATTTTGCTGTAGTTAATATAAAGTAGACTTTTCTTTCTTCTCTTTTATGTAATCATGGATCTGAAATGTTAAAGATCCCCTATTAGTTTTATTAGCAAGAAATCCCAGTGGCTTTATTAGCATACTGGCTTTCCTCATCTTCAGAATTGGAATCCAGTTCTCAGTCTCCTTCTTGGTCTTTTTAAGCCATGGGTATTCATTTCCTTGGTTTCTTGGACATGGATGTACAACAATCACTCCCAACTCTTGCTTACTTTCTTGTTCTGAAACAGCTTTTCACCCCCACAGCACTTATTTCTGAAACACAGTTTGATACTAGAAATTGGGCAATGAACTGTAGAGAGAGAATCCATATGAAATTGCTTCTTGGTTCTGATTTGTTTTAATTGAGACAAATGTCCACGTAATGACTAGCAAGACCATGACTGTCATTCTTGAGGGAAATATAAGCAGAGGGGCTAACCACTAACTGGGCATGGAAAAGCATAAGTTGCAAATTATTGCACAAAGATAATCCTCTGCATCAGGGTTGTAAAACAGTAGGTAAACATGAATAAGGAGAAAGAAGCTTCGTGTCCATATCTTGCTATGCCTTGCGAGGGTGGATAAACAGCAAAACAAGTTGTGTTGTTTAGTTTTACAGGTGTAGTTTTCAGCTAAGAATGATGTATAGGGAATGTACTTAATGTGTAGCAGTACTGGGGGTTGCATCCCATGAATATTTTTAACCTTCAGTATATAATAAGTTTTGATCCACGTAGCACCTGTTTGTGTCAGCACACGCTGTAGGTTTTTCACACGGTTTCCACGTAGTCCTTGACCATACAGAGATCTTCTGAAGGAACATGAGTGGGGAAGCCGTGTTGGAGGCACCATGTTTTATCAAGGAACAGAGCGGTGGTGATAATTGGAAGATGATAATTATGTTGCATTTGGAAGATCCTTTCGTTTCCCAGCCCTGTAGCTCAAAACTGAGCTAAACATCTTGGATATATTCAGCGAAATACTTCTGAGTCTAGCAGCCTTGGGTCAGACTCCTTATGCTTTCAAAATGTCTGATAAGAATGTTTGTGAAATTTTCCCAGACTGATGTCTCCCTGCCTCTTATTAAGCAGTTTAGGTATTCAATGCTGTGTCTTTAGGCTGGACTGAGAGAAACTGTGCTTGAGTGTCTTGCAGCTGATAAATGAGGTATGTGTTCGTCTCTGGGTTGGAAGCTGGCACTTAGCTTAGGTGAAAGAGATGAGTAATGGCCGTAAAGATGCTAAGCTGTTTGAAACTCTTCTAATAAATGGGGTCTTTTTGTGATGAACTATCCTCACTTTCCTTGACTGTTTGGTATAAGAGCTTTGAATATACAGGCATATTACTCATTATTTACTGGCCACGGTTGTAAGGTTGTTTAATTTTGCAATAGTCCCATCTAAGGGATGTTTCTTGTACTGCATGGAAGGGAGACAAGGCAAGCTTTGCTTTTCATTTTGTTTGTATATCTTTGCCCCCATGGAGTGACTGGGTAGCCAGCACATTTGCTGCTTCCTCAGGTATATTCTCAAGGGTTGTAGTTCTTTGGTTAAGCATTGTGGTGCATGCTTTTTTTTATGGGTGCACATTTTATCCACGCAGCACTGTTAGCACTGGCTATGCTTCCAGTGTTGGTCTGGAAGAGGAAAGATTTATGATGGCATTGATTGCAGTGCTAAAATAAACTGCCCTCCCTTAGCCAGAGGAATATGAGTTTGTAAATGCCAGCATTTTATACACAAAATGAAGGACACTGGCTAAGGAAGCCAGCTGCCTAGGTTAGCTGTTCAAGATCTGAAAATGGCAAGTCTTTAAAAGCCAAGAGCCAGAAAAAGTCATTTATATTAGAACAAACTCTGTCATGAGTCATTTGACTTCTTTTTGTCTTGCACGCAGAGTTTATGTCTCAGACCTTCTAAGGCCTGAGTAACATCTGATACTCTTTAGGCTGAGCTAGCTCTATTAGGAGTTCCTGCTTCCAGTTAGAGTACAACCGACCAGTTACAGTGTGCCACTCAGAACTCTATTTAACCTAAGTCTTCTTGTGTTTACAGGCTGAAAGCTATTAGTTATTTGTTGTTTTTATGGTAGTAGAAAATGTTGCTTGTCTGTGATTCAGTTCCAGCCACAGTGTTGAACAGTTCGGTGTCCTGAGCCACAGCAGACAAAGAGTGACCCAAGGGGGGCTTTTACTTCTTGCCTCATTCATTTTTCTCTTGCAGCTTCAGCCATGGCCCAGGGTGACAAAGTCTGGTTGTTGTGATGGTGTGGGAGTGGAGAGCTTGAACACACGTGGAGTGGAGCTTCTTCCCCAAGGGCGAGGGTGTAACTTCACAACATGCTCTGATCAGGGAACATCATGTACATCGTGTAGTTGCATCTCCCTATAGGAAGCTGAGAGGGATGACGCGAAGCAGAGAACTGCTCTCAGTAGCTCCTCCCTGCTCACTCCTGCCTTCTGGAAAGCTGCATGTCCCCTTTTCTTGAGGCAGCACTTGTCCAGCTTCTCAAGACAACAAGGAAAGTGTGGGCACAGGTTCTCTGCCATCCCTCATTTCTTACTAGAGTAAGGATTCTGACCGTGTGGGCTGTGTGGCACTCTGCATTTCACACACAAGTTTACATGTGAGCTGAGTGTGGTTTTTCTTCTCTTTTACTTTAAAAGAGTCAGCACCAAAACATATGCTTTGTCTTTTTTGCCCTTTTTCTTCATTTGTGCCTCTTCCTTTTCTTCTTCCTGTCCCCTCTGTTCCCATGTCTTTTTAAAAAATTATTCTACCAGGTGCTTCAGGTGAAAAAATAGGTTAATTGCAGCTACATAACTGCTTGTGCCAAGGCCTACACAGACCTTGGGACGAAGCTGAAACACTGCTGAACATCAGGAAAGCTTTGTCCCACCTGAAAGATTACAGGGAACGTGTTGGAGCATCCCCAGCCTGCTTGGGAAAGGATAACCTTGCAGGCCCACTGCTAAAAGTGAACCTACAGCTTAATTAAGCAGCATGACTCTTGTTCCCCCTAGCGGCTACTTACACAGGATCTCTTTCACATGAGCATTTCATTTGGCTGCCTTTGAACTTTCTGCCTGATTTTCCTCCTGTTCACATTTTTGCTATGTTTTGAAATTTTCCTAATTCTCCTGGAGTGGTCAGTTGTCATTCTTCTGATTGTGACTTCAGGAAGCAGGAAAATGTGGAAAGAACTTCATCTGCAACCCAGCCATTTAAGGTTGTAGAGGAGAGCAGAATTTCTGTACATTTTCTACTGGATTTGTTTTCTGCAGCAGTAACAGTAAGGGTTAAGGGAGAAGGACTTTTCTCTGTTTATCACCATCACTGTTCATATTGTAACTCCTTAAGGATGAACAGATACCCATGTCTAGAAATGCTCAGACACCTCAGATCAGCAGGCTTGTTTAATGTCCTTGAGATAAGTACTGAATTCCCTGGCGCTGTGGGTCAAACAAATGCCATATAAACTGCAGTGTGGTATTTTGTAGTGATGAGGGGAAGAGGAGCTGCGTTTGCCAGAGAGGAGCTTATTAGCAGCCTGCCAGTGCAAGGTAACAGACAGACTGGTGAAGGTTCTGTTATCAGCTGTGCTACTTCAAATGTCACATCAACCACTGAGGTACCAAGTTCTTCTGAATTTACTTTGGTATAAATAAAAGCCAATTTTTGCAAGCGAGAAAACTTAAAATTACATGATGAGAATCAGAGTGCATGGGCTTTTATTTCTGGCTTTGCCACCTACTCTATCTGTGACTTTGAACAAACTGTTTCATTGGCTCTTTGGCTGATCTTTGAATCAGATCTAGGGATCTCTAAGTATTTTATCGGCAAGCTTTATAGTTCCATTAAAGGTGGTAGGATAAGAAGTGCAAAGAAGATGTATAATGTTGTTAATGATATTGCTCTGATGGACTGAAGGCAGGATAAGAGTGGGAAGGCCAGTAGACTGCTGACCCAGTTCAATTTAATCAGAAAATCCTTCGACTTTGTTGGAAAACAAAAGCTTACATTAGAAGTGGAAATAGTTTTTTATGTGTAGTCGTTTTCATTGCTAATAGACAATATGAGAGGTGGCTCATGTAGTATGGTGTGAATAGCACTCAGAAGGTTACATCAGGTTTTAATACCCATACTTAGATCACATCACATCACATTGCAGAATGGCGAGGCTGGACTGTTTTCAGTGGTGAGTGGAGACAGGACAAGGGGAAACGGCCAGAAACTGCAGCATAGGAAGTTCTGCACAAATGTGCACAAGAACTTCTTTACAGTGAGGTGAGGAGCACTGGAACAGGCTGCCCAGGGAGGTGGTGGAGTCTCCTTCTCTGGAGATGTTCAAGACCTGCCTGGATGCCGACCTGTGTGACCTGCTGTAGGGAACCTGCTTTGCAGGGGGGTTGGACTCGATGAGCTCTGGAGGTCCCTTCCAACCCCTACAATTCTGTGATTCTGTGATTCACTCATGATTTTTAAAGGTTGCATTATACGTTTACAATGAAATGCACTTGCTATGCAAAACTCTGGTTTAAAGAAAATATTTGGGTAGCAATGGGAAACCACATCCTTCAAAGCACAAATTCAGTCGCAGGTAGAAACAACAAAGCTTAATTCAAAAGCAGCCTTTTCTGTAGCTGCAGGCATCAAATGCTGCCTCTAAGCAGTAATGGAGGGCTGAGGTGCTCCTTTGGCTCAGGTGCTGAGCCCTCCTTGCTGCAGCTGAGGACGTGCAGGAGCCTTGTGCTAATCAGATGTTACCCTTTTTTTTTCCACTGCAGTGGGATTGGGGTTAGCACACAGAGCAGGCACGTCTTGCATTGCATGGCTCTTTGGATTTGTCTCTGAAGCTGGTTTATGACAGATCAGTAACCCAGTGAATGTAATGCAAACCAGGATAATACCTCCTTGTTATAACTGTATCCTTTTTCTTGCATGTCTGGGTTGTATTTTTTTTCATTTTAATCAAGTTACTGAGTTGTAGAGTGGCCTGCATTCCTTCTATTCTTGTAAAAATGAGATGACTGACAGCTTTTCAGTCTCTCAAGGTCCCACCATTTGTTGGAAGAAGAGGGGATGGGGTCCTACCAAAATTTTTACATTTCCATTCTTCAGCATGAGCCAACAGCTTCTTCACAAGCATTTTGTTTGTGGCCCAGTCTGATTTTGTACAGATCTTGACAAATTATTCTAAAACCAGAAACCAAGCCAGAGCAGAACAATGGCTAAGTGCATTTCATATTGTAAAGTTAAGACTTCCATCAGGCAAGTAACTTAATTTCCCTCCCCCTGTTCTAGCTTTGTCACAGCAAAGAAATATCTTTGAACAAAAACTTTCTTTTTTACATGTGCTGTATAAAGCAAAGTACAAGATTGCTGCTAATAGAAAAGTGAGACAAATCAGAGATTTTGAGCTAGTGCAGTGTTCATGCAAGTAATTAGCCTTTACAAAAGGAGCATTCATTTTGAAATGACAGATAAGCACTAAGGACAGGACTGAAAACTGTAAATATGTTAGCATTTTAAGCGAGAGCACAGCTTCAGCACTTGCTGCACTCATCAGCTGCTGTAAACAATATGGATCTTTGAAATGATCTCTGCCGAGTTCTCAGCACAGTAGATAATGATGGAGTTGTTCATTTTTGCTGCTTCTCCTCTGTTTTACTTTCAGAAAGTATTCTCTGCAAAAAATAGGCTGTGCTGCTGCCTGCACACACGCTTCTCTTTGTCTGTGAGTAGGCCCAGTGAGACCTGCAGGACTCTGGGGAGTGAAGGACAAGCCTGCAGAGCTGGGCTCTGCCTGTCCCAAAGAACAGTATGTGCAGCTGCAGTGCAGCTTTTCCTGTCGTGCTCGGCCTCTACCACAGCCTGGAAAAGGCTCTCTGAGGTCATCCAGGCTCAGCTCACAGTTTGTACACTTCTTCAAACAGTTTCAAAAGGGAATTTGCTCAGAGAGTGGTAACACTGTCTCTCGTGCAGCTTTGCAAAGGGTGAGCAGTTGCTCAGCAGTAGAGTGTTTCATGCTATGCAAAGTGTGTACAATAGAAATTAATTTGAAACCAATAAACCACTGTGCAAAAGATGTTATAAAAAGCTTGCATACCATGATAACTCATAAACATCCTTGCTGAGGTTCTGCTTGGTGACCTACGAGTGGAAAGCTCCATGATCTGAGTGTGTGCTACTCTCCCAGCTTGCTGTGTTTAAATAGAAGGCCGGACCCTCAGCAATAGGAATTGGCTCAATCCTGATAATCAGATGAATTGTAAATCACAAAGTGTTTTTTTTTCCAGTTGTATCTCACATGGGCTAGATTTCCCTCCTACATCTTTGATATCTAATGGTGTTAATTGATTCTTATGGAATATATGAGAAACAGAGGTGCAGAAGACTTGCATGTCTTATCTAAGGTCAAGATGCAGGAGCTGACACATCTGCTGCCCTCCTCACAGTCAAGAATTTTACTTTCCCCATAAGTGCTTTAGCCTTATGTTCCTTTAGCTGAACATTAGAAATTTCTCATTAAAATAAGTGAAGGGCGAAGCTTGCTTGGAAAAAGGAAGCACAAGGTGCAGCTCCATGGAGGCTTCTTAAAAAGCAGGAAATGGGATGGGGCAGCAGAGAGCCCCATCAAAATAGGAGTGGTGTCCAACTGGGTGCTGTAGGGGAAGCGTGCCTCGCTGGAGTTACAGGGTTCACCTTTCCTTGAAGGTTAAAGGCAGGTTATAAGCAAGCTCACCAACCTCCCACCTAGCCAAAATTCTGGGGGAAGAGGGGGAAAGGTGTGCAGACTCCTCTTGTCTATTGTGCTCTACTCTGCAAGATCTCAGCTTTAAAGATAACCCCCAGAGCAGGATGGTGCTCTGTTAGATCTTGGGCTGTGAGCCAGCAAACTGCTACCACTCAATGACTCACTCCCTAACATGCTAACTGCGCTTTTAATTCTAGCTGGTGTGTTTTCAGACAGAACCAGCTATTGTTTTGGGCACAGTCAGTTATAAAGTTTGCTCTTTTTCTGTTTGCCAAATGAAGACAAATGCTTTCTTAGAAGGTTTCCTAAGGAAAGAGATGCCTTGGACACCTTTAAACATTCCTGCTGGCAGTGGTGGGTTCTGGTGGCAGATTCAGATTTGAACATTAAAAAGGGTTGCACAATATCCCTGCA
Source organism: Tympanuchus pallidicinctus (assembly GCF_026119805.1). Lineage (NCBI taxonomy): Eukaryota > Metazoa > Chordata > Aves > Galliformes > Phasianidae > Tympanuchus > Tympanuchus pallidicinctus. The sequence goes on along the minus strand of NW_026294791.1, from coordinate 3,254,246 downwards.
GCCAGCGGCTCCTTTAGGCTCTGGGTGAGGATTAATAACCCTTGCTTTTGTTATTATACACAAAAATGCCAGGCTTGACAGAGGGCTGTAGTAGTGCTACAGTATTGTAGTAGAAGGTAGTTTTTCACACTCGCCCCCAAGAATGGCTTCTTCCCAATGCATTTGTGTAAGTTGGTGCTTTAATGATAAAGAAAAACACAGTTATCGTTTCCAAATGGTCTCCAGCAGATACGAGCCAATGTTTATAGGAGCAAGGGGATCAGAACAAGACAAGGTCACATCTCAAAAGAGAAGCAGACCACGAGGAGTTGCCAAGCATTTTATTCTCATTTTCAAAAGGCTGGTTTGAGACCTACAATCTTTGGAATGTGTGGGATGCATTCTCCTGCCCTGGCAACACCTGCAGAGCTCTTTGTACTGTTTCTGGTCTGTTCATTGTTTTCCCTCCCCAGCTCTGGTTTGCCCAATAGGCAGTTCTGTAAACAATAGAGAACCTTTCTGTTATACAGCTGGATCAGAGGTAGTGATGGAGGACGCAGAGCCAGAGTCCCATGGGATGCTGAAAGTATCTTGGGGCCAGCTGCCCTTGGTGGCCCAGCAAATCCTCCCCCAATAGTCTTTGTAGTGCCTGCAGCTGCATGAGAAGTGCTGTGCTGAGGGCAGGGCTGCACAAAGTGTCCTGTGCCAGGCACAGAGCCCAGGGTGCCTCCTTCAGGCCCTGGCCATGGAGAGCTGTGCTGTGCCAGGCTCTCCTTCCCCTGGGATGCTTTAAAGACAGGCCAGCACCAGCACTCCTTGACTGGAGCAGTTGTAGGAGGGAAACCAACTGCTCCCTGCAGATAGACAGATACTTTCCCTGTATTGTGTTTCATGGGGCAGAAGGCTGTGCAGTCCAGTTCTGAAGTTGTAGAAAATTGCTGGTTTCTTCAAGTTTCTCTGCATTACACCCTTTGGATACTTGAAAAACACCGGTGTTTCATGGCAAATATTTTTGTTGTGGTTGCAGATAGAACATCTGTAAGGCTGTCAGAAAGGTTCTTCCTATTTTTATGCAGTTTTACTCTATTTTAGCAACTCGAGCTTCTATTGGTTTACAGTTGTGATAGGCTTTATTTTTTTCAAGGCCTCTTGTATTTTATGAGCCCTGACCCAGAGTAATTTCTCAAATGCAGTCCAGACTGAGTAAAATGTAAGCATATATCTGAGATATATTTTTTTTAATAGTAAGCCACACATTGGATTAATTAGCTAAAAAATAATTTCAAATCAAAACTCTCAGTGGGATTTTCCCTCATTAATCTCAGGAGATACTGGAGCATAGTGCAAAATAAATCTGAAAGGTGAGAGAAAAAGGAATGCCTCAGAACTTTGGAAAGATGCTGAAGAATAATTACATGGAAGAGAGTGAGATGTTGCATATAGGTTTGTTTTCTTGATGGAGTAACCATAAAGCAAAGTGTAGGCAGGAATTGTTTTTATGACCAAATCTCAGCTAGGTAACCCCAAAGTGCTGAAGCTTACTGAGGGGGGAGTGAACAAAGAGATGTGTGCAGATTAATTAGATCGAGAAAATGTTTTGACAGCGTAAGTGAACATATGGAAGGAATTGAGGGAACCCGATCTAGTTCCCCACGTGTAAATGGTGCCTTGGCCATTGCTCATAAAGCAAATACAGATGCAAAAAGAAAAAAGAAAAGCGAAAGCCCCCATTCCTACCCCTCCCTCTGGTAAATCCCAACCTGTTGCCAGATGACAAATAAAAGTTCCAGTTAAATGCACAGAAAGCCTTACGCTGAGCATGAATGTGAAAAGAAATCAGCTAAATAAATCTGAATCTATCACCTTAAAGGAAGTGGTGCAGTTTAACAAAATATTGTGTCAAGTACACAGCTGAGCATCAGGATATCCTGTGCAGATGCTTTTCCTTCAGCTTCTCTGTTTTACCTTCCCCTGTGCAAATGACTCCTGCTTTCTGTCCAGCTGATTTCTTTTGTTCTGCATGTTAGTGTGGAGTCACACACCTGCTCTGCCTGCCCCAAAGGTTTTCCCACCTAAAACTGAGGATATGGAAGTGTTAAGACAGTACAAGAAGGGAGCAAGAGAAGCAAAGTAACTCGTTCCAGGTTGTGCAGCAGAACAGTGCTCCCATACTCCAATCTCCCATACTCCATCACCAGCAGCAATGAGTATGAACAGGGTTGATTTAGCTTACAGCTATTTTGCAGTTCCCTATGTTAGGCCCTGATGTAGGAATCTGATCTTTTGACTCCCAGGTGAGCTTGCTTTCTGTTACACGGAGCTCCCTGTCCATTTCCAAGCCCCCAAGTGAGTTAAATGCATTTATTTTCTTGCGTAGTTTATATGGACAAACCTTCAAAGTCTGTTTCAACAGTTATGCTGTGTATGGTTAATAAATGTATTCCATCTCAGAAGGGGCTGAGGGAAATGTACTGTCCATGCTAGCTGGTGATGTGCTCAGGGACCCTCTGCTTTGGTGGCTGAGCTGCCAGTCAGGGCAAAGTCACCTGCAGCATGGGAGCAGTGAAGAGGCCAAGTGTGCTCCAGGTTGTGGGGAGCAGCTGGGTGGGCATAGGGCACAGTCTGTGCTGCTGTGGTTGCATCACAGCGGTGTCTGCTGTCTTGGACCTTCACCTGCAGGCACTGGGAAGTGGGCATACATTTCATGAATGACCTTGTACGGGATAACGTCTCGTAAGTGTGGCTGAGCTGTGCCCCAGTCCAGTAGAGGCTGCTTAGATGTTGCCTGCAGACTGTTGATTCATGGCGCCCAGTGCCAGTAGTCTGTGAGACTGAAACAGGAGCTAAACATTTGGGCTCTTTCCATTGCCTGGGTAAGCTGAAACCCGTGCTAAGCTGACAAGTTTGCATCCAAACAGCTTTGGACACTAAGAGTTGCCAGCAGTGGAGCCCTCACAATGCAAACTGCTTAATTATTTGATAGTCAAAGGCAAGTTTGGAGTGCAGAGTCAGATGAACAACAAAACAGCCTATATTTAGTAGCAGTGTGGCTGGAGCTTAGACCCAAACATAGTTTCCAGCTGATAGATGATGTGACAATCATAGCTGACCCTCATCCCATTCTAAATTTGGTCTGGAGAATAAGTAATTAATATCATCGCTAGCACGACAAGCCACCCTTCACAGCAGCTGCATTGCCACTGCTGCTCCTCTTACAGCTTTGTTGGCTGGCCAGCCTGGCTAAAGCACAAATTCTGTGTGACACAGAGCTGTGGTGGCCACAATCCGTCTGACACTCAGAGCGGTCATTTAAGCAGGATAAAAGTACCTCAGGAGGTAGAGGTGGTGCGGTGGCCTTAGCTGCACTTGGCTCTTGTTACGTGATCTTTTTTTTCTATTTGTTCTTGTCTCTGATACTGAGGAGTGAAAGCCATTCTCCTGCGTCACAGGAGAGGTCGAGTGAAATGTACTTCAATAGGGCAGAGTAGAACTAAAGCCTCTGTGTCCCACCCATGGTACAGTACTAGAGCTAAACCTAATGTGCAAACTGTGAGTATAACTAATCAAGCCCGTGGGAAAACAATGGGCAGAGCCCATTTTAGAGAGGTAACTGAAACTTAGAGTAAATTGCATGTTGAAAGTAACTTGGGGAATCTTTTGCAAACCTTCTGTATCCTGGTTTGGTGCTCAAAACAGAAAACTACTTTGCTTCAGTTCTGAGTGACCCATCCAAGGCCGGTCCAGTTGGCCCTGTCAACTGCAATTGGATGGGTGTAGGAGTATAAAAACATTGGGCATCTTCTACCTACCTACCTGATTCTCCTCTACCACAGTAACAGTCTTTAATGAACAAATGGATCAAATATTTCTTTAGGATGGGCCAATGCTGCTATCTATCACATGGGTAGGGAGATTCAAAGGGCCAGCAGTTCTTCCTGGAAGACAGAGTAGAACTGAGGCCCAGATCTGCTGTCCTGCTTGCTGGACCTCCACCCTTCCATCCTCTTCTTCTCCCTCTTTCTCTGTATTCTCTCTCTGAGGTTTGATCCTAACACAAAAATCCATGTTGGAATAGAGCAAAAGAAAAATACAAGCTTGTGTGAAGTTTTCCACCTTTTCACTAAATGAATGAAAGCCAAATTTTCACCCTTTGGTCGCAGGTGTGAAATTTTTGCTCAGCTCTCCTATTTATCCATAACATGTTTTAAAACTTGGCTCACTCCATACAGAATGCCACAGAGAATTGAGTTACAGATCTGGGGCTTTGTGCACGCTGCCAAGATCTTCCCCTATAACTCAAACGTATTTAAGGGGTTGGGGGAAAGCCACTAGAAAAATATTGTGTATGGATCCATCATATACTTTCTTCATGCAGTCATACACCACTAAAAAGGAATGTTCTACTGGGGCTCTGTTACATAACTGAATTCATGCAACTCCTGTAAGCGTAGATAAGATGAACTTTCCATCTCCAGGCTATTGGATAGGCAATCCCTACATAAAAGCCTGTAAGAAAACAGCAGCCTTGCTTAGAAATCTCAGCACACTTCAAAAGTATTTCTTGAACATCTTGAACAATCATTATTGCCCTCAAATCCAAATACGTGTGACTAGATTCCTTAAAATGATGTCAGTGTCTGTTAGTCTCAGCGTGTGTGTGGAGATGGGCAAGAGAGGTTCTTCACTGCTGAAGAAAATAAAAATTCTAACTTATTTACTGTACTTACCATAAGGACTTAAAAATGAAAGGAGGCCAGTCTGTTCCTTTGGAGGTAGGTATTACTGCTGCCAGATTCTACAAATTGGGAAAGTTGACTGAGAATTTCAATCTATTGTAAATAGAGCAGCTTTTAAATTATTTTCCTCTGATGCTGATCCGTGTCAGGAGAGCTGCACAAAAGCACAAGAGTCAAGGCTGACCTGAGCGGCAGTCTGGATAATGTTGTCTGAGTAACTAAGGGGAAATTCACATTTCAGGGCTCTGCACGGCTTGGGATGGAGGCTGATCTTCCACACATACACTCCTGTCTTTCTCAGGAGTACCTGATGAACCATGGTTTGCTGGACAGCTGTCTCATTGCTTGGCAATGTAATGCCATTGTAACAATGGCAGCTTTTGATCACTTGCCTTCTATTACCACAATACAACTGAGTATAATTGCTGTCTTTTGCCTAAGTGCTGAGGTAAATTAACTTTGGCTTGGGAAGAGAAGCAAGCCATGCATCTCATTCCAGTTGTTCTGAGATTCCTCAATTACTTGTGTTACAATTTCTGGTTGAAAACTGATTTACAGCAGTTAGTTGTCATCCTTTGTGTCTTTCTTAGATGATTCGTTCTTGATGCAATGGCTGTCACTGGACAAGCTATAAAGCAGCACCGTTCTGAGAGAAAGCATGCTGAATTTGCACTTGAGTGCACCTCTTGGTTTTCATGTTGCCTAAAGATTCCTCCTCCAAGTATTTGACCGCACTGTTTTCAAAACTGAAGCATGGTGTGCCCAAACAGTCTGGTGAGCTTTGATGTGTGCTTTTATATTTACAGGCCAAATGCTTCCAGCCACTGAAATTGTGCAGTCAAAATTCAGATAATAATTGGTTTTACTGTTAAAAAGGACACTAGTTAAAAATCCTAACATTTCTTGGGGTTTTCAAATGAGTAAGTGGAAAGAGCACAGCTGAGAAATTGCAGTTGTGCCTGAGTGCCTCATCCCTTTAACTTTGGATGCAATTTTAAGGTACCTAAATAGAGCATACGTGTAAATTCTGAAGGGATCTGATGTTCCCAGGTCATTCATTTCAACGAGATTTAGTTACTTGATGACTTTGGTTTATCCTAAAAGCTATGGCTGAGGTATGTAAATCGGATTTCTCATTTGTCATATGCTTTCAAGGGCCTACATCCCATTGATTTTCAGTAATACTCAGCCACGTAAGTCCTTGAGTCTCTAGTGAAAATTGAACTTACAGACTATTTGCAGGTAGGTTGATCTTCCTGGGCTCCCTCAGCAGTCCCGAGGCAGACGGGTTGCTCTTGTGGGATGGCACAGGATGACACTGGATGCTCTGGAGTCAGGAGCTGATTGACTTGGGAATCAGAGGAGAGCAGACTCCCAGTCCAGATAGCCCTTGTAAGCACCTCCTGTCTGCTCCTCCTGCTGCTGTGCTGACGTTTTTTCCTGGTGTCTCCTGGTATGACACAGCAGGTTGCTGCCATACGTCTGCAACACAGTGTTAAAAACCTTTTCCTTTCCATCATTAAAAGGGCAGAGATTGAAATTTCCAGCATGAGCCGTCAGCTGGACCATGATATTACTGGGAGATCTGCTGCCTGTGGAGGCTTAATTTTAGGCTGTGCCCCAGGTGGTGCTGAAGAGCAGAGTTCAGCCACCAGCGCCGAATGAACGGCTCTGAACAACTGACTTTCCAGAAGGGCTGCAGAACGGCACCTTGCTTTGAAACACTGGTGGGCCCTGGACAGTTTGGTTTGCTGGGCTTCTGCCCTGCTAGGGTAATGCTGTTCAGTTAACTCTCCATGGTAAGCAGAGTGTTTACTGGCTTCTGTCTGTCTCAGCTTTGACACTGTGACAAAAGGTTAGAAATCATGAATGCATCCTTTTATTTCTGCTCCACAGTGCCTCTATTTTTTTCTGTGTAAACCCTTCACTTGCCTCTTGCCCAGCCTTTAGAAATGATGATCAAATGCGAACTTTCAGGGTTTATTTATAGCATAGCCTTTATGTAAAGAGAGAAAAGAAATGATTAAAAAGCAGTTTTACAAAATATTTTGTTTTAAGAGAGAATTCATTGTGTTTAAATCGCTGTATTCATTGTGCTGTCTAGACTGCCAAACAAAGAAGATAGAGCGTCATTCAAATCAAGATTGTGAAATTCTTGGTGACTGGAATTATGGATTTGGATGTCAAGCCTCAAACTATTTCTGAACAGCAGCATTATCGCTTTGCTATATTTAAGGCTTTGTTGGAGACAGAGCAGTGCACAAGGTTGATCTGATTGAGTAATGCGATTCTAATGATCCTTTGTTTCCAGTTTCATTATAAATTCATATTTTCAGTGTTCTGTTCCTCTTTGTCCCCAGAAAATTGTTGAAAAGAGTCTCCTCTGAGAGTAAAGTATTTGTTCAACCCAACAAAGAACAAATTGACCAGATTAAGAGAGGAATTCATGTATGATAGTTTGAGCAACCTAGAACAAGTTGTTGAAAATTGCTGGCTGCGTGTTTTTTTTAACATAGCGTTTGGCATTGCTATGGTGGTTGCTGTGAGAGCCCAAAGCTGTCAATTCCCCAAGACTTGCAGATATTTAGTAGATTTAAAAGTACAAAATATGAAGCTGACCGCAGAATCACAGAATTACAGGAGTTGGAAGGGACCTCTAGAGATCAAATCCAACTCCCCTGCGCAAGCATGTTCCCTATAGCAGGTAGCACAGGTCAGCCTGTGTCCACATGGGTCTTGAATATTTCCAGAGAAGGAGATTCCATCACCTCTCTGGGATCTTGTTCCAGTGCTCCATCACTCTGACGGTAAAGAATTCTTCCTTGTGTTAGTATGGAGCCTCAGTCAGGTGACGTGGCACAGGCAGGGAGGTAGAGGATGAGCCGCGGCACCCGCATTGGCTGTGTCTGCTCGTGTCAGCACTGATGTCTTCTCTCTTGGACCAACCTGAGAAGACCTTTAGTCAGATGAGTAATAGTGTAAAAATAAAACTGGGCTTACTGTCTGTTTGTCTCACAAGGTTGGCTTATCTCCCAAAGAAGTGATTAGTGCATTTTTCAATGCTGAAAGCTGTAAGAGGCCCAGAGTAAAACACAACATTAGTGGAGAGTATTTATGGCAGAGGTAGAACCTTCCTGGGGAGCAGAACTGTCTGGTTTCTCCTGATGTTCCCCAGTAGGGGAATTGTGCACAGAGGGGGTGAGCAGCAAAGGCTCTCCCTTTCATTTTTCTTGCAGTTTACAGCCTTTCAGGTGTCCCTTTTTTTCTTTCACTGGTGTGAACAGTAGTGAACCAGTGTGAACCAGGGCAATTCAACAGGAGTTGTAAAGCAGGGAATTGAAAGCAATGTGACTCTTCCCATTAGTGAGAAAGCTTTGAGGGGCTTTTCTGTGCAGTGCGCCCCTTTTCCTTATGTTTCTTGTGTTTTTCTTTTAAGTGAGGAAACTGTCTGAAAAAGCATTGTTGGTTATACAAGAGGAAATTGTCTTTTGCTTCTTTCTTTTTTTTTTTTCCTGTGCTCATTCATTTTGTGGCAGCCTTCAAGTCCAGCTGGCCATGTAAAGGAGTTGTAAGAGATGGATTGTTGTGCTTCAGTTAGAATCACCTGTTAAAAAACAGAGAATAAGCACTCATTTCTCTTACTGGGAAAGATACCAGGCTTTCTGTGTCAGCATTTTAATCTGGCTGATGAGCAGAATCACTGTGCCAGCAGATTCATGTGTCCCAGAGAAGAGAACACGCTATCTCACTGGAAGTGTTACTTCAAGTGTGTTTCTTAGGGAGTCGAAATACAACCAACTTCTGCATGCGCGAAAGAGTACAAGCATATCAGTGCACCAAAACACTCCTCTGCTGCTTTATCAGAGTAAAATGCTGACCACCAGCGCTGGCAGTGTGTCTTGCTTTGGTAGACCTGCGACTTCAACAGTGTTTAATCTCCTGAAGTTGACAAACATAGAAAATATGTGTTTCGCATTTTGATAGGCAGTATGAAAGATCTGTTGATGCTGAAGGACAAAGCAAACACACCCGGAACACAGCAGTAATGGCAGATAGGGACAGCCTGCAGCTCTGGCACACGTGTGGCATCCCAGGCACTGCGTGCCTTGCTGGCCAAACACCGCTGCCCATGGAGGCAGGGTAGCTGCTGGCCTCACGGGCAGGCCACGTGCATCCTGCCAGTTAGTTCATGATGGCGTTTCTTTAATGCACTGGAAATCAGCAACCAGAAGATGTAAGGTCTGCTGCTCACTTGCTTATCTTCAGAACCTTCCTGCTTGTTGTGAGTTGGTGACACTGTGCTTACGTTGAGCATCCACATTGTAAAGCAGTGTGAGTTCCTCAGCTGTAAAATGCTGGATTAGTGGAAAGCAGAGATTTTACTACAGTAAACAGGCTATAAAATCATCCAACCCTTTTAAAAATCTGGTGGTAGCCAGAGGAGGAGGAGGTGGCTTCCAGCAGAAGCAGCTTGGCGCAAGCGGCTGTTGTCCAGAAGTCACTGAAAATTTCTGTGTCGTGCTTTAGGCACTAACATTAAAATGGACTTAAGGTCCTGCTAGAAACTATGAGGTCTGATAGAGATTTCGTCACTCACTGTTTCTTGAATCCTGATATTTTATGTTTAATGCCTTTCCCTCTGAAAACTTAAGCTCTAATGCTCCTTGTGGAAGAAATTCCAGTTAAAACAGCCTTAGGCTGCTGCCTCCTCTGCTGTTCGAGAGCTTGAGCTTTAGCTTGGCTCCATGCTCACATTGGTGGTCAGTCTCACGCCAGTGGGACTGCTCAGGAAAATTGATAGAAAATCAGAATCTCAGAGATTGGGAAAGGAACCAAACAACTTGGTCCTCTCCCACCTGCACACGGCTGTCCCAGAGACTTCTTCCAAAGGGATCCATCCCTTCCTCTGTCTTTATTTTGGCCAAAAGCAGATTAGGTTCAAAATCTGTTTCTGACACTTTTATCTTGGAATGCGAGGGCAGGACTTTGCAAGATTTATTGAGCTTCTGAAGCACTCTCAAGTCCTTCCTTGCTGCAGGGAATTGATATTTTAGAAATACGATTAAGAGATCTCATGTAATGTATCGTTTTATTTGAGAAATTTCCCCTCCAGGGATGCAGTGTTTAACATTTCCTTTGGTTAGTGTAAATAATACAAGATAAGTCTGTTCTGTCTCAGACTCTCAGTAAGAAAGAGGAACAGATTTTGGTTTACTGAGAGGTCTGCAGTACTTTGTTCTCATGACTACTATATTATGGGATTGAACATATTTTAAGCCATCTGGCCTGTTCAGTCGAAACAAAATACATCAGTAATGTTCCGATTGGTTTTGAAACATCTTGTTCTTGTCAAAAAGTATTTTAAACCAAAACAGGCTTTTCCAGCTTGTGTTTGTCTTTTACTAGGAGGCCATGGCAAAAATGGGAAAAATCGGGCGAGTCGTGCGACCGAACCATGAGCACAAAAGGTAATGCTGATGTTTGTGTGTTCACATACGAGAATCTACCTGAAACCGAGTTGCGCTCTGTCTTTCTGGCCCTGCTTGAATGCATCAGCATTTATGACCGCTGGTTTTTAAAGATCATGTGGGCACCCAAACTCTTCAGCGCGGTGAAGGTGGTGATCTACTCCCAGGAAGCCCCTTACCCTATAGATATCTGCCCAGGCCCGCAGCTTGCCACTCGCGGGTGCCGCTCGCAGCGCGAGAGATGAACGGAGCTGCTGGGGAGGTGCCTGCAGGCTGGGACGGTGCAAGCTGCGCTTCAGCGAGCGCCTGCCGGCCGAGTCCCGCGGCGCTGGCAGCTCGGCGCCCGGGCTCGGAACGGCGCTGGGCGGAGGGGCGCGGGCTCCCCCTGGTGGCCCGGCTGGAGCTGGGAGCGTCTGGGGGGCTCCGGGAGAACTGAACATCAGAGGCGGCTGCGGGGAAACCAAATGTGCGGCTCTAACTTGGAGTCACTCGTTGGGTGGAGAACGCTCTGGCAGTATGCAGGACTCATCCGAGTCAAGCTTGTTATTAGAGTCAGAGCTGCTTTGATGCTAAGTATGCATATTACAAGGGATTTAAATCTTAAATTCTCAAGCTTTGTTGAAATTTGCTTGTTCATACAGATTCTACGACAAGAAATATGAAGTATTTTTGAAACTTGTGGAACATCAAAGAGAGTATCGCTCCATCATGAAAAGCTAATAATCCAGTGGCATCCTCTGAGAACGGCAGGGATAAATGCCTACGATGAGGGTAAATTCATCTTACTGCACCATGCATTGTAAAAATACAATTTTATCATTTGAAATGTCCATTTTTGTTGTTAAGGAGCAATAAAATGCACTCTATTCGCTACGAAGCACGGGGTGTTCTCTACCTGTCACCATGCACACCAGGCACAGTGGGGCTGTGCAGAATCAGAGCCAGCTGTGGGTAGCGCAGTGCTGCTGCTTGCAGGTGGCCTCACAGAGCAGCACGAGGAGCAGCGCCGCTGGCTCGGGTGGATCTGAGCCCCTGTGCTGTGCTTTGCACAGGTATTGCACACGTGGTCCTTGTAGTGCCTGCTGCAGCTACAGCTGAGACATCATTTCCATTGCAGTGTTCTGTTTCCTATTTTTTTTACTCTGATTATAGTATATCTTTGGTGGCTCATACTTGGACATTGTTTTTGCAGCTGTGCAGTCTTTCCTTCTGCTTTTTTGTTTCCTGCTCTTTTTTCTGTGTCAATTCTTGCAGTATAGTGGTTTTGCTGTTGATAATTTGAGCCATTTTGTCTCTTGCAAGTAACCTGCTCTCAGTGCATGTGAATCTCTGTGCAGAAGTGAGCCAGCCCGCTGTTGATACTGAAGGATGAGGCTGTGCAGAGTTGCTGCAAACATGTTCATAATGCAGGAGCATTCCTTCCACCCTGCCAGCTGCATCTCGGCCCTCAGTCCTGCAACAGTCCAGCTCTCCATGCCTGTTCTTACCACGTCACTACACACAATCTCAGCTCAAAACCTGTGTATCTGCACACTCACAGGCACAGAGCTGTGCCCACTGACAGCAGGTACAGAGAATACAGAGGGAGAGAGAGATTTTCCTTCTTTAGGCTTGCCTTTGTGCCTGGACATCCTCCTGGCTGCCTGCTGGCCAATCCTGGTCAACAAGAGGCTTTCACTTTGTTTCAGGTGATTTTAAATACTGTGTTGGACAGTTATTCCTACGGGAAGCTGCAGGGCTCCCAACATCAGCTCACGGCATGGCTGGCCATGGAAGTAGATGCTCTGGATGGAGCTCATGGAGCTGGATGCTCTGTTTGTACACTGCAGAAACATTTCACCTCGGAGAATGCTGTTTTGACCTTGCAAGATCCAAACACTGCCAAGACCTTCAGTGAGATTCTCTGCAGTTCTTTCTCTGCCCTTTGTCTTTTACTTCTTAGTAAAAGATGCTGTTCTGTTTGGGGGCTGTAACTCTGCCATAGGTCACTAATGAGAGCCCTTCTTTTCTCCAGACTGCAGTTTGTGGCCCTCATGGCGAGCCTTTATTATGCCACAGAAACAACTTACGAGCCCACAGAGTGAACATTCATAAAAATGGACTCCATCCTTATACATTTCAACTGATAGCAAAGCCACTCTTTTCTATTGGCATAGGCTTTTATTCCCAGTTAAGTGCAAACAGAAGTTAGACAATAACAAAACTACACTTACAGAACTTGGAAAATACTGGTTTCTGAGGTTTACATGTTTGTAGTCAGCACTCAAAAACATCTGGGAATTTTTTTTAAAGAAACAATGCACTTCCTGCCTTATACTTCATGGAAAAGCAATTGTTGCCATTTCCAAAGTACCCATTGTTAAGAGAGACAGCTTTACAAGTTCAGGGACATAATTAAAGACAATGAAAGTTGATGGGAATAAAAGGAAAAAAAATAACCATCGTTACAAGAAGAGTCTAAGAAGCAAGAGAATAACTGTGACATACTGCTATATCATAGCATACAGTGAAGGGTACAATAAAATATGTCAATTGAAAATGTGTAAAAAGAAAAAAAACAGTTGGAGACCAGTGTATTGTGAACAATAAATATTCATATATTTTAACATATCAATTTTAATATACAACTCATATGTAAAAATGAAGTTCACTGACTCCAAATACATAACAAATGTACAGATTGTACAGTGACAGATGCTTAGGCTTGTCTGGCACACTACCAGCATTTTTAACTTGTCACACTCAACACACACAGCAACTTCAGCAGATTTTCCATAAACTTCTTTATCATCAGAAATGTAGCCTTTATCTCTCCCTAAAGTAGTACCGAGACTTGCAAGGAAAACACAAGGAGTGTTTGGAGTCCACAGAGGAAACAACCATTCATACTGACTTTGTTAAAGCTTAAGAGGACAGAGTTCACCAAAGCTGTAACTTTGTGTAGGTTCAGACAAAAGGCTTACACAGAGGTTTGCCCACACTTCTTGCATGATCCCTATATGCCATTCTCCCCTTGTAATACTCCCATTTTACAGTTGTATTTTTGCTCCAAGCCCGTATTACGATCAGGTTGTCCAATTTTAGAATCAGGACTATACTCATAGCAGAGCTGTAAAAATCTGTATTCCATTGGATATGTAATCAGCTGTGATAGCAAAAAGTACCAACACAAGATTTTGCAGAAGTATTATCTAACGTTACTTGTGTTACTCGAGACCTAGCAAACAGCAGCTTGCTAAATTCTCAAATTAAATTGTATTCAAACTGAACCAAGACATGAAATGTCAAAGCTTAAAAGTTCTAAAAATCTCAACTGCCAGCTGACTGGCATTGTAATTCTAGGTCCTGTTGACAGGCTTAGGCATTTTCAATTCAGGCACTGCATATGAGGGTAAGTTGGAGACACATGAAGCATGAAAGAGTCTTGTAAATACACAATGGCACGGCCTTCTTAGCAATTGCACATCGAATCACTTGGCCATGCCAAATATCACTTGAGCCCTGCTTCAGTCTTTGCAGCAGAATGACAAATCCGTCACATGCTGCCCCAAATGGAGGAGAAGCCTGTCACTGTTTGATTGAGCTTGACTGAGAAATCAAAGTTTGAGTCCCTCAGGATTCTGACAGCATCCTCTGAGCTGCAGACCTTGCCATATTTACCCCGTTTGTTGCAATTTGCTGACAAATGTTTATCACACAAATGAGAAGAAGGGAAACAACCACCATGTCATCAGCTGTTCCGAGTGTTCTACAGAGAGGCCCAGGCATCGTGTCAAAAGGCGACGATAAGCATATGATTGTTCCGAAGGAGCAAACAACAACTCTTAGGAAAAAAATGCACATGAGACCACCCCAGGTGAAGATTCCTCGCAAGGCAAGAGTCAGGAACAACGGCATGTCATAGAGGTAATCTGCAAACTAAACATGCAGAAGAGTTAAGCTCTGCTCCATTCTAATCCATGCAGTTCTTTTGGTTGCACGAGTCTTTAAGCGCTTCTAGATTCAAATCTCTCGAATGCAAAGCCTTTCTGTGCTGTCCCAGTTCACCAAGGCAGGTCAGTTATTTTGCAGAATCTACAGGCACACTCCTAAGGCAATCCTCACTTCCCCGGCGCTTTGCACAGAGCATTATGCTTGACACTTTGGGAAACTGGTCCTTAATGGCTGTCTTGAGTATATGTGCTCTCTTTAAAGTCTGGCATCAAGTGTGTGCTATCAGTACATGAAAAAGAGGCCTCAAGTCTCACTTTAGTGTGGATGGGAAACGTAGGACTGAGTCATTATAATAATCATTCCTGCTCGTTAATACTAATTTGTTGGGTTGGAAAATAACATTCTTAAGCACAGTGCTTAGTTTAGTCCACAGATTAAAACAGACTCCACAGTCTTGTTTGGGCCCCCCACTGGGATTTGACAGGATAGGAAGATTTGCTTTGGTGATATTCTGCATGCTGTCAAGAATGGGTCTCACATGTGCCTCCAGCCCTCATCTTTCACATCACTTCCAGTACCTGTCACGTCCCCACACCATCTGGGATTCCAGCTTTAATGAAGTACAGAGCCAGTGTAGACTGTTTGAATTTGGCAATACCTCATTAAAAAAAAACAACAGCTGCTTTCTAAGCTGGGATCTGCTTTGGAACAAAAGACTTAGATGTAATTTAAGCTCCTGGAGTCCAAATATAAGTTCAAATGTGAAAGTTTTATACTGACTCTCTCTAATTCTGCTTCACTTCCTAAGTGTCATCTTGCACTGCCTTCTCCTCCCTGCTAGGATGATTGCAGAGTGATTTCTCTGGTCTAGAAACTCTAAGAAGCACCATTACTAGAAGATGCTGTCTCCAGCAGTGAATGTTAACACTTCCCCTGTAATATCATCAGTGAGTGTATAAAAAGATAATTCACATACTGAGACAAACCAGCTTTCATTGTTGAGTCTCTTGCAATCCTCTGTGTGTTATGCAGTGCTAACTACATAAATGTAGATTCAGAAATACTTACAGGTCGAGGTTGCCCTGAGAAACGCTTGTTGTACGCTCTGATGTCGTGAACAGTCTGTTTGCTTGGCTTATCGTGTAGCTTTTCGCAAGAGATGTTAACCAGAACCACCACCTTCATAAGGAAAGAATACAGGCGTTACCACTGTGTGTTTTAATCTTCAGTATGAAGGATAGTGTTTAGTAGCACGTCTCTTCATAGGCTCTTTATTGCACATTGACCTTTGTACAGTTCCAGCAGTTCTGCAACAGCAAGAACATCTTCCTTTTATGACCTGCATCCAAACTGCCAGTACAGCAGGCAGGCTCTGGCAGCGGTCGAAGGAGATGAGGGAGTCCCATGTCCTGTATTGCTTTTTACGGAATGTCATCCCAGAGATTCAATAAACTATACAAAAGTAAAATGCCAGAGGCCTGTTTAATATTTGTTGCCTGATAAGATGTGTCAAATTATAAACGTGATTGGCTGCAGAGTCATTCAACTGTGAGTTTTGAAATGCAATGGAAAATTAGAGGATGAATAAAGTTGATCCTAAGAGCTCAAGCTTGTCATTTTCTATTTATTGCAATGCAGATGTATGCAGGGAAGATGTCTTACCTTCTGTCTGCAGAGAGGGCAGATTATTGCTCCCAAACAAGGACTATGTTTCCAGTATGTAATTAGACAAGAGCCTACAGAAAAAAAAAGTTAAGATGCATGGAGTATATTTGAGGATATTTAATGTTCATAGAATGTTATCAGACTTAATAAGCATTCTTTCTACAGTTGACTGCTGAAATGAACGTAATTCTTTGCTTTCATTTTAAGATGTGGTTTTATTCTGCAAACTGTAAAAACGGAGCTGTAGATCTGTGTTGATATATACAGCAACATGGAACTTCCCCCTAACGAAGACTCTGAGTGTCTTAGTATCTTATTCTTGCAGCTTCCTTGATTGTGGATGAAGCACTCGGGAATACAAGAACCCTTCCAGTATGTGTACATACATGTATGCATTGCACAGTACTGTGTGTACACTGTGGAAGAGTTAATTAATGCATTCTTTTTGATTTACCAGAACAACTGCTAACTAATTTCCAAATGCAGTGCCATCTTAACAGCAAGCTCTCAGGTGTTGAAGAGGGCAGAGTCTGAGGACACTAACATTAGCCTGTGCACGTCTCTGATAGCAGTGCTTGACATACATGAATATCAGTGCTGGTACTAACAGCAAAAACAACAAAAGATAAATAGCATCTAATCAGAAGTAGCACAGCTTGACTTTCAGCTCCCAGGTTCAGTGTGACAGTCAAGAGAAAGTATCTCTTAACATGTAAACTGATCAAATTTGACAAAGATCAGAGTTGAAAGCAGCAGTGGAACACTGTATTGCCATTTTGTTGGGATTGTTTTATTGCATTGAACAATGGTGTTTGTTTTTAAAAACAACCAGTAAGTAGCTTAAGAAGTATTACAGCAGGAAGTCTTCAGGAGCCCTTACTGCAGCCTTTTTTGTACCTAGACTTTCTTTCGCATTGTCATTGAAAAGGATTTTAGAGGAGAAACGTGTCTGAAGTCAAGTATAAAAAATGTTCATGCTGTCAGTTACCTCCTAAAGAGGACATCCCTATATTAGGGATGATACATTTGCCCTAAGGATATTTTCGTGAACCTTGCTCTGACTTGTGCACTTTGTTTTTATTTCAGTGCAGGGTTTTTCTTTCAGGCTCTTCTAGTTTGTTTGCACAGACAAAGTTAGCTGGGCTCACTGCTGCATTTATATCTAAATCCTCATGTGGTATATATGAACTCAGTCTGGCAACCAGCTTCAAGCCTTTGCTTGAACTTTTGCATTTGACAGCCATCATGCCTGACTTCAGGAACTGCTTTGACCCTCTGGATCCAGATGCTGTATCATGAGCCACACAGTTGTTTCTGTACTCAGTCCCAGTGATGACAACGGGGTACTAATGGATCTCACAGTTCTTTGAGGGCTTTAAAAATAGAACCCCATGGAAATTAAAATTTGCTACATGCAAAATCCTGTATTTAGTGGAACAGGAAGGGAAGGACTCCTCTGAAGTTGACCTATTTGCGCTTTGGTGCATTTTTCATAAAATGGGCAAAATCCTGTTTTAATCTAGCCTGCTACACAACCTTCTGAGGGAGTCCATAGGTTTTTCTAAAATACCTTTGAGGTTTTTGTTAATTAGAAAAAAATAATATTGCACAAGGATCATTTTTCAATTGAACTTCCTGAGCATATGGTTCAAACTGAAGCTGAAAAGGAAAACTTCAGGACAAACTGTATGAATTACTACTAATAATAAAATCAAATGTTTTGTTTTTCTTTTTATAAGCCCATATTAATCTTCTTTAAAAGCTCTGGGTTGACCACATTTTTTAAATAAAACTTTTACCGGTGTGGAATTTATTAAGAGTGCTCAGCATTGCCTTAGCTCTGTTCCATGGGGTACTGGGAGAAGTTTTATTACTGATTTCAGTCAAAACAGACTTAGATCTATGCAGAATGGTTTTGATAAGCCCAATGTAAAATTTTATTGGTTTAAGACATGAAAAACAGACACGTTACGCTTCTACTACATCAACATAGTCAGAGCATGGATCATGCACTGCACTGGAATTTATGCTTCAGAGTGTAAATGATGAGGTATTTGGGGAATGTAAAGCCTATTTAAAAAGATAGAGCTAATAATCATGTATACCAAGCTTATAGATGGTACTTCTCCACAAACCTCAAAATAAAAATAAAGCCCAGATCATTATGTCTGTAGAGTAACTGTCGAATCACAGCATGAAGCACCGATGGAGCACCTGGGGAAAGGCCCAGTCAGCCCTGGAAGCACAGGTGAAGGCAATTCACCTGTGAGACAGGAAGGGGTGGAGCCTGGCTGCACCTCTCTTAGACCTCATTTAAGGGCCGACTGCCCCAGGAAAGGGTTTCTGATGGGAGAGCCTTTCCTTGTGGAGTCTTTTCTGTGAGCCTGAATCCTTGGACATGGGTGAGTACTTTTCCTTTGTAACACCATTGCATCTGTGCTGGTCCTTTTGCTGTAATGCTTGTCTATCACCTTTCCACTGTGCTGACCTTTTTGATTGTAACAGTGTCATATTTACAAAAGGGAAATGGACAATTAACTAGGTCAGAGAAGGAGGAAAATTAATGACATCTGTCATCGTGTCTATCTTTGTATTTGAAACTGTAACTTCTGTGACATTATTTGAAACATGTTTGGAGGCCATAAGCTTACTGTTTCTTCTGGAGTGAGTTTTATTTAAACTATCCTTTTCCTTTGTGGTAGTAGTGTGTAGTAAAAAAAAAACATGAAAAAAGTTAAAGTATTAAATGGTGTCATGCATGTTGTAGATGGGCCCTACAGCATGCCTGTAGCTGTTGTCACCCCACTGATCTGTTGTGGCTTCAGAGGATGGAGATATTAGCAGTGTTGATGAGGGCTGGTCTGAGAGAGCATTATTTCAATCTAGAGAAAAATGACACTTCCTCGAAACAAAATTAATTCTTATTGTACCAACAGGTGTAATACAGGGCCTTGTTTTCATTTCTGCTTATGTCTTTTTATAGCAGTCTTACACGATGAAGAAAGTGTCAGTGGCTTGTAATTATAAATTAAACTTGCTGTGAGGTCTTTGAAAAGCACAGGAAAGAGCTTTATGTTTTTGCCCAGTGCATTTTGATATGTTTTGCTGCTGGAGAATCAGATATTACTGCCTCCAGCAGCCTGTGTGACCTTCTGCTGGAGTTTACTGATGTTATGTTGCACAGGAGCACTGAACTGCCTTCAATGGCAGTTTCAACCTTATCAGATCATAAACTCCAGTTCTTTACTGTCACCCCCTGCAGTGGTGACGACAGCATTCAGCAAGGAACTCGATAAGCAGCTGGGGCAGTAAGGTTGTAAACTTTGCCTGTAAACTCACTGGAGTAT
This sequence comes from Tympanuchus pallidicinctus, assembly GCF_026119805.1. Classification (NCBI taxonomy): domain Eukaryota; kingdom Metazoa; phylum Chordata; class Aves; order Galliformes; family Phasianidae; genus Tympanuchus; species Tympanuchus pallidicinctus. The sequence continues at coordinate 3,235,118 of NW_026294791.1, read as the reverse complement.
GTATGTCAGAGGTCTGAGAGAAACTAAGTTCATTTCCACATACTTGAATACAAACTGGGTTTCTAGGCCTTTTAATTAGTCCATGAGTTTGTGCTGTAATTTAACAGCACCTTACAAAATTATGTTACTATTTGTCTTGTGTCTTCCTGGGCATTTCAAAAGTGGCCCCTTGTATGCATGAAGGCAATAAACAGAAAAAGATTAAACTTGTTATTAGTGAGGGAATTTACTTCAGAAATCATAGAAACATATCCTGAGATGGAAGAGACCCACAAGGATCATGGAGTCCAACTTCTGGCACTTCGCAGTACCATCCAAAATTTAAATATGTCTAAGACTGTTGTTTAAAGGCTTCTTGAATGCCAGAAGGCTTGGGGCCATGGCCACTGCCCTCGGGAGCCTGTTCCAGTGCCTGACCACCCTCTGGTGAGGAATCTTTTGCTAACCCAGCTGACCCTCGCCTGACACAGCTCTGTCAGATCCTGCTGCTGTCACCAGAGAGCAGAGATCAGTGCAGCCTCCTGCTCCCCTTGTGAGAAAAATGTAGGCTGCCATAAAGCCTTTTCTCAGCCTCCTCTTCTCTGAGCTGAAAAACCTAGGGACTCAGCTGCTCCTCATACCTTTAGTTACTGGGAGAAATGCTTAGAATGGTTCCTGCACAGGATTTGATATCTCTGTGGGAAGTGTGCTGCGTTTAGTAGCCTTTATAAGCACTGCACTTTCAACTCAGAAAACTTACCGCAGAATAGATGTCCACAGTTGGTTTCTACTGGCAGAGTCACTGTTTGGAGACAGATGGGGCAGCTGAAGTCACTGTGATTACTAGGTTGCTGAACTTGGAGTGATTCCTGAAAGAGAAGTGGTGCAGTCTTCAGTAAAGTACTATTGCAATTGACACACTCAGTTTAATAAAAATCATTTATTATGAATTAGCAAAGAATCACAGAAGGTAAATAGACGTGTTGGCACAACTAATAGTTACCTCAGCAGGTGGTGAAAATTGGGCAAAGAAATTACTTCTGTAATCCTACAGGAAGGACTGGTGTCGGAGGTAACTCAAGTCTAGTAGAGTGACAAATGACCTCTGGGCAAATATCTTCTGACACAATATTATCTAAACTCCATAAGCACTGAACAGTTCTGTATTTTGCTTTCCTATGCAGTACTAGTATAGATTAAGAAATGAATTATTTCAACTGATATAAACTGTAATAATTTATGTCAGCTGAGGAACTGCTTGGAGTTCCCAACCTCTGTCTGTAAACATATGTATACACATCCATGTACTACATAAACTGATGAGGTAGCTATGCTATTTCTGTGAAGTACTTACACACTTTTCTTTGTGCACATTCCTTTGTCTCACAACAAAGCAAACATGTTTCTGATTATCTTGAGTCAAGGGAAACCCAGCATTCCCAGACTGTAACTGATGGAAATTGTGAGCAGCATTCTTGCCCTCTGCAGTCTCAACAAGTTGAAACTACTTGTGTGTTTTGTATTAGAATGTGTTGTACAGCAATTAATGCTATATGATTCCTAAAGGATGAATGATTATAACTTTTCCAATGATTCATCTTCTGCTGACTTAACATGGGCAAATCTGCAGAATGAAGTTTGTGCTATTCCGAAAATGGGAAAACTGAATGTTGCTATGTTGCTGTATGATACCAGTTCTGGCTGCTGAAGTAAGCTCCTCATCAACCAAGTGTTGAGAAGCTCTATGCTGAGAACATGAAAGTTAGGGCTTTATGAATTACAGCAAGGAAACAGCCAGTGATCCTCTGATGGTGACACCCAATGAAGAATATCTGCATGTACAGATGCAGAAAAATCATTTGAATGTCACAAAGCAGCGACTTTCATTTTCTTGTAATCTTTCTCTTACTGAATGAAGCAATGTGGGAAATTTGTCCAGCTCTCGTGACTGACAGGTGTTAGGTTCCATGAGAAGAAATAGGCATTTCTTTATATGGATAATGAAGCAGTGAGTGGGCTTATGATGGATGTTGGAGATTTCTGAATCCAATAGGTACTGGGCATCGCGTGCTGCTAAACACAAAGGTAGTACCTCTAACACTGAAAGAGTGTTCTGGGGAAGCTTCATAAAACTGCCTGTTTCTTCATTCTTCTGTAAATATCCACTGCAGCACAGAGGGCTAAGTGGGTCTGGTGTGACCTGGTGGGGGCATCCTTACAGTAATCAAGTGATTTGAGTCGCCTTCAACAAAGATGTCAGTGCCTTATGCTTGTCCCAAGTAGACAGGCTAGGAAAAACAAGTTGAATCTTTCATTATTTGAATAGATTTTTGTGCAAATAATCAGTTTTCTGATGCATTTAGTTCAAATGCTTGAAGCTGCGTTTGAGATGACTTTGTGCTGGTTAGAAGAGGACTGTCCAGATGGACCTGATAGAAGGCAGTCAATATCTGATACGGATATTTATGTGCCAGAATAAATTTCCCCCTTCCGAAATCTTGAGCCAGCCTTGGAACATTTGAATTGAAGACTGAATTAGAGATTGAAGCAGTGATTATGGCAGCCAGCATTTTGTGCCTGTTTGTTCTTGGTGGCACTAAATAGTCATAACAAAATACAACATTTAGTGTGACTGGGCCCAAAATAAAAGACCTCTAGGGATCTTCTTCTCGTACACTAATTCAACATGTGATCTAGAAACAGCAGAATTAAAACTGTCACTTCTAACATTCCAAGCAGCTTTAAGTTCTGCTACAATCAGGTCTTCATGTTTCTATTCCTTTGTGAGCACCACAGGTGTTTTGGCTGTTGGGGTGATCAGAGCTCAGGTTTTGAAGCCCTTCAAAACAGAAGTTCCCTGTGTGAAAGAGTCAATTTTTCTGAGGGGAAGGAGAGGGCAGGGGAAGGAAGAGGTCTTCTCAAATTTGGATACAGCTTTTGGCTCAAAAGGAAAAGTGAGCATTTCAGGGGAACTTTGGTAGAGCAAAATCAAGCCTGTATTACTAACATGTCACTAGACTCAGTACAGTTTCATATTTGTATGTCAGAGAAAAACATGAAATTGCAGAATAATCCTATCATTGATTATAAAGCCAGAAGCTCCTAGGTGTAACAACTTTATTTCTGCAATACAGCTCAGCTCACTGCACTTTCAGTTTTCCCACAGTGATGCTTGTAAAGATCACTGATGAGTCAGCCTGTTTGAAAACAAGGAATTTAAGTGAAAAAAGCAATTAACAGAACTGCTTCCTGTGATAGGTGAGCAGTTGCTCCTTGCCTTGGTTACAGGACAACTGAGATGATCAGTGATGATGCATTGGACAGTTCATTATTTAAATTAGATCACAAGTAAAATAAGAATAAGATGTTTTACAAAGGAGAATTTACCTGTACAAAATTTCCAAAAGTAATTTAATGATTAAAAGTATTAATAATACCTCAATTATTTATGAATAACCATTCTAATAAACATTTCCTGCCTTGGTTCAGAAAATGCACATAAAATTTAGCTTACCATTCCTCTTTGTGGAAATGTTTGAGAGGAGCTCAGTAAGTTATGCCAGCTGTCAGTGTTATGGTGTGGAATCATTCATGCAGGCCTGCTGGGTGTCATTGTCAATTATTAACTTGCTTCCCCATGGCAAGAGTCTCTCAAATGTTCTAAATAAGGTTATGAAGGAAATGCGAGGGTTTTTTGTTCCCTTCCATAAAGCAAATCTGCTTTAAAAAAAACCAAACCAACAGGAGTCTCCTGGGTAAAACAAACAAAAGCAACTCTAAATTTTCCTCCCAGGAGATATTGAACATGAACAAAAAGATACCGGAATGTAATAAAAATATTGCGTTCCTATTTTTAAATATTAACTGGATCAAGGGCACGCTGCAAGGCAGTTTGATAACCTGAAAAAATAGCAGCCTATCAATTGTGTGGACAAACGATTAACTGTAGTACTATTGTGAAAGAGGCTTAAAACTTGCCAGACACTTGTGGTACTTTGGTATTGCAGCAGTGCAGAATCAGGTTGAGTAACACAGTATCATCCAATGAAGCAAGCAAAATGTGGAAGTTAAGCAGATCTAACTTGTTAAAATATTTTTAATTTATCAGCATATACACTTCATAAGGTATTTATTCTTTGTCATGCTCTGTAGTCCTTAAGAAAGGCTTGATTTCTACAAAGATGTTCTCCAATTTACTGAAGCAAAACTAATAAGGAAACCTGTCAAGGCCTTGGTTTTGTGCAGTGCTAACCACCCTGATCCTGACTCAAGAAGGCATTGAAGCACGTGCCTGATTTTCAGCCCTAGAGAAACACATAACCTCTTATGGAGAGGTTGAGTGGGAGTCAGTAATATTGGAATAGAAATACGCTTAGTACAAAAATAATGCCCCTGGCATTCCTGCTGAAGCACTGATAAGCTAAACAAAACACTTTTCAAAGACTAATAACCGGGTGGGATTTGTAGCATAAACAATGCTCCTTGTTAGTCACCAGTCCCTAGGGCATCTTCCTCACTGTGTTCGAGATAAATTGGCAACAAATGAAATACTGTATGTGATTTCCTGCCCTGGGTATGCATGCATGCTTGCATGACAGTGTGATAGCTGTCATTTATTATTTATCTAAGTATGTATACAAATCTACAGTGTGATTTAATTACTTGTTGAAGGTGCCAGACTAACAGATGCAGAAGCCAGAGCTGTTTCTTTTTCCAGAGAACTGACGTGGGTAAGTAGTGGCATCCTTTCCAGGCTGTTCTACTACAGTGCTTCACCCCACTGGACTCCAAGTATCTGAACGGAGCTCATTTTCTCCAACATCTTCCCAGCTGCTCTTCTCTGCTCAGCATATTAAATCCATAAAGGCTGATAACAAGGATGTCAGTCCTTGTAAAGAGTCTGTTTTATTTTTTTTTCTAGACAGGAAGATTATTCACTGGAAAATTGATTTAAACACATCAAATTATTTTTGCTAGTTCACACAAGTATTTCATTACAACTTAGTAAAGAAAGGATTGGGATTGTTTTAATACCAAAACTCCCCTTGACAAAGTAATAGCAAAAAGACTGTGGACTTTTCATAAGGGTGAAATAAACCCAGATCTCCTTTTACTTGCCAAGAGCTGTATGCATTTGTATCATGTCTCTTGCAGTTGCTTATTTCCTTATGGACAGGCTGCTCTTGGAAACTGGATGATAAAAGCTGCATCATTTCAATAAGCAGGATTTTGTCTTCATTTTTTAATAGCACTCAACCTATTATTCCTTAGTTACCATTAGAGTTCAAGTGGTCAGGTTCCATCAAAGTCAACAGTTGGCTTCAGTTGGTCCGTTCTTGCCAAGCCCTTGGATTGCTTGCATTATTAATTCAGTTTTCCACATAAAGCTTCCTATTCTTCCCAACTAAAGTTGGGATTGAGACATAAAAAGATGTGAAATAGCAGAGTTTTGGAGCAGAGCCTATTGAATGACATTTGACACAAAGTAAGGGGTTCAAGGCTGAGATGGGATTCTGCATTATGAATTCCCAGAGTGTCCCATCTGTGACTTAATTCCATTCTGGGGAGTAAGAGTGGTGAATGCTGGCTGCTGGATACAAAACATGTAGGCAGTGCTACAGTGTTCTGCTGAAAGGAAGAGCCAGGCTATCAGAGCTGCTTTTGACATGGCTCCTAAGCAAGAGGAAAGCATGTCAGACCAGCTGTCACTGAATTGCATCACGAAAGCAAGGGAGAAATCTTCTAAAATGGAAACACAAGAGAAAAACTAGCAAAATCAGTGTATTTTATCTTAAAAGAATGATCCAGGCACAAAAAGTAGCATTGTTGGAATTGCCAATTAAAATAGTTAACTGCTCTGCTACTGCTTAAGAGTGAACAATCTGGTAAAAAGAAGCTCAATCCACTGCTGCAAGAGTTGGATTTCACTCTGCAACACAGAATCTTAAAATCTGAATAAAAATGTGCTCAAGACATTCGGACAAATTGAAGCTTATTTTACAAGGAAAAAAAAACTTTGCTATAAATACAAAAGGAAATTTGAACTCATTTTTGACTCGCGCCTGCTAACTTGCTGTGTTCAAAGTACTGTGATGAGCAACAGAACAATCCATGTTATGCTTTACATATCTTGCCCTGTTCAGCTGTGGTTGGGCTTGGGACATTTGTGTCACTTGATAGCAAGTGATAGCTATGATATTTTCACCAGGTGTGTTTTATTTTGAACACAGTTCTCTTCTTCAGCTAGAGAGTATTATTTGAATACTCTATTTTTAAAGCATATTTTTAGTGAATTATTTATAACAGTGTATAAATGTTAAGAATCGTTAAACAGAATGGAAGCAAACAGGTTATTAACATTTTATTCAGCTGATCTTGAATACTGATGATAATGTTTCTTAATAGTAAGTAATATGGAACATAGTTTTGAAAATCTTGTCTTTTGAGAGATCAGATATTTTACCATAATTGGTTTGTGAGTGCAAAACTGTGTGTCAGTACCGTGCCACAAAATAAGTCTAAAAAGATTGCTCCTTGTGACCTCGTCCACTGTACACACACATATGCACACAAAAGATAAGAGTACCAAAATAGAAGTGCAGATATGTGTGAAAAAGTAAACAAAATGCCCAAAATAGAGAGGAGCAGATAGGAGATTGATAAACGTTAGGAAAGCAACTGAGGAAGGTAGAGAGCATGGTGGGAAGGGAGGCGACAGTGAAAAAGTGAGGTCCCATTGGTAAGCAATAATGTTAGAGAGGTGTAACTTAATTCTGCTGAAGTTGCTGCTCATGACAGCTCCTCATTCTGAGGTATTTTCCTGAGTAGATGCAGGTAGGCCATGCCTTAAAGATTATAACCATTTTTTTCTCCTTCTGTATGAAGCCAAAGATACAATGTTTTCCACCTCTGACTTTGTTCCCAGTGTAGGTTTTTTTTTATGGAATTTTGGGAGATATCAGGACTTTTGCTTCTGTGGCATTATCTCCATGCCTTTTCAACCACTCCTTGCCTGGGGGTGATGGAACACTAAAGCATATGTTATCTGTCACTCACTACATTCATCTTTTCTGTTTCTTTGAGGAGTGATCATGGAAGGTTGTCTCAGTACAGTGTTCCTCGTCTTCCTGACCCTGCAAAGCGAATTTCCTCTCATTTCTCCCACTGCAAGGGAGAAATGAGAAAAGAAATTCAAGGAGATTCAAAGGAAAGGGCCTCAAGTGGAGAAAGTATTTCCAACAAATATGAAAGTATTTGAAAGGCACTTAATCCATGTGGAAATATATCTACCTTTCAGAAAAGCTCAACTACAAGACTCCTTTGAAGAATATATACTCATTAAAAAATAAAAAAAATAAAAAAAAATTAAAAAATACTTAAAACATCCAGAATTCCTGATGCTTTTCATGATGAGTGCATTAAAATGCTTTTCATCCCCTGTAAGAGACAAAAATCTCTTGAAGTATTTTACAAAATAATACTTCAGTTACATAGAAAACAAAAATTAGATTCATAATAATTACATTGCTCCTATTTCTGAGGGGATAATTGACCTGGAAAGTATTGCAGAGCATTCTCAAAGAAAAATCAATATAATCTTCTTCAAACACCTGAGATACATCAACATAGTAGCACAGTAGTCAGTCATGCTGGTATCACAAGCAAAACAGGCATAAGGTCTATATTGTGTATTTTCCCTTCATAAGGGAGTCACAGATAACAGAACCTCCTGACCTCACCAGAAGTCATACAAGTGCATAGACCTGTAGCTTCAATGGTTGGTTAGCATTTCAGTCATCAGTACTGCCTCTTTTTACAGTTTCTTTGATTTGGTTTTGTTTTTCCCTTCTTTTAATCTCCTCTGGATATTTGTTTGCTTGTTTGTTTTTTCCTGCTAGGAATAAGGAGGTAAATCAGACAGTGCTGTAAGGTTGTCTCTGTATCTCCCTTTCCCTGGGAGCTGCTATTCTTGTAAAATGCAATTAATGGTGAGATTGGAAAGCAATAATGAAATTAGCTGTTTCCGCATTCCCTAAACCAGTGTCCCAGAGGAGTAAGCAACAGATTGGTATGGCTATTCCAGCTGACACAGGTCTGTCTGGTAACTTTATAACAAACTGTCAGGCCATGGGGGCGCAGCATTGATCACAAGACACAGCATTGGGTGCCAGTGACCTGCGGTTCTGTTTATTGAGCAATCAGGACCCATACCTGTGCAAGACCAGTGAGGTATTGAAGAAGATTTTCAGTCAGTTCAATGACTTTACATTAGAATAATGTGCATTTTCTTCATATTCTATGATTTTAGGTGTTCAGTTATGCTGAACATATATTTATGTTTATTATACTAGCTTCTAAACTGGCCACATCTTGAGGATAAATGGAGATAAAGTGCTTTTTATTTTTTTTAAATGAAAATACTAAAAACTTCCATTATAAAGAGAGCTTGATTGATTAGGCAGCAGGATATGTATAGTGTAAAAATTATGACAGGACATGAAGGGACTCGTGGCCCAAGAAATACAGTATTATATACTTTGTATCCCGTAATTACTAAGTGCATGCAGTTTGGTAATAGGTTAGTTAATATTTTTTGCATCTGAAGCATTCAAATATGCCTTCGCTCCACAGCGTATCAAGAAGCTTCTTTGATGTTTGAAGCTTTTGGAAGATGGCAGGTGTAGTGGAAATACTAAGTCATGGCCTGAACCAGTGATAGAGCATCTGGTGGGAAGGCAGGGCCAACACAGGGGAGCTCAGGTGCATGCAATGCATCTGAGTGAGTGGAAGGGGTGGAGTCAAGATCCACCCCTTTCCAGACCTCATTTAAGGGTTGGCAGTGGAGGTGAGGGTGCCTTTCCTGGGGATCCCTGCCCACCTGAGGCTTTCTGTAGGTAAGCAGCTCTTTGCGTTTCTGCATCCTTGGCTGCTGCATTTGGGTTTATTCTCATTTGCTGTAGCCAAGGACTTTGTCACCCTGCAATTATGCTATTGTAGCATTACAGTAGGGAAGTGCATACTTCCATAAATTGTGTCTGTCAAGCTACTAAAAATGATAGAAAAGCTGAGATTTGTTTTTCATTTCATTCGAATGGCTAGGAATGTGCATGTTACATAACTAGCCACCAAGTGTCACTGTTTGGTATTTTTCATTCCAGTGTCTTTGTTTCCAAGTGCTTAAAAAAATCTGTAAAAGCTGTAGTTCTTTAAGTGAGGGTTTTTGAGCAAGAACAAGAATATCTGCTAAACCACAAAAGGTATGCTTATTTGCCATGCGAATCACCAAGACATACTGTCCAAACTAAGCATTCAAATTATTGGTGATATTGTAAATTCTATTGAAAATAAAACCTTTTATTTTTATGCCTACCAATTTAAATTACTGCAGGAAATGCCATTCTTTACTGTTACGAAAAGTAGCCCTTTCTAAAAGACCATCAGATACTTCTGTCAAGAAAGCAAAGGAAGCATCAAAAAGATTGAACATGGTTTAAATAAGTTCCTATTACAAGAAGTAATTTATCTTGACTCTAAAATGTAGGTAATAGCAGACATAAAATGTCACGAGACTGAACTACAATACTGGTGTGAGGTGCCAAACTAGATTGGAATGTTATTACAGGTCGTAGTCTTTTATCTTGATTGGCACAAAACCAGAATTTTCAAGTGTGCTGAAGGTTGCAAATAAACTTCCAGCTAGGATTAAAAAATAAAACCTAACCACCTCAACTTTGCATAACTTAAACAGCTCCCCCTTCTTACTACTACATCTACTCCATCATCGAACTTCAAGCACGCCTTGCCCACACTGCGGAGTTCCTGACAAGCTTTGGTACAGCTGCAACTGGGAAGATACAAAGTTACACAAATTTGTATTGCAGTTCTCTGTACAATTCCTTATGGCTTCAGTGTAACATTCCTTGGAAACACTGTTATTTCGGTGAGCGTTCCATCATAGAGTCAGACATCTGAGAAGGGCAGAATAGCCACAGAGTATGGGTGTGCAAATCTCTTCTGATACAATCCCAGGTTATCGAACCTGTGCATTTTGCCTTTTCTTTGTGATTAGCATCTGTCCTACGGATCTCAACCAACCTCCCTGTACTATATACAGTCTGTATTACCTTTCCAGTATAGCCATTCCATATGAACAATTTTTTGATACTTCTGAACAAGAAACAACTGTGAATAGGGCTACTAGACCTCGGTAGAATCAGATGCTTCCTTTCTGTCTGTACTATACAGCCCTCTAGAGGAAAAGTATTTTCTGCAGTCTTTTCTGTATTTATGGGAGATGACCCCACTGAAAGTAGAGCATGTTGTCAGGGCTGTGAGTGCAGTAACAGGCCTTAGTGGCCTCACCCGGTTCCTTTTTCCATACCCTCTGCCCATGGGACCAGGAGTTCTATTTACACTCAGCCCTGGGCCTTCAGCTCAGTTACAGCTATGCGTAGCTATGGACTTCACTGACCTGCACTGTGACCTGTGGAATGAATTCCCAGACTGACCTCAAAACTATTTCATCACTGTGCTGATCACGGGACTGTCCCTGACCTTGAGCAGTGGGTTGCCTTCCTGGCTTCTATACTTGTCTCATCATGACAAGGCACAGTGTACTTGCCTCATCTCTGTGGACTTGCCTTACCACCTGCACTCATGGCTGATGAACCTCCTCGATTTACCTGCCTTGTTTAAATACTGTGGCATGGGGCTGGCTTGCTCTTGTCTTTGTCTTCCCTGGAAAGTAGCTGGTGGCTTCTGGCATTCATTGGCATGTGTAGTGTAAATCCAGGAAAGAGGAGCTTCCTGCAGAAACCGTATGAAGAAACCGTGTGAGATATTGAATGTGTAGGAGTGTATGTGAAATGAGCAGGAGGGTGTGGAGAATGATACATGTGTGGGAATTGAGTGGGGTACTGCATAAAGCGGTGAGTATTGATGTGGTGCAGTATTGCTGCAAAGGGAGTGACATAAAATACCAGGAGGAGGAAGTAATAGCTAAATGATGAAGCCTGACGGGCAAGCTAAAAAATAAAAACAAGAATAATACACTAAAATAATTAAGAAAACAGATGCTCTCAGCAGTATAAACTGTAGTGCAGAAGTCTGTGAGTCTTCACTGCTTAAAAAGCAAAACTAACATGAAAACAAACAAAAAAGGCTGTTTTAAATGAGCCTTTTGTGTTGCTGGGTGGCTTTAAGAGGGGGAGGTCACCCACTATGATTTTAACCTGCTAAAAACGAATCAATAACAGAGGAGTAAAGTACGTACATTAAAAAACAGCCGAAAATATATCTGATATCTTAGGGGATATTCATTGAAACGTCGTGAAGGAATTCCAAGAGATTTATTATAGGATTTTTCAGAAGGGAGTTTTAAAACGGATTTTGCATTCTAAGCGATTTCTGCCCTGAAAGCAGCAGTGAGGCTGGCGCAGACGGGCCGACCTACCTACGGCTTGGCCACGCGCAGCCCTGAGCGGCGCCAGCAGCTCCCTGTGGTACCGGGCAGCTTTGGCGGCTGCCGCCATGTTGTGACGGAGCTGCGCTTCCCGCGCAGGTGTGTCACCTGCCACCGAGCGGCCACGCATCCACTCCCCGCCCACACACCCGCCGCAATCGACCGCTGAGGTAAACAGCCGCCAAGCGGAGTAGCCCCGCCCACGCGAATACTCCCCCGTGATTGGTGTGAGCAGCGGTAGCCTTGCCCGCTGGTTGGTGGGGCCCTCTGCCACTCCCGACGTTTGAAGGCGGGAGCGGGCGCTGACGTGTACGTGCGGAGTGTGCCGTCCCTCTCTCCGCGCGTAGGTGGGCGCGTGGCGGGAGCCGTCACGTCAGCCGCGCGTGGTTCCCGCCGTCAGCGTGTCCCGCGCATCGGATGCTTGCGCAGCCGCCCTGAGCGGAGGCGGCGGGCGCCGAGAAGAGGCTGACGCCATGGAGGCGAAGGCGGCGGACCCGCTGCTCTGTGACAGCCTCATCCTGTGGGTGAGTGGCGCTGGAGGGCCCGTTCTGTCAAGGCCGCGCGGGCACCTGTTGGGCTCCCGGTGTTGCCGCGGTGACGGAGGGCGGGCCGGGGGTTGAGGAGCCGTGTGGGAGCGGGGGAGGGCGGGCTGTGAGATCCGGGCCTGCGTCACGAAACGGTGCTTAATGACGGGAAAACGTCATTAAACGTCTGTCAGAAATAGCCCTGCGGAGGCGGTGTGGTGAATGTCCCGTGTAGTGAATGTCCTGTGGGCCCGAGCAGCGGTTCTTCAGTGTGGAAACCGCTCTGTAATTAACAGTGATCATCATCAGGAGCAGAAACCACACAGCTTCGTTCAGTTTGTCCTTTCCAAGTTTCTTTTGTGCCTGATTTTTTAGTATGGCCGCGATATCCAGCGGGGTCTGAAAGGGAATGCTGAGGCAACGTGGAGGAGCCATCTGAGAAGGGTCTGCAGGTCTCTGTTGTAATAAAAGTTTGTATTTGTTTATTCAGCAGTACAACAAAAGCCTGGTCGCCTTGTTTATGACTGTGTTCTGCTGCTGTATCTCCCTGGCTTTTTTTCCCCACAATTTGGGCACATTTTATAGTAGGAAACATTCATTGCTTAAAAATGCTACCTGTTAGTTCTGTAATGTGGGTGTCATTGAGTTGAATATTTTGATGACGTTACAGAAAAATGTAATATAGTTGAACTACACAGGGGATGTGCGTGAATTCCTAAGAAAAATTAAGTAATGTGTGTTAAGATTGTGTTAAAATGTGTTAAGAGCTCCGCAGTCCACCGCAGAAACAATTCTCTAAGTGAAGAAAATAAACTGGTTCCTGCATGTGAAGTCACCTCTGGGTAGGAGTGGATGCCCCATCCCTGGAGGCATCCAAGGTCAGGCTGGATGTGGTTCTGGGCAGCCTGGTCTGGTGGTTGGAGACTCTGCACAAAGCAGGGGGTTGTAACGAGATGATCGTTGTGGTCCTTTTCAACCCAGGCTGTTCTGTCATTCTATGAATGGCATGTAGGAGCTCTATCAGTAGAGCTGGGGATGTTCTGGTACTGTACCTCTCAGTTTTCTGCTGTTTTCGTCTCCAAACTGGAGCAGTGTTAAGATAAACCTCTCTACATATGGGTCACTTCTGCATAGCAGATCCTCTGTAGGGGAATGGCCAGAGAACTGTAATGCCTTGGAAGTATTTGTGAGGCATTTGTGCACATTGGCCTTTAAATATATGTGTATGTGTATGTTGCAGTTTTACAGCGTATGTGTGTTTTAGTGTGTGTCATCTGTAATTTAATAAAAGGGGGAGGAAAGTGAATAAGGATTGTATGTGGGGATTGGAAGTACAGTGTGCCTTAGAATCAGTTTTCCCCCCGTAGTTCATTTTGCATTAGCACTCCTGATCTAAAAGCAGAGCTGAATTATGTGAAATCAGGTGCGGGTGACAAGTGTGACACGTGTAAATTGAATCTTTTTGTGTCCAAAGCTGAATAAAAATCACGTCATGGTAAAGGCTTGATCTTGTTTGTACAGAAGTCACTGACACAACTTCTTTCAGTCACTGGTATGAAAACCTACTGAACTGGTTTGTTTACAGGAAAACCTTGTTTCTGCTTGGTTATGATCTCCTTCTTAAAGTATCTTTTAGATATCTGATATGAGAGTGCATAATCCAAAGCTTTACATGTGCAAATCAGATGATGCACAAGGAAAACTGTGTTAAAACTGTCTCTAAAAGGGAGGGGTTTGAAAGTCTGGTGGAACTAAGTCGTCCTCCCCAGTTCTCTTATGGCAGCGTGGAGACAGAAGGCTTTTTTTTTACAACAGATGTGCTTTTATTTCGGTGCTTTATGGTACTGGCAGTATTTGTAATGTTAATTCCCTGTGACTTAGTCCTGTGTATAGTCACAGTGTATGCCTATGAGAAAGATATCTGCTCCTGATGTAGAAATAAATGGGGTGGTTGTTTAAGCCAAACTCCTGAAATGGTCTTTAGCTTGAGTAGCAGCGTGTCCTTGAGGCTATATTTAGAAAAACTAATCAAATTTGAAAAAATTAGTACTGGTGCAAACTAAAAATCTACAGTTGCTTCTACCAACCTCCTCCATGTGCTCCCAAATCATGTTGGTTTTGTAAATACAGAAAAAACACTCAGAGGAAATGACTGCATTGGTATGGGGTTTGGAGAATCCTTAATTAATACCCCTACTATCATATTGTTTGTAGACTCTTATAAAACTTTAAAATGTCCAGAGACTAAGACTCTTGTTCTTGCTTTTTGCTTAATCCTAATGAGCTGTTTTATTCCTCTAGATAGCAGCATACATAAAGCAGCTGCACACCACAAGGTTTTCTAAAGCTATTTGCTCAACTTTTGCAGAATTAGGTGGCCTTGGTCATAGAACTAAAATGACAGAACCTGTTACCCTACTTAGCAATTTATTTGGTTTACAAGGCTGTGTATCCAAGGCAGCACTGAAGTATTGTGCCATAAAACCCTGAATTTTGGCGTGCTGAATCTTGACATGTGAGCTTATGTCTGCTCCTGTGTTGACACGAAAGCTGCTATGCTATTAGAAAGCAGTGCTGTCAATCACTGCTGCTTAAGTTTGTGTTCTGCTTAATCTTTTATGTAACCTGCAAGGGATTACTGACTTCTTGCTCGCTTTAATACAAGATTTTCAGAAGACTTTTCAAATTGAAAAATAAATGAATAAAAAATTGTTTGTTTGTTTCTCCCTCCTCTGGGGTTACATGAACAGTTTTAGAAACTTTTTGCCTGATGTGGTGTGACTTGAGGACCTGGGTACATCTGTTTAAAGGCTTTATAGCTTGAAACTGTTAGTATTGGATGCAGAGCTTGATAGATAGCCTGACAAAAGAGCATCCTGTGGATGTGTGATGCTGGTGTTATAGATGCTTCCTCAGACTGATGGGATAATTGGTTATATGCTGTGTATATAGCAGTCTGATAGGCAAATGCTCATTGCAGAGCTCTGTAACAATGCAGAAGTGTTGAAATTGTTCGTTCTTTGAGTTTGGCTGTTAAATTTGAATGGTCAGGATGGGAGCTGAATCCCATTTGTGTAGTCCTTGCACAAAGGGACTCCATTTATACTTGTGCCTAGAAGCAGTAGCTAGAACACAAGGATTAGATTGAATAATTCATACAGAATAGATAGTACATAATACATATTACATACATATAGATCGGTAAACTTCCTATAAAGAACTTTCATCTGTAATCTGGTTTTCTAATAGGGGTGAAGAGTGAAAACTGGGGCTTTGTTGCTTAATCTTTAGGTAGAAATAGGTAGAAGAGGTGACTTGCTTAAACGTGGTTGGATGCTCTAGGTAGTGTGATGCTTGGAAATTGCCAGGAAATATAAAGCTATTTTAGCTGTAAATATCAGGAACAGTATACGAATGAAATTCAAGTACCAGGAGAAGATGTATAGTACATTTTACAGTAGAAATTTATTTTGTGTAACAGTATTTTGAAATTGTACGTTTTAATAAGAACATCTGTGGACTGATGTTTGAATTCCTGTGTTGAAGGAAGTAAGTACATTGCCAGCTTGCACTGCTTCAAATGCTTCAGTCTTTCTCAGTCATCTTCATATCCCCCAAGTGTGCCATAGCTCTCAGATAACTGCATTTTCCAATGTTTTTGCATAATTTTCTCCCTTTTGTTCTTAATCACCAAATAATGTCAGGACATATTTGTGCTGTGACTTCTGTTACGAAGTGCATCAATAAAAGGCTGGATTATTTTTATCTTATTCAGCATTCACTTTCTGTTTGATGCCAATTTTTCTTGAGGCAATATGTATCCACAGTTAAGTGTTCCAACATAATCTGAGGGGTGGGTGAATGGGACCTTTAGTTCCCAAATTAGTGATTTATAATCTGAGGTATAATAAAAACGCTAGTATGGAAAAACAAAGCATGGTAAAGCAAACTTTTAAGGTACACGTTGTAATCAACACCTACAAATACTGAGGGAATTAGGTTAAAATCTACATCATTCAAAAGAGATTTCAGACTGCCCACAAAAGAAGGGGATGGTCTGAAAAGTATATAGATGGACCTCGTTCCTAAAGAGGAAAAGGAAATTGGTAACTTATGTTGTGTCCTTCTGTCCACTAAGAAAACTGACTAAGTTTTTCACTCTTCTAGTTGCAGACGTTCAACACTGCCGCACCTTGCAGGAATGTTCAGGATTTGACCAATGGTGTTGCCATGGCTCAGGTGCTTCATCAAATGTAAGTTGATACATGAGTTCAAAGAACAGGTATTTAATTTCTTGAGGCTTGTGTATGTAAGTCATTTTCCCACCCAGAGGTTTATTATACAGTTATAAATTCAGAGCAAGTGGCTTGTAGCAGAAAATGAAGTGTGTCTTCAAATAACCCCCTAACAAAAATATAGCGGTATAATAAAGTGATAGAAAGGAGAAGGGGATGAGGAGATATTCTAATACTGTATTATTAAATTTATACTTAGGAGTAACAAGGCAAAAAATATGATCTTTTTCAATTTTCTTATCAGCAGTGTTTCAGTGGATACCCATAGTTTAGGGTTATGTTCCTCTATGGAATAAGGAATAAGGAACTGAAAGTTCAAAAGGCACTGGTCCATTACTACTTAGCAGTAGTAGTGGGAGTGGGCTGATCACCAGCAAAATCATTGCAGTTGTGCTGGCATGATGACAAACAGAGCTCAACTGAGTGACCCGTTAATTTTCGAACTTGAAGTCTCCTCAAAGAGGATTCTGACGTGAGGCATTTATTGAAACTACTTATCACTGCAGTTTTGGTTTGGGTGGTGATTCCAATAATAAATTATCATTTCTTATGCAAACTGTACTTTTGATTATTAAGAAATTACTTGTGGACCTAAAAAGGTTTATTTTTACAGATCTTGAGGAGTGTTGTGTAAACACTCACCCTTTTCCCGAGGTGTACAACAATTGGTGTGGGGTTGCCTAGTGAAGATTTGCTGAGGGTCACTTCCCAGCATCTCTGTGCTGTGTGTGTTAACAAGCTCTGCTTGTCGCTGTTACTTAGCTAGATGTCCCTGCAGGATGCCACTATTGCTAAACCAGTGTGTCAGTCAGACAGCCGTGTCAGGATCAGAGAATAAGAAATAATCAGCACTCCTACAGGCAAAGATCTGTAGCAGCAATGTAGCATAATGGCCAGAACACTGGCTTACTGTATGTTTTGTGATGCTAGGGTTGTTGAGGACAATTTTATTTAAAAGCAAGTTAGTGAATAGTGGGGGTAATAGCTGTCTCTTATTAGGTGCTTTGATATCAGTGGATAAACAATGCTGTGTAAAAGTTGAGATACAGTTAGATATGATGTGATTGTAACTTTTTGCAGCTTAAGATGTATAAACTCCTCTGCCAACAACTCATTTATGCTGGTGAAAGTGAATATAGTTCTGTCTAGGGTAAACAGATAGAAATGAAACTATCAAAAACAACTACTATCAAATGAAAGTAGATAAAATGTCTTTTTTTTTTCCTCGATAAGTGCCTTTGAATAATTGCAGTGAATGCTGTGAAAAGTCCAAATGTACAAAAGTAGGTAGCAAATTTAATGACAGCTCTTTCCAAATGATGACATTTCTGTACAGCACTGTGACAGCTTTGGTAGGTGTAGTAACCGAGTGTGACAAAAAGGCCTTTACCTACTTGTGTTTCCAGGTCTAGATGGCTCAAACATGTACAGAAATTCTGTCTGGCCAGGAAGATGCTGTCTTAATTCAGTCAGGAGGATGGATATTTCCTGTGACATGAGTATGACATGCAATCTCCTGGAGTTCTTGCTTCATTAAAGACCCTAGTTAAACATCATGATGATTTAATGCTGAGAATCTGATGCCTTATTTATTTACACGCGTGCTTATTAATGCTTCAATCGTTTAATTTCGTTTCAGAGATGTTGCTTGGTTTGATGCATCTTGGTTAAATCGAATTAAAGAAGATGTTGGTGACAACTGGAGGATAAAGGTATTAAAAACTCTGAGTAATATAAGTTCTATGAGTGTGGATCTGGTGTCCCTCCTGAGCCTGCCTGGCCATCCAAAACCTGCAGATCAGAATTAGGCTCAGACTTGCTGAGGTTACGTTGAACATACTTGAACTGTTTATTAATAGTTAGAGTGACTTCTGGAATTGGTGCGTGGGGATTTTCTGTTGTGATATTTCTCTTCCTCTGTCATTGTGGTCCTCTTCCAGAGCTGCTTTATAAACATTTGATTGTAAAAATTATTGATTTCACTGTACTTAAATAATAGATTAATAAAAACCTGTAACCTTATCTTTCATGTACAACAATTAGTCCAGTAATCTGAAGAAAATACTGCAAGGGATTATGGACTACTATCATGAGGTATGGAATTCTGATTGTTCTAATCAATAAATATGTTTTTCTCTTTCACTTAGGGCCCTATTTTTTTTTTCCTCTTTCACCTTGGCTAAGTAGTGTGTATGAAGGGCTTTTTGGGTAGGATGTATGTAGTAATTATCTGGTTAAATGAGAGATCTGAATGGACAAAAATTAGTGTAATCATATAAAATTGGATATGTTTATGTGTATCACACACATACATTCTTAAGCATGTATAATTTAGATAAGACTTAGAGTATAATCTGGAGACTATTTTTCTGTTGCTGCCTGGACAAATGTCAGAAGTACTGAACTACAGAATCCTGCAGGCTTTTGGATGTACCTTCATTTTGCTCCTTCCAAGTAAAGCTTTAATCCTTTCCTATTCAACAGGAACACATTTAACAGCCTTAGCCTATTCTCATATTCATCTAGAAGCTGGGAGATAAATTATAAATTCTGGGGATCAAGATAATGGTGTTCTCTCTTATGCAGATCAAGTACAGTAGCTGTGAATGGGTGCTGTGTCATGACTTAAAAAAAACAACAAAAACAAAGAGTAGTACAAAGCATTGTAATTTTAATGGACAGTAATTACAGTGATTAATTACAGTGAAAAACTTACCCGATCATCTTACTGCTTCTTGGTTTCACCTCTTGTGATATCAAGTGCCAAGCCATTCCATATTGCCAGCACTGAGATTCTCTGGCAAGCCCAGGAGTGGAGTTTGTTTAGGTTGATGAAAACCTAAGGGAGGAAATAAATTTAGAATATATATAATATTTATTTTATAAATAAATAAATATCTATATATTTTTGTCTTGTTGGTCGAAGAAAATAATTATCTCATACCTGAGGGCTGTCATAAGATCTTTAACTTACTGCTGCTTCATTTGCTTCTGCAAATGGTCATTTAAAAAAAATAATAACAAAGATGACACACCCCAGTTAACAGACTTTCAAAATTTATGTTCTTGCTGGGACGATTCTAATGAACTCTTATTGTAGTGCATAACTACATGGCAATAATTGCTGGCTGATTTCAGTATATCTTAATGCCATCTACTTTTGATTAGATTGGAGGCAAACATCAGGTACAGAGGTTCATAAAAGACACTGGCTAGCACTGTATTGAGTACCCCCTACGCAAGTGCACACTCGGGGAGAGGGAGTTTAGAACTGCTTTTTCTTGCCCCATAAAAGAATAGTTTGTGTTACGTCTGTATCATGTATGAAGTCCTGTAACAAATGTGTTATCAACATTTGTTTTATCGAGGCTATTTCAGATTTCCTAGGCTAAAAATAATATGTACTCCCTGATAAACCAGTATTTTTAGTTTGTATCTCCGCATTTAATGGTTAGAAGCTTTTCCTTCCGTAAGTTTTTTCATAACAAATTTATTAATGGCCCCTTCATTGTCGAAATTTCTTGAATGACTCACGATTTCATGATAAGCAAAACCAAAAGTCCGATGTCTCTTTTTGATTATGTTTCAGTTTTTGGATCAGCAGATTTCAGAAGAACTTATTCCGGACTTAAATAAGATTTCTGAGAAATCAGATCCTACTGAACTGGGGAGGCTTATGCAGCTTATTTTAGGCTGTGCGGTCAACTGTGAAAAGAAACAAGGTATGCACTGCCTTAATCTGATGAACAAACAGCAGACTGACTCAGGACATGGTGATTTTTAAGGTGGAAGGCACGTAGAATCTTTCTTATGTATCAGGATGTCTCTGTTGCCTAATCAGATGCCTAACCTGAAACTGGTATTTACTTAAAAGCAGAACACCTATGGAAATTTGTGTATAAAACTCAAACTTCAAGATTCAAACTGTTCAGGATTGGGTAAGAATAGTCTGAAGTATGCGTGGGGGAATTATTCCTACATTGTAAAATACAAATAAAGACTTCAAACATATTATTCAACTGCTACAACTCAAGCAAGTTAAATGAAAAGCTACCTTCTGTTTATCTGCAGAGGCTGAAGTTTTATTTGTCTCTCACAAGAGCTGGTGGCTAAAAAAGCCTTGCCATGCTTTCATTCATAGAATAGGTTTGATTCCTGGGTAGTCTGGAATGATTGCATCAAAGAGCGCATAGGAAGTAAGCTGTCAGGTTGCATTGGCAATGAAGATACTAGCAGTAAATGTCTTTTGTTACACTTGATTAATTCACTTGCAAGGATTTTGACTTTTTGCAAAAACGTATTCATGTGCATCTGTATAGGTGAGTATTAGAAAAAGTGCTGTGGAAGTATGTGTGTCTTGATCTCCTTTCTCTGTTGTGTACAGGATAAAATTTGTTCACTTAGGAATTTATAATTCCTTACTGTTTAATTGGATTATGGTGACGTTGGTTAATGCTAATGCTCTCTGTGAGAAGAGCTCTACCTGTTTAGGAGCAGCTCTTTAGGGAGCAGTTTCTCCTGGATCTTTCTAAAAAGTTGTCAAGTTGTTCAAAGCATCAAGATGAACATTGTTATTAATCACTACAAATCTTACTTTCCCCAGAACACATACAAAATATCATGACCCTTGAAGAGTCTGTTCAACATGTTGTCATGACAGCCATTCAAGAAGTAAGTAACTCCCAGCCTAGTGCACTCAGCTGAGAAATTTGTGTAACTATTTGGAGATGATAGCCACCAACCAAATAGTCTTGGTTTTCAGTCCCATGTCCAAATGCACAACCTGTGGAGGTGCATCTAGAAATGTTAAGAAACATATCTAGTTGCCAACTGCTGATTAGATTGTAATCTGGATCTGAAGTTTCTTCTCTGTTTATAGTCTTGTATCCAGACTGCTGATCGTAACGTGGGGCTGCATTGTTCTGACAGCTCCTGATGTACAAACTCCCAGCTGAGTCCCTTCTATTTTTGTCATGGTTCTCTCCCTCTGCCATCTTATTATGTTCTTAGTTGGATCATCTCAGTGATCCAGCTCAGAGCATAGTCACATTTGTTGAGGGTCAGGACTGAAGCTCAGCAAAATGTGGAAGTAGTCAATAACTGCAATACTGACATTCGAAGAAAAATTAAAGTGTAAATGAACCCCCATCAAGATAACAATGGAGATAGTATTAGACTTTAAAATTTCCTGATTAAAATGATCTATATAGGTTTAAAATCCATCCTATTTCCAGAAATCATTCCATACACATCATTTGTTGTTTTGTGACTAATCAAACTGAGTGAGGTCAAGAAGTAATACTGTACTTCCTGAGTAAGCAGTAAAGCCCTTTAACTGCTGACAAACAATGTGCATCTTTGTATCAGAGATCAAGGAAAGCTGTGTTAACGTTCCTATTGTTTGCTTTTAATGGCAATTAGCTCACAGTGGCACAAAGAAGTATGATAACTATTAAATTTGAGGGGTGAAACCCTATCTTCTGGTCTGCTGTTTTAACTTGACTGAGGAATATATTCATCAAGTAACACGTTACTGTTTGCACTTCAGTTGGGGGGGAGGATCAGCTATCTTACTCTAGATGTTCTTCAAATTCTGTATCAACAATGAATAAATTTATTATTATTAATCTGTTTTTATGTATTGGAGGGGAACAAGGACATGATAGAAAATACAGCTGGTATGCAGCAGTAGTAGACAGTGGATTTTCAGAATTTTAACCTCCTATTTAACCTTTTTTTTTTTTCTTTTTCTTCCTGTGGCCTTTTTCTGTAGCTCATGAGCAAGGAAGCAATGGGTTCTTCTGCAAGTGATGCACCAAGTGAAATGGAACAACAGGTGTGTGCTTAACACTCTGTAGTTGTTGTAATTCCAAACTGAAGATTATGCTGGTATCTTGACCTCCCTCAAATGAAGAGGACTGCTCTTCCTCTCCAATTCTAAAAACAAAACAAAATAGACAAAACCAACGACAACAAAACAATCAACAAATATGTTAGATCTTTTTTTCTTCTCTCTGCACAAACTGCTTGATGTCTGTTCTGTCAGAGCTGGCATTAAACCGTTCAAAAAAGGTAGAACAACATCCTGATGTAGGCTATTATACAGTAAGGTAATGCTCTCTTTTGTTGCCAGTTCTAAGAAATGGATTAAAAGGCTTGTGCTAATAAAGCTTCTTTAAAATATATGTGAAGGAAGCTAGGTAATCCTCCTTGGTGGTGTAGAATCTACCAGTACAAATCTATGTAGCAAGAAGAGCTAAGGGTACATCAAGACTCAGCTGTATCAGACTAAATGCT
Source organism: Tympanuchus pallidicinctus (assembly GCF_026119805.1). Lineage (NCBI taxonomy): Eukaryota > Metazoa > Chordata > Aves > Galliformes > Phasianidae > Tympanuchus > Tympanuchus pallidicinctus. The sequence goes on along the minus strand of NW_026294791.1, from coordinate 3,212,562 downwards.
TTGTTTTCTTCTGAGATGAAGGTATTTGATTGCCCAGAGCAAGCTTGAATTTGAAAGATATTGCTGTATTGACAATGAATTTAATGTTAAGAAAAGGAAGATAGGCATCCCACTTTTAGATTTGATCCACATGTATGAGTCTCACAACTTACTTAATGAGCATATGTGATCCAAAGAACTGGAGGCATTGAACAGGCATAGACTTTGAAATTGTGACAATACAGTTACCTCTGGTTTTATTTGTTCTTGTTTTGCTTTTAGCATAAGTTGTACTGAATTTGAATGTTTGAGTTTCAGTACTTAATACAGGCAGTACTCATTTAAACTGTGTTTAAATGAACTGAGGTCCTGATGCAACAGTAGATACAGGTTTCTAACTCTGTGTGAGTGCCTAATGTCCTTCTTTAAATGATTTATTTAAGCAATTGAGACGCTTCGGAGACTAGAAGTGTTTGACTGTCTTTGTTCTTTTAAAGCTTAAAAAAGCTTTGGAGGATCTTCAAGAAGCAATAGCAGAAAAAGAGGAGTTGGCACAAAGATGTCAAGAGCTAGATTTACAGGTAAGAAACAGTAAGCAGCTTATTTCTTCAGTGTGTAGTAGTGGTGTTGTTAAGATGCAGAAATTAGGAAAGTCAAACTGAATTTTGTATTCATTTAACTTTTAATGAGATTTCTTAATTGTATTTTCTTGGAGGGGGGAAGCAACCTTTCTTTACCCTGTATACAATGACTTTGCTGATGGAAATGTAAGCTGAGGTCCTGTGTCAACTCTTAACCCAGAGGTTGTTTCATTGTTACCTTTATGTTGGCCTCTAGTAGCAAACAGCCATCAAAACAAAGATGCCACGGCTTTTAATCACTGCTGCTGTTAGTCATTTGAACTTTATATTAAAAAGAAATGCCATTCATTTACTAATCAGTCATTAGATTTAATCAAAAGAAAATTATGCTTTTTTTAAAAAACAGTTGATACAAGATTATAAAATTTATCTAAAAATTTGAGCTTTCTTGTACACCGTTTGATCATGGAGAATACTTTGAGAAATAGAAATAAGAATCTAATCATTTGCTTAGCCCCTTGCTAAACTTGCAAAGATAATACATGCACTTCTGTTTTTAGTGGTAATAGCAGTTGAGTCTCTTTTGAGAAAGGATTTGTTGATTTCACAGCAATAAGTGAGAACTTGAATTTTTATTTTTTATTTTTTTCTAAAGAAAATTAGACAAGTGCTAGCCCTAAGTCTGATTCCTTTGTGAGAATAGAAAGAGGCTTATGTGCTAAAGCAGCTCATCTCGTATTTGATCCCGTACAAAGCAAACGTTTGTATGGCATCTTCTTGTAGGAGCCAGAGTGCTGTACTGGCTGTATGAGCCTTAGTAATAAATAACTCCAGAGACCAATTTTAGATTTCTTACAGACAGTAATGACTGAAATAGTTGTGTCTGCATAGAAAGGGAGTTCTGGTTACTAACTGTAGATACAGTTAGTAGATAGGATAGGATGATCTTCTCGGGGACTTAAAATATTAATTCAGTTCTTTTTCCTGAAGCAATAGTAAGCCTTGGTAAAAGCAGACATGTAAAAGTTCTTGTGAATAGAACCCTGAAGGAGAAAACAATTTCTTTTAAATGTGCAAGAGAATTGCTCTGACAGTTGAATTTGCAGATTACAGTTGTTAAACTTTGGAAAGCATTGTATGTACTATTCAGTTCTCACTTCTAGAGATGAAGAAAGGTTGAGGGAACTGGGCTTGTTTAGCTTGGAGAAGAGAAGGCTCCAGGGAGACCTCATTGTGGCCTTCCAGTATTGAAGGGAGGTATAAACAGGAGGGAGTACAACTGTATAAGAGGGTGATAGTGATAGGACTAGGATAGAAGGGGGAATGGTTTTAAACTGAGACAGGGGAGGTTTAGGTTAGATATGAGGAGGAATTTTTTCACACAGAGGGTGGTGAGGCACTGGAACAGGTTGCCCAAGGAGGCTGTGGATGCCCCATCCCTGGAGGCATTCAAGGCCAGGCTGGATGTGGCTCTGGGCAGCCTGGGCTGCTGGTTGGCGATCTGCACACAGCGGGGGGGTGAAACTACATGATCTTTGAGGTCCTTTTCAACCCAGGCCATTCTATGATATAAGGAGTGGCTGAACCTTGGACAGGAAGTATTACACTGAGTAAGGCTGATATGCTGTTTACTCACAGGTGTTTCTGCATGCAGGTATACAGAAAGTTGTTATCCAGTACTTAAAAAAGGCTGGACCTAGAAAGCCAGCATCTAATGAAGTGTTGCAGGAAAAATTGTTTTGTTTCTTAGATGTTTGATAAACTTTTAAATTTCAATCACAAATATGCTGTTACTTAGTATTGCATGGTTTAGGTTATATGTATCTGATGTTTTATCTAATAATGTCACCATGATATGCTTTTTTAACTTATTTATTGAAGCCATAATAATGATTGACACTTCTCATTTAAACTAATTCTTAATAAATTCACTTGTAAGGTCTCAATCTTCCTTGATAGATTCCAAGAATATAAGAAAGGTAGGTTTTCTTTATGATTCAGGAAAGCATAACCCACAAAGCATATTGTCCCTGTTTAAATGCCAGTTAACTAACACATGCTACATGCTCTTATGTTTGACAGGATGTTAAAATTAACACAGTAGTTTTCACTAGAAAAACTTTACAAGTTCCACCCTCTTAATCCTCCCCCATTTTATGGCTGTTAATATACCTACTGTTTCAGTACAGTGCCGTATTCTCATTTGCTTAGCTGTGAACACTCAGTTTCAAACTTGCTGCAAAAAATGCATGCTCTATCTGAAGCAGTCCAGGTTTTTTCTTTTGCGTGTGTGCTTACCAGCTTCTGGCGCTTGGAACCGCTTCTTGCGCAGCCGTTCACTGCTGAGCGCACAGCAGTACTGTGTGAGTGTGCCAGTGCCATCCTGCTTTTATTGCTAAGGACAAGCAAGATGGAGAGTACCTTTCCCCCAGTACTTTACGGTTTTTGTATGGTGCCCATTGTATCTTTTCTACTGAAAATCAGTTTCTCTCCATATCGCATCATACGCCTCTTCCATGGTTTCAGTTACAAAAGTTTCTTTTTTTAGAGATACTTTTCCTTTAGTGCTTCACAACTATCAAACACTAAACATCTGTATGCTATGTATTTACATTCTGAAGTTTCTAAACACTCAGCCTTTCTCATGAACTAATTTGGTGACATGTTGCTGTCTTGCTCTAGTTCTTTCCAATTGGACGGGTCTCACAGTGTTGATGCTATTTTATCTGTGCTAGGTGGCTGCCCTTCAGGATGAAAAGAACAGCTTGGTGTCAGAAAATGAGATTCTGAATGACAGGCTGGAGCAATTAGATGACTCTCTTGATGATCCAAATACTGCAGTAGCAAAAAAGTATTTTCATGCGCAGTTGCAGCTAGAACAACTGCAGGAAGAAAACTTCAGGTATGAAACCATTTTATTTTTCTTTCAAAAAAGCCTTACTTGTCATGTCAAATATATCCTGAGAATTTCTGATAGTCTTTCAGGATTTTCCATCTTAATTTCTTTTGCTAAAATTCAGTAGCACTTCACTACTGTATTAACATAACCTATTTTAAAGGCAGTCCTCAACCTTAATAAGAAAAACAAGTTGTTATTCTGTAATCATTATTTTATGGCCCTTTCACACATTAGTCTTTGTGATCCATATGTTAAAAAAGAAAAAAAAAAAAAAAAGCATTTTCATTTTTCATATGGTTCCCTGAAATAATATAGCCTACAATATGTAATATAATCCATTGTGGGTTAAAAAATGGGCATTAAAATGCTTCATACTTACTGTACCATTTTTTGGCTTCTTAAATCAATAGGTTTCCTTTTTAAAAATCTATTTTATTAGTTCTAGTACTAAGTGCAACATTGTAAGCCAAATGTGTGATGAATATATTCTTAACAGACTTCCTGTTTTTGTTGTGGTAGGCTTGAAGCTGCCAAAGATGATTATCGTGTCCATTGCGAAGATCTAGAAAAACAATTGATTGAACTACAACATAGAAACAACGAATTAACCTCCTTGGCTGAAGAATCTAGAGCCTTGAAAGATGAAAATGACATTCTTAGGTATATAATTCTGCTCCACATTAGTAGGATTTAATGACTAACCTCAAAGCTTTGTATTTCTTAAGAATTTTTCTATCTGTGGATAACTCTCGCCTAAACAAGATACAAAGGGCATGTTGGAAAAGGGCTCTTAATTAAAGCTGAAATGAAGAGCAATTACATGCAGAGCTTTTCTTGTTTGTATAAGAACAGCAACTTAGAGTTCTTCTGTAAAGAAGGATTAAATAAATACAGAAATTGCTGTTCATGTGGGATGAAAGGAAACTTAGGCTCTGGAAGAATGAAGATATTTTTGTAGGGATGCATACATGTATTTTACTAAAGGGGGACATTCGTGTTGGCAAGAGCCTGCCTTTTCTGATGTTGGAAAGCACATGTGCAGCTAGAACTTTGACATAACTTTTGATATCTGAATTCTAGGTTAGATTTAGATTTGCTACTTGATACCTCTATTTATAAAACAGAAAATCATAGCAGCATTTAGGTTGGAAGAACCTTCAAGATAATCAGGTTCAACCACTACATCAACTGTAATGTCATAAAGGCCTACAATAAACACCACTTATCTGGCTTACACGTGCAAGCATATAAATGTTGGGGGTACCCTTGGTATTTCCCAGCCCTCCACATCCAGCAGTGTCGAAGCAGATGAAGCAGCAGTCACCTCTGGAGTCTGGTCCAGCCACTGGTCCCTACTTGCATTGTTGCCATGTTACATCAGACATTTGAATGGGCCGGCAACTCCTCTTAACGTACTGATGCAGAAAGAAGTTACCAGGAGAAGGAGTAACAGCAGGGCAGCACCATCACAAAACAATCTATCAGCTTTCCCCCATGGTTTGGTACTTATCCTCAAGTGTTATCTCAAGTCTCTCTTGCAGCATTTTTATTACAACAAAGAGAAGGAAAAGCTGGGGAATGCCACGTCACCACAGGAAAAAGTCCATGCTTAGTTTTTTTTCATGCCAGGATCAATGGCCATAATATGAATAAAACATGGAAAAAAATGATTTCAAGTGTTTATATTATAGTGGTTCTTAAATAACATCAGAAGTAATAACATCTTAATAATAGATTTTCTCGTGTAACTTCCTTGCACTAGCTTCTAGTGATATGAGACAGATATCAAATTTTGTTAATTGTCAGCTGGCAATCCTTGATCATATCTGCTAATGGTTTTTCTCACAGTATCCCTCTAGTGAGGATATCTGCATTTTTTGTCTTTTTCACTTACCAGAACTTTGAGGTAACTATGCAGCACAGGATGTTGTGTATTTAAGTTACACTCTGCAGAATTCCATAGAGATATTTGATACACTAACGTCTGCTCATACTTCTGGCACGATTGACTTAGTCCAATGTGAGCCCTGTGGTGATTTCACTCTTTATAAACAATCTTTGCACATCAGAGCAAGTTTGCAGTTAAAAACAGAGCTGCAAGATTTAACTCTGCTCTGAAGTATGTTGAACCTTCCTTTGAAAATAGCTTGAACGTGCATGTAAGAAGAATCTGATTTATTTAGTCTTTGAAAGAACAGTCTGTCTTCTAATTCCTGTTTATCCCTTAAGAGCTACGGCAGACAAAGCAAGTAAGCTGGAGTCAACTGTTGAAGTGTATCGTAAAAAGCTGCAGGATCTGAACGACTTCCGAAGACAAGTCAAATCTCTGCAGGAAACTAACATGATGTACATGCACAATACAGTCAGTTTGGAAGATGAACTGAGGAAAGCCAATGCAGCCCGTGCCCAATTAGAAACCTACAAAAGACAGGTAGGGCTGCACCTATACTAAAGATGTTATTTTTTTCTTCAGATACATTTACCTAAATGAAAACATTTTTGTTTCACTGGAAAAAAAAATAATAAGTAGTAGTTTAATCTAAAATATCATGGACTTGAATATTCAAATATGGTGGTTACGTCTTATGGTTGACAACATCAACATTAAATTAACAGGCCATGGACTTCACCTGTATTCTCTCCTTAGACCTCTTAGAGCTCTTCGCCTTTAAAAAATAGAGGAAAACAAGCATATTAACAATTTTAACTGTAGCTTCCTCCTTGATTGGTTGGTTGTCCATTATTTGGAGGTTTTTCTCCTTTACTTTAACTGAGGTAACTTGTAATCTTGTGAGAAACTGTTTAGCTGCTACTGAGATCACCATTTGCGTATGATGTTCTTAACATTATATTAAAAATCAGTTTTAAAGAGAAAAATTTATGCTTATGATCATAGGATAGGATGAAGGTTCTCATGTAATTCTTAATGTCGTGTGTGTATTTGTATGCTAAATGTAATCTCTTAATAAAAAAGGTCCAGGAGCTTCATCACAAGCTGTCTGAAGAATCTAAAAGAGCTGATAAGTTAGCGTTTGAAATGAAACGACTTGAAGAAAAACATGAAGCTTTGGTCAAAGAAAAAGAGGTAAGTGTGAGCTTATTAGAGCAGCTAATGAAAATGAGTGTGTTCAGTGAGTCTGTGTGCACGTATCTCTGCAAAACAAAAATATATATAAAAAAAAAAAGTTAGTACTACCCCTTATGTTAGTACTGCCCCTTATTAATGTTATTTGGGCTTAAAATATTGCAGTATTAATTACTTCCATCTCAAATTTGTGTGCTTAGAGACTGATAGTACAGTGTGATGCATTGAAAGAGACCAACGAAGAGCTCCGGTACTCACAGATGCAGCAGGATCATCTGAGTCGAACAGGTACTGCTTTATCTTCAGAGGCTTTTCTCTCATAATCAGTGATTTTTGTGTGTTTGCTAAACTGAACTTCTGCAATTTCAGATGCATCTCGTATTAAAAGTCACGATAATCTTGCTGCTGAGCTTCTGCCAGTGGAATATAGGTAAGCCATAAACGTTGAGTTTGTTTTATGATTTTTGTGGATGGGACGTAACATTAATTGTCTCCATGAAAGCTCAGATTCAGGGCCTTTTCACCCACTTCTTGATTTGCATCCCTCATGCTTACATAGGCCCCTTCATGTAGTTGTTAGTAATTATTTCCCCACACTGGAAGATTTGCATTCTTTCTTAAAAACATAACAGTTTTCTATATGTAATACACAAAAATATGCAGCAGCTAAAATAGAACAGCTAGTTGCTAGCTCTGGTTACGTTGAAAGTCTGGCAGAGTGAAGCATAAAGACACAAATAATTTGAGTTTGGAGTTACATAATTTACAACTTTGCTCATCTCAAGAAAATGCATTTGTGGTGTTTCTGAATTTTAAGTTACCTTTCCATCCTAAATTGAATTATTACCCTATCTATATTCTTCAGAACTTGTGTTCAACTTAAGTTGAACAGGAACTTTTTCTCTTCTTTTTTCTTAATCAGTGCTATCAGTGGTGACTCTTTTCTTCTCAGGTTTTTTTTGTGTTGTTTTTTGTTTTGTTTTGTTTTTCAGAGAAATGTTTATTCAGCTTCAGCATGAAAATAAGATGCTTCTACTGCAACAGGAAGGATCAGAAAATGAACGTATTACGGAGCTCCAGAAACAACTGGAGCAAAAGCAGTGGACAGTAAATGAATTAGAAACTGAAAAAAGGTGACGGGTGAAACAGTATCTAAAATACAGCAAGATGTGGTTTCTGGTCCTTCAGAGTGGCATCTGTAGCACAGCACTGTGCTGGCAGCCAGTTGCCCATTTAATTTCACCAGTGTGAAATGAACAGGAAGGGATGACGACAAGCTAGATGGAAATCTTAAGTAGGACATAAAATTTAGCAGCTCTGAGTCTGGATTGGTGTGAAGAAACTGTAGTCTGTAGAATACTCTTAGCTCTGATTCTTGGTTTTCTAACTCAATTTCTAATGCTGCAAGCAAATGATGCTGGGATATGGTTTGAATTTTTTTGTCAGTTAACAAATGCTGAAAGCAATTTTGTAGGACATGATAATTTAGGAGCAGTTAAGGTTTAAGTTCACTTAAACCTTAAAATGGTTTCAGTTCAATCATTATAAAATGTTTAATAGAGCTGCCAGATGTTTGTTTCACCAGAATCCCCAGTCATACTAAAATAACTTGGAATGAGTTTATTTGTGGCTTATGTCCTGCTGGGTAAATCCTCTGCAAAATTATCAGCCAGGCATGAAGAAAAAACTCACCTGTACTGTGATCTGTTTAGATGATATTAACTGTCTTTCCTTGGCTTTTCTACTTTAAAGGCTAAACAAGGAGCGTATTGGAGAGTTACAACAGCAGATTGAAGATCTGCAAAAGACTTTACAGGAGCAAGGTTCTAAGACAGAAGGAGTAAGTGAAAGTTCAGCTTTCTTGACCCTGATGAATATGGCTTAGCAGTTCTTGTTTAAAATCCTTCAGTGCAGCATCAAATACTGTTTAGATGTACCTCTTCTTTTTCAGTGTGTTTGGTGTTGACTGATACTGAGGAAGTAGGATCCTAGCTAGATGCTTTTTTTTTTCTATTTTTTTCCTTCCCCATTTAAGAAGCTGTAACTCCTCTGCCTTTTACTTCACTTCAGTAAGTCTCTAGTTTTATGCCTAAGTGGTGCTGTGATGAGAAGGATAACTTTAAAGAAAGAAAGATACTGGAGTTGGTATCTGTCTGGTACAAAAAATATGAGTGCAATTATGGGAATAAGTAAAAAATGGAGGTTCTAAAGCTTGCTTAACTTTTTTAGATGAGATCAGTTTTCAGTGATCTCTTGTAGGTTTGTTTTTAATATTGCACATTGTGAAATGCTGAAATTAACTGAATTTTAACTTTCCTTTGTAGTCTAGCAACCTGAAGCAGAAATTGGCAGCACATATGTAAGTGCACCCACAGTAACTTAATTATGCCAAATAATTTGATTCTTGTAGCGTGTAAACTGCCCACGTCGTCATAGTGATGTCTTGTGGCTTTTTCAGAGTCCTGTTTTAAATATTGTGCTCTGGTCTTGAGAATCTTTTTCAGTGGTATCCACTTAACCATCTCTTCTTCACCAGCAGTAATTGAATTGTTCTGATTCTGTAACACTTATAAACATCACCCTTGCGCAACTCAAAATGCTTTCAAGTATTCTGAAATGTATCCACCCTTTCAGCAAATGGAGTTCATGCTTAAGAGGTGCTAGAGAGGTTTTTTTGTGGTTCACATTCTTTCTTGCTTCTACCCTTAGGTAATTTTTGCATTGAATCTCAGTTACGGTTTGTATTGCTGTGCAAAAATGCATACTAATATTTAAACTCAAAAGCATCACCAGAGTTTAAAGCTGTTGCTTAAACATTTCCTACAATTAACTTGCAACTGCTGTATCTTAGAACTGTGCATGAAATCATGCGTAGAATTAAGCTTAATTCTTTCATTTGTAGGGAAAAATTGAGTGAAGTTCATGATGAGTTACAGAAGAAAGAGGCTGCTCTTGCAGAACTACAGCCTGATGTTAGTCAGAACCGTAAGTCAGGGTTTTTTTTGTCTGTTTATTTTTTCCTTCTGTGGATCTATGTTGTTTCTTCTGAAATGGTTTGCATAGTCTCCGGACTGTGAGATACTAGTCTGGATAAGGCTTTCTTCTTGAGTGTTGATTTGAAATGTGAAACAATTAAAAAAACACTCGCTTGGGGCTTTTTTGATTTTGGTGGTTTGTTTTTTTTTGCTTACTTGTTTTGCACACAGAGGCTGAGGCTGGTTGGGGTGTTACTTTTGTTGAATGATAAATGGGAGTTCAGAGCCAGATGGGACCCTATGATAGGAAACTGCATAGCAGCTGAAAAGTTACTTGGGAGGAGGAGGAGGGAGGAGGCTTAAGTACCGTGTCTATCTTTGTTTTGGTTGTCATTGTTCGTGGTTTCCACAAATAGCCCAGAAGATTGGGGAGCTGGAAGCAGCTTTACGAAAAAAAGACGAGGACATGAAAGCAATGGAAGAAAGATATAAAATGTACCTTGAGAAAGCAAGAAATGTGAGTGGCATATTTCTGAAGATACACAAATTGTTGGCTATATTGATTTGTCCTGTTCCCAAACCTCTCCTGCCCTTGATTACTTGATTCCAGTCAGAAATGTATGAGAATATATAGTTCAGCCTGAACAATGAGATGCATTAGTCATCTTCAGTAACTTTTCATATCCTATTTCCTACTGGATTAAGAAAACAAAAGCTTGGTTCTCATCCTCCTTGACCAACTTGTACTCGGTCTGTTTTTGTATTTCTCCTGTGAGCAAACGAGGTGCAAAGCTGATATGTAATGCATTTGTTTTGCCTTTTATAGGTGATAAAAACCTTGGATCCCAAGCTGAATCCAGCATCTGCTGAAATCATGTTGCTTAGAAAACAGATAACAGAGAGAGACAAAAAAATTGAAGCATTGGAGGTAAAATCTATATATACTTAAAAATAACTTCAATTAGTGTGTTCTGCTGTCTTGGATGTTAGACACTGAAGTTACTCATGATCCAGTACCCTTTAATGCTCCTTTTATTTGGGAACTGCAGAGACTATTAAACCTATAGATTTTTAGCAGTGTCTTTCCTTGTATGTCTGAAACACAAATATGAAATATTTCTAAAAACTTTTAAGATGTGCTAACGAAGTACAGCACAAGAGTAAGGATTTTGCTGCCACACAGTAACTTGTACAGAGCTGCAGAGTCTGATCTTTTTCGGTGGTAATGAAATTCAGTTTGTGTGGCTAACTAGGTGTTAGGGCAATGACAGTTTTATTAGACCCATGGTATCAGTGGTTTCATCAACTGGAGTGCTTGAAACTGTACTGAGGAGTAAAACATGCTAATTTAATAAAATTTCATTGCCTGTGATTCTCTGGAAGGAGCATTGGCAGCAGTTCAAAAACAAAGGGGAACTGGGAAATGCTGCATTTATTTCCATAACAATATTGATGGGACGAGTTAGAAGATTTACTTGACAAATACAGAATTCATCACTATGAGTTAGTAGGCCTACAGGTATGGCTTATAACAAATGTTGTAGCCTCAAATTTCTTTTATATGAACAAACAAGTCATTAAAAGTACATAGAGAATAGAAATTCAGTAATGTGACAAGAATATTCTGCCAAGTTATGTTCTTGTCTTTAAGTCTCTTTCACTTTAAAGTGCAAAAAGACTTCCAGACTATTTCTAGACTTTGCAATACACTTTCACACTTTATTTTTCCAGTTTGAAAATAAGTTTCTAAGTTGAAGTGCAGTTTCTGTATAAAGGTTAGTTGCTTCTTGAGGTAGTCACTGTCTCAGGTATCTCTGTGTTGTTTAAGGAAACAACTTTATTTACATTTGTACACCTTCTAGTTACTTTGCATGCTTAAGGTTTTCTTCTGCATAACTTATTTTCTTACTGAGCTGCAGTAAATTTATGCAGACAATATCTTTGTCTTATTTGAGATTGTCTTCTCCAATCTCTTCCCAGGCTGAATACAAACTTGCTAAGTTACGTGATTATGAGGAAAATTTAATTGTAACTGCATGGTACAACAAGGTGGGTCAAAAGATCATTTGTTAATGTTTTAGAAATCTTAAAAGTGCATGTTGCAAAGTGTGGCACTGAAACATTACTTTTTTTTTTTTTTTTTTGGATATTCACTGTGAACTGGTGCTTAGGACAGAAAGGCAATAATTTAGCTAAATTATTGCAACTTGCAGGTGAATGCGAAGTTTAATGAGTCCTAGCTAGAATTTCAAGTCTTGAGGTTAACTTGGAATCAACATTCCAAGCATCAACATTCCCAATAGTAATATAAAGGGAAAATGCTTTAATAGTCAACTATTTGGTAAAATTATTATACTTAATCTTTTCTGCTTGGCTTTGGAACAGGAGACTTAAAATTTGTCATAGGTCATGACTGCCATCTTAACAGTCATAAGCTGTCATAAGCTGCCAGCTGGATTTGTCAAACCCAATTCTTTAATGCTCAATAGCCACTTCTCACATAACTCTAGGCAAAGAGAGGCCATGATTCCAAAGACTTTCAGACTCCTGCTTCAGATCTGTAGAGTCTTCAGCGTGGCATTTGTGAAATTAAGTTAGAGCCATACTTACAGCAGTGTTGCAGTGTTAGATCTTAGATTGCTGTGAAAAGGACTAGAGAAAGTTCATTTTCATTTGAAACAATGTATAGAGTTTCATGAAGGCTGGGAAGGAAAATCAAACAATGAAAGCAAAGTTAAATAGCATGCTTAATAAAGAAACAACTTTGCAATGAACTAAAATTAACATATTCTGTGGTGAACGAATCTGATTTTCTTTTGCATTGGTTCATACCTTGTATGGCACTACAAGGTTCTCCTAGAAGTATAGTAAAAGCAATTACTTACGCATATTAACTATGTGTGTGAAAGATGACCAGTCTTTTGTTTGCTGTGTGTAATAAGTGTTATCTCATTTGCAGAGCCTAACACTCCAGAAATTAGGTATGGAAGCCAGACTGCTTGGCAGTGATGGTGCCTGCAGGGATGGCCCAGGACGATCCTTCCTAGCTCAACAGCGCCATGTCACCAATACTAGAAGGAATCTTCCTGTTAAAGTACCAAGTGCAACACCTGATTGAACCACAAAGACAGTGAGGGAAGCTTACATGCTTAAGTGTCCTTAAATGTTTTATACCTTCCACTTCAACTATTTGGTGAAAGATGATGTTACAGTGGTGGGCATCTGTGAATTCAGCATCAGAATTTATCAAGAACTTAGCTTGATTAACTTGATCAGTGGTATCCAGAAGGTAGCACAATAGAAGTAGATTTAATAACTACAGTATGTATTTACAAGCACAACTTAAGATTTATATTTGCCTTGAAGATATATTGTAAATATAAAAATTGGCACTATATATTTAAAACTAATCAATTTATTTGGACTAGAGACTTGACTTTTGTAATAGGAAGATGTTATGCAAAAATATACTTCAGGAAACTGGCAATATTTGACATTTTTGCTGGCCTCTTCTAAAATGAAGTTTAAAAAATTGGTAACATGCTTTAAAAATACTTCTTCTATAATATAATATAAAATACAATTTTAGAAGCAAGAAAATATTTGCTTTTATTTAAAAACAAAATTTTAAAATTGTATTACTAGTTGACCTGTATGACAGGAGACAGGCTTTGTCATCTCAAGTCAGAGACACAATTATGCAGTCTATTTAAGTAAAGGTCAAGTTAGTGCTTATATACACTAAGGAAATCCTACCTTGAAGATGTTGAATTCACCAAAGCCAAATAAGCTTTTGTTTTAGAAAAAAAAGAAAAAAAAAGAAAAAAAGACCTATTGTATTAACTCAAGTCTGGGCTGTGTTTTAAAAGTCTGGAGTACCTGTGCACTGCATTTGTGAGACATGGGAGGATGAGGGGACAAGGCTGCAGGTGGAGATGGTGTAGGAAGAAACTTTTATTTCCAGCTATTTATACAACCTTAGAAATAGAAATTATTTTTCTTCATTTTTAAATGTAGTTTCACTGCAATTATTCTGAACTAAGTGTGCTCTGCAGGTGAGTGAAAAGCTGCTTTCCTAATCCTTGGCAGCAAAGACTGAGGGAGAAAAGTCAGGATTGATATCTGACACTTGAGGGGGGAGTTGCTACCTTTCTCCGAATGTGTGTGTCCCTTTATTGCAAAAGTGTTCCATTTTTTGTGAACTGTATTTCTAAGAAATTTATGTCCATCCTTTTTTGCAAACTGTCTAGAACAAATTTTTGTAGCTGGTTAAACAACAGTAATAGCAGTCCTTTAAATGAATACACTTAACAGTGTGCAAGTGAGGTTGCTGCACCTGTCTGTAATCTATTATAAATCTCGTCACTGAAAACATAGAGTACCTTCACTACTAAGGCCATCTTTTATTTGAGAGCTGGGTTCAGCTTTGTTTTGCAGAATTGAAGTTTCTGCTTTGAGTTTGGTTTGAATTAGGAATTTTGAGTAGTCTTGCATTTTGTGTGCCCCTCAGTAGGGCTTGTTCCTTGATTTTTCCCTTCCCAATCTTCCTTCCCTTCTGCCTTCTTGGGCATTGTATGCAATGCCAGAGAAAAGGAAACTTCTCATTTTTAATACTTAGTAAGCATTGCTTCTTAATAGCGTTGATGGCTTACAGTCTTATACACCTAAGCACTGCATAAAGATTTCCTCTCGTGAAACTTACATCTATACAAGGTATTATTTAAAAGCCAGATTCATCTGAAAGGTCGGGTTGTATGAGCAAAGAACATTCCAACAAACTGCTTTTGAACAGTTGTGTCTGTCAGTTTGTGTTCTTCAGGACTCTGTGCTTCTTTGACTACCTCTTGAGTTTTGAAGTCTTTGACTGTGGCAGTGATGGTTTTGTTTTTTGTATTCTTAAGATACAATTGTGTGTTTAATCTGGTGGTGGTGTGGGAGATGGTGGTGAGCAGTAGAACATGAGAGTAAGCCCCAGCAGGATGCTTACATTTCTTAAAGCCTGGTACTTCAGCGTGTTCTGGTGAAATATGAACCTGTTGTTGATGGTGTTGAATGAGTCTCTTAGCTTTTGTTCTTTACAGCATGAAAACTCTGGACATCCTTCAAGTACTCATCTAGTTAATAGGCTTGGTACATGCGGTGTTTCTCACGGTAGTAGAGCTGTGTCAGTAGTCGTGTCAGGTGCTGAATAGTGAAAACCTTGGAGCAAATATCTCTGTATTCTTCTCAAAACTGCGGACCCTGGGACCAAAAAATGACCAAGAACCTCCGTATTATTTAATTAGAAGCTTATCTTCTAAGCAGAAATGAAAAATTTAAATACCTAATTACAGATGGGAATAAGGCTTTTTCAGAGTAGGAGTGGTCTCCAGTAAACCTATTGAGGATGCAAACATTTAAAATGTTCAGGTATTTGGAGAAAGTTTTCTCCCTTGGCTTTTTTTCAAACTGTTAAAACTTAGATGGGTAAATACAATGTTATTTAGTGTTTCTTTAGAATTTTGGGAACCTGCAGAACAGTGGCTGTTATGGGTTATGCTCTGTGAATGAGGAAGTGATGCACAGAAATAATTATTTGAATCTAAGCCATACTGTTGTATTCACTTCACCTCATCTGAGTGTGCAAAGAGGAATAAAAGTATTGTTAACATCATTAACATGAAACAAAAGCTATGAGTAGAACTGCTGTGTTGTAGCTACATTTCACATGCCACATAACAGCAGAACTACATCAATCCAACGCTCTTTGATGCAGTGTGCATTTCCAGATTTCACAGTTAGGAACAGATTCATCTGAGGTGACACTGTGGAATACTGCTGAATTTCATCAGCACTATTGGTAATTCTGGTTGGTTTCTGGTAAAACGGGTAGTATGAATCCCGAGAAGCAAAAATAAGTGACATATCATTTAACTCACAATTTTCTTTTACATAAGATCTAAGAAAATAACCACAAGGGAGGAGAAGTGCTTTGTAGCAATAATAGAAATTTAGGGCTGTTGGGTTCTTTTACTCAAGGTGGATCAGGCAGCAGTTTTGAGAAGATGATTTTTAGAACAACTGTATTGTAATGGATTAAGAAACAGTCACTAAAAATAAATTTTTCACCTAAGTTTTTCTTCATGAAATATATATGTATATAGGTATTCTATTTTCTACAATATACACTTACTTGAAAGTAAAAAATATAAGCAATACCAATGTTTTAAGTAGCCATAGTCTAGAAATTAGAAAACAAAAATAATTGTTTGAGTTGATAATGTCTAGTAAAATAATTTTCTTAAGGCTTCCCTGCTTTTTTCCTTTTCCTCCACTAGTCCAGCTAGAGGTAAGATTTCATGTTGTATCAGTGTCTACATTGTCAGTTTGAAAACAAATGTAAACACTGTATTGCATAGAACTTGAAAAGTTGCACTAATTTTTAAACTTGTTTTTGGTTTATTTCTTTGGAAATGATTCTTTTATATTCACATAAAGATTTTTAAAATGAATTCATTGGTGTCTTTTTTCTCAGTTATGCCCTTAATGGTACCTAGCTAATGCAAGCATCTGTTCTTCTAGGCAGCCTATGAAATAATTGTGTGCTGTTCCAGTCACACTGTATCAAATATTACCTTACAGGATATCGTTGTCTTGCAGCAACAAATTGGATGTGTGATGCCCTTCCCAGTTCATTCCTGCTTTATGTTCTGCTTCCTTGTCCAGCTAATTGCCTCTAGTAATCATCAGAGAACTGGGCAGGTGAAGTGGAAAGGTTAAAAGCTGCTAGAAATTAGCTCTTGAATGACTTACATAATTGCTTATTGCTACCTAAAGAAGTTCAGATCTCTGCATGCTCTCTTCAGCCACACCTAATAGGACAGCTCTCTGCTCATTATTATTTGGAAAAGAAGACTGGAGAGTGCAGATCAGCAGGAGGAAAGAGCCTAGTTTCCTTCAAGGTCCTCATTTCTGACCTGTTTTTACCAGAGCTCGTCTGTATCCTAATCCTTGGCCTGAGCAGCCTGTTATGTAAGCAAACACTTTTATTACCTTGGTCTCTTATCCTCCATGAGGAGGGGAGCTGGGGACTATCTTGTGGAAAAGGAAGGGACTTTGAGCTGGTGGAAATAGCCAGTGAGAGAGAATTGAATGGCCAGATTTGGAAGAATTGGTTTTCATCATTTCTGAAGCAGGACCTAAAAGCATTTTAACCCATCAAAGAATAGAAATGTAGGTGTTTATTTCAGGGAGAAGGGAAGGAAAGAGGCTGTCAGCTGTGAATGTTTTCAGCCCCTCAGCTAGAGAGGAGCTGCTGCTGCCTTCCTGAGTGTGGGAGGAGGGAGTAAAGGCTGCTGGGTGCAGGAGGACACAGTAGTGGCTGTGTGGCAGCCAGGGAGTGGGGAGAAGAGGGTCAGGAAGGCCTCATTATGCATCCAGTAGGAAACCTGGTCAAGGTTCCTGTATTGTATCAATGTGTTTGTTTCCTAGATAACTTTCTCACATCTCTGCCTTACAGATCTGTGAAACAGAAGCCACGAGTGCCAGAAATATCATCTTCATCCACACTGTTGTCTGGAATTGTGCTATGTGTTACAGAACTGTGCTTGGTCAGTATGCAGTCGTGGGAGAAATGGTGTTCCTCTTCTTTACCAGGCAGCTCTGCAGTGTCAGCTCAACCTTCCCTGCTGCCTCCTAACCAGGTGTGGAGAAGAAGATTCAGGTTTGGGGGAAAGATTCAGTGGGGGAGAAAGAATTTAGCTTATTCTAGGAAATAGGATCCACAATTTCTTTACCACCAGCTGCAGATGCTCTATAAATGGATGTCAGAAATGGCACCTGTCATCCTCTGAGTGTCTGTCACTGCATTAATTGCAGTGGTGTGGCAGAACACAGCCACCAGCTTTGGTGGTTTTCCTGCTGGTTTGCTCACAGAGCTTGGATCATGAATATTCATCAGCTCTGCACAAATGGCCTGTGCTATTCCTGTGCACTCCTTTCTGCTAAGGGAGAGCTGGTGCTGTGTAAGCTCAGCATGGCTCTACACCCCACCCCCTGCTGCCCCAAATGCTGGCACGGCTGGAGACTGCAGGCAGTGCTGAAAAGGCTGTGCTGGTCATCACTTTGCAAAATGCTTCACATCAAAAATGCTTCAATTGGGATTTATTAATGTGCAAGAGAGGGAGATGTCACAGGGCATCAGTGTACTTCTAACAGTTTTCCTAAGATCAAAGTAGAAACTGTTTCCAGTCACTATTTGTATTGCTCCCTTCCACTACTGATCCACAGCTGTGATGCATGGCCATCATACATGGAATTAAGAAAGTCCTGAGTACCTCATTCACTGACAGTGCTGGACTGCAAGCCCAAAAGGGCCCTGACCAATCTTTTTCAGCTGATACAGTGTGTAAAATGTGCCTGTAAAAGGAAGAGACTTGGCAATTACTTTAAAAGAAACACAACATGTAAGGCTGTTGTTGCAATGGCCCATGGCAGCTGGTGAGGAGTCAGTCAGTGGATACCATTTAAAGCTGCCATTTAAAGCTGAGAGTTCTCCCTCTGAGAACAGTGGCCGCACTCCCTATCGAGGCACTGCACAGATCTTGTAGGGCCGCGGGGCCAAGGTGATGCCCAGAATGAATTTGAAGTCGAGGATGGTGTCCGGGGGAGCCTGGAAGGTGAATTTCTGGAGCAGAGCCGTGAAGAAGAGGAAGAGCTCGGCGCGGGCCAGCAGCTCACCCAGGCAGGCGCGCTTCCCTGCGGAGACAGCCGCCCAGCGCCCATTCAGCCCTGCTGGCTGCCCAGCTGCTTTCTCTGCTGGAAAAGCCTCGGCACACAGCTCCTGCAGGAGCATCGCCCTGCCCGCATCCCCGTGCCCACCTTACATTTCCAGCACCAGGACTGCCATCCCAGCTGAGCTCCTCATGGAGCTGTAGCACCATCTGCCCCCAGCTGGGTGCTGCAGTGAGGGCACGTGCATGTCAGTGTATACACACACATTTTGTCCTACCCTGCTGGGATGAGCAGTGCTTCACGTGCAGTCCCCATGAGCCCAGCTTGGAGCCAAATCAGAGAAAGCGTGTCATTCTTGGGCAGGAAATTGGAGATGCTAAAATCACTCTCCACCAGGAAGCTGCTGACCAGGACAGGGCACCCTGTGGTGGTGGTAGCAAAGCCCATTGACCTCAGCTGTGTGGGACTGGGAGCACAGAGCACTGCTCTCACCTTGCTGAATGCACTGTTGGAATCTCCAGCATTTTTCCAGGTTCCTGTGTTTGTGAATAAGGGGCTAAGAGATGGGAGTGGTGCTTTGAGGTGGCTGCATGGTCACTGCTAAGGAAGGGTTTAGTTTGCACCATTATGGGCAGTAGGATAGCAGCACCTCCCATGGGTGCAGCCACTGCCTGCTGTTACCATCACTAGTTTGCTGAGGGTCTTCATTGTGCAGCTAGGAGCCCCATCCCAGTGCTTCCACACAGAAGCATCAAAGTGCAGCTGATCTTACCTATAGAAAATGGCATAAAAGCCTCCCTTTTCCAGAACTGACCATCCTTCAGGAAATGCTCAGGATTAAAGCTGTGAGGGGTTTCCCATTCCTTCTTGTCAAGCATCACCGAGGATAGGTTTGGGACTACAATAGTGCCCTGCAAAAAGAAAGAAAATCTCTTTGCACTCTCTCTGCCACTGCCAACAGGAGGAAAAATTTTACTTTCCTGTGTGCTTGCCATGAAGAACATCTGTAGTCAAATCCACCACAAGTATTTTTTCCTCAGGGGTGATCTCTGGGCAGGGTAATGATGCTGCTGCTTTGTCCCTTTGTGGACTGGGAAATGGGAGTGTTCTCCTAAAGACTTGTCTGATGTATAGTGAAGTTACCTTGGGCAGGTGGAAACCAGCCAGGACTGTGTCCTTCATTGCCTCTCTAGGCAAACTGAAAGGAACGATGTTGCCTTTCCTCTGCACTTCATGGATGACGGCATTGGTGTAGGGCATCTTGTCCCTGTCCTCCAAGGCTGGCTGCCGTGTCTGCCCAATGACAGCATCAATCTCTGCTTGCACACGGGCTGTTTGGAAAGAGGAAGGATCAGCTATAATGCAGCAAAGCCATAGCTCCCCTAGGGACACCATGTCATTTTTGTTGTTTGGCTCCCCCAAGGATCATCCCACATCAATCATGTATCACCAGGGCATCTTGCACCTTCAGGTACTAAAGGGGCCCTGAGCTCTGTGCAGTGCACCTGTCACCTCTGCCAAAATGCCAGTCTTTGTTGGAGAGGTTGCCCCTTTTGTCTGTTGGTATTCCAATATTAGAAGGGCAAGGATCATCATAGCAGAGGCATGTGGCTGAATGCAAAAACAAACAAACAAACCACCAAACTTTCCTGTGCCTAATTTGCAAGAGTACTGAGGGATTCACATAATTGCAAGGGTTGGAAGAGATCACTAGGGATCGAGTCCAACTCTCCTGCTTAAGCATCTTCCCTACTGTAGGTCACACGTGTAAACATCCAGGCAAGTCCTGAGTATCTGCCAAGGAGGAGACACCTTAAGCACTCAGAGCAGCCTCTTCCAGCGCTCTGTTACTTCTACTCTAAAGCAATTCTTCTGCAAGTTTGTGTGGAACTTCTTATGTTCCAGTTTTTGGCTGTTCCTCCTTTTCTTATACTAAACAACACTGAAAAGAGTCCAGCCACATACAATTGCCTCCCACACTTTTTAGGTATTTATAAAGGGGTCCTTCTTGGCAGAGCTCCTCTCCAATAGGTCATCCACCCCCAAACTGTTGTACTGTTGCTTGTGGTTATTTCTCTACAGGTGCTAAACTCTACACTTGCTTTAGTTGAATCTTATCAAATTTTTCTCCTCTCTTGGCCTGAACAGAATATCTCACCAAGCTACAAGAGGGCTGTGCATGTTCTACTCATACCTTGAATCTCTGGATATATGGCCATATACAGTAGGGCCCAGCGGATGGTTGTGGAGGTGGTCTCAGTCCCAGCAAAAAACAGGTCGAGAGTGCATGCAACCAGGTTATCCTCGCAGAAATCACTGCCATTGGGCTTCAGAAAACCAAGTGTTAGTGCCACATTAAAAGCAAGAACTTCCCCCAAAATCAGACTCAGTCCCGCCTCAAGGGTTTTGGCAGAAGGTGCTGGCCCTCTGCATCCTCATCCCTCCAGTGGATGCCCCAAAACTAACGTCCATCCTGAGCTCACATATGGACACACCAGCAGCTCAGGTGGGGAATTTCATTTGCTTCTCAGCCCTCCTGATCTCAATCCCCACTGAGGAAGGGCTTGCTCCACACTGCTGACCTTGGCCATCTCCTGCAGGTAGCTGTCAATGAAGTCTCGGCTCTCTGAGGGGCTCAGGTCTTCCTTATGTTTGCTGATCTTCTCTTTCACAAAACCTTTCATGAGTCTCCAGTTTTCAAAAATGGTTTGGTGAGATCCTGGGAGGTACTTTATTACGGAGGGGAAAGCATTGTACAGCTTTGGATAGAAAAAAAGAATAAAAAGAAGAAAATTGAGTAAAGGACTGAAAACCCAATTCGTTTTCAAAACTTGAAAAGCCTGTAAAGCCACAACCCTACAACAGTGGAGTAGATGGAATTAACTCCTCACCAGAAGAGCATGACAAAGGATTGCTATCTCCACTGCCAGAGAGATTACTGCATTCTTCATAGTTACAGCAAGAAGCTTGGTGCTCAGTGGACAGGAGCAGTGATGAAAGAGAGCAATGTGAGCACTGCACAGCTTGGGAATGTGGCAGAAATAAATTACAGGCAGATGTACTTGATGCAATGGAAAGAGGAATGGCAATGAGTGCTCTTGGAAACCTTAGTATTGCTCCTTCCCATAACCTCTCCTAGCGACCTGCCCAAACCCTGTGCTGTATTCAGCTCCTTCCCAAAGCACAGGAAAACCAGCTGGGGTAGCTCAGCTTTGTGTTCACTGGGGACTGCACCAGCACCAGAACATCTTAAGGGAGAAGAGGCACCACAAAGCTGTGGGAAGCAGCAAAGAAAATCTCATGGTTCCAGAGCAGGGAGAAACAGCTCCTGGGATTGGCCAGCCCCCACACCTTGAGCAGTGTGCAGTTTTGTGTGCTGTATTACGCAAGGATATAGAACTATCAGAAAGCATCCAAAGGAGTGCTACAAAGATGGAGAAGGGTCTACAAGGCCAACGCGTGAGGATTGCTGAGGTCTGTTGTTCTGTTCTGGGGGTGGGAGGGGGGCTGTACCTGGCTCATTATCTTCCCATGGAGGAGAACAGTCTCATCCATCAGCCGCAGTAAGTTTTGGAAGTTTCCATCATGGTATTCAAACCGACTGCCGAAGGTGATGGAGCAGATAACGTTTGAAACAGCATTGTTGATTTTAAGGTGAGGGTTGAAAGGATTTCCTGGAGAAGGAAAAAGGGAGCAATCATTCTCTTCTGGTCTCTGCAGACAAGGGGAAGAAAGTGCCATCATCAGAGGAAAATATTCAATAAGTGGGATGAAAGATCCTGGATGGGCACCTGCTTGGAGATGCTTGTTTGCTTAGAAAGGAAAATGCAAAACAGCTTCAGAAGAGCAAACATCATTGGTGTTAATTCAGAATATTGGTGTTAACTGGCCCATGGAATTTCCCAGAGGTCTCAAAAGGAGCAATAGACAAAGGTAGGCTAAGAATACTGTTTTGAGTGTTACACAGTTGCATCTATCAGTTAATCTCAAGGCAAAACACTTATAGAAGGAGTCTGGGATGCTGACAGATTGCTTAGCATTGCTTATGAGATGAGGAGAAAGAGGATGTTGGTGGGTTAGTTGGCAGCTGGCAGAAGGTGAGCCAGAGCATGCCCATGAGGCCAAGAATGAAAATAGCATCTGGGCTTGTATCAGATGAAGTGTAGCCAGCAGGAGCAGGGTGGTGATCATCCCTCTGTGCTCAGTACTTGTGAGGCCACATCTTGGGTGCTGTAGTAACTGGACAGATCAATACAACGAGAAAGGCATTACAACAAAGATATGATGACAAAAGGAGTGACACAATAAGAAAGGTGCTATAAAGGATGGGAAAAAGATTGCTTATCTGTAGCAGAAGATTCCAGGTTCACACAGGAAAGCTTCACCAAGGACAGATCTCCAAGAAGAGATCCTTCCTTAGTGGCAGTCAGCCCTTAAATGAGGTCTGAGAGAGGTGCAGCCAGGCTCCACCCCTTCTGGTCACACATTGCCTTCACCTGTGCTCCCAGGGCTGAGGGAGTCCTTTCCTCAGGTGCTCAATTAGTGGTTGAGGCCATGACTCAGCATCTCCCATACAGGTGCAGAGTTGAGTTTTGGGCCCCTCTCTTCAAGAAAGACATTGAGGCTCTGGAGCATGTCCAGAGAAGGGGAATGAAGCTGTGAAGGGTCCGGAAAACAACTCTGATAGCCAGCTGCAGAAGAAACTGGGATGGTTCAGTCTGGAGGAGAGAAGGCTCAGGTGATACTTTATTGCCCTATACATCTCCCTGAAAAGAAGCTAGAGCAAAGTGGGGTTTGGCCTAACTTCCTAAATAACAGTGATGGGATAAGAGGTAATGGCCTTAAGTTTTTCCACGGGAGGTTCAGGATGGATATTACAAAAAATTTCTTTTCAGAACAATTGATCAGACATTGGCATATGATTCCAGAGAGGTCATGGAGGTTCTCAAGAAGAGAGAACCTCTCATCCCTGGAGGTTCTCAAGAAGAAGGAACTGTGGCACTAAGAGAAATGATTAGTGGACGTACTGAGCATGGGTTGGGGTTGGACTTGGTGATCTTAGAGGTTGTTTCCAACCATAATGATTCTGTGGTTCTATGATTTTTCAGCAGGCATTAGCATAGGGGAAATTAAAATGGTCCAAGATGGATTCTGCCTTCAGCACAACTGCTGAGGGAAGTGGTCCTCACCCTGCTCATCCCTGAACGCATCCGTGAGGAACCGGCACTCCTCCTGGATCCGCTCCTCCAGGCTCCTCTTCCCCAGGCCAAAATTTCGGAGGGTGGTCAAGGTGAACCTTCTCTGCTGCTTCCACAGATGCCCATTGGAGGAGATCAGCCCTGGCAGAAGCATTCCACAGTGAGCAAAGGAAGATGCCTCTCAGCAAGGGGAAGAAACTGGACAGCATATTGATAAATGAGGAGTTGTGAACGTAGCCATGTTCAGAGCCAAAGTGAAGCTACAACGTTTCCCCCAGCTTTCCTCCTGGTACGTCCAAAAGAATGCTGTTTTCACTGTGCTTCAGATATGTGTAACTACTGATAACTCACCCAATTTGTTGAAGATCTCTGTGTTGATAGGAATTTCTGGGCGATCCAGGAAATTCTCTCCCTGGGTCACAAGGGCTTCCTTGATCATTTGCAGCCCATTTAAGATCACAAAAGACTGGGTGCCTACTTGCATGCTGAAGATATCTCCATGTTCTTCAATGATCTGGGAAGGGGGTAAGTACATAATATGGGTTTGATTTGCAAGGACTTTTTTTCCTAGAATCCTGTACCCATAGGGAAGGACCGGGAGATTTGAAATGGAAATAGGGCAAGCTGAACCTGGGAGAGTGATGTGATAAATACTGGCTTGATTGTTTGCAGTCTTCTTCCTTGTTTCTTGAGTCAGTGTTCTGGATTAGATATAAAACTTTCCAGGTTGCATTTTTGAGGCTTTGTAATACTCAGGTGAGCAAAAGTTTTCAGCTGTTGTTTAACTCCCTTTGCAGTCACCCTTGTCCTCACACCCACGTACGGATGCAGTGGAAGACCCATGCCCTTTGCCCAAAGGATGTGGCTCTGTGTTCCAAGGCAATCCTCATCCATGTTGCAACTGAACATGGGCGGTCTCCTTCCCACTCAATTAAAGCTTTCGGTGGGCCATTGGATTTAATGTGATGGGGTTAGGGGGGTCCCCTCACCATGCTGAAAATCCCCTTACCTTCTGTGTTGTAGCCATGGGGTCTTTGGCAAACAAAAATTGCACATTTCCCAGGAAAGGGAAGGAAAAAGGACTAGGAGGGAAGTCCTTGGGCTTTCTCCTCTTCATGTAGTCAGCGACCAGCAGGAAGACCAAGAGGAAGACGAAGAGCATCTGCAGGGAGACGCTGTCCCACAGGAAGCGCAGCATGGTGCGGCCGCAGCTGTGGGCACAACCGCAGAGGGGCTCGGGCCGGCCCGGCCTCGGGGCTGCCTTTGGGCCGCCGCTTCCTCAGCCTCAGCCACACGCGTTCGCCAAAGCCCTCCTCGACGCGACCCGCGCATCTCTCATCTCGCCGACGACAGCCCACCCTCAGCGCACCGGCAGCTCCCCGCTCCGCTCCCGTCTCCCACCGCCGCCTTCCCACAGCCCGGCGGCTCCCTCACCGTCACGGTCCCCGCTCGCGGCCACCGCCTCCCCGCCGCGCAGAGCCGCACACGGAGCCGGGCCACGACGGACGCGAGATAAGGCTGCACGGAGCTCCCACAGCGCCTCTGACCCACGGCCCGAGGTTCCACTGCCACGGGGCGGTGCCGGCAGGGTGCAGACGGCGCTGAGCGCTGCGGAGGGACGAGCGCGTCCTGCCCGGCGGTGACACCGACCCCGCTCCCGTCCCTTTCAAGGAATTCTTTTGCCGGCTGAGAACTGCCGCGTTCCCGTCGCGCCGCGCAGCCGCAGCCCGCACTCGTGATGCGGTGGGCGGTGCGGGCTGCTTCTGTTTGGGGTCGGCAGCTGTGGCAAAATGGATTTGTCCGGATGAAGGCGCTGCGCGCAGCGAAGCTGCTGCGGTCCTATGATCAACTTTAAGAAGTTCAACCTTTTCATGCAACCTGAAGCGTTCCCCTGCACTCACATGGGATACTCTGCTCTTAAGATAAACATCTTCACGGCTTTTGCCTTGTTGAAAAATCAGTGCGGAAGAAAAGAGTAGGAAGACTGCAACCATTTGTTTCCTCCCATGATGCAGCGTAGCTAGATAAGGAAGCAATAGAGCATAAAATAAAAGGGAAGTGATTAGTATTTGTTTGCTCACGCAGTGCAAATAAAAGAGTTGTTTCCATGTCCCAGGGATCAGACCTGCACCAGAGAGAGCAGAAGTCGAGAGAAGTCACTGTGTAGTCTGGAATGGCATTAGAAAATCACATATTCATGTACATGAATACAGTCTGTGGATATTTTGTGTCTGTTAAAACATGGCAGGTTTGAAGCAGCCAGTGAGAAGCACTGTCATTCCCTTCTCGCTATTCTAAAGAAGGAAAGGAAGGAAAAGAAGGAACATAAGGTCTGGAAAGTCAGTTGAACATCCCCATTTCTGCTGTGCAGGGAAGGTGTGGGAGACCCTCAGTGGGAGCAGAAGAGGACAGCAGTGGTAGCTGCATGGCAGATAGTGCCAGGGTTTGGTTAGAGCAGGGTCAGGAAGGGCTCATCCTACATCCAGAGGGAAGCTGTCAAGGATCCTGCATTGTATCAGTGGGTTTGTTTGGTTCCCAGGGCTTGTTCTCTCATCTCTGCATTACAAATCTGCAAAACAGACATATCACCTCTGCCCAACCTGTTGTCTTCCACCTGTCTGGCACAGAGAAGTAGAGGATGTGGCAGAGTCACAGGATGATGTTTAGTAATTATTTATTGATGTACTAGAAGGAGAGGTGATACAAGTTATGCTTGTATTTTATTTCTTACAAATTATTTTCCAGAGATCAAAGTTAAAAAAAGTTTCTGATTGCTACTGGTATTAATGTTGTACTGCAAGGGCTGCTACTGTGTTCTGACAGATCTGGGCTACAGCTCAAGAAAAGAAATCTCTAACACTGCAGATTTTCTTGCTGCTATGAAGTACGGCCATCCAGCATAGAATTAAGAATGTCCTGAGCTCCTCATTCATTGACAGTACTGTGCTGCAAGCCCAAAAGTGCCCCAGCCCATCCAATACCAATTGTTTTTCTCACCTGATACAGTGAGCAAGATCCACTTGTAAAAACAAGTGATTTCGTAATTGCTTTCAAAGAAATAAAACTGCTGATGAGCCCACAGCAACCAGTGAGGGCTCAGTTTGTGGAACTGCTCCAAAGCCAAGAAGATCCCCTCCCCAAAACAGTGGCTGTGCTTCCTATCGAGGCACTGCACAGATCTTGTAGGGCCGCGGGGCCAAGGTGATGCCCAGAATGAATTTGAAGTCGAGGATGGTGTCCGGGGGAGCCTGGAAGGTGAATTTCTGGAGCAGAGCCGTGAAGAAGAGGAAGAGCTCGGCGCGGGCCAGCAGCTCACCCAGGCAGGCGCGCTTCCCTGCGGAGACAGCCGCCCAGCGCCCATTCAGCCCTGCTGGCTGCCCAGCTGCTTTCTCTGCTGGAAAAGCCCCGGCACACAGCTCCTGCAGGAACATCGCCCTGCCCGCATCCCCGTGCCCACCTTACATTTCCAGCACCAGGACTGCCATCCCAGCTGAGCTCTCATGGAGCTGTAGCACCATCTGCCCCCAGCTGGGTGCTGCAGTGAGGGCACGTGCATGTCAGTGTATACACACACATTTTGTCCTACCCTGCTGGGATGAGCAGTGCTTCACGTGCAGTCCCCATGAGCCCAGCTTGGAGCCAAATCACCAGAGAAAGCGTGTCATTCTTGGGCAGGAAATTGGAGATGCTAAAATCACTCTCCACCAGGAAGCTGCTGACCCGGACAGGGCACCCTGTGGTGGTGGTGGCAAAGCCCATTGACCTCAGCTGTGTGGGACTGGGAGCACAGAGCACTGCTCTCACCTTGCTGAATGCTCTGTTGGGGTCTCCAGCATTTTTCCCAGCTCCTGTGTTTGCGAATAAGGGGCTAAGAGATGGGAGTGGTGCTTTGAGGTGGCTACATGGTCACTGCTAAGGAAGTGACTACTTTTCACCCATATAGGAAGGCAGCAAGCAGCACCTCACGTGGATACAGCCAATGTCTGCATTTTCCATCACTAGTTTGCTCAGGGTCTTCATTGTGCAGCTGGAAGCCCCATCCCAGTGCTTCAGCACAGATGCACTGTGATGAAGAAGAAACTGCAGCTGATCTTACCTATAGAAAATGGCATAAAAGCCTCCCTCTTCCAGAACTGACCATCCTTCAGGAAATGCCCAGGGTTAAAACTGTGAGGCGTTTCCCATTCCTTCTTGTCAAACATCACAGAGGTTAGATTTGGGATCAAAATAGTGCCCTGAGACAAGAGAAAGAAAAATCACTTTGCACTCTCTCTGCCACTGCACCAGAGTGTTTTAACGTTCCCTTTTGCTTGCCATGAAGATCACCCATAGTTAAATTTGTCACAAGCATGTGTTCCTCCTTTTTTTCCTGGCCATATTTTCCTACTTCTTGGCTATTTGATCAAGATATACCTGCACTTTTCTCTCGTCAGCATTTTTTTGTTCAAAGTTCCTCTAAGAAAAGTCTGCATGAGGAGGGCTCTATTCCTTGAGGATGTGTGTGGATGCCTCACCTCATGGCCTTCGTTCTGGACACAGACAATGCAGTGTGCTGGAAAGTGATTTTGGGACAGCAAAATATGATCCACAGGAGTGATTTCTGTAACGGGCAGCGATGCTGCATTTTTCTCCCAGCAGGAATGGAGAAATGGGAGTCTCCTCCTAACGACTCAGTGCTAGGGATTGGTGTTACCTTGGGCACCCGGAAGCCAGCCAAGACTGTGTCCTTCACCGCCTCTCTGGGCACGTTGAAAGGGACGATGTTGCCTTTCCTCTGCACTTCATGGATAACAGCATTGGTGTAGGGCATGTTGTTCCTGTCCTCCAGGGCTGGCTGTCGTGTCCGCCCAATGACAGCATCGATCTCTGCTTGCACACGGGCTGTTTGGAAAGAGCAGGGATCAGCTATGGTGCAGCAAAGCCATGGATCTCTGGGAAGACCATGAACTTTTTGCTATGCAAGTCTTCAAAGGACCATCCCAGCTCAATCATGTACCACCAGGACACTCATGGTACTTCTCCGCATGTTCATCACTCAAGCTGCTGCATGGACCCTATTCTCCCTTCAAAGCCTCTTCCGCTTCTGCTATAAAGCCCTCAGGGATCTCCAGTGCTTGTGGGGGGAAGTGCCTGCGTTTGGTTCTTGGTCCCATATTAAAGCATTACAGAATTACCAGGGGAAGTTTTAAAACAGCTTATACGTGTGCCTGAATACAGAAGAAAGCATTTGTTCCTCATTTGTACGGAGGGATTCCTGTTTTTCCTTTCAGCCAAAAGGAGTCTCTCACCAAGGTTTAAAAACAGGAAAAGCACACAGCCCTGCTGCTATGTGTACCTTGAATTTCTGGATACATGGCCATATACAGCAGGGCCCAGCGGATGGTTGTGGAGGTGGTCTCAGTCCCAGCAAACAGTAGGTCAAGAGTACATGCCACCAGGTTATCCTCATGGAATTCCCTGCCACTGGGCTTCAGAAAATCAAGCGTTAGTGTCACATGAGCAGTGAGGACTTCCTCAATACCCCCACACAGTTCTGCCTCAAGGCTTTTGGCAGAAGCTGCATCCTCATCCCTCCAGTGGATGCCCCAAAACTAACGTCCATCCTGAGCTCACATATGGACACACCAGCAGCTCAGGTGGGGAATTTCATTTGCTTCTCAGCCCTCCTGATCTCCAGTCCCCACTGAGGAAGGGCTTGCTCCACACTGCTGACCTTGGCCATCTCCTGCAGGTAGCTGTCAATGAAGTCTCGGCTCTCTGAGGGGTTCAGGTCTTCCTTATGTTTGCTGATCTTCTCGCACACAAACCTTTTCATCAGCCTCCAGTTTTTAAATATGGTTTGGTGAGATCCTGGGAGGTACTTTATTACGGAGGGGAAAGCATTGTACAGCTTTGGATAGAAAAAGAGATAACAAATTGAATAAAGGAAAGCAATCCCCTCCTGTTTTCAAGACTTGAAAAACCTGCAAGCCACCGCCCTGCAATGCTGGAGTAGATGGAATTAACTTATCTATCTCCAGAGGAGCATGACAAAGGATTGGTATCTCCATTTCACAATCGAGTAACTAGTGTGCTCCTCAGTCACAGCAGGGAGCTTGGCACTCAGTGGTTAGGAGCAGTGATGTGATGGGAAAGAGAGCAATGTCAGCATTGCATAGCTTGAAAATATGGCTGAAAGAAATTACTGACTGATATACACTGCGTGGAGGATAGCTACAACACCCTTGATTTGTTCAGTGTTGCTCCTTCCCAAAACCTCTCCTTGAGAGATTTTGGGTCTACAATATAAAAAGGATATAAAACTATCAATGAGTGTTCAAAGGAGTGTCAGTGCTGAAGTGTCTACAAGCCAAGGTGTATGAGGATCAGATATGGTCCCTTGGTTTGTTCATCAGGAGGAGGAGGGCTGTACCTGGCTCATTATGCTCTCATGGAGGGTAACAGTCTGATCCATCATCCGCAGCAAGTTTTGGAAGTCCTCATCATGGTATTCAAACCGATTGCCAAAGGTGACGGAGCAGATGATGTTTGAAACAGCATTGTTGATTTTAAGGTGAGGGTTAAAAGGATTTCCTGGAGAAGGAAAAGCGAACAATCAATTTTCTACCCATATCCACAGAAAGAAAGGGAAGAAAGCACCATAATCAGTGGAAAATATTCAACAAGTGAAATGAGTGGCCCTCAGTGGACACCTTCTGGTTGGTTTCATTGAAAAGAAAGATGTGGAATAGTTGCAAACACCACTGGAATTAACTGGAAACATTCGTGTCAACAGCCCCAAGGAATGTTCTAAAAGTTTCAAATGGAGTGATAAACCAAAGGTGGGCAAAGAATGATGTTTTGAGTGTAACCTAGCAGCATCTATCAGTTAATCTGAGGACAAAGCACCTGTAGAAAGAATCTGGGATGCTGGCAGGTTGCCAGCATTCCCTGTGAAATGAGGTATTTTTCAGCAGGTATTAGCATCAGGGAAACAGAAACAGCCCAAGATGGATTCTGCCTTCAGTGCAACTGAACTGAACTGCTGAGGGAAGTGGTCCTCACCCTGCTCATCCCTGAACGCATCCGTGAGGAACCGGCACTCCTCCTGGATCCGCTCCTCCAGGCTCCTCTTCCCCAGGCCAAAATTTCGGAGGGTGGTCAAGGTGAACCTTCTCTGCTGCTTCCACAGGTGCCCATTGGAGGAGATCAGCCCTGGCAGAAGCATTGCACAGTGAGCAAAGACAGATGCTCTCAGCAAGGGGAAGAAGACGGGGGGTATCTGCCTTGATAAAGGGAGCTTAAGCGTGCTGGTGACTCTGCTCACCATGTGTCAAGCCATGGCATTTTCTCCAGCTTTCCTTCTGGTATATTTGAAACACATTAACAGCACATTGCAGATATGAATTTAAATAGATAGCTCACCCAATTTACTGAAGATATCTGTATCAAGAGGAATTTCAGGGCGACCAATGAAGTCCTCTCCCTGGGTCACAAGAGCTTCCTTGATCAGTGGAAGCCCATTTACAATCACAAATGACTGGCTGCCTGCTTGCAAACTGAAGATATCTCCAAATTTTTCAGTAAGCTGTGCAAGGAGTAAATAAATGAATAAATAAATAAATGGTGATTGGTTTGCAATGACGTTTTCTGAAGAAAGAATGCATGCCCTGGCATCGTGCACCACAGGGAAGGACAGAAAGACTTGCAATCATGACAGGGCAAGCTGAGCCTGAGAGAGATGTGGTTGCACAAGTACAAGGATGTTGGCTTGACTGCACACAGTCATGTTCCTCATTTGCTAAACCAGATTTCATGAGTTGCTGTGAAGCTTTCCAGGCTGCATTCTTCAGATTTTGCAAGACTCAACTGAGAAGGATTTTCCGGTAATTGTAACTGGAAAAAAAAATTCCAGTAACTCCCTTCCCAAAAAGTTTTCCCATTAGACCGGCCTACAGCTGCAGATGAAATCATGGCACTGTACCATGCCCTCTGCCCAAAGGACATGGCTCTGTGTTCCAAGGCAATCCTCATCCTTGTTGCAACTGAACATGGGCGGTCTCCTTACCACTTGTGGACAGCTTTCGGTGGGCCATTGGATTTAATGTGATGGGGTTAAGTGGGTTCCTTCAAGACACTTAAAATCCCCTTACCGTCTCTGTTGCAGCCAAGAGGTCTCTGGCAAACAAAAATTGCACATTTCCCAGGAAAGGGAAGGAAAAAGGACCGGGAGGGAAGTCCTTGGGCTTTCTCCTCTTCATGTAGTCAGCGACCAGCAGGAAGACCAAGAGGAAGACGAAGAGCATCTGCAGGGAGACGCTGTCCCACAGGAAGCGCAGCATGGTGCGGCCGCAGCTGTGGGCACAACCGCAGAGGGGCTCGGGCCGGCCCGGCCTCGGGGCTGCCTTTGGGCCGCCGCTTCCTCAGCCTCAGCCACACGCGTTCGCCAAAGCCCTCCTCGACGCGACCCGCGCATCTCTCATCTCGCCGACGACAGCCCACCCTCAGCGCACCGGCAGCTCCCCGCTCCGCTCCCGTCTCCCACCGCCGCCTTCCCACAGCCCGGCGGCTCCCGCACGGCCCTCCCTCACCCTCACGGTCCCCACCTCGCCGCCGCGCAGAGCCGCACACGGAGCCGGGCCACGACGGACGCGAGATAAGGCTGCACGGAGCTCCCACAGCGCCTCTGACTCACGGCCCGAGGCTCCGCTGCCACGGGGCGGTGCCGGCAGGGCGCAGACGGCGCTGAGCGCTGCGGAGGGACGAGCGCGTCCTGCCCGGCGGTGACACCGGCCCCGCTCCCGTCCCTTTCGAGGAATTCTTTTGCCGGCCGGCTGAGAACTGCCGCGTTCCCGTCGCGCCGCGCGGCCGCAGCCCGCACTCGTGATGCGGTGGGCGGTGCGGGCTGCTTCTGTTTGGTGGGCGGCAGCTGTGGCTGCGGAGATGCGGAAGTGAGTAAAAGGAGCTGCTGCGTTCACCTGCTACCCTTTAACAAGTTAATTCCCTGCTGCATCATGGACTCTCAAGCGCTCAGAAAAGCTCCCTTGCACTCACGTGAGATGCTCCACTCTTAAAGTGAATATTATCCTAGAATCATAGAATCTGTAGACTTGGAAGGGACCTTTAAAGGCCACCTAGTCCAATTCTCCTGCAATGCACAGGGACTCCACAGCTAGGTCATGTTGTCCAGGGCTGATCCAGCCTCGCCTTGAAAGTCTGCAGGGATGTGGCATCAACAACATCACAATGTAAGCTGTTCCAGTGCCTCACCACTCTCATTATAAAAGATTTTTTGCTTGTATTTAACCTAAATCTAGAGCTAACCTAAAGCTTTTTGAGCTTGAAGCCATTTCCCCTATTGCTATCACCACAGGACCTGCTGAAGAGTTTCTCCTCTTCTTTCCTCCCCTTTAGATACTGAAAGGCTGCTATCAGGCCTTTGAGTTCCATTTAAGGGCTTTACACTAGGTGGGAAAAGGGTAGGGGATGCAGTGAGGCTTGCTAGGGTAGAGTGAGCAGCCTGAGGCTTTATACTAGTTTTGATGGGGGAAGAATGTCAACTGCGGCAGGACAGAGAAAGGCTTGGACTTGCTGTCAGGCCAGGAGATTGCGGGGAAAAGCCTCTGAACTGTTCTACCTACGTTCTTCTGGGAACTCCTCAGAGCAGGTAATATTGCCAGCCCCACATACAAAACCCTCTCAGGTCCCTCTAGGAACCAGTGGGAGAAAACTTCACAGTTCTTCCAGAGGTTTGAGGGAGGCCCACTCTAGTAAGGTGGTATGTCAGAAAGCACAGCTGAAGTGTCTTTATACCACTGCGTGCAGAATGAGGTTCACCTGGGCCCACTGCTCCGCCTGTCTAGATCCCTTCAAAAGGCATCCCATCCCTTTGGTGTGTCAACTGCACCCCACAGCTTGGTAGCACCAGCAAACTTGCTGAGGATGCACTTAATTCCACTGTTGATGTAGCGATGGAGTATCAGCCCCAGCATCAACCCCTGGGAGACACCATTTGTCACCAACCTACATCCAGACATTGAGCCATTGACCACCACTCTCTGACTCAATCCTGCAGCCAGTTCTTTGTCCATTGAGCAGTCCACCCGTCACATCCATACCTTTCCAATTTGGAGAGAAGGATGTTGTGGGGTTCCATGTCAAAGGCCTTACTGAAGTTGAGCCAGATGACTTCAGTGGCTCCTCCCTTGTCCACTGATGCAGTGACACTATTGTAGAAGGCAACTAGAAGGTCCCAGTTCAGCCAGGCTAGTCTCTTACCTTCCTTTCCTGATTTGCTACACCATGTCTTCTTCTTGCGTAAAACATCAAGGAGGAAGAAAAGGAAGACTGCAACCTTTATTGTAACTCACAAAGCAGTATGAGTAAATAAGTAAGCAATAAAGAAGCAGGGAAATTCAAGTAGACAAAGGTGAAAGGTGCACAGAGGCTGTCAGTGTACTTGTGCCAAAGCTGAGAGTTCTCCCTCTGAGAATAGTGGCTCTGCTTCCTATCGAGGCACTGCACAGATCTTGTAGGGCCGTGGGGCCAAGGTGATGCCCTGTGTGAATTTGAGGTCGAGGATGGTGTCCGGGGGAGCCTGGAAGGTGAATTTCTGGAGCAGAGCCGTGAAGAAGAGGAAGAGCTCGGCGCGGGCCAGCAGCTCACCCAGGCAGGCGCGCTTCCCTGCGGAGACAGCCGCCCAGCGCCCATTCAGCCCTGCTGGCTGCCCAGCTGCTTTCTCTGCTGGAAAAGCCTCGGCATACAGCTCCTGCAGGAACATCGCCCTGCCCGCATCCCCGTGCCCACCTTACATTTCCAGCACCAGGACTGCCATCCCAGCTGAGCTCCTCATGGAGCTGTAGCACGGTCTTCCTCTAGCTGGGTGACTTAATGAGGGCACATACATATAAATGTATATGTACACGTTTTATCCTACCCTGCTGGATTGAACAGGACTTCAGCTGCATTCCCTGTATGCCTGGCTGGGCTCCAAGGAATGGAACCAAATCACCAGAGAAAGCGTGCCATGCTAGGGCAGGAAACTGGAGATGCTAAAATCACTCTTCACAAGGAAGCTGCTGGCCAGGACAGGGCACCCTGTGGTGGTGGTGGCAAAGCCCATTGAACTCAGTCATATGGGACCAGCAGCACAGAGCACTGGCATTTCTGAATGCATTTCTCAGGCACTTTTGTAGTCATATGTTTGTGAAGAAAGGTCTAAGAGGTCATTGCTAGGGGTCTGTCTGCACTGATAAGGGCAGTGGGCAAGTAGCACTTCCCTGTTCTGAAGCAAGTGTCTGCATTTTCCATCAGTGCTTATCTCAGGTGCTCCATTGCGCAGCTGAAAGCCCCATCCCAGTGTTTCATCACAGAAGCATCAAACTGCAGCTGGTCTTACCTATAGAAAATGGCATAAAAGCCTCCCTTTTCCAGAACTGACCGTCCTTCAGGAAATGCCCGGGGTTAAAACTGTGAGGCGTTTCCCATTCCTTTTTGTCGTACATCACAGAGGATAGGTTTGGGATCAAAACAGAGCCCTGAGACAAGAGAAAGAAAATCACTTTGCGCTCTCTCTGCCACTGTCATCATGAGGGGGATTTTTACCCTTCTATGTGCCAGCCATTAAGTGCATCCATAGTCAGATCTCACAAGGATGTGTCCCACTCCTTTTATGGGCCACATTTGCCTTCTTCTGGACTACTTTGATATGCAATGAGCATATATCCACCCTTTTCTCTCATGAACATAACTATTCCTAAAAATTCATCTAAGAAAAAGCTGCATGCTCAGGGCTCTGTCCCTCCCTGATATACACGGATGCCGCACCTCATGGCATTCATCCTGGGCACTGAGAATGCAGTGTGCTGGACAACAGTGTTGGGTGAGCAAAACAACACGATCCACAGCAGTGACCTCTGGGACAGGCAGCAATGCTGCACCTCTGTCCCTGCAGCAAAGGGGAGATGGAAGTCTCCTGCTCAGACCTCACTGATCCAAACTGGGTTTACCTTGGGCACCCGGAAGCCAGCCAAGACTGTGTCCTTCACTGCCTCTCTAGGCACATTGAAAGGGACGATGTTGCCTTTCCTCTGCACTTCATGGATAACAGCATTGGTGTAGGGCATGTTGTTCCTGTCCTCCAGGGCTGGCTGTCGGCACTGCCCAATAACAGCATCGATCTCTGCTTGCACACGGGCTGTTTGGAAAGAGCAGGGATCAGCTATGGTGCAGCAAAACCATAGAAACGCTGGGGACACCACAATATTTTTGCTGTGCAGGTCCCCCAAGGACCATCCCAGGTCAATCCTGTGCCACCAGGGGACTTGTGGCACCTCTCTGCATGTTCATCTCTCACTACATACACTAAATGGGCCCTTGGCAGAGCCCCTTTTTGCCTTTGCTGGACAGCCCACAGTGGTCTCCAGTGCTTGTGGGGCATATGGGCACATTTGCCTGTTTGTCCCATGAGAAAGAACAACAAAATCACTAGGAAAAGCTTTAAAACATTGAAGGTAAACAGTTAAAAACAAAACCAATACTTGCAGTAAATCTGTTGGAGAACACAGTATTTCCACTTCTTTCAACAAGGATAAACTCTCACCAAGCTACAAGGGCTAAAAATAGGAAACGGATAGCAGTGCTGCTACCTGTACCTTGAATCTCTGGGTATACGGCCATAAACAGCAGGGCCCAGCGGATGGTTGTGGAGGTGGTCTCAGTCCCAGCAAAAAACAGGTCGAGAGTGCATGCAACCAGGTTATCCTCGCAGAATTCCCTGCCATTGGGCTTCAGAAAATCAAGTGTTAGTGCCACATTAAAAGCAAGAACTTCCTCAAAAATCAGATTCATTCCTTTCTAGGAGTTTTGCTAGAAGCTGCAGGACTTCTGCATCCCCATCCCTCCAATGGATGCTCCAAACTAATGTCCATCCTGAGCTCACATATGGACACACCAGCAGCTCAGGATCTGGCTTGTTTCTCAACCCTCCTGATCTCAATCCCCACTGAGGAAGGGCTTGCTCCACACTGCTGACCTTGGCCATCTCCTGCAGGTAGCTGTCGATGAAGTCTCGGCTCTCTGAGGGGTTCAGGTCTTCCTTATGTTTGCTGATCTTCTCGCACACAAACCTTTTCATGAGCCTCACATTTTTCAAAATGGTTTGGTGGGATCCAGGGAAGTATTTTATTATGGATGGAAAAAAGACGTACAGCTTTGGAAAGAAAGAGAGATGCGCAAATTCAAGAAAGGACTAAAAAACCCCACCTATTCTTTAAACTTGAAAAGCACGCAAAGGCACAGCCTACATTGTTGGAGTAGATGGAATTATCTTCTGTCCAGAAAAGCATGGGAAAGGATTGATATCTCCACAATGAGAGTGATTAGTGAGTTCCTGAGTCACAGCAGGGAGCTTGGCACTCTGCGGGTCGGGAGTGGTGATGCAGGGGGAGGGAGAGCAAACTGAACGCTGCACAGAGATTACTGGCTGATGTACCCTTTTCAATGGAATGACGAATGGCAACAAACGCCCCTTGTACATTAGCTTTTGCTCCTTCCCATAACCTCTCCTAGGGAACAGCCCAAAATCTCTACTGCTTTCAGTTCCTTCCCAAAGCACTGGAAAACCAGCTGGGGATAGACTGGCTTTGTGATCCAGGGGGAGCACATCTGGCATCTTTGCAAGGACACATGCAGCAATGGAGAGCCACCACACAGCTGTGGGAAGCACCAGGGAAAATCTTGTGACCCCAGAGCAGAGGGAAACGTCTCCTGCGATTCACCAGCCCCCTATGCTTGATGGCCTCACCTTGAGCAGTGTGCAGTTTTGGGTGCTGCGATATATTAGGGTACAAATCTATCAGAGAGCTCTAAAGGAGTGCTATGAAGACAGAGATGGCTTTACACAGCAAAATGTATGAAGAATGCTGAGGTCTGTTGTTTTGTGCACCGTGGAGAAGACTGAGAGGAAGCCTCACAGCAACCTGTGCCTTGTTGCAGAGAGCAGAGGGCAGAGCTGAGCCCGGCTCTTTGGTGGCAGCAATAGGATTCAAGGGACTGGTACGGAGCTGTGTGAGGGGAGGTCAGGCTGAGAGAGAGGAAACATTGGACATGGAACAGGCACTGGGGGCAGTGGGCACAGCCTTGATCTAACTGAGATCAAGGCGTCATTGGGCAACGCTCTCAGACATAGGTGTTGATGTTCAATATTTCTGTGTGGAGTCAGGAACTGGACATGAGTGCCCTGGTAAATTTTTCCCAACTTGAGATCACCTATGAAGCTAAGAAAGTGCTCAAGCTTTTGCAGTTGACTCCAGAGAAGAAACAACAGCTCTTCAAATCTGCAGGCCTCCTGTGCTGGAGCAGGAGGGCTGTACCTGGCTCATTATCTTCCCTTGGAGGGTAACAGTCTGATCCATCATCCGCAGCAAGTTTTGGAAGTCCTCATCATGGTATTCAAACCGATTGCCAAAGGTGACGGAGCAGATGATGTTTGAAACAGCATTGTTGATTTTAAGGTGAGGGTTGAAAGGATTTCCTGGAGATGGAAAAGGGAACAATCAATTCTCTTCTTGACTCCACAGAAAAAAAGGGAAGAAAGCACCATTATCAGAGGGAAAATAGTCAACATGAAATGAGTGGTTTTCAGTGGGCACCTTCTTGGAAAAGGTTGTTTGCTTGGGAAAAAAAGATCTGAAATGACTCAGAAGAGGAAACACCATAGGAATTAATTGTGAACATTGGTGCTGACAGGTCCATGGTATTTCCTAGAGGTCTCCAATTCAGCAAGAGGACAAAGGTGGGGTAAGAGTACTGTTACATAGCTGTATCTATCAGTTAATCTGAAGGCAAAACACCTGTAGAGGGAGTCTGGGATGCTGGCACATTACCAGCATTGCTTGTGAGATGAAGAAAATTGTTGGCAGCTGACTGAAGGTGAGCCAGTAGTGTGCCTACGTAGCCAAGAAGGCAAAGGGCATCCTAGCTCGTGTCAGCTGTAGTGTAGTCAGCAGGAATGGGTGGTGATCATGCCACTGTTCTTGGCACTGGTGAGGCTCCCCCTTGAGTGCTGGGTTGAGTTTTGTGCCCCTCTCTTCAAGAAAGACATTGAGGTCCTGGATTGTGTCCAGAGAATGACAACAAAGCTGTAAAGGGTCTGGAACACAACTGCAATGGCCAGCTGTGAGAACTGAGATTGCTCAGCTTGTAGGAGTTTCAGTGGAGAAATCATTGCCCTTCGCCACTCCCAGAAGGAAGGTTGCAGTGAATTTGGTGTTGATCTCTTCTCCTAGGTAACCATGATAGGATGAGACAAAAGGGCCTTGAATTGCTGTACATGTAGGTGAGGTATTAAGTAGAATTTCCAGGAGAAGTGGTCAGACATTGGAACAGGATGCCCACAGAGGTGGCAGAGTCACCATCTATGGAGGCATTAGAAAATGCGTTGATGTGGCACTGAGGGACGTGGCTAGTGGGCACGCTGGGAATGGGCTGGAATTGGAGTTGGTGATCTTAGAAGGATTTTCCAACTGAAATGATTCTATGACTCTGTGATTTTTCACTAGGCATTTGCATAGGGGAAATTAAAATGGTCCAAGATGGATTCTGCCTTCAGCACAACTGCTGAGGGAAGTGGTCCTCACCCTGCTCATCCCTGAACGCATCCGTGAGGAACCGGCACTCCTCCTGGATCCGCTCCTCCAGGCTCCTCTTCCCCAGGCCAAAATTTCGGAGGGTGGTCAAGGTGAACCTTCTCTGCTGCTTCCACAGATGCCCATTGGAGGAGATCAGCCCTGGCAGAAGCATTCCACAGTGAGCAAAGGAAGATGCTCTCAGCAAGGGGAAGATGATGGAGGATGTAAGCCTTGATAAAGGAGGCTCAGCCATGCTGGTGACTCTGCTTAGTGAGAATGCAAAGCCACAGCATTCCCTTCTGGCACATTTAATTGGACAGCACTTTGACTTTGTGTTTCAGATCCCTGTCTCCACTGATTACTCACCGAATTTGTTGAAGAGTTCTGTATTAGCAGGAAATTCCGGGCGATCTACGAAATTCTCTCCCTGGGTCACAAGGGCTTCCTTGATCATTTGCAGCCCGTTTACCACCACAAACGACATGCTGCCCACTTGCGTGCTGAAGATGTCTCCATGTTTTTCAATAAACTGGGGATGAGGTAAAGAAATAAACCACGATTAATTTGCAATGAATTTTTCTGCTTGAAGAGGGAAAACACTGGTATCCTGCACCCACAGGTTGGGACCAGAAGAGCTGTCATGGAAATGGGGCAAAATGACTCTGGGAGAGATAGAATAATTGCAGAAGTGTTGCATTGATAGCATGCATTCTTTTTCCTCATTTCTTCTGTCACTGCTCTGCAGTTGGACTCAAACCCTCCAGGTTGCATTTTCCAGGCTTTGCAAGGCTCAGCAGAACAAGTATTTTCAGCTGATGTTTAATTCTCTTCCTGACTTCCCTTCCCAACAGATATGCCTACAGCTGCAGTCAAACACAAGGTGTTATACCATGCCCTTTTACCCAAAGAACATTGCTCTGTATTCCAAGCCAAACACCATCCATGTTGTCTACTGAGCCCAGGCCAAACATATTCTCCTGCACTGAGAACCCTCTGTGGACCACGGGGCTTGAATGTGAGTAGTTTGGGATGGCCCTCCCCCCAAGATGAAAGTCCCCTTACCTTCTGTGTTGCAGCCATGGGGTCTTTGGCAAACAAAAATTCCACATTTCCCAGGAAAGGGAAGGAAAAAGGACCGGGAGGGAAGTCCTTGGGCTTTCTCCTCTTCACGTAGTCAGCGACCAGCAGGAAGACCAAGAGGAAGACGAAGAGCATCTGCAGGGAGACGCTGTCCCACAGGAAGCGCAGCATGGTGCGGCCGCAGCTGTGGGCACAACCGCAGAGGGGCTCGGGCCGGCCCGGCCTCGGGGCTGCCTTCGGGCCGCCGCTTCCTCAGCCTCAGCCACACGCGTTCGCCAAAGCCCTCCTCGACGCGACCCGCGCATCTCTCATCTCGCCGACGACAGCCCACCCTCAGCGCACCGGCAGCTCCCCGCTCCGCTCCCGTCTCCCACCGCCGCCTTCCCACAGCCAGGCGGCTCCCGCACGGCCCTCCCTCACCGTCACGGTCCCCGCTCGCGGCCGCCGCCTCCCCGCCGCGCAGAGCCGCACACGGAGCCGGGCCACGACGGACGCGAGATAAGGCTGCACGGAGCTCCCACAGCGCCTCCGACTCACGGCCCGAGGCTCCGCTGCCACGGGGCGGTGCCGGCAGGGCGCAGACGGCGCTGAGCGCTGCGGAGGGACGAGCGCGTCCTGCCCGGCGGTGACACCGGCCCCGCTCCCGTCCCCTCCCCTTCGAAGATTTCTTTTGCTGCCGGCTGAGAACTGCCGCGTTCCCGTCGAGCCGCGCAGCCGCAGCCCGCACTCGTGATGCGGTGGGCGGTACGGACTGCTTCTGTTTAGGGGATGGCAGCTGTGGCTGCGGAGACGCAGAAGTGAGTGAAAGGAGCTGCTGCGTTCACCTGATAAACCTTAACAAGTTCAATAATGCTTTATCATGCTACCTGATGTGTTCCCCTGCACTCAAATGGGGTACACCACGCTTAAAGGAAAAATCCTCATTACTTCTGCCCTTTTAAAAAACAGATTCAACAGAAAAGGAAGATTGCAGCCATTTATTGTTTCCCATGAGGCAGTTGTGTAGATAAGAAAGCAGTAAAGTTGCAGGGACTTTCAGGTAGACCAGAGGTCAGAAGTGCACGAAGTGAGCAGAAATGCTGAGAAGGCAGTGTGTAATCTCCATCAGGTTTTGAACCTGGTCATGGCCCCTGCA
This sequence comes from Tympanuchus pallidicinctus, assembly GCF_026119805.1. Lineage (NCBI taxonomy): Eukaryota > Metazoa > Chordata > Aves > Galliformes > Phasianidae > Tympanuchus > Tympanuchus pallidicinctus. Next base: position 3,171,310 of record NW_026294791.1, on the reverse strand, counting down.
TTTCATCCTGGGCAGCACTGCAGTGCCAGCTCAGCCTTCCTCACTGCTGCCTGTCCAATGTTGAGGAGAGCGCTCAGGATTGGGGGAGGGAAAAGAAGACTACTGAGGTAACACTAGGAGACAGGACCTGTATTTGCTATGGCTCCAGGTGCTGCTATTTTAGAAACAGATGTCAGAAGTGGCACTTGTCATCCTCTGAGTGTCTGTCACTGCATTAATTGCAGTGGTGTGGCAGAACACAGCCACCAGCTTTGGTGGTTTTCCTGCTGGTTTGCTCATAGAGCTTGGATCATGAATATTCATCAGCTCTGCACAAATGGCCTGTACTGTTCCTGTGCCCTCCTTTCTGCTAAGGGACAGGTGGTGCTGTGCAGCTCAGCATGGCTCTACACCCCACCCCGTGCTGCCCCAAATGCTGGCAAGGCTGGAGATTGCATGCAGTGCTGAAAAGGCTGCCCTGGTCATCACTTTGCAAAATGCTTCACATCAAAAATGCTTCAATGCCCAGAAGTGTCCCAGCCCATCAAGTGCTGATAGACCTTCTCATCCTGCCTGCAAGATCTGCTTGTAAAAAGAAATTATTCTGCAATTGCTTAGAAAGAAACAGAACATGTGAGGAGGTTGTTACCATGGCACATGGTGGCTGATGAACACTCAGTCTGTGCATCTGAGTGTGCAAGCTGAGATGTTCCTTCTCCAAGAGCAGCGGCTGTGCTTCCTATCGAGGCACTGCACAGATCTTGTAGGGCCGCGGGGCCAAGGTGATGCCCAGAATGAATTTGAGGTCGAGGATGGTGTCCGGGGGAGCCTGGAAGGTGAATTTCTGGAGCAGAGCCGTGAAGAAGAGGAAGAGCTCGGCGCGGGCCAGCAGCTCACCCAGGCAGGCGCGCTTCCCTGCGGAGACAGCCGCCCAGCGCCCATTCAGCCCTGCTGGCTGCCCAGCTGCTTTCTCTGCTGGAAAAGCCTCGGCACACAGCTCCTGCAGGAACATCGCCCTGCCCGCATCCCCGTGCCCACCTTACATTTCCAGCACCAGGACTGCCATCCCAGCTGAGCTCCTCATGGAGCTGTAGCACCATCTGCCCCCAGCTGGGTGCCGCAGTGAGGGCACGTGCATGTCAGTGTATACACACACATTTTGTCCTACCCTGCTGGGACGAGCAGTGCTTCACATGTAATCCCTGTGTGCCTGGCTGGACTCCAAGGAACGGAACCAAATCACCAGAGAAAGCGTGCCATGCTAGGGCAGGAAACTGGAGATGCTAAAATCACTCTCCACAAGGAAGATGCTGGCACTCTGTGGTTGTGGTGGCAGAGCCCATTGACCTCAGCTGTGTGGGACTGGGAGCACAGAGCACTGCTCTTGCATTGCTGAATGCATTTCTGGGACACTTTTGTATTCTCTCGTGTTTGTGAAGAAGGTCTAAGAGGCGGAGGAGGTGGTTCTTTGAGGAGCCTGCATGGCTACTGCTAAGGAAGTGTCTAGTGTTGACTGCTACAGGCAGTGGGCAAGCAGCCCTCCTATGGTGGAACCAGCAACTCCTGTTTCCATCAGTGCTTAGCTCAGGTTCTCCATTGTGCAGCTGAAAGCCCCATCCCACTGCTTCAGCACAGAAGCATCAAACTGCAGTAAACTGATCTAATCTTACCTATAGAAAATGGCAGAAATGCCTCCCTCTTCCAGAACTGACCATCCTTCAGGAAATGCCCGGGGTTAAAACTGTGAGGAGTTTCCCATTCCTTCTTGTCAAACATCACAGAAGACAGATTTGGGATCAAAATAGTGCCCTGAGACAAGAGAAAGAAAATCACTTTGCACTCTCTCTGCCTCTGCCAACAGGAGGGGGATTTTTACCCTCCTGTGTTGTTCACAAGATCATTGATAGACAAATCTGCAATCCACGTCTTGCACTCATTTTGCCTGGCCATGATTTCCTATTTTTTGATTGTTTAGACACACCCTTTTCTCTCATGAACATAACTATTCCTAAAAATTCATCTAAGAAAAAGCTGCATGCTCAGGGCTCTGTCCCTCCCTGATACACACGGATGCCGCACCTCATGGCATTCATCCTGGGCACTGAGAATGCAGTGTGCTGGACAACAGTGTTGGGTGAGCAAAACAACACGATCCACAGCAGTGACCTCTGGGACAGGCAGCAATGCTGCAGCTCTGTCCCTGCAGCAAAGGGGAGATGGAAGTCTCCTGCTCAGACCTCACTGATCCAAACTGGGTTTACCTTGGGCACCCGGAAGCCAGCCAAGACTGTGTCCTTCACCGCCTCTCTAGGCACGTTGAAAGGGAGGATGTTGCTTTTCCTCTGCACTTCATGGATGACAGCATTGGTGTAGGGCATGTTGTTCCTGTCCTCCAGGGCTGGCTGTCGGCACTGCCCAATAACAGCATCGATCTCTGCTTGCACACGGGCTGTTTGGAAAGAGCAGGGATCAGCTATGGTGCAGCAAAACCATAGAAACCCTGGGGACACCACAATATTTTTGCTGTGCAGGTCCCCCAAGGACCATCCCAGGTCAATCCTGTGCCACCAGGGGACTTGTGGCACCTCTCTGCATGTTCATCTCTCACTACATACACTAAATGGGCCCTTGGCAGAGCCCCTTTTTGCCTTTGCTGGACAGCCCACAGTGATCTCCAGTGCTTGTGGGGCATATGGGCACATTTGCCTGTTTGTCCCATGAGAAAGAACAACAAAATCACTAGGAAAAGCTTTAAAACATTGAAGGTAAACAGTTGAAAACAAAACCAATACTTGCACTAAATCTGTTGGAGAACACAGTATTTCCACTTCTTTCAACAAGGATAAACTCTCACCAAGCTACAAGGGCTAAAAATAGGAAACGGATAGCAGTGCTGCTACCTGTACCTTGAATCTCTGGGTATACGGCCATAAACAGCAGGGCCCAGCGGATGGTTGTGGAGGTGGTCTCAGTCCCAGCAAAAAACAGGTCGAGAGTGCATTCTACCAGGTTTTCCTCATGGAATTCCCTGCCATTGGGCTTCAGAAAATCAAGTGTCAGTGCAATATGTGCAGCGAGGACTTCCTCAGCACACCACTCAGTTCTGCCCCAAGGCTTTTGGCAGAAGCTCCATTCTCAACCCTCCAATGGATGCCCCAAACCTGATGTCCATCCTGAGCTCACAAATGGAGACACCAGCAGCTCAGGTAGGATCTGGTTTGTTTCTCAGCCCTCCTGATCTTCTGACCCCACTGTGGCTTGCTCCACACTGCTGACCTTGGCCATCTCCTGTAGGTAGCTGTCAATGAAGTCTCGGCTCTCTGAGGGGTTCAGGTCTTCCTTATGTTTGTTGATCTTCTCACACACAAACCTTTTCATGAGCCTCCCATTTTTCAAAATGGTTTGGTGGGATCCAGGGAAGTATTTTATTATGGATGGATAAATTGTATACAGCTTTGGAAAGAAAGACAGATGAGCAAATTCAAGAACATGCTGAAAAATCACTTCTGTTTTCAAGACTTGAAAAGCCTGCAAAGCCACAACCTTTCATTGCTGGAGTAGATGGAATTAACTTATCTCCAGAAGAGCATGAGAAAGGATTGGTATCTCCATGGGAGATAGCCTAATGCGTTCCTGAGTCACGGTAGGGAGCTTGGCACTCAGAGATCAGGAGGGGAGATGAGGTGGGAAAGAGAGGAACAGCAATGTCGCAAAGCCTGAAAATATGGCTGAAAGAAGTTACCCGAGCATTTGCCCTTCCCATAACCTCTCCTAGGGACCTGACCAAACCCTCTGCTGTATTCAGTTTCTTCCAAAGGCACTGGTAAACCAGCAGGGGACAGTCTGGCTTTGTAATCAAGGTATTGACGATGGACTGCATCGTCACTAAGATGCATGCACGGAGGAGAACGGACACACAGCTGTGGGAAGCACCAAGGAAAATCTCACGGTCCCAGAGCAGGGGGAAACTTCTGGGCTTGGCCATCCCCTGCGGTTGGTGATGGCCTCCCTTTGAGTAATGTGTGCAGTTTTGTTTGCTGCAATATATAGGCATTTAAAATGATCAGAGAGCATGCAAAGGAGTGCTATGAAAATGCTTTTGCAGGGCAAATACATGAGGAGTGCTGAGGTCCCATGGATTGTTCAACGTGGGGAAGATGAAGGGAGGCCTCATGGCAGCCTGCACCTTGTCACAGGGAGCGGAGGCGCAGTGCAGAAATCTGTTCTCTGGTGACAGCAACAGAATCCAAGGGATCAATCTGTGTCAGGGGAGGTCAGTCTGAGTGGAAGAAAAAAGTGGGCATGGGGGATTGTACCTGGCTCATTATCTTCCCTTGGAGGGTAACACTCTGATCCATCATCCGCAGCAAGTTTTGGAAGTCCTCATCATGGTATTCAAACCGATTGCCAAAGGTGACGGAGCAGATGATGTTTGAAACAGCATTGTTGATTTTAAGGTGAGGGTTGAAAGGATTTCCTGGAGATGGAAAAGGGAACAATCAATTCTCTTCTTAACTCCACAGAAAAAAAGGGAAGAAAGCACCATCATCAGAGGGAAAATAGTCAACATGAAATGAGTGGTTTTCAGTGGGCACCTTCTTGGAAATGGTTGTTTGCTTGGGAAAAAAAGATCTGAAATGACTCAGAAGAGGAAACACCATAGGAATTAATTGTGAACATTGGTGCTGACAGGTCCATGGTATTTCCTAGAGGTCTCCAATTCAGCAAGAGGACAAAGGTGGGGTAAGAATACTGTTACATAGCTGTATCTATCAGTTAATCTGAAGGCAAAACACCTGTAGAGGGAGACTGGGATGCTGGCACATTACCAGCATTGCTTGTGGGATGAAGAAAATTGTTGGCAGCTGACTGAAGGTGAGCCAGTAGTGTGCCTACGTAGCCAAGAAGGCAAAGGGCATCCTAGCTCGTGTCAGCTGTAGTGTAGTCAGCAGGAATGGGTGGTGATCATGCCACTGTTCTTGGCACTGGTGAGGCTCCCCCTTGAGTGCTGGGTTGAGTTTTGTGCCCCTCTCTTCAAGAAAGACATTGAGGCCCTGGAGTGTGTCCAGAGAATGACAACAAAGCTGTAAAGGGTCTGGAACACAACTGCGATGGCCAGCTGTGAGAACTGAGATTGCTCAGCTTGTAGGAGTTTCAGTGGAGAAATCATTGCCCTTCGCCACTCCCAGAAGGAAGGTTGCAGTGAATTTGGTGTTGATCTCTTCTCCTAGGTAACCATGATAGGATGAGACAAAAGGGCCTTGAATTGCTGTACATGTAGGTGAGGTATTAAGTAGAATTTCCAGGAGAAGTGGTCAGACATTGGAACAGGATGCCCACAGAGGTGGCAGAGTCACCATCTATGGAAGCATTAGAAAATGCATTGATGTGGCACTGAGGGACGTGGCTAGTGGGCACGCTGGGAATGGGCTGGAATTGGAGTTGGTGATCTTAGAAGGATTTTCCAACTGAAATGATTCTTTGACTCTGTGATTTTTCACTAGGCATTAGCATAGGGGAAATTAAAATGGTCCAAGATGGATTCTGCCTTCAGCACAACTGCTGAGGGAAGTGGTCCTCACCCTGCTCATCCCTGAACGCATCCGTGAGGAACCGGCACTCCTCCTGGATCCGCTCCTCCAGGCTCCTCTTCCCCAGGCCAAAATTTCGGAGGGTGGTCAAGGTGAACCTTCTCTGCTGCTTCCACAGGTGCCCATTGGAGAAGACCAGCCCTGGCAGAAGCATTGCACAGTGAGCAAAGACAGATGTCCTCAGCAAGGCGAAGATGATGGAGGACATCTGCCTTTATAAAGGAGGCTCTGTCATGCTGGTGATGCTGCTCGGTGAGAATGCAAAGCCACAGCATTGTCTTCTTCAAACACACTTTGACCGTGTGTTTCAGATCCCTGTCTCCATTGATAACTCACCCAACTTGCTGAAGAGTTCTGTTTTCACAGGATATTCCGGGCGATCTATGAAATTCTCTCCCTGGGTCACAAGGGCTTCCTTGATCATTTGCAGCCCGTTTACCACCACAAACGACATGCTGCCCACTTGCGTGCTGAAGATGTCTCCGTGTTTTTCAATAAACTGGGGATGAGGTAAAGAAATAAAGAAGGATTGATATGCAATGAATTTTCTGCTGGCAGAGAGAAAGCCCTGTATCCAGCACTCACAATGAGGAACAGTTTCACTTGCACAGGAACAGGAAGAAAAACTGGGAGTAGTGTAATTTCATAAGTTTTGGCCTGACTGTGTGCAGTCGTTTCCCTGATTTCTTCTCTCACCGTTCTGAAGTTGGGGTAAAACCGTTCAGACCGCATTTTCCAGGCTTTGCAAGACTCAATTGAGCAAAACTTTTCCTGATGCTGTTTAACTCCTTTCTTAGAAACCCTTCCCATCCGAGGCACCTACAGCTACAATCAAAACTGTGGCATTGTGCCGTGTGCTTTGCCCAAAGGATGTGGCTCCGTGTTCCAAGGAAAACATCGTCCACCGTGCCTTCTGATTCCAGGCTGCACTACAACCCACCCCCAGAGAGCCCTCTGTAGACTGCCGAGTTTGAGCACTGTTGAGTTTGCATTGCTTGGGTAAGACCTTTGTATGTAAAAAAGCCCCTTACCTTCTGTGTCACAGCCATGGGGTCTTTGGCAATCATAAACTGCATGTTTCCCAGGAATGGCAGGGCAAAAGGACTGGGGGGGAAGTCCTTGGGCTTTCTCCTCTTCATGTAGTCAGCGACCAGCAGGAAGACCAAGAGGAAGACGAAGAGCATCTGCAGGGAGACGCTGTCCCACAGGAAGCGCAGCATGGTGCGGCCGCAGCTGTGGGCACAACCGCAGAGGGGCTCGGGCCGGCCCGGCCTCGGGGCTGCCTTTGGGCCGCCGCTTCCTCAGCCTCAGCCACACGCGTTCGCCAAAGCCCTCCTCGACGCGACCCGCGCATCTCTCATCTCGCCGACGACAGCCCACCCTCAGCGCACCGGCAGCTCCCCGCTCCGCTCCCGTCTCCCACCGCCGCCTTCCCACAGCCCGGCGGCTCCCTCACCCTCACGGTCCCCGCTCGCGGCCACCGCCTCCCCGCCGCGCAGAGCCGCACACGGAGCCGGGCCACGACGGACCCGAGATAAGGCTGCACGGAGCTCCCACAGCGCCTCCGACTCACGGGACGAGGGTCCACTGCCACGGGGCGGTGCCGGCAGGGCGCAGACGGCGCTGAGCGCTGCGGAGGGACGAGCGCGTCCTGCCCGGCGGTGACACCGGCCCCGCTCCAGGCCCTCCTCCCGTCCCGTCCCTTTCGAGGAATTCTTTTGCCGGCCGCGCTGTTTTGCTGCCGGCTGAGAACTGCCGTTGTCGTGATGCAGTGGGCGGTACGGACTGCTTCTGTTTAGGGGGCGGCAGCTGTGCCTGCGGAGATGCGGAAGTGCGTGAAAGGAGTTGCTGCGTTCTCCTGAGAAAGTTCAATCCGTGCTTTTACATGAACTCTAAAGCACTCACAAAAATTCCCTTGCGCTCACATGAGATGCTGCGCTCCTCAAGTGAATGTTTTTGTGTCTTCTTCCCATTTAAAACATCAGGAAGGGAAGAAAAGTAAGATTGCAGCCATTTATTGTCTCCCATGAGGCAGTTGTGTAGATAAGAAGGCAGTAAAGTTGCAGGGACTTTCAGGTAGACCAGAGGTCAGAAGTGCACGAAGTGAGCAGAAATGCTGAGAAGGCAGTGTGTAATCTCCATCAGGTTTTGAACCTGGTCATGGCCCCTGCATTTCATCCTGGGCAGCACTGCAGTGCCAGCTCAGCCTTCCTCACTGCTGCCTGTCCAGTGTTGAGGAGAGTGCACAGGATTGGGGGAGGGAAAAGAAGACTACTGAGGTAACACTAGGAGACAGGACCTGTATTTGCTATGGCTCCAGGTGCTGCTATTTTAGAAACAGATGTCAGAAGTGGCACTTGTCATCCTCTGAGTGTCTGTCACTGCATTAATTGCAGTGGTGTGGCAGAACACAGCCACCAGCTTTGGTGGTTTTCCTGCTGGTTTGCTCATAGAGCTTGGATCATGAATATTCATCAGCTCTGCACAAATGGCCTGTGCTGTTCCTGTGCCCTCCTTTCTGCTAAGGGACAGCTGGTGCTGTGCAGCTCAGCATGGCTCTACACCCCACCCCCTACTGCCCCAAATGCTGGCAAGGCTGGAGACTGCAGGCAGTGCTGGTCACCACTTTGCAAAACGCTTCACATCAAAAATGTTTCAGTCGGGATTTATTAATGCTCAAGAAAGAGACATGTCACTTCATTTTTCTATTGACAAATTGCTTTCCTAAGTTCAAAGTAGGAACTGTTTGCAATTACTGCTTTTACCAGTATAGTGAGATGAGCTCAGGTGTTGCTCTCTACCAGTACTGATCCACAGCTATGATGCATGGCCATCCAGCATGGAATTAAAAAAGTCCTGAGCTCCTCATTCACTGGCATTGCTGGGCTGCAAGCCAAGAAGTGCCCCAGCCCATCAAGTGCTGATAGGCCTTCTTATCTGACACAGCCTGCAAGATCTGCTTGTAAAAAGAAATTATTCTGCAATTGCTTAGAAAGAAACAGAACACGTGAGGAGGTTGTTACCATGGCACATGGTGGCTGATGAACACTCACTCTGTGCATCTGTGCCAAAGCTGAGATGTTCCTTCTCCAAGAGCAGTGGCTGTGCTTCCTATCGAGGCACTGCACAGATCTTGTAGGGCCGCGGGGCCAAGGTCATGCCCAGAATGAATTTGAGGTCGAGGATGGTGTCCGGGGGAGCCTGGAAGGTGAATTTCTGGAGCAGAGCCGTGAAGAAGAGGAAGAGCTCGGCGCGGGCCAGCAGCTCACCCAGGCAGGCGCGCTTCCCTGCGGAGACAGCCGCCCAGCGCCCATTCAGCCCTGCTGGCTGCCCAGCTGCTTTCTCTGCTGGAAAAGCCCCGGCACACAGCTCCTGCAGGAACATCGCCCTGCCCGCATCCCCGTGCCCACCTTACATTTCCAGCACCAGGACTGCCATCCCAGCTGAGCTCCTCATGGAGCTGTAGCACCATCTGCCCCCAGCTGGGTGCTGCAGTGAGGGCACGTGCATGTCAGTGTATACACACACATTTTGTCCTACCCTGCTGGGATGAGCAGTGCTTCACATGTAATCCCTATGTGCCTGGCTGGACTCCAAGGAATGGAACCAAATCACCAGAGAAAGTGTGCCATGCTAGGGCAGGAAATTGGAGATGCTAAAATCACTCTCCACAAGGAAGATGCTGGCACTCTGTGGTTGTGGTGGCAGAGCCCATTGACCTCAGCTGTGTGGGACTGGGAGCACAGAGCACTGCTCTTGCATTGCTGAATGCATTTCTGGGACACTTTTGTATTCTCTCGTGTTTGTGAAGAAGGCCTAAGAGGCGGAGGAGGTGGTTCTTTGAGGAGCCTGCATGGCTACTGCTAAGGAAGTGTCTAGTGTTGACTGCTACAGGCAGTGGGCAAGCAGCCCTCCTATGGTGGAACCAGCAACTCCTGTTTCCATCAGTGCTTAGCTCAGGTTCTCCATTGTGCAGCTGAAAGCCCCATCCCACTGCTTCAGCACAGAAGCATCAAACTGCAGTAAACTGATCTAATCTTACCTATAGAAAATGGCAGAAATGCCTCCCTCTTCCAGAACTGACCATCCTTCAGGAAATGCCCGGGGTTAAAACTGTGAGGAGTTTCCCATTCCTTCTTGTCAAACATCACAGAAGACAGATTTGGGATCAAAATAGTGCCCTGAGACAAGAGAAAGAAAATCACTTTGCACTCTCTCTGCCTCTGCCAACAGGAGGGGGATTTTTACCCTCCTGTGTTGTTCACAAGATCATTGATAGACAAATCTGCAATCCACGTCTTGCACTCATTTTGCCTGGCCATGATTTCCTATTTTTTGATTGTTTAGACACACCCTTTTCTCTCATGAACATAACTATTCCTAAAAATTCATCTAAGAAAAAGCTGCATGCTCAGGGCTCTGTCCCTCCCTGATAGACACGGATGCCGCACCTCATGGCATTCATCCTGGGCACTGAGAATGCAGTGTGCTGGACAACAGTGTTGGGTGAGCAAAACAACACGATCCACAGCAGTGACCTCTGGGACAGGCAGCAATGCTGCAGCTCTGTCCCTGCAGCAAAGGGGAGATGGAAGTCTCCTGCCCAGACCTCACTGATCCAAACTGGGTTTACCTTGGGCACCCGGAAACCAGCCAAGACTGTGTCCTTCACCGCCTCTCTAGGCACGTTGAAAGGGACGATGTTGCCTTTCCTCTGCACTTCATGGACGACAGCATTGGTGTAGGGCATGTTGTTCCTGTCCTCCAGGGCTGGCTGTCGGCATTGCCCAATAACAGCATCGATCTCTGCTTGCACACGGGCTGTTTGGAAAGAGCAGGGATCAGCTATGGTGCAGCAAAACCATAGAAACGCTGGGGACACCACAATATTTTTGCTGTGCAGGTCCCCCAAGGACCATCCCAGGTCAATCCTGTGCCACCAGGGGACTTGTGGCACCTCTCTGCATGTTCATCTCTCACTACATACACTAAATGGGCCCTTGGCAGAGCCCCTTTTTGCCTTTGCTGGACAGCCCACAGTGGTCTCCAGTGCTTGTGGGGCATATGGGCACATTTGCCTGTTTGTCCCATGAGAAAGAACAACAAAATCACTAGGAAAAGCTTTAAAACATTGAAGGTAAACAGTTGAAAACAAAACCAATACTTGCACTAAATCTGTTGGAGAACACAGTATTTCCACTTTTTCTTTCAACAAGGATAAACTCTCACCAAGCTACAAGGGCTAAAAATAGGAAACGGATAGCAGTGCTGCTACCTGTACCTTGAATCTCTGGGTATACGGCCATAAACAGCAGGGCCCAGCGGATGGTTGTGGAGGTGGTCTCAGTCCCAGCAAAAAACAGGTCGAGAGTGCATTCTACCAGGTTTTCCTCATGGAATTCCCTGCCATTGGGCTTCAGAAAATCAAGTGTCAGTGCAATATGTGCAGCGAGGACTTCCTCAACACACCACTCAGTTCTGCCCCAAGGCTTTTGGCAGAAGCTGCATTCTCAACCCTCCAATGAATGCCCCAAACCTGATGTCCATCCTGAGCTCACAAATGGAGACACCAGCAGCTCAGGTAGGATCTGGTTTGTTTCTCAGCCCTCCTGATCTTCTGACCCCACTGTGGCTTGCTCCACACTGCTGACCTTGGCCATCTCCTGCAGGTAGCTGTCAATGAAGTCTCGGCTCTCTGAGGGGTTCAGGTCTTCCTTATGTTTGTTGATCTTCTCACACACAAACCTTTTCATGAGCCTCCCATTTTTCAAAATGGTTTGGTGGGATCCAGGGAAGTATTTTATTATGGATGGATAAATTGTATACAGCTTTGGAAAGAAAGACAGATGAGCAAATTCAAGAACATGCTGAAAAATCACTTCTGTTTTCAAGACTTGAAAAGCCTGCAAAGCCACAACCTTTCATTGCTGGAGTAGATGGAATTAACTTATCTCCAGAAGAGCATGAGAAAGGATTGGTATCTCCATGGGAGATAGCCTAAGGCGTTCCTGAGTCACGGTAGGGAGCTTGGCACTCAGAGATCAGGAGGGGAGATGAGGTGGGAAAGAGAGGAACAGCAATGTCGCAAAGCCTGAAAATATGGCTGAAAGAAGTTACCCGAGCATTTGCCCTTCCCATAACCTCTCCTAGGGATCTGACCAAACCCTCTGCTGTATTCAGTTTCTTCCAAAGGCACTGGTAAACCAGCAGGGGACAGTCTGGCTTTGTAATCAAGGTACTGACGATGGACTGCATCGTCACTAAGATGCATGCAGGGATGGAGAACGGACAGACAGCTGTGGGAAGCACCAAGGAAAATCTCACGGTCCCAGAGCAGGGGGAAACTTCTGGGCTTGGCCATCCCCTGCGGTTGGTGATGGCCTCCCTTTGAGTAATGTGTGCAGTTTTGTTTGCTGCAATATATAGGCATTTAAAATGATCAGAGAGCATGCAAAGGAGTGCTATGAAAATGCTTTTGCAGGGCAAATACATGAGGAGTGCTGAGGTCCCATGGATTGTTCAACGTGGGGAAGATGAAGGGGAGGCCTCATGGCAGCCTGCACCTTGTCACAGGGAGCGGAGGCGCAGTGCAGAAATCTGTTCTCTGGTGACAGCAACAGAATCCAAGGGATCAATCTGTGTCAGGGGAGGTCAGTCTGAGTGGAAGAAAAAAGTGGGCATGGGGGATTGTACCTGGCTCATTATCTTCCCTTGGAGGGTAACAATCTGATCCATCATCCACAGCAAGTTTTGGAAGTCCTCATCATGGTATTCAAACCGATTGCCAAAGGTGATGCAGCAGATGATGTTTGAAACAGCATTGTTGATTTTAAGGTGAGGGTTGAAAGGATTTCCTGGAGATGGAAAAGGGAACAATCAATTCTCTTCTTGACTCCACAGAAAAAAAGGGAAGAAAGCACCATCATCAGAGGGAAAATAGTCAACATGAAATGAGTGGTTTTCAGTGGGCACCTTCTTGGAAAAGGTTGTTTGCTTGGGAAAAAAAGATCTGAAATGACTCAGAAGAGGAAACACCATAGGAATTAATTGTGAACATTGGTGCTGACAGGTCCATGGTATTTCCTAGAGGTCTCCAATTCAGCAAGAGGACAAAGGTGGGGTAAGAGTACTGTTACATAGCTGTATCTATCAGTTAATCTGAAGGCAAAACACCTGTAGAGGGAGTCTGGGATGCTGGCACATTACCAGCATTGCTTGTGAGATGAAGAAAATTGTTGGCAGCTGACTGAAGCTGAGCCAGTAGTGTGCCTATGTAGCCAAGAAGGCAAAGGGCATCCTAGCTCGTGTCAGCTGTAGTGTAGTCAGCAGGAATGGGTGGTGATCATGCCACTGTTCTTGGCACTGGTGAGGCTCCCCCTTGAGTGCTGGGTTGAGTTTTGTGCCCCTCTCTTCAAGAAAGACATTGAGGCCCTGGAGTGTGTCCAGAGAATGACAACAAAGCTGTAAAGGGTCTGGAACACAACTCTGATGGCCAGCTGTGAGAACTGAGATTGCTCAGCTTGTAGGAGTTTCAATGGAGAAATCACTGCCCTTCGCCACTCCCTTCAAAGAGATTGCAGCAGGATGCGTGTCGATCTCTCCTCCCAGCTAGCAGTTACAGGATGAGAACTACTGACATTAAATTACCTCACAGGAGGTTGAGGTTAGGTATTAGGAAGAATTTCTAGGAGAAGTGGTCAGACATTGGAACAGGATGCCCACAGAGGTGGCAGAGTCACCATCTATGGAGGCATTAGAAAATGCGTTGATGTGGCACTGAGGGACGTGGCTAGTGGGCATGCTGGGAATGGGCTGGAATTGGAGTTGGTGATCTTAGAAGGATTTTCCAACTGAAATGATTCTTTGACTCTGTGATTTTTCACTAGGCATTAGCATAGGGGAAATTAAAATGGTCCAAGATGGATTCTGCCTTCAGCACAACTGCTGAGGGAAGTGGTCCTCACCCTGCTCATCCCTGAACGCATCCGTGAGGAACCGGCACTCCTCCTGGATCCGCTCCTCCAGGCTCCTCTTCCCCAGGCCAAAATTTCGGAGGGTGGTCAAGGTGAACCTTCTCTGCTGCTTCCACAGGTGCCCATTGGAGAAGATCAGCCCTGGCAGAAGCATTCCACAGTGAGCAAAGGAAGATGTCCTCAGCAAGGCGAAGATGATGGAGGACATCTGCCTTTATAAAGGAGGCTCAGCCACGCTGGTGACGCTGCTCGGTGAGAATGCAAAGCCACAGCATTGTCTTCTTCAAACACACTTTGACCGTGTGTTTCAGATCCCTGTCTCCATTGATAACTCACCCAACTTGCTGAAGAGTTCTGTTTTCACAGGATATTCCGGGCGATCTATGAAATTCTCTCCCTGGGTCACAAGGGCTTCCTTGATCATTTGCAGCCCGTTTACCACCACAAACGACATGCTGCCCACTTGCATGCTGAAGATGTCTCCGTGTTTTTCAATAAACTGGGGATGAGGTAAAGAAATAAAGAAGGATTGATATGCAATGAATTTTCTGCTGGCAGAGAGAAAGCCCTGTATCCTGCACTCACAATGAGGAACAGTTTCACTTGCACAGGAACAGGAAGAAAAACTGGGAGTAGTGTAATTTCATAAGTTTTGGCCTGACTGTGTGCAGTCGTTTCCCTGATTTCTTCTCTCACCGTTCTGAAGTTGGGGTAAAACCGTTCAGACCGCATTTTCCAGGCTTTGCAAGACTCAATTGAGCAAAACTTTTCCTGATGCTGTTTAACTCCTTTCTTAGAAACCCTTCCCATCCGAGGCACCTACAGCTACAATCAAAACTGTGGCATTGTGCCGTGTCCTTTGCCCAAAGGATGTGGCTCTGTGTTCCAAGGAAAACATCGTCCACCGTGCCTTCTGATTCCAGGCTGCACTACAACCCACCCCCAGAGAGCCCTCTGTAGACTGCCGAGTTTGAGCACTGTTGAGTTTGCATTGCTTGGGTAAGACCTTTGTATGTAAAAAAGCCCCTTACCTTCTGTGTCACAGCCATGGGGTCTTCGGCAATCATAAACTGCATGTTTCCCAGGAATGGCAGGGCAAAAGGACTGGGGGGGAAGTCCTTGGGCTTTCTCCTCTTCATGTAGTCAGCGACCAGCAGGAAGACCAAGAGGAAGACGAAGAGCATCTGCAGGGAGACGCTGTCCCACAGGAAGCACAGCATGGTGCGGCCGCAGCTGTGGGCACAACCGCAGAGGGGCTCGGGCCGGCCCGGCCTCGGGGCTGCCTTTGGGCCGCCGCTTCCTCAGCCTCAGCCACACGCGTTCGCCAAAGCCCTCCTCGACGCGACCCGCGCATCTCTCATCTCGCCGACGACAGCCCACCCTCAGCGCACCGGCAGCTCCCCGCTCCGCTCCCGTCTCCCACCGCCGCCTTCCCACAGCCCGGCGGCTCCCTCACCCTCACGGTCCCCGCTCGCGGCCACCGCCTCCCCGCCGCGCAGAGCCGCACACGGAGCCGGGCCACGACGGACGCGAGATAAGGCTGCACGGAGCTCCCACAGCGCCTCCGACTCACGGGACGAGGGTCCACTGCCACGGGGCGGTGCCGGCAGGGCGCAGACGGCGCTGAGCGCTGCGGAGGGACGAGCGCGTCCTGCCCGGCGGTGACACCGGCCCCGCTCCAGGCCCTCCTCCCGTCCCGTCCCTTTCGAGGAATTCTTTTGCCGGCCGCGCTGTTTTGCTGCCGGCTGAGAACTGCCGTTGTCGTGATGCAGTGGGCGGTACGGACTGCTTCTGTTTAGGGGGCGGCAGCTGTGCCTGCGGAGATGAGGAAGTGCGTGAAAGGAGTTGCTGCGTTCTCCTGAGAAAGTTCAATCCGTGCTTTTACATGAACTCTAAAGCACTCACAAAAATTCCCTTGCGCTCACATGAGATGCTGCGCTCCTCAAGTGAATGTTTTTGTGTCTTCTTCCCATTTAAAACATCAGGAAGGGAAGAAAAGTAAGATTGCAGCCATTTATTGTCTCCCATGAGGCAGTTGTGTAGATAAGAAGGCAGTAAAGTTGCAGGGACTTTCAGGTAGACCAGAGGTCAGAAGTGCACGAAGTGAGCAGAAATGCTGAGAAGGCAGTGTGTAATCTCCATCAGGTTTTGAACCTGGTCATGGCCCCTGCATTTCATCCTGGGCAGCACTGCAGTGCCAGCTCAGCCTTCCTCACTGCTGCCTGTCCAATGTTGAGGAGAGCGCTCAGGATTGGGGGAGGGAAAAGAAGACTACTGAGGTAACACTAGGAGACAGGACCTGTATTTGCTATGGCTCCAGGTGCTGCTATTTTAGAAACAGATGTCAGAAGTGGCACTTGTCATCCTCTGAGTGTCTGTCACTGCATTAATTGCAGTGGTGTGGCAGAACACAGCCACCAGCTTTGGTGGTTTTCCTGCTGGTTTGCTCATAGAGCTTGGATCATGAATATTCATCAGCTCTGCACAAATGGCCTGTGCTGTTCCTGTGCCCTCCTTTCTGCTAAGGGACAGCTGGTGCTGTGCAGCTCAGCATGGCTCTACACCCCACCCCCTGCTGCCCCAAATGCTGGCAAGGCTGGAGACTGCATGCAGTGCTGGTCACCACTTTGCAAAACGCTTCACATCAAAAATGTTTCAGTCGGGATTTATTAATGCTCAAGAAAGAGACATGTCACTTCATTTTTCTATTGACAAATTGCTTTCCTAAGTTCAAAGTAGGAACTGTTTGCTATTACTGCTTTTACCAGTATAGTGAGATGAGCTCAGGTGTTGCTCTCTACCAGTACTGATCCACAGCTGTGATGCATGGCCATCCAGCATGGAATTAAAAAAGTCCTGAGCTCCTCATTCACCGGCATTGCTGGGCTGCAAGCCAAGAAGTGCCCCAGCCCATCAAGTGCTGATAGGCCTTCTTATCTGACACAGCCTGCAAGATCTGCTTGTAAAAAGAAATTATTCTGCAATTGCTTAGAAAGAAACAGAACACGTGAGGAGCTTGTTACCATGGCACATGGTGGCTGATGAACACTCACTCTGTGCATCTGTGCCAAAGCTGAGATGTTCCTTCTCCAAGAGCAGTGGCTGTGCTTCCTATCGAGGCACTGCACAGATCTTGTAGGGCCGCGGGGCCAAGGTCATGCCCAGAATGAATTTGAGGTCGAGGATGGTGTCCGGGGGAGCCTGGAAGGTGAATTTCTGGAGCAGAGCCGTGAAGAAGAGGAAGAGCTCGGCGCGGGCCAGCAGCTCACCCAGGCAGGCGTGCTTCCCTGCGGAGACAGCCGCCCAGCGCCCATTCAGCCCTGCTGGCTGCCCAGCTGCTTTCTCTGCTGGAAAAGCCTCGGCACACAGCTCCTGCAGGAACATCGCCCTGCCCGCATCCCCGTGCCCACCTTACATTTCCAGCACCAGGACTGCCATCCCAGCTGAGCTCCTCATGGAGCTGTAGCATGATCTGCCCTCAGCTGGGTGCTGCAGTGAGGGCACGTGCATGTCAGTGTATACACACACATTTTGTCCTACCCTGCTGGGATGAGCAGTGCTTCACGTGCAGTCCCTGTATGCCTGGCTGGACTCCAAGGAACGGAACCAAATTACCAGAGAAAGCGTGCCATGCTAGGGCAGGAAACTGGAGATGCTAAAATCACTCTTCACAAGGAAGATGCTGGCCAGGACAAGATGCTGTGGTGGCAAAGCCCATTGATCTCAGCTGTGTAGGAATGCATCATAGGATCACAGAATGGCTTGAGTTGGAAGAGACCCCAATGATCAGCAAGTTGCAACCCCCCTGCCACAGGCAGGGCCACCAATCTCCAGATCTGGTACTAGACCAGGCTGTTCAAGGCCGTATACAACATGTTCTTGAACACCTCCAGGGATGGAATATCCACAACCTCTCTGGGCAGCCTGTTCCATCTCCTCACTACTCTCTGTGAAGAACTTCTCCCTGACATCCAATCTAATCCTTCCCTCCTTTAGCTGTCTCCAACAGCTCCATACTTTTGCTGTGCTGGGGTCTCCAGATGTGGATGCAGTACTCCAGATGGGGCCTCACGAGGGCAGAGCAGGGAGGGACTATCCCCTTCCTGTCCCTGCTGGCCAACCCTCTTCTCAGTGAGAGCACAGAGCACTGCTCTCACCTTGCTGAATGCATTTCTGGGGTCTCTGGAATTTCTGTAGTCTCGTGCACTTGTTAAAAGGCCTAAGAGATGGTGCTGTTGGTGCTTTGGGGGGGGGGAGGCATGGTGACTGGTGAGGAAGGGGCTGCTTTTCACCAATATAGGCAGGGGGCTAGCAGCAGCTCCCATGGTGGAGCCAACATCTGCTGTTTCCATCACAAATTTGCTCAGGGTCTCCCGTGTACAGCTGGAAGCCTCATCCCAGTGCTTCAGCACAGAAGCATCGAACTGCAGCTGATCTTACCTATAGAAAATGGCACAAAAGCCTCCCTTTTCCAGAACTGACCGTCCTTCAGGAAATGCCCAGGGTTAAAACTGTGAGGGGTTTCCCATTCCTTCTTGTCAAACATCACAGAGGATATATTTGCAATCATAACAGTGCCCTGAGACAAGAGAAAGAAAATCACTTTGCACTTTCTCTGCCACTGCCAACAAGAAGGGGATTTTTACCCTACCTCCTGGTCACTATACTGATTCCTGCATAGATGGAGAAATGGGAGACTCCTGCTCAGACCTCAGTGCTTAGGATGGGGTTACCTTGGGCACCCGGAAGCCAGCCAGGACTGTGTCCTTCACTGTCTGTCTTGGGACATTCAAAGGGATGATGTTGCTTTTCCTCTGCACTTCGTGGATGACAGCATTGGTGTAGGGCATGTTGTTCCTGTCCTCGAGGGCTGGCTGTCGGCACTGCCCAATAACAGCATCAATCTCGGCTTGCACACGGGCTGTTTGGAAAGAGCAGGGATCAGCTATGGTGCAGCAAAGCCATGGATCTCCTGGGGATAATAGATAACGTTTGCTGTGCAGGTCCCCCAAGGACCATCCCAGGTCAACCATGTGCCACCAGGGGACTCATGGCACCGCTCTGTTAGTTCATCACTCCACCTACTAAATGGGCCCTGTGCCTTGTGTAAAGCTCCTGCCGCCTCTGCTGGAAAGCCCTCAGGGGTCTCCAGTGCTTCTATGACTGGTGGCCACATCTGTCTCTTGGTTCCAAGGTAAAGCATTACAAAATTACCACAGCAAGTGTTAAAACAGAAAAAGCACACACATGAGCAAATAAACAGAACAATATTTTGCATCTCTCCTGCTTGAGTATAGAAGGATTCCTGATGGTCTTTCAAAAGAGTGACTCTCTTACCAAACCACACAGGCAAAACCCAGGAAGCACACAGCCCTGCTGCTACCTGTACCTTGAATTTCTGGATACATGGCCATATACAGCAGGGCCCAGCGGATGGTTGTGGAGGTGGTCTCAGTCCCAGCAAACAGTAGGTCAAGAGTACATGCCACCAGGTTATCCTCACAGAAGTCACTGCCATTGGGCTTCAGAAAACCAAGCGTTAGTGTCACATGAGCAGCGAGGACTTCCTCAGCACACCACTCAGTTCTGCCTCAAGGCTTTTGGCAGAAGCTGCATCCTCATTCCTCCAATGGATGCCCCAAACCTGATGTCCATCCTGAGCTCACATATGGAGACACCAGCAGCTCAGGTAGGATCTGGTTTGTTTCTCAGCCCTCCTGATCTTCTGACCCCACTGAGGAAGGCCTTGCTCCACACTGCTGACCTTGGCCATCTCCTGCAGGTAGCTGTTGATGAAGTCTCGGCTCTCTGAGGGGTTCAGGTCTTCCTTATGTTTGCTGATCACATTGCACACAAAATTTTTCATCAACTTCCAGTTTTTAAAAACAGTTTGGTGGGATCCAGGGAGGTACTTCATTATGGAGGGGAAAGCATTGTACAGCTTTGGACAGAAAAAAGAGGAAAACTGAGTAAGGACTGAAACCCCTTCTGTTTTCAAGACTTGAAAAGCCCGCAAAGCCACAACCCTACAGCGCTGGAGTAGATGGAATTAACTCATTTCCAGAAGAGCATGACAAAGGATTGTGGTCTCCACTGTCCGAGGAACTACTGCATTCCTCAGAGTTACAGCAGGAAGCCTGGCACTCAGTGGAGGTGGTGATGCTGAGTGAAATGGAGCAATGTGAACATTGCACAGCTTGAAAATATGGCTGAATGAAATTACATGAAGAAGCACTCTGTGCAACGGTATGATGAATGGCAATGAATGTCCTTAGCAACATTATCGTTGCTTCTTCCCATGACCTCCCCTAGGGCCCTGCCCAAACCCTCTGCTGTATTCAGCTCCTTCCCAAAGCACAGGAAAACCAGCTGAGGTAGCTCAGCTTTGTGATCAGTGGAGACTGCATCTTCACCAGGATGCATCCAGAGGTGGAGAAGGATCACATAACCCTTCAAGGCTGTCTTCATGGTCTCAGAGGAGAGACCATCTCCTGTACTTGGCCTGACCTCTGTGCTTGGTGATGGCCTCACCTTCAGCAGTGTGTGCTGTTTTGAGTGCTGCAATATATTAGGATATGAAACTATTGGAGACCATTAAAGGAGTGCAAAGAAGATGGAGAAAGGTCTAGAAGGCAAATGTATGGGGCGTGTTGAAGTCCCTTGATTTTTTCACCGTGGAGGAGAATGAGGAGAGGCCTCATGGCGGCCCTGCAGCTCATCATGGTGGCCTGCAGCTCCTCACAGGGTGAAGGGGCTGTGCTGAGCTCTGCTCTATGGCAGCAGGATCCAAGGGACTGGCATGGAGCTGTGTCAGGACAGAGTAAGGTCCTGCCCCATAGGGAGGGGAGCATGGGACATCTCTTCAGGGCAGTGGGCAAAGCCTTGAGCTAAGTGAGCTCAGGGAGAGTTTGGACAGTGCTTTCAAAAATAGGGTTTGGACCATAAGTATTCTTATATGGAGCCAGGAACTGGACTTGATAACCCTTATGGGTCTCTTCCAACTCAGGACATTCACAGAATCTAAAAAGTGCTCAAGCTTTTGTAGTTGACTCCAGAGAAGAAACACTGCCTTTCAAATCTGCATGCTACCAGTGCTGGGGGCAGGAGGGCTGTACCTGGCTCATTATCTTCCCTTGGAGGGTAACAGTCTGATCCATCAGCTGCAGCAAGTTTTGGAAGTCCTCATCATGGTATTCAAACCGATTGCCAAAGGTGACGGAGCAGATGATGTTTGAAACAGCATTGTTGATTTTAAGGTGAGGGTTGAAAGGATTTCCTGGAGATGGAAAAGGGAACAATCAATTCTCTTCTTCTCTCCACAGAAAAGGAGAAGAAAGTGGCAGCATCAGAGGGAAAATGTTCAATAAGTGAAATGAATGGTATCCAGTGGAACACCTTCTTGGAGATGGTTGTTTACTTTGGAAGGAAAGACTTGAAATGGATGCAGAAGAGCAAACACCACAGGAATTAATTGTGAACATTAGTACTAACAGGCTCATGGAATTTTCTAGAGGTTTGAAATTCAGCAATCTGACAAAGGTGGGGTAAGAATACTGTTTTGAGTGTTACACAGCTGCATCTATCAGTTAATCTGAGGGCAAAACATCCGTATAAAGAAAATGGGATGCTGGCAGGTTGCTAGCATTCCCTGTGAAATGAGGTACATTTTAGCAGGCTTTTGTGTAGGCTTAATTAAAATGGTCCAAGATGGATTCTGCCTTCAGCACAACTGCTGAGGGAAGTGGTCCTCACCCTGCTCATCCCTGAACGCATCCGTGAGGAACCGGCACTCCTCCTGGATCCGCTCCTCCAGGCTCCTCTTCCCCAGGCCAAAATTTCGGAGGGTGGTCAAGGTGAACCTTCTCTGCTGCTTCCACAGGTGCCCATTGGAGCAGACCAGCCCTGGCAGAAGCATTCCACAGTGAGCAAAGACAGATGTCCTCAGCAAGGCAAAGATGATGGAGGACATCTGCCTTTATAAAGGAGGCTCAACCATGCTCGTGCTACTGCTCAGAATGAATGTCAAGCCAGGGCATTTCCTCCAGCTTTCCTCCTGGCAGGTTAAAAAAAAAATAAAATCAATGCTTTTTAGATATAAGACTCTATTGATAACTCACCCAAATTGCCAAAGACATCTGTGTTGACAGGAATTTCTGGGCGATCCATGAAGTTCTCTCCCTGGCTCACAAGGGTTTCCTTGACCAGTGGCAGCCCATTTACAATCACAAATGACTGGCTGCCTATTTGCATGCTGAAGACATCTCCATATTTTTCAGTAAGCTGGGGATGAGGTAATTAAGTATATGAGGGTACATTTGCAATGACATTTTCTGCTGGGAGAAGAAAAGCCTTGGCATCCTGCACCCGCAGAGAAGGACAGGCAGACTTCAGTGGAAATAGGGCAAACTGAGCCTGGGAGAGGCAGCAGAATGGCTGCACAAGTGTTGGCTTGACTGCGTGCAGACTTTTTCCTCATTTCTCCTATCAGTGTTCTGAAGTTGGGGTAAAACCCTCCAGGCTGTATTTTCCAGACTTTGCAAGACTTAGCTGAGCAGGGATTTTCACCTGGTGTTTAACTCCTTTCCCAGTCACACTCGTCCTCAGAACAACTAACAGCTGAAGTGGAACCCACGGTTCTGTCCCATGCCCT
This sequence comes from Tympanuchus pallidicinctus, assembly GCF_026119805.1. Taxonomy (NCBI): domain Eukaryota; kingdom Metazoa; phylum Chordata; class Aves; order Galliformes; family Phasianidae; genus Tympanuchus; species Tympanuchus pallidicinctus. The sequence goes on along the minus strand of NW_026294791.1, from coordinate 3,149,117 downwards.
TTGCCCCAATGATGTGGCTCTGTAGTCCTGGGCAAAGATCATCCACCTTGATGATCATGGGCTAAATGTCCTCCCTACTCATGAAGAGCCCCTCTGTGGGCCATGGAAGTGACTGGAATTAGACTGCATTGTGTTGGCCAGTACCACATGTTGTGAATCCTCTTACCTTTTGCACTGTGCCAATGGGGTCATTGATAACCATCAGAAATTCCACACTTCCCAGGAAAGGGAAGGAAAAAGGACCGGGGGGGAAGCCCTTGGGCTTTCTCCTCTTCATGTAGTCAGCGACCAGCAGGAAGACCAAGAGGAAGACGAAGAGCATCTGCAGGGAGACGCTGTCCCACAGGAAGCGCAGCATGGTGCGGCCGCAGCTGTGGGCACAACCGCAGAGGGGCTCGGGCCGGCCCGGCCTCGGGGCTGCCTTCGGGCCGCCGCTTCCTCAGCCTCAGCCACACGCGTTCGCCAAAGCCCTCCTCGACGCGACCCGCGCATCTCTCATCTCGCCGACGACAGCCCACCCTCAGCGCACCGGCAGCTCCCCGCTCCGCTCCCGTCTCCCACCGCCGCCTTCCCACAGCCCGGCGGCTCCCGCACGGCCCTCCCTCACCCTCACGGTCCCCGCTCGCGGCCACCGCCTCCCCGCCGCGCACAGCCGCACACGGAGCCGGGCCACGACGGACGCGAGATAAGGCTGCACGGAGCTCCCACAGCGCCTCTGACTCACGGCCCGAGGCTCCGCTGCCACGGGGCGATGCTTGCAGGGCGCAGACGGCGCTGAGCGCTGCGGAGGGACGAGCGCGTCCTGCCCGGCGGTGACACCGGCCCCGCTCCCGTCCCTTTCGAGGAATTCTTTTGCCGGCTGAGAACTGCCGCGTTCCCGTCGCGCCGCGCAGCCGCAGCCCGCACTCGTGATGCGGTGGGCGGTGCGGGCTACTTCTGTTTGGGGTCGGCAGCTGTGGCAAAATGGATTTGTCCGGATGAAGGCGCTGCTCGGAGGCTCCCGAGTACCGTTGCGCAGCGAAGCTGCTGCGATCCTATGATCAACTTTAATAAGTTCAAGCTTTTCCTGAAACCTGAAGTGTTCCCCTGCACTCACATGGGATGCTCCGCTCTTAAGTTAAACACCATTATGCCTTCTGCTTTTTTTTTTTTTTTTTTTTTTTTTTTTTTTTTTTTTTTTTTTTTTTGTGGAGAGATCTTTAAATTATAGCTTTTCGATGTAGGTAAAGGAAGATTGCAACCATTTATTCCCTCTCAGAGGGAAGCGTGAGTATATAAGGTTCCGTTAAGGTAAGAGGAAAAGTCGATAGGAGGGAATAGAACAGCTTGTGTTTGCTCACGCAGTGCAAATAAAAGAGCTGTACCCATGCTCCAGAGGTCAGACTAGAAATGGAGAAGTCACTGTCCGCTCCAGAATGGCTTTAGAAATTCCATACGTGAAAAAAACAAAATTCCACAGATATGTCTTCTGTATCAGGAATAAAATAAACGTGCCTGTAACGGAGAAAAGTTAATTGAAAACGCAATAGGATGAGAGTTTGGAGTGCATGAATGCCGGCATGGGATGTGCAGAGGACTCTCCCCTGCGGCGCAGATCTGTCACTGCACAGCAACTGCGCGGCTGCACAGCGCTTGCCTGGGAAGGCGTCCAAGCCCAGTGGAAACGAAGCCTGATGTAATCCTGTTTTCCCGTTAGCTATCCACTATCCTACAAGAGCGCGTGTAGAAAAGTCACTTACGAAAGGTCAGAGGGAGAAATAGAAAGAAAAATATATATATTTCTCGCAAATATATTGCAAACAAGAGCAGATAGGAGGCGGCATGGGCTTTTGAAGTATTAAATTTGAGTTGCAGACTTGGAATAATCTTCAAGAGAGACCCTCACATGGGCAGAAGAGAATGTCCATCAACCGCAGCCCAGCGCTGTGCTGTGGAAATGGCCCTGACCTGCGTTGGAGGCAGATCTTGGGACTTCCCACCAAGCAGCTTCCCTTAATAACTGTTTTCAAGGTTGAAGCACAAGAAGAATAAAATTTCATCCAAAATATGTGGTGAACACCTCGAGAGCTGCAGCTCCTGCCACAGAACCACAGTGATGCATTAGTGGCACAACGAGGCCACACATCTCACTGGTTTTAAGGCTTTATTGCTCTCTCACACCTTTTTTTAAAGTTTTAATAACAATATTAAAAGCTAAAATAACTTTTGTTACTTATAGACGTTAACTGTATAATATATAAGGGTTGCTCCAAAAGTAGTGCCTCCTGCCTTAGGTCAGCCCCTGACAACAGAGGCAGCTGTTGGTGGTATGGCAGTAGAGGTTGGAGCTTCCCACCAATACCCTATTATTTTCATTGCAGTGGTTCATTCAGATGGCAGCAGAGGGGCAGTCTGCCAAAGTGGCATCTGAGATGAAAGCACATACAAAGCAAAGGTGTATCACTGAATTCCTCTTTATTCAGTGCAGCCCAGGCCAGTCAAAAGTTTGGACACCCATGGGCCAGCCCATAAGATGCTTCTACCATCTTATTTAAATTCCTATATACATATGGAAGGGGGAAAAAAAAGAAACGATGTTTATGCTTCCTCTGCAATGTATTATATCTAGGTGTTGACTTTCCATTGCAAAGCAGAAACAGTGCTTTGTGGGGAACACACGCTGCACCAACCCTGAGGTCAGGATCTGCGCTGGCAGCTAGCTGTCCATTAAAGCAATGGGCATGAGCCTAGGACTCATATGTGCAGACAGCCACCCCTAGTGAGCAGGAAGGCCCCCAAACACACAGCCCATGGCCATTCACTGTACAGCAGCATTGAGTTTTAGTGATTGCAAGGTCTCTGAGTGATGAACGTGCCCACTATAGAAGAGACACAGCAAGCACAAGTGCCCATGGCTTACAACTGACAGCCACTTCCTTGGTGTTGCTGAGGGAGAAAATGAACCAATAAGGCTTTTGAATTCATGTATTTTATCAAACTGATCAGGGAAAGGAGTAGGAGCACAAGGGGATATGTGTGTCCTAGTGCTTGTCCTCACTGAGGCGTGCAGAATGCAGCCCTCCTGCCCTCCCCACTGTCCACACACCACACAGGGCTGCCAGCTGTGAGGAGTCCCAGCACTGCAGCCTGCAACCTAATGGGACAGCTGAGAAGGGAATGCTTTCCATCTTGCCCTCAGCAGCGAGGCAGGGCGCAGAGTTGGAAGGGCTTGGGGCAGCGCGTGAGGCTGATTGTGAAGGCAAAGCTCAGCACAGTGGCAGACGGAGCCTGGAAGGTGAATTTCTGCAGCAGGGAAGTGAAGAAGATGAAGAGCTCAGTCCTGGCCAGCTGCTCACCAGGACAGGCACGCTTGCCTGGAAGAGGAGCAAAGAAAACCACATTCAGTCCAGAGTTTAAGCATCACCCTTAATTGCTATTCTCACAGATGGGAGGGTGTTGTGCAAGGGGGTAGATGGGCTCAGTGGTGCCATGGGACACAGAGAAGGACAGTGCTTGCAGAGCAAGGGCGATGGCCTGGGGTCTCTGCAGCCTCCAGGCTCCTTTCACCCATGCTGCATTGCAAAGGCTGCAGGAGCTTTTCTTCCTAGCAAGGTTAGGTGGCAATGTTCACCCACACATCGTGCAGAACACATCCCCAGAAGTTCCCAGCTCAGCAGAGAGATGAAACCGTTCGGATAAGCAAAGGGGGGACACTCAAAAGAAAAGAAAAGAAAACAAACAAACAAAAAAACCCACCCATTTACCCAACTCACGCAGGAGGAAAAAGCCTTGTTTTTCATCCTGCAATAACAAATTGATCTCCCTCCTGCCCACAGCAGTCAGTATTAACTACTAGGGGATTTTCACTGTGGGAAATGCCAGGCATGAGCTGTTATCAGACTGGGAACAGTTCTTCCCTACTCCAGTGGGGTGAAGAAAAAGCATTAAAAAAAAAAAAAAACACCATCTCCCCATTCATCTTCTTACCTGCAGAGAAGGGCAGGAAAGCCTCCCGCCTCCTGTACTGGCCGTTCTCCAGGAAGTGTTCAGGATTAAAGGTGTCTGGAGTCTCCCACACGTTTTTGTCAAACATTATTGAAGTCAGGCTGGTCAGCAGCGTGGTACCCTGAAAGGATGAGGAAACAAGAGGTTCCATGAAGAGCCAACATGCTGCCAGCCTGGGTTACTATTAGCTCTTTTCTACACACACGAAGCAAGATACTTCACTTTTTTTAAACACACAAGATGTTTTTCCAAACCAACATGGTTAAACAAGGGCAAAAGCTTGTATCTGGTTTACCTTCCTATCTTCCATTAGGAGAAATTAAAAAAAATGCTCTAATCAATGCGCAGCAAGATGCCCAGAACTTTTAATTTTTAATTTGCCAAGAAGCAACTGATCATGTCTGTGCAAGAGACTCAATCTATCCAAATCTCGTATTTGCTTTCATAATGTCAGAACAGTGTACATTCATCAATAACCATTACTTGGCATTTATCAAGGGCTATTTTAATAGATGTTCTCTAATACTCCGTGGAATTAACAAATCCAAACTGCTTGCTTTCCTGTGTTTCTTGGACCTCTGCTTCCAAAATTCATGCAAGTCATCTTCTGTAAAACCTGAGAGATAAGCCTTGAAAAAAAATATGAAAGCAATGACCAACAAAATAGAATCTCACAGTTCCCCTCCATAAAGAGGTGAGATCCAAACAGCCCTACAGCATCTGCCAGGACTACTCCACAGATGAGAGATGTTGCAAGATGCTGCAGGTTGGTGCCTCCAAGTGAGGTTTGGGATGGGGGCTGTGGAGACCCCATGCCGACAGGTGAGGGGAGGGCTGTGTCCTGGGCATACCTTGGGCACGTGGAAGCCAGCCAAGGTGGTGTCATTGGTGGACATCCTGGGCACTCCCAATGGCACGATGTTGCCCATTCGCAGCACCTCGCTCAGCACTGCACTGGTGTAGGGCATGTGCTCCTTGTCCTCCATGGTGGGCCGGCGGCACTGGCCAATCACAGCATCAATTTCAAGCTGCACTTTCTCTACAGAAACAAAAAATATATATACATACGTGTGCTCAAAATCTTCTGAATGAGAAAGCCAGGCCACAGGCACATCTGTTACAAGAAGGAAGGGCAGCAAGATGTTGTACTAAGGTGAGGGATGGGCTGCTCAGATGTAATAACAGTAGGTGTAGAAAAAGCAAAAAGAATTCACTTACCTCAGGAAGGCCCATACAGTCCTTGAATAGGCAGAGATCTCAAACAAGATGCTCTCACCTCCTCTGCCAACCCTTAAGTGAGGTCTGTGAAAGAGTGACTCCTGGCTCCACCCTTTCAAGTCACTCAGGTACATTGCATGCACCTGAGCTCCCCCGTGTTTGCCCTGCCTTCCCACCAGGTGCTCAATCAGTGGTTCAAGCAGTGACTTAGCACTTCCACTGCACATGGCCTGTGTGGTGAGCCTACAAACAACTGAGTTTTCTGTTTCACTTATCTGGTTTTGGGCTATGTGATGAAGGCCCTACCCTGAATGTGGGGATACACAGCCATGTAGAGCAGAGCCCAGCGGATGGCGGTTGCTGTTGTCTCTGTCCCAGTCAAGAAGAGGTCCAGTGTGGAGCAGAGCAGATTTTCCTCATGGAAATAGGAGTTGGTGTCATCCTTAAACTTACATAAAAAAAAAAAAAAGAAGTGCTTATTAGAGAGGGGATGCTTTCAAAAACCCAACCCAAAACCAAAACACCCTCCTGCAAATTCTCATAGGAACATGAATAAGTTCCCCTAGAGCCCTCCTATGCCAGTTGACAGAATGAGAAATAGAAGATAAAGTGTAAATACTTCCAAATGAAAAAAAAATATATAAAAATCGATGTGTTTTCAAAGCGATCAAACTCCTGCTGCTGCTAAAAAGTCAGACATGAAAGAAGTAAGGGAGGAAAAAGCTCTTCTAACAAAATTGCCTTGAGTCTTGTCTGCTCGTTTTGGTGATCAAGCTTTAAGTGGCCTTAGGTATTTCCCTCTCACCTTTTCTATTTCCTTTAAGTAACAGTCAATGTAATCTCCCAAGTCAGACTGGTCCAAGTTCTCCTTGTGTTTTGCAATCACTCCCCTCACAAAACGCTGAAGTTTCTGCCAGTGCCTGAAGATTTTCCTGAAGGGCCCTGGTAGCCATCTCATTATCAGAGGGAAAGCATTATACAGCTGGTGAGAAATCAAACAGAGCACAAAAGCACTTACTGGGGTGAAAAAAGGTCAGGTCTCACAGTTGAGATTGTAGTACAAATTGTTAGTTCCACTTGCTCAAAGGATAAATCAGTTTTGAGACGAAGGTCAATTAAGTCAATGAGGAGGAGCCCACTGGTGTTGGGGTTGGCAGAGACCATTTTGTCCGGTCCAAGGTGTGTGGCAATATGGAAGCTATGGCAGTTCCCAGAGCCATCTATTTTGGTAATAAACTTAGGATCTCATTCATCTTGTCACACAACACAAGCAGTGCAGAATTTGGTTGGGAAAGTGGTAGAAGGGAGGAGATGGGAATTTTGACTGAGTGCTACTATTTTCTTTTTGTGGAAATGTAGATGTTTAAAAGGTATTTTTTTCTTTCTTCCATTGCTCTTCTGTTCTGCTTGGTACAAGGTTGACTTTACAATCCCACAATCTTTTTTCCTCCATGTGCCTCAGTCATTTTAACTCGCTTGCTTTCTTGATGGATTTAATGGATTAACCCAGCCCCATGTAAATTAATACCCATGGTCATTTCTCTTACAACACGACTCTTTTTCTACAGGGAAAAGCAGATTACTTCAGTACCTTAGAAAATCATTTCCAAGCACTTACATGGAGCTGAAATTACAAAAGCAGCAGTCTGGTTTTACCTGGCCCCAGAAGCTTCCTATCAGCAGCAGTGTTTCTGCGAGCAAGTGCAGTAATTCCTGGAAGTTGCTGTCATGGTAGTCGAAGCGGTTCCCAAAAGTTATGGAACAGATAATATTTGAAACAGCACTATTAATTTTGTAATGAGGGTCAAATGGTTGCCCTGAGGGGAACAAAATGAAAACTGTGAGGCTCAGTCTTCAATCTCAGATATAGCACTCTGTACACAACAGATGTGAAAATGGGGTAAGGCCTCATCTACTACCTACTCATGGTGATGCTGAGACTTCACCCTTGTCTTGGGATCCCCACTACCTCTAAAAGCTAGGTGCTGTGTGCCCCAGCATCCTTTCTCCAAGGACATCCCCTTACATCTAGGCTGTGGCAGACCCCAGAGTTAGCACAGAGCTTCTGAAACAGGATCTGAGCCTTTTCCCAGTGGTAACAAGTAGTTATGGCTGTTGGGTTTGTTTGCTCCAACTCGTTATTGGAGTCCATCAAACACCAAGAGAAGGTCCCTCCAAACCTTTGCCTGGGGCAGAAAACTTAAGACCAATCACATTGCAAATATGTCATTGTATTGGCCTTTGGCCGCACATCATGGGGAATTCAAGCAGGAAAATCCAGCAATAGCTCACATGGCCAACAGACATAAATCATAGAATCATAGAATCACCAAGGTTGGAAAAGACCTAAAAGATCATCCAGTCCAACCGTTCACCTATTCCCAATAGCTCCCATTAAACTACGTCCCTCAACACAACATCCAGCCTTTCCTTGAACACCCCCAGGGTCGATGACTCCACCACCTCCCTGGGCATCCATTCCGGTGCCTGACCACCCTTTCTGAAAAGTAATACTTCCTCATGTCCAGCCTGAATCTCCCCTGCCATAGCTTGAAACCATTCCCTCTGGTCCTAATGATGCACGTTGGCTCCTAAAGGATCAAAGCATGGCGTGATGCTCATCACATCTGCTTTCCTCAGGAGAGCTATCGAGCAGAGGCTACCATCTCCCAGGGCACACTTAGAAAGCCCACATCACTACTTGCCGTGATAGGAGAGAGTAATATCTGTAATGAGTCCAGCATGGCTCTGAGCTGTGCCGGCGCAGTGGGGAGCATCATGTTGAGATGCAAGGCACCATGCACAGCACTGCTCATCTCTCCACTCTGAGAAAGTAATTAAGCTGGGCTGGTGCTCAGATACTGGAGTGATGGACAAGATCACTATTTGTCATTACTAATGGGAAGAAAGGCCCGAAACTGCAGCTTAATTAGTTTATTGATTAGGACTATAAAGGACTATAATCAATTGGCAACATGAAGTATTTGGCCTGTTCAGAGCAACTGCAATTAAAATGGAGCAAGTTCAGTATATAATTTCACAATTCCTATTTAGATCTTTCTTGTTTACTATATATAGCTCCATAGAATTAGCTAAACCCCATCTGCTTCTATTTAAAGCTGAAGTGCTACATCACCCATATACCAACATACAAATTATTCTTACTAATATCTCTCTGGCACTTCTTAAAAGCCGGACCATAAAAGAGCAAAGCACACGCTTCATCTGTGCATGATACAAAAAGAAAGCCTGACTAAACAAGTTTTAAAATACTTTGCAAAGCCAAGGACAAGCAGAGGTTAACGGAGCCTCTGAGCGAATGTGCTTGATATCATGAGAGCTGCATTTCTGCCTTTGCAGCTATAGAAAGGGCTTTCTTAGACACATAAACATACCGATTTTAATAAGCACCGAGTATACATTCGTTTAATTCTAATTAGGAAGAATTGAAATGGCAGGCCTAAAAAGCACAATCTGGAAGCCTAAGATAGAGATTTGTGCTACTGCGGAGTTGCTCTGCATATTAGGAGTCACACTGGTGTGAATTCATCTGGTAAGAGGCTGTTGAAAGCTTTGGGCACAGTGCTGCCCAAGGACCGCCTACCCTTCTCTTCCTCCATTGCCTCCACGAGGTACTGGCTCTCTTCTTGCACTTTTGACTCAAAACTGACCACAGTGTTTTTCAGCGTCGCTAAGACAAACTTTCTCTGTTGCCTCCATATGTGCCCATTTGAGGATATGAGACCTGTAGAAAAACAGACAAACAAAAGCTAGCTCTGTGTGGAACGTGAGTGACAGGATTCAGAAATGGCAATCGGTCTTAAAAACCCCAAACCAAAGCAAGTAAGAACAGCAGACATGGGGAAGCTATAGCTTCGCCTGGGAATTAAAATTCAAGGGTAATTGGCTTATGCTAAATATCTAGCTTTATGGATTTTCTTCTTTGTCACTTTGCGTGGGAAAAAAAGGTGTAAGCCAAAATACTCTGAGTACGATCACGCTGCTGGCAGAGCTGCTGCAGGAGCAGCAGAACCCGCCTCTGGAGCTACATGTAGCCAGGGAAAGAAAGTAAAGGGGAGATAAATCCAAGGGGAACACTGTTCAAGAGGCACTGGACAGCCTGCATTTGTTTCTTGTCTTTCACCTGACTCAACACATCACGTTGATCCCCGTGTTATCCCTAAATCCCAGACAGATTCAAATATATATCTGTGAGATTAGGCTGAGTTCAGTTCTTGTCTTCCTCTACAACGGGCTTTTATTGGCACAGTTACTGAGGGCTGAATTCAGCCTCCTTCGCTCTAATTGTTATCATTGCAAATAGATTGCCAAAATCTTGGAAGCTATACTTACCAAAGCCTCTAAAAATTTCTTGGAGAAGTGGAATATGCGGCCGATCTGCAAATATTTCAGCCTGGTGGACAAGAGCTTCTCTCACCATTTGGTACCCACTGACTACCACAAAAGTCAGACCTCCGAACTGCACGCTGAAGATGTTCCCATACCTTGCAGTAAGCTGAAAGAGAGTCCATTACTCTCTGAGGGCAAGAAGACAGACAAGACCCGGGATCTAACTTTGAATTTAGTTCTTGGAGCATTGGGTTGGGCTTAAGAAAAATCCAAACCCAAGTCTTCCACAGGTCCCACCCAACCTAAACTATTCTGCAAAGGCTGGAGATGGCATAAGAAATATTATAAGTGAATATAAGTGAATATAAGTGAACTGTAGTGTGGCAGGGATGATTTGCATGTTGGCTTTTACCAGGTTGTTGTGTCAATTTAACTTGAACCCAAGGACTTTTTGACTGATGGGCACCTGCTCCTTCCCTCTTCTTCACTGAAAGAGTGAAGGAGAAGAAGGCTCCACCTGGGTCACTGAGACCAGGCTCTTGCTGTTGAAAGCAAGGCACAACACAGTCTATTTCACCAACTTTGTTTAAAGTAGTGAGATTTCTTGCTCCAGCTGTCACAGTTAGAAAGTGGCTCCAACTGCTGATGCTCAGAAAACTTCCTCTAATTTTAAGCCTGAATGCATTTATAGCCAATTTATAGCCATTTTCCTTGCATGGACATTGCTAGCATTAGCCTCTCCTCTTCAGCATTTAGCTCCCTGATGTATAAGGGCAGAGGACAATTATATCCTCTCTTGGGTCCTCATTTGCCAAGGAATTCAATGTGCATGCTCCTTAGTGTGACTCTGCAGGAGAGGACATGCATGGTCACCCTGAACTCACATGGTGGCTACTGAAATGAGCCTGGGATCACATGGGCAGCTCTGCCAGTGCTTGCATGCAGATGAATGTGATTAATCTTATTAGTAATAATTATAAATGTTAAAATGACCTGAGCGTACTCTGTTCCCTTGAGGATACCCCTGCTAATGGCTGGGGTAGATGAGATGGGGCCCTCTTTTAAATTGAAGCAAGAAACTAAATGTCAATCGCCAGAAGGAAACTTGCAACCAGCACGTCAGAACCTTATCTCCCAGTCTCTCAGACAAGGTACTCCACATGTATCAATTATCACTGTTGTTGGCTTTGGTGGGAGTCAAAGAAACCTTTCTAAAGTTATCACTGCCTCTTCCTGTGACACAGAAGCAGCCACAGAGGTGTTTAACTTTGGACCTTAGTCTTTCTTTCAGATGTAATGGTGCAAATTGCAGATCTTTGGGCACAGACAACGACAATACAATTTTCAGAGGTGAAGTTCCTTGTTCAAAGTTTGTTTCCCACTATCCCTCACCCATCCTGACCCATAGCCTCCAAACCCTTTCTGGGCTGAAGCACACAATGATTGTGTTAAAATGGGAAGAAAAAGGAGGAACATGCAGACTTTCCTCTGGTACAAATTCCCTTCTGATGAAACTGTCCAACTCCTTTGGAAGAGGGGATGGTGGTAAGGGATAAACCCAATAGTTGCCTACATTGTTATTATACAGCTTGTAAAGCAGAACTAGCCTCCGTTTTGCCTTTGATAGGTGACAAAAACCACTGAAAATGTACAATATTAATAGTAGGAGAAATGTCCATGAAGATCTTACCTTCTGCATCTCAAGATGGAGAGGTTGCCTTAAATCCACGATGGTTCCCACAAGAGGAAATAGCTGTGGCCCTGGAGGGAAATTCCTGGGACGCCTCTTCCTCACAAAGTCAATAATCAAAAGAAGCATGACAAGAACCACCAAGAGCATCGAAGCGTTCAGCTTTTCCAACTGGGAAATGGGCCAAAAGCGAAACTCCATGTTGGTTGACGAACTCCCGGTTTTTCGTCCCAGGAAAGCACTTGATGCTGGTGTTAAACTCCTGTTAAACAGGAGTAAGGACAGACTAGTGAAGAAAAATAACGAGGATGCCCATGGCTCACTGGGACAGGACTTGCCACGGGCAAGCTGCTTTGCATAGACAGCTTGTGCCCAGTGCAATCTTTCAAATCTTTGGCTTTACATCTCGGTCAAGGACCTAATTTCCTTATAGAAGAAAATTCCTCCCCTCTGCCCTTAACAAGGAGCTCCTTTATACAGATACCTAACCAGGATTAGAAGCATTACAAACATTTGAGGTTAAGAGAAAGCAGCTTACTGTCACGGAGTTAACTAGATCAATCCATGCCCATGACAGGGGGCCAGTAGGCCCCTGCCCCCCTGGGCCCCACAAAATAGGAAGGAAAAGGGAAAGGGGGTAGGAAGATGGGAGCTGGGCTCAAGGAAGGGAAAAGAAACAGCGGCGATGATCTATGCAGGAAAACTTATTTTACTGCGATATCAGAACGCAAGATAACACAATATAATACAATCTAATTGAAATTGAGACTAATAAACCAAATAAAATAGGGAAGAGGGAGAGTTCCTGAGACCAGACAAACCTGAAAAGCTTGGAATGGCTAGGAAAGCATCCTCCAGCACCCACTGCCAGGCAGTAAGAGACCGCCCAAATAGGAAGGGCCAGATTCCATGACTTCTATGGCATACCTGGACAGGTACCTGGAACTGGAGCATTAACGCTTTAACTTCCAGTGCGCTACATGGTGTTACGATGTGGAACACCGAAAACCAAAAATCACAAAGCCATGACACTCACTTAGCTAATTACATATGGTGGGCCTTGCGTAAGTTAAAAAGTGTAAGGCATCTGAGGTGATGGACAGCATGCAAGTTGCCAAGGGGCTGATCCTGTTAAGCTCTAAGCACTGTCTGGGAAGGCCTAGATGCCTTCAGCATCCACCAAAGCCTGCTCAGCTTTGCTGGAGTCAGGTGAAGTTCGGACAAGGGAAGCACTGTGAGAGCTCTAGGCTCAACTTAGATGAGAGTTAAAGGAGCTTAATTCTGAGAGTGAGAACACAAGCTCATGTGCTTGTTGGCTAAAGGAGAGATTGGAACTTACTTATTTTAATCTCCCTGATTTCCTCAAAGCCCCTCTGAATAAAGCTTCATGCTGTCCAGGGGAAGGCTGCAATGGACCGACAGTGACCTTCATGTCCGTGAACCACCCTCGTGTCAGCTGCCAATATTTTAGCTTTGATGTGTTTCCACATCTTTTATATCTGTCTATCTATACGTATGTCACCACTTAAGAACTGCACTTCACAAGCCACATTTATAATGATGAAGAACTGTCAATAATGATTTTAAAATGGCTGGCCTAGAAATTATGATGAGAATGTTAGTAGAGCCTGGATCTGTTCAGCCAGGGGAAAAGAACATTGAGGGGGAATCTGATAAATGTTCATAAATATCTATGGTGGGAGGTGGGAGGCAAATGCATGAGGGCAGGCTCTTCTTGGTGGTACGTAATGATAAGACAAGGAGTAATGGTCCAAAACTTGAACATAGGAAGTTCCATGTTGACATGTGGAAGAACTTTTTTATGGTGAGGGGAATGGAGCACTGGAACAGGCTGCCCAAAGTGATGGCAGAGCCTCCTATGGAGATATTCAAGACCCATCTGGATGCCTAGCTATGTGACCTATTGTAGAGGACTGCTTCAGCAGGGGGCTGGACTTGATGATCTCTTGAGGTCTCTTCCCACCCCTGCAATTTTGGGATTCTATGTATGGTAATTTTTTATTTTCTTCAACATTTTCTAGAAGGCTTTAATTTTTTTTAGAAAAACAAAACAGCAACACAACATCACATATTCATGGGAAATAATCTTTGGGCAAAAGATGTTGATTTCTATTTCTCTTTACTGTCCATATGCTTTTCTACTTATTGACTGCTATGCTGCATACAGACTGCATGACAGATTTGCACCTTAGTTAGCACAGGATGTCTTCTTAAGGGTGATGCCTATCTGCAACCCAACACTCTTAGGTTTGAAATATCATTTACAGGTTTTGGGATTGGGCACAAACTCTGGATCCATAATGGGAGGAACATTGCACATCACTGGTTTGTACTGTACCATCTCTGTAACACAGCTGTGAGCAGTGGTGGTTGGGCACTCATTGCTTCCCCTTGCTGGTGCACCTGGGCTGATCCCTTACCTCTTTACATCACTGCACCCTCTCAGTGTGGTGCAGTGGAGGCTAAATCAGGATAGTGGGCTCGTGCTCTTCATCCTGGCATCAGGGAGATGACTCGGTTGGTGGAGGTGTCAGCCTACAGCATGCTCAAAGGGACTGTGATGATAAGGCGTCAACTTCTGCTAGCCCAGTTTCACTCCTCTGTTCTTCGCTATGCCATATGATTTGTCAGCATGCACACAGAGTGCAGATCCCTCTACCACTTGTGGCTGCTGTGAATTGGGCTACGTGCAAAGCCAAGGTGTTAATGTGTTCTTCTGGGTGGTGTTGTGGGGGTGGATGCATCGTGGTTGACAGGAGAAATGTTATTTTTAGCTGGAGGAGCACATTTTGCATGTACTCACATGTGTCTTGTCAGTCAGAAACCTCATGCCTATTACTTTGCCTTGAAGATTCCCATGTCCAAATGAATCTCTTCACAAAGTCCCTAACTTGATAGATTTATTAAAAATCAGAGAAGAATACTCCAGCATTACCATGTCTCTCCTAATCTTAGTAGGCAGTAACACCTGTAAGTTACCATTGCAATGGTGCTGTTTCAGGTCCCAGCTTTTAATCAAATCAGAGCACAGTGATGTGTAAATCCCCAGAGAACTCAGGAAATCACAGCACTACGGCGTATGGGCAAAGAAAAATTGTTGGACAATTCTTATTTCTGTAGTCTCTGCAAAACCTTGTCACCTAGAAGGTAAGCCTGTGTCCCTGGGCAGCACCACAAACACAGGAATATAAACCCTTTGTTGTCTAATAGCCAAAATGTGAATTCATGCAGGATAAGGATGGTATGCCAACACCTAATAGGGAGCAGGTTGTAAGCCCACTTTCCTCGTTTCCTCCTAGAATGCTCTTCTAACCATGGTGTAAAATTTTTGGCCATCTCACCTGAGCTCATGGGTATCGGGCAGAGAGATACACTGTGCCATATTGCATGGACACACACCCAACACTGCTTAAATATTAAGGCATCTTGATCAGCCAACAGACAGAAATTGGCCCATATGCTTTGTACCTTCTTCCCTGGCTAGATGTCTAACTGTGTGCAGAAGGTTTTGAAACACAAAGAGAAACATTCTGTTAAAAACTCAATTACCATTTGTTTTTCAAGATATAGTATCCCATTATTTTTTCCAGAGAAGTGAAATTCAATAAGGTTACAACAGAATGTAGTCCAACAGTTACCGTACTTCCAGAGCATTATTTAAGCTACAGAATTTCTTAATGATTAGAAACATATGTAGGAAAAATCACATGCAAAATGAGAATGACTGGAGACAATTTTCCCCCTGAACACTTTTTCTGCAGTCAAGTAACAGCTCTGTGGTTCCCCTTGCAGCTTGCAGGACCTCCAGGGGATGCAGGAGGTATGGGATGCCCACCTGGCCATGCCAACCAACAGGCCCCGAAAAGTCAAAGGAAGCAGGGAATATTTTGCTGCTTCTTTCTTTCTTTCTTTCTCACATCAGATCCCCAAAAAACGTTTTTGCTAGTGAAGAACTCCACTGTGTGCATGGGGTCACGTCCCAAAGGGCTTTGTGCACGCACAGCTGTCGCTTCACGATCCAACCCAGGTGAGTCCAAATGGACCCAGAGGTGATGGCGGCTTTGGACATTCATTTCCTTTTAGGATTTGTGTTATTGGAGCTGGTGAAACCTACGGGAGATTTGTAATTGCAGAAAGTGAGGAGCTGTGAGTACTGCAGCACCCGTACCTCCTGGAGCAATCTGCGGAGTATGTGCTTGAACCCAGTGCTAAAAGGAGGAAAAGCCAAAGTTCCACACTTTGGTGTGACTTCACCAGGACAAAAGCTCACCCATGGGAGCTCAGGGCTCAAATATCTCAGGGAGTCAGACTCCAAGCCCCAAAATCGGGGAAGAGAGTCCCCTCGTTACTTCTATGTGTGCATGGCAAATACTCAAACCTCCAATTTTACATCTTCCCTTTTTCCTACTTAGGAGTAGATGCAAATACTCTCCTACATACCTCTCACTTATTACCTCCGGGCTGCAGTGGAGCTTCCAGAATGGATTGAAGTTGTAAAACAGGTGGCTGTCACTGTGAATGGTTAAACTAAGGTGTTTTGAGCCTAAGCTGAACAATATGAGTATACCTATGAAGTGGCCCTTGGTGCAACCCAGGAAGGTTTCCAGAGGATGGCACATTTGGTTCCCTTCTGTAACAAACCACCATTTCCCTTTTCTGCCATAGAAGACATTTGTGCTGAAGAGCTTTTCTTCACATTTCTCAGCCAAATAATTACACACAGGTAACAGGAAGCACATGGGGACCCGTCTGTGCCTCCACACCCCAAACACCTTCACTTTTTGGTCTTCAGGACAAGATTTCGTTCATTGGTTTCGCCAGCTCCGTGCAGTGATGTGCTCACGTGGCCACTTCGAGGCAGATTTGGGGGTGCTGGACTGTGCTTAGCATCGGGTTCCCACACCAGAGCTCTTCCTTTGGCTCTCGGTAAACCTCCAAAATTCTCTCCTTCCTAAGATGCACCTTTTCAATATTCACAGAGAAGAGTATAGTCACATATTCCTCTCAAAGCCACAAGGACTTGACTAGAGCTAAAATGTCATTTATGTACATATCACAAGCGTTTTTCTAGGCACAGATGTCTTTCTGGTGCCAATATGCTGTTTATGTACTTATCTGTCACAAGCACATGTCTACATACATATGCCCTGCTGGCAGAGGCACAGAGCATTTTGAAACTCTTATTAGACTGCTAATGAATAATACGCATACAAAGGAGAAAACAGAAGGTGGATCTATCAGGAACAGCCTCTTTCTTAACTACCTTTTAATTGTAGGAGAGGAAGAAAAGAGATGAATTTTGATATGCTGGCATCTGTGAAGGCCTGCTTAGCAGCACCGAACGCCATCGTTTTAAAAGAGGATTTTTCACAGGTTTGGGTATTTGGGGGAGAGAGGGAAGGAGGGGGAGGGGGGGGGGATTTAAAAAAAAAAAAAAAACACACAAAATTTTGACACTGAGAGTATTGCAAATCCTGGTGCCAATGATGTACGATAGTGTGATTGTCACCATGGAATGCTGAAAAGCCCGAGCAGCTGTTTGGCATATTGACAGTGCGAATTCGGAGCGTTTTAAATGCAAATGACAGTATTCAATTGATCGCACGAAAACAATGGGTCATAGCCTTACCTTTCCTTGGCTGTGCTCTGAATAATCAGTCTGCAAATCCATGCACAATGGGGATATTGTAGGCGTTCTGGGGATTTTGTTCCCTGCGTGCACGGGGGTCGGTGCAACGCCTCTTTTTTGGGCAGAGCTGAAAAGAGGTTGTGCTGCCCGGTCCCGAGCATGGGGTGAGGTGGTGAAAGGGGCATAATTTGCCCCAAATCCACCACGTCCTAAGTGTCAGCCTGTTTTTCTTCACTTCTATCCTTTCCTGCTTGCCCTTTAATCATTCCCAAGGGTGGCTGGCTTTCTGCCCGACTTGTCTCCATTATACCCTGCTGCAATCAATATGGCAAGCAGAAATCAGCGGGAGAAGGCATATTCTGCTCTCAGTGAGAGCCAGTGGGAGGGAATGAGATCAGGCCAGCCAGCTGCAACCCCGGCCCAGAAGGCAAACTGAAATGTAGCCACAAAGCTGCCGCCAGGCACCTCAATCTTGCTTCTTCCACTGCATCCCCTGCCTGCGGCCAGCAGCAGGTAAAGGCCTTTCCTCTCCCAGGCCAGTGCAGTAGGGAGGATAAGCACGAAAACCTGGCCCCTTTCCACTGAAATCAGTTTATGCAGTGGTGGAAAGAAAGAGGTGAGGGGCCCTCCTGATGGGAATGGGAACCTAAAGTGTCACTATGGGCAAGGCTGGGATGTGCTGAGAAACTGATGGCTGGTTTGGGTCTCCAGGTCTGGCCATATGGTAAAAGGAAGGCAACTGCTGTCAGTCCTGAGTATCTCCATCCTGAGATTTTCTAGATCCGCTTTTCTTTAGAAATAAAGGTAAAAGAGATGCAGGAGTACCTTGGGGTGAAGACACCACCCAGGCTGTGCCCCCAGCCCATAGAGGTAGGGGTTCACAATCAGCATATGTGTGACATCTACATTGAAGAATTTTAATTTGATGAGTTTCTTCCCTTTCTTTATTTTGTTAGCCTGAGAGCGTTCTCAGAACCACAAAGCTGTGCTTTACTGTCTCTCTTTATGCCTTCACCCACTCTTTGCAGTTTTAGTCATGAGCTTTGGGAGGTCGAAGCTTTTGGATCTCCTTACCCTCTGGGTATCATTAGAGTTGGAAGGGACCTCTAAATGCTATCTTGTCCAACACCCCTGCAATGAACAGGAACACCAACCATTCCAGCAGGTGCTCAGAGCCCATTCAGCCTGATGTTCTGATGGCTGATGTTCTTTAAAACTCTGAACGGCAGTCTACACAGTGGTCTCCAGAAACCACTTCCCCTCTAACTCACCAGTTAGAAAATGTTCCACTTTAAATGGGGGGTGTTCATGAAGAGCTGGGGGCTGGGTGGTATCATCACAATTGTTTTCAGGCTTTCCTCATCTTTCCCAGCAACTTGGGACATAATGATGCACAGGTATGAAAATCAGCTGAATTCTATAAAAGGTTAAATCACACCAATTTCAGTGTTCAGCCTTTCCAACTCTGAAGGAAGGCAATGAGTAAAACCCAACATCATTATGATGTTTGCATTTCTAAGATAAATCTGTTTACCTGTAAAACAGACACATTAAAAAGCAATCAGCCAATACAAATAATTAGTTACAACGTAGGCACATGGTTTGCTTAGCCTCTGGAACAGGGCAGTTTCTTGCTTAGCTTGAACTCGTTGCTGATGGATGCTCGATGAAAGGTCTTGGAGACTCTGTGCTCAGCTAAACGCTGGGGAGAAAAAAAAATGATTACTTCAGAGAGACATTGCTCAAGTCAGCTCTGCAAGAAATTCATCACCAACAGCATTGGCACTGCACATCAGCAGCGGCGTATGGAAGCTGAGCTGCAGAAAGTAACAAAGTGAAGGAGAGGAATGCCTCGTACCATGAGCATGGGGGAGTGCATCATTACCCAAAGGGATAATGTTCTTCTTTAGAAAGCTTTTCTTTGGTTAAAGGTAATGCTCATGGGGGGATTTACTTGTGATCAGAAAGCCTTTGTTTTCTGTGAACAAAGAGAACTAAAACAACTCATATTGCTGATGGATAACCTTTTTATCAAACTATTTAAAGTTCGTTATTATATGAGCTTGCTATGAAACAGGCAGGACTGGCTTCTGGTACCCAAGAGCTCAAGAACCGAGCAGTTGTCCGTGGAAGGAAATGTGCAGCTTATCTGTGCTTAGCCCCAAGTGTCCAAAAGGACATGGTAAGACAAAGAGTAGGGGCTGCTGTGAAGGCTGCTGCCTCCATCATACATGCCTGAGCAGGATGCTGTTCAATATAAACCTTTAAAAGAAGTAGATGGCTGCATCTGGGCAGGAAGGCCAGTGCTTGGTCTGAGTCCTTCTGAGGGAAGTCCTCCTGAAGGCGAGCAGGAATTGCAATCTCCTTTGCACCAAAGTCTTTTTCTGAGACCTTTTATCTGGAAGGTGGAGTCCAGAAGTCTGCAAGGTCTCATGGACACACAAGGAAGCACTCAACTTCTTCTTGAATAAGAAAAAAACCCTCTGTTTACACATAGCTCTTCTGCTTAGCACATCTGGAGCACGAGAGAAGTTTGTGTTCAGCTAAACAGAGGGTTTGACCTCGCTCTTTCTGGAGGAGGATAACAATAAAAGCACTCCGCAGTTATTGCTTATGATAACAGGATCAGTAGAATTTTTCCAATCTTCCTGCTGCTGGCAAACGGTAGAAGGCAAAAGTCTTGTGGAGACAGAAGGAATAAAAGCAAAATTTCTTGCAGAAGACTGGAAAAGTTTCCCAAAGCATTTTTCTTTAAACTTAACCACATGATTTACAAGCTTATTATTAGTTCTTCCCCCCCCCCCGCCTCCTTTACATAAAAAGAGAAATTTAAGAAGTGTAGATTAGCACATTTTTGGATATCCTCCAAGCTCTCCATTCCCCTGCAGAAAGGGTTATTTTGACAAATCAAAGATCCCTTTTTGGGTGGCCTGGAGAGATGCAAATCTGTGCTCCGTGCGGCAGAAACGACAACTCCTCGAGGAGAGCTTCCCTGCGCCTCTCAGACACACAGAGAGACAAACGCAGTGCACCTTCTGATTGAGCTGCAATAAAACACTGCCTGGATGTTCCTGAGAACTCCTCCCATTTAAGGGCTCTGTGTCTGCAAGCACCCAAGGTCAGGCTGGAAGGGGCTCTGAGCACCCGATGGAGCTGTAAGTTTCCCTATTTGCTGCAGGGGAGTTGGAACAGATGGCTTTTAAGGTCCCTCCCAACTCGAATAATTATTTGATTCTATAAACATGGGCTGGGAACTGCCTTGGGTGCCACCCAGAAGCTAGCACAGCTTTCTCAGTAATGGAGCTCTTGGGAAGAATCGTGAGACCATCTTCAGTGGCAACCAACAATGAGAAGAATTTGTTTGGTGGCAATTTATTCTTCACTTTGTATTTATCTGCTGCTTATCACACGGTCCTAGTGTTTCTGCATTGCGTGATAACTTTCAAAGATGAGCAACACCTGGGGCACGCAGGACAAGTACATTTGGAGAAAATGCTGGTGATCGAAAGGAGTCGTTGTGAAGAGCAGCCACTGCAGCAGGGTGCGTGCTGCCGTGCTTATTCTGCTAGCAAAGTGTCCACTTTTGCAAAAAACCTTAGGTGCATACATTCACTCACCATGTTGGCCAACAGCAGTACAACTGGAAGTGCCCTGCTGTCACCCATGCCTGTGGCACCAAGGTAAAAAACCTAATGCCATCCATGGAGCATCCCAGGTTTCTCACCAGGTTTTGACCGAAGGGCCACCAGTGATCTCCATATATCCAACCATAAATCCTCATGGCCTCAAGGCATATGTTCACATCAAGGGATTAAAATGTGTATTGGAAGGCTAAATAGGTCAGTGGCAAAAGCACACAGAGGCAATGTAAGAACAAGTCAGACCACAGTGAAAGAAACAATTGTCCTGGAATGGAAAAATATGTATATTCACTCAAAGGAAATCTTCGTAAACAGGTTGAACAAGACTATGAGGCTGGAGGAACAGATGGGAAAATGGAACAAACAGATGGAAAAATTCTATTTCTGAAAAAAAAATTCTATTTGTAAAGCTATAGCTACTTTCAATGAATGCTTCAATGCTAGAGAGCTGAGGCATCAGAATATTCATAACAAGGCCACAAATTCATACATCTGAGATCAATAGAATGGCAAGTGTTTTAGATAGGTGAGTAAGGTGCTTCTCAAACAGCCACGTTCATTGTTTTTCCATACTTAATGCCTCTATCCGCACGGATGGTTCATTGTACTTACAGGACACTACTCACTTCAAGATTAAAAAATAACTGACAGCATTTCATCAACTATTACTGGGTAGAAAAGGAAGAAGATCACCCTGCTTTTTGCCACCTCACTGGAGGAGAGGAATGGATCTGAGCTCACCGACACCAGCAGAAAAGTCCTGCAGACGAGGGCAGGAGTGTGAGTCCTACAGCGTGAGTCCACCAACTTCATGGGGAGCCATTTCACTTCTAATAATGTCTGTCCTTGGGCAGTTGTCCTTGAAGTTATGGCGGGGAACACCCTGAGAAAAAGAGGGGAGATGTCTGATCGATGAGCAGCTTGAGCTGGGAAAGCAGTGTTAATGGGTGGGGGGGCTTTAATCCATCTGATTGCAGCTTCGCAGCTGTAAGAGAGGAGAGAAGTGCTCCACTCCTCACTTCGGGTCCTTTAAGTCAATGCTGGGCTTTTAAGGACTCTATCCCATATCTGGGTCTTAGCAGCTTTGCCCACATGTTTTTCTGCCGTATCTCTGGGACTCATAAAAGCGTCTTTAGTGCTGAAGTAAGTTCCCCTGTGAGGAGGGGCTGTCAAAGACGGACGCTAATGTCATTAGCAGGTTACAAGGGGGAAACAAGAGAGAATTTGCTGCAGATCCTCATTTCCATAATCTTGCCTCGCCATCCTGGTTGTCAGCTCTTAACCTCAAATCCTTCACCTCCAAATCTGTGGCACCGGTGACCTCGGGGATTTGCTTCCAAAGTGGTTTCTGGTTTTAGGGAAACTAATCGAGGCTTCGTGTGACAGAAGACAAACTTGGTCTCTGCACCCAAATGTGAAAGACGGGCCCAGAGTGCAAGCGAAATCTTGCAATCATTTTTTCAAGCCATCTGCCCATCTGCAGTCCCACAACAATATCCGTTCAGTGCTGGCTTCCCTCTCTCTCTCACAGGAATAAAGAAATTACCATAAACAAAGCAGATCAAGGGCCTGTTTAAGCCAAATGCAGCCCAGACACATTGCTTCAGAAGGGGAAAAAAGGAGCTGCAGGGGAAGTTTCTTCCTACCTGCCAGTGACTCCAGCGATGCCAGACACTGCAATTTGGACTGGATGTGTGCATGGGCACTTGGTTTCCAGGGTATTTCTGTGGCAATGGAAAGTGAGTGCCACAGAAGCCAAGAAAAAGTAAAAGGAAAAGAGAAAGAAAAAAGAAAGAGAGAAAGAGAAAGAAAGAGGAAGAAAAAGAGAAGGAAAAAAAGAAAGAAAAGAAGGGGGGGGGGGGGGGGGGGAAAGAAGAAAGTAAAAAAGGAAAAAAATAAGAGAAAGGAAAAAAAAAAAGAAAAAAAAAAAGAATAAAAGCAACTGAATGGTTTTCC
This sequence comes from Tympanuchus pallidicinctus, assembly GCF_026119805.1. Classification (NCBI taxonomy): domain Eukaryota; kingdom Metazoa; phylum Chordata; class Aves; order Galliformes; family Phasianidae; genus Tympanuchus; species Tympanuchus pallidicinctus. The sequence goes on along the minus strand of NW_026294791.1, from coordinate 3,126,628 downwards.
AGCAGTGCAGAAGAGAGAGAAAGAGGATGAATACAAGAAAACAGGATAATTGGGATGGACACAAACAGCCTTTTGGTCTCATAACACTTTGCATTGCATACGACAGTCTAACCATTCTGAATCATTCTGTTTATTTTGGTGTGTAAATCTATTGTGAAAAAATGCATCATCTCCAAGAGTGAGCTCTGAGTTAGAGAGTCTGCAGCAAACTGGCAGGGCATCTTGGCACAAGGATGCCCTGGAGGTAGGGAGGAGCTGGACCAGTCCCTGCGTGATACCGAGAAAGGGAGGCTCCATAATTCAGTGCCTTGGTTGGAAAACATTGCCAGAAGTCATGAAACTAAATGCTTGAGCAGCCCTTCAATGGATCAGATAGCAAGTTTTGAGAGAGAAAGAGAGAAAGAGGCACGTCTGTGCAGGGAGCAGCTTGTGCAGTGGTGGCTGCTGGGGCTGTGTGTGAAGCTTCCCAGGTGCCAAGAGGGGGGACGGAGATCTGCAGGAGCCTCAGCCTCATTATTTTTATGTTCAGCTGCCTAATTACTACGTGTCAGCTGTCTGTTGGAAGGAACGATGCACCGCGGCCTTTCGTTTGGGAATTTGTAGTGACTAATGGGCCTGGAGGGAATGACTAACGAGGAAATGTTAGAATTAGTAAATATGCATCACAGTGAGATGGGTAAATGGGGGAACGTGACAAATGAGCTCGAGGATGTGAAGGATGCAAGAGCAAAGGGCCGGCCCCCCAGGAAGCCCTGGGACCCACTCAGAGGGAGGGGAGGGTGGGTGTAGCAGAGGTGCAATACCTGAGAACATCATGGGCTGGTAGCAGAGACAGAGACATCCTCCAAAACCTTCCAGCCAGTGCTGAGCAGAAATGGGGGAACAAATGCATTCCAGCACCGCAACAGGACCGCAGCCTGCATCCCTGCAGGACCACAGTTGCTTCATTTGAAGCACAGCACCAATGGTGATCCTGCATCGGCCTCAGCTCCGTCCTACATCAGGACCTCATATGTGTAGAGGTACTGCCAGACCTAAATTACTGTGATGGTTTCATTCATCCTTTTCACATGCAGAAATTGCTTTCTGTTGGCTGTTTCAAAGAATCCTCCTAATTACCAGCTTTGCTGTGCACTGGTTCAACACCTGTGCTAAGGAACACCTGCAGGTTCATTCTCACAGGCAAGAACAATGGGAGACAGCATCACAGAAGGAACTGAATTTGGGGATAGTCTCTGCTATATTGCAAGAGATACATATAATTCTCAAAAAGTACAGCTGACGGGTGTTTCTGAATGGCTGGTAGTAAGAAACTTGAAGAAAACTTACTGAAACTGGTAGAATTTTCCAGAGTCCAAAACTCATTAAAACCAGTAAAATCATCCAAAGGTAGGGGAAATAAGAAAGAAAAACAGCCCTCTTCTGTTTTTGGTTTAAAATCTCATTGAGATCATCTGGCAGTCACTGGTCTGCTGCATCTGTCCATTGCCAGCATCAGCTGTGAGACATTCTCCAAGCAGCCTGCTGAGATCCTTTGTGTCAGTGTCACTGCCTTCATAAGAATAAACTGCAGATTCAAATATTCTTGAGCAGAGGGTCAGAGAAATTGGAATCACATCTGCCAAAGGATGCTGAAATGTGGTCTCATTTGCACTTGTCCGATCAAGCCCCCCACTGCACCCAGCTTTCCCATTTTATTTAAATCACAGCAACATTATTCAAATCTCACCCAATTGAAAGATGCAGCTGCTTCTATTTTTGGTGCTCCCCTGTTAGAGAATAGGAAACAAGCAACAATCCTGCCCTGTTTTTGGTGATCAGCAACATTGTGTCTTCAAGATGGTTTTCATTCATCGGAAACTGATGGCAGGGGAGCAATAGTTCAGGTGCCTCTGTCCTTTAAACACCACAGAACAGCTGTGATGCATGCTTGCTCTACTACAGATGTTTCAGGAAGCTGGGGCAAATTTTCAGGGTGCTCAGAGCTGGATCACAGATAAGCCTAGAATTATGGAATGGATCATTTTCCTTTTCCAGCATGCCTGAATGCAAAAAGAAAAATATATTTAGGGAGAAAAAACACAGAAATCAATCAGCTAAGTTATTTGATAAGATACTAAATAATCTAAGTAACTCTTGAGTTTGTTTGTGTGATGTCTAAGTCCTGCAAGGAAGTGAGGTGAGGAAGGAGTGACACAAAGTCTTTATCATTATCATTCTGTGTAGTAGCACATCTCTGCTGGCTCTGGGTTCATCTGGAGAACTAGAAAGCCAGGTGAAAGAGATGATTTTTAAAGAGCACCAAATGCACAAACACAGGGATCAACAAATGGTCCACGTCACAGCAAGACCCCAGATAGATGGAATCTTATCTCTGAAACACCAGTATTACCATGGATCACAGAATCATAGGAAAGGCTCAGAATCATGGAAGAGACCTCTAAGACCACCAAGCCCAACTGTAACATGTCCCCACTGCCCACATCCCTCAGTGCCACATCCCCACGGCTCTTGAATACCTGCAGAGACAGCAACTCCACCAGCTCCTTGGACAGTCCACTCCAGTGCCTGATCACCCTTTCTGTGCACATCCCAGCACACAACGTGGCATCTGGAGCTGAAGTTACACGTCCACATCATGGAATCCAACCACCATGGAGCTGGGAGGACGACCTGTATCTCTTGACTTTCAGAACTGATCGTTTTACCAACGGGCACCAACTGGTTGACACTTGACTGAAACAACAAAAAACCAAAATATTTATTTTGTACAATACGTACGCCCTGATTACAATTGATTCCCTAAGAAAATATTTCAATTTTACCATAACGGCTTTATTTTGAGGCTGTTCAAACAGAGAAAAAGGACTTCTGTTTTTCCACAGCAAAATTTGATGTTTTTGAATGTACTTTTTTTTTTTTTTTCAGTTGGAAATTGACAGGATGGAAAATCCACAGCTATCTCTACTTATAACACATCATGGTTAGGTGTGTGTGCATAGCACTTAACACAGCATAAAACATAACATAGCACATAACACATCCAGGTGGGTGTGCATATGGCATGGGCGCAAAAAGTAAGTTTTAGAGACAAAGTTTGAGGACACAAAAACTATTGGAAAGGAGGCTTAAATAACATTCAGATCAGATGGTAGGAAGAAAGTTGTATTTTCTTGCTCTTGGGGAAAGTTGAGACACAGCCACTGTTTGACACTGAAAACATCTGGAAAATCTTCACTTACTATCAAGCACCCAGAGACTTGGTGCAAGAAGTGATGCCACTTCTTCAACATTTTTGGGGAGCATGTAGATTTCAATAACAGCAGCAGCAGAGTTCCCCATGTGCTGTTACTGACTGATTTTCATTTTGACTCTTGTAAGTGGAGGCATTCTTCCACCCTTTTATTCAGTAAGATCTTCTAATATTTCAAATTACTCATGTTTTTTGGGAGGGATCTGTTTCTAGATGCCAACATTTCCTGCTGGAATGCCTATTCCTGGCCTGGCTTTGCAGCATGCTGGCAGCAGAATGGCCTTTCAGCAGCAAGGTGCCTCGGGCAGGGCCAGAATGAGGCGATCGCTTTGTTCCAGAATGGACCTAACTACTACCTGAGCCTAAGGAAGGAATTCTTTTTTAACAGATCACCCATAAAAGAAATAGTATTTGCTGAACACTCTGGCAGTGTCATAGTTAATGCAGACATTTCTGGTGGGGCACTGCCTGAAGTGGGTCAGCCATTGGCCCATCTGTACCTCCTCACACTGCACCTGGGTGCGATCTCCAGCAGCCCAGCTGCTGTTTCCAGTGCAATCAAAGCCGATGCAGCAGTTGACTCCTAAGATCTCTGATAGGGAGATCTCAGCTGTGGTTACCAGCTGGGCCCTGCAAGTGTCACTTTCCAAAAAAACCATCTGCTGCACTGAAGCTCCAGTAGCCAAGAATCTGCTACTTACTACCACAGAACTGCTCCAGATTTTTACAGGGGTAACCACTAGAATTTACATTTTGGGAGGGACGGAGAAGGTGGAATTTAGAAACTGTTACTTTCAGTGTTGAAAAGAAATTTTCATCTTCCTGCACTGGTCCAACGCTGTCTTTTTCTCTCCTGCTCTCTCATTGTGCTGTTTCATTTTCAGATAGATGCCCTTACCTTCCCAGAACTGTTGGCCATCTCATAGCTTTTCTCTTTTTCAGCATTTTGTTTTGTGTTTCTTACCATTGTGTTTGCCTGCAGCCTGGCTTTCTTTTTTTTCTCAGATTCAGGCTTAAAGGCAGAGACAAACCAGCTGAGATTCACATCTCCCTGGATGTTGTATGTCTCCAGGGTTGATGTCTACACTAGAGCTACTGGTCTAGACTCCCTTTGGCACGAGTGGAGAGAAATAAGTGGCCAAAGCATGATTTATCTGACCTACCTGAGGCATCTGGACTTAGTGGGATGCAGTTACTGCATTGCAAGTGTCTATTTTCCTCAATTAGAAAGCAACAGAGAAGTCAACATCAGGAGAAGACTCCTGTGTCATTGAGAGCAGTTCTTTAAATGTTGCTCATCTGCCTTTCCTTTAGGAAGATCCTGTGCCTTCACGAATGCCTTTCTACACACGTTGGGTCAAATGATCTCCAGGCACCTTCTCTCCCAGGAGGTACCACCAAGGATGTGGAAGTTGGCCTGGTAATCTACTTATGGTTGATTCCAAGGTGTTGACTTAAGTTTTCTCCATGCAAAACCTAAAAAACCATCAATGATAATATTTGGAGAGTGTGGTCTTCTGTGCGTGGGGAGGTAAGCTTCAGAATGAGGGCTTGTTTGTAGAAATTGAGATTGATCATGATGGATGAAGGACGTTTCTAGCCCAGGAGGCAGCTGGTTTCTCCGTGGCCAGATGGCCACAGGGTCCAGGCCAAACTTCTCACCTTGACTGTGCTCCAGCAGGATGATTAAAACTGACTGAACTCAGAGTTTGGCCACTATATGAATACTAAACACTCCAGAATGATTCCTAAAAATTATTGTATGACCCAGCTTGACATTTCACTACTGGGCTTGGAAAAACCTGAAGGGGAAACTGATAGTTTTGAAACAAAGGCAGCAATAAGAAGTGTTCCCCAAGAGGAAAACACAGAGTCATTAAAACTGGACTGGGATGGAGATCCTGGAATGCACCTAACATAAAAGGAACTTTTAAAACATGCAAAATCTGAGCTCAAATCTGCATCCTGATTTCAAAAAGAAAAACCACACATTTCAAAAACAAAAGCACTGGCTATAAGCTTCTCAAGAATTAATGGTTCTTCAGACTTGGCTTGGTTCTGAAGTACTGATGTTTGAGCCACCTCTATTAATTACCCATAGGCACAGCATATGATTATCCAGTATTATATCCCAAGCGACTGCCTTAAAACACAGCTCAAGTTCACCTTCTGTTAAACCTCTCCAAAACAGATGTGTGAAAACCTGTTAGCAGCAGTAATCTTTTTCAGGTTACTTTAGAAAGGCAGCTGAGCCTGGTGGCATCTCAGGAACTTGCTGCCAAGTAAATTTATGGTCCCTGCTTCGAGGAGGGGCATGGGGGAAGTGTGGGGGGGAGGGAGGGGAAGGTGGGGGGACCAGATCTATTCAAAGTGGCAGAATGGAGGTCTGGTACCTATCTGCTCTGGTTGTCTGGCATTAATCTGGAGGCAGGTGTCTGTTAAAGCTCCCAAAATCTATGGGTATCTTAGAGACAGCTGAGAGAGGACACAAGCGTGAGAAGGGAGTCAGCTCTGAAAAATCAGTCCTAGGTACGTGGTACAGCCTGAGCACCTAAAAACAGAGCTACAGAAATTGCTTCTTTACTTGAAAAAGGAAGACCTTAGATCTGTGAATAATATAAGTTTTGGGAGCCAAACAGAAGGACGAACCTTGTTAGCATAGAAAACTAGGAGAGAAGAGGAAGAGAAATAAAAATACAGGCCAGTTTGCTTGTCTATGAGGTTGACAGAAGTACATAAAACCTCTCAGGACCAAATCATCCCACCAACCAGTGCCAGCAGAACCACGTTGGTCTGCAATGCTGCAGTGAGGACTCAGCCAGAGGGAGGCTCTTCCCCAGCTCATCTGCACTTCGTTAGGACTTTGTAGACTGCTAAATGAGCACCAGACCACAGCGTGAAGGCACATTGTCTGGGCTCGGCTGATCACACTATGTGATAAAAAGGAGTGTTAAAAAAAAAATAAAATAAAAATGCTGTTCTTCAGTAAACATTGGAAAAGGAGGCTGAAGATTAATTCAAACAGTTTGGATGGCTGGAACAAGAGAAACAAGCTGAGCATTTCCAAATATGGGCTACCTTTCTCCAGCATCAAGCCAGGAGAACCTTGAGGCATGTGAGCCAACTGAGCTGCAATTCCCTTGGTAACAAGGCCTTAATTAAAAGCTAAATTGCACATACATAAAAAAAACAGCACAGGGCTCACTTCAGCCATAGAGGTCATGAAATCACAGGCAATCGTATGACAAACATTAAATCCAAAGTGGTCCAGGGAACAACTGCTCTGCACACACTCACTCAACACAAGCCACAAAAACACTTCACAAAATGCCATAACGAGCTTAAGGCTTTTAGTACAAATAATTAAAGCCACAAATAGGAACACCAAAGGAAGAGAGAAAAGGAACCACCAAGGACTCCAGTCTTCCACAGCAGGAATTTGTGCAGTGAAAATGCCAAATTAATTCTAAGAGGGACACGATACCCAGTGCCCCTGCCAACCCCAGTGTCTTGTTTCCCTACTTTGCTCCCCCTGCAAACTCTGATGATATGAACTGGAGGAAAAAGCCTCTCTCATTTCAAATCTGGCACTCATTTTGCCCTCACGTATAATCAAAACATGCCAATGAACACTTGAGTTGTTTTTCTTTAATACCGTTAAGAGCAATAACACACCATGTTCAACATCCCATCTCCAGCTGCTTTGGAGAAAAAGCAAAAAACCCCAACTCAGACACCAAACTATGCACAGGGGCTGTGGGGAGAGGAATAATTAGCTGATTCATGTGTTTCCTGCATTCAGTTTGGGTTTTATTTCCAGGTACAGAGCACTGACTTTCAGCCCATCGGACAGACCCAATGCCCCACTGCTTGCTGCCCCAAGCCCAGCAAAATAAGCATCTGATCTGGTGTGTACTGTGGCACTGAGGACGGATGCAGATGGTCCCACCTCACTGTTGGATCCATGAGGTCAACATAGTGATTTATCTCTTGGAGCACAGCAAACCATAGGGCTCAGCTGCTGTAATTTGGGGGCACTCCAGCTACAGCCATGGACAACAGCAGCAGATTCTCTTGGTTTCTGCACTGTTTTTTGTCTTTCAAGATCAGCAGCTTGCTAGGGCAGCAGTAAGGAAATCTACAGAAGTTATAACCTTTATACGTGGTAAATCATATCTGTTGTCCCCATTGGCATGTGCTGCCATACAATGAAAGGTGACATCCCTATGTTGGCATCACTCACCCCACCAATGGCATACAATGAAGGACTCTGGATTTTGAATCCAGAACACCTCTTAATAGACTTTTTCTTTTTCTTTTTCTTTTTTTTTTTTTTTCCTTTGTGCTTTGGCTGGAAGCTTGCAAGACCTTTTCATTTGAAAGAGATGCCAGCCCAAAGCTTGGCATGGTGCTTGGACGTTGTGGCACTGCCAACCGCAGGCTACTTGTAGGAGAAGTCTCTGTGTTGGGTCAGGACACTTCCAGATCCTTCACCCACAGAAAGGACAGCCTTTCCCATTGGCTTATTGAATCACCTAGGTGTGAGATGTGGTAGCAAGCTTCTAGAAAAACCAAGGGAACAGGAGAAAGAAGCCTCTCGTTGGAAAGAGCGGTGTCAAGAAACTCCAGAAACAATTTTTTATCTGCAGAAGGGAACACATCAGGATTAAATACACAAGAGAAAGAAAAATAAGCTTTTGCCAAATTTTCTGAGCTTCACAGGGTGGAAGCCTGAGCGTTGCTGCAAGCAGGAAACAACATGTGGCCATACTACTGAAATAAACAATGTACTTTCCCATCGGCCACAGAACAATACAATTAAACACAGCCACTGGCAGCAGAAATACACTTGAGACAGAGTTTCCCAAACTTCCCTTCTTCTACCACTGCCTGCATGTCATGGACGTGTTCTTTTTGCTTTGGTTTCTGAGATAGGAACAAAGCAGCCCCAGCAGCCTCATCCTGGTGCAGTACAGATCTATACAGATTTTCCTCCAAAGGTCCTACTGGTGTGGGTGCGTTCACAAAGCTGTCTGTGAAGAAGCAGTAGCTATGAGTGTTGTTCTCCATCTCTTGACGCCAAGCACTGGGCTCCAGAGGAGTTCTCCCACCCCACGCACCCAACATGAGATTGCAGCCAGCTCCTTCCCATGCGCTGGGTGCTCACACACCTCCGCCCAGAGCTGCTGCAGATGGGGATGCTGCAAAACACTGCCTGCCCAAAAAGATGCTTCGCTGGCAGCAGCATCTCATGCTGGACCCTTATTCTGTTAGCAGCAGGGGTTATGACAACACATGCCTTTGACCACAGGGAAGGGGAGAACACAGTAGGCTTGATGGGGATGGATTGGGATTGGACTTGATCTTAGAGGCCTTTTACAACCTTAATGACCAAAGACTTCTCTTCCAGGTGAAAAAGTGTTGCTTTGCTATGGGTGTGGGCTATTCCTGATGCAGATAGCTAGGAATGAGTGGAGGGAAAGGTGACTGCAGCAGAAGCAGGTCACACTCCTGCAGCTGAGATGCAGAATTAAAAATGTCCTTTTTCAGGGTATCCTTAAACAAACCCACGAGAGGAGCCAAACCGCCCCTAAACTTTCCCCCTCAGCCTGTAATTTTCAGACAACAAACCAATCCTTTCACTTCTTCCAAAGGAGCAAAGAGAAAGGCAGAGAACTGGAAAAACCCTTTATAGAAATATCAGCTGTTCCTCCTCATTCCCACCCCCAGTTCTGTTTTTTGACAAGTTAAAGTGAGGCCATAACTTATTCTGCTTTGTTCGACAGGGCTAATCACACGTGACTCTAATCACTCATGATGTTTTATTGATTTTAAGCACATTTAATCAGAAATTGGCTCCGAGTTAGATTCCTGCTAATTACTGAGAAGCAGCATTTTGAATGACTTCACAATTGGACTGCAGATTAGAATGGACAATATGTACTAAAATAATGATTCATGCATTCAGCTCCCTGGATTTATTTTGTTTATATTGGATTTTTTAATCTTTAAAGACATAATTCTGCATATGGGCAAGCAGCATTTAAAACCCTTCGTGAAATGGGTTTAATTTAACAGGCTAGGCCTCAGCCAGGGGTGGGATGTGTGGGGAACAGTTTATCCCCTGTAATTCTTCTCTGGAGGTCACTGGAGGGGCTTGCCCTTGGTCTCACCACACATGGGTGGTCGATGCTGTGGTGTGGGGCCCCTTTGGCATTCCCACCCCACTGAATTCAGTCTCCAATGCCCAAATCACGCTTCCTCAACCAAGCTTTCAACAACAGAGGGTCCAGATATTCCCAGAAACATTTATCAACCCAGTATATACTCTCTCACTGTAGATCCTTGTCATCCCCTGGTAACCGATTCATAGTTTTAATAGTGACAGGCATCTTATCCCATCAGTGCCTATGTTGGATACCCATGGCATAGAGACTTCCAAGGGAAATTTTCCATGCTCTGAAACATCTGTGGCCAAGCACGGGCAGTTTCCCACTATGCAAAGCTTCCACTGCACCTCAGGGAACACCAATCCACAGAGCCACAGTGGAGCTGGAGGCCAGCAGGCAGCCAGGGCAGAGACTACCATCAATGCACACCAGTAAGAAACTTGCCTTTTACACGAGAACAGAAAATTTTCCATTTCCCTCTATGCTATTTCATTTTGGCTTAAAGAAACAAGAAGCCGCACTGGGGAAGGCTCTCCAGCTGAAAAGGTTTCAGCTGAAGTTTTCAAGTTTTCAGTTAAAAAGTCAAAATTTTCCAAGAATTTTTTTTTTTTTTTTTTTTTTTTCCCCTTCAAAACAGCACTACTAGGAATGCTTGCTGCAGTCTTGCCAGCCAATGGCTTTCACACAAAAACAAGCCCAAATTCAGAATGATGCACAGAATACCCTGTGATAACCAGCGTCTGAAAAGCAACAGCTCTGAAGTCTCCCTTTCTGCTCCCACACTCCTTTCCACAGGTCTGCGACACGATGGTGCAGTGGGTGGAACTCGCTCACAACTGGTGTGAAACCTCACTTTCACAGAAAGCTGGGAAATTCACCCTAGAATCACCACTGGCCTCCAAGGAATGAGCCTATGGCTGTCAAACGATGGAGATATTTATTTAAGCACAGTTATACTGCTTGGATATAAAACAGCGAGAAGCTTCCCTTTAGGAAAGACTCGGTCACTATAAATGCAGCAAATAATTCTGACTTTTGTGCTATCCTACCCCACAGCCTATCCCATTCCCTCTGTGCCACTCCATTATCACTGCAGAATAGGATTTAGAGCATGACGTAGGGCAAAGGGATAACCTCTTACGTTGCAGAAAGGAAACATCTCTTTGAATTAAGCCCCTTTAATCTTTCTTTCTCACCTACTTCCACTCACTGTTTTGTTTCCTTTTCAGCTCTTTGAGTTGTCTTTCATTCTTTCTTTCCTTTGCATAAAATCCACACTGATCAAATACGTTCTGCAGAAGCAATCCATCAGCATTCCCTGATGTGCCATTGTCTGCATCAGCACCAAAGCCTGCAGAGGAGATGTGTGTGATGGAGGGCTCAGGTTCTGCCCTGTCTTCACACCTCTCTCCCTTATATCCCTTCCAAATTGGCTTCGAGGTCTTCAGAAGGACTTAGAAAGATGCAGAGTAGCATTGCCAGTTTACCTTGCACTGAAAGGAGCTGTGCAACCTATAAAGCTCACTGTTTCCAACATTTTTGGGTGTAGGTGTTCACAGCCCTGAAACGTGTTGTTTCAGTAGTTTTCTGAATGGACACAAGTGTCAGGAAAAGAAATTTGCATTCTTCTACTCACTGGTGACTCCAACTTCAGAGTCTTCAGTGAAAAGTACAGGCATGAAATTATTCTGAAGTTACAGCACCTACAAGACTTTTAGCAGATGGAAACCTGAAAAAAGATTACTTCTCAGATGCATTGCTCATTTGTTCAGAGCGATTAGTAGATGTAAAGCCAAAAATAGACACTTTTCCTTTGATCCTTTCCAGTTGGATCCTGTGAGTAAAGACCCAAAGCACGTCTTCATATTCTGCACTCAGAAATACTCAGAAAGTGCTGCAGCCTCCCCTCGAAACCCCACCAGCATTTCACATCTCACCTACAACACTGTATGTGGAGATAAGCCCCATCAAAGGACATCAGTGAGCACCAATGCGGCCCAACCCCTCACATTTTTCATCCTCCTGGGGAAAAGAAATCACAGCCAGGCTCACTTAGAGAACGGAACGCGTCTCAGTGATGTGCTGGTACTGTTCTCATCTGGTTATTTAATCATCTGTTAAAAAACTGCCCTGAAATGAGCAACGGATGTCCTTGCAGTCTTCTGAAATCCACAGCCCTCTCTCTGACACTGCTGGTGCTGAGATTAGTCCTTGATATAAAGCCTAATGCAAAGCGTGAGGAAGAGAAGTGGTTTCTAGGAGAAATGGATGGAGAGCCACAGCAGGAGCTAAGGAGGCATAGGAGGACAGAGGGACGGGCGTTGCTGCAAATCTTCAGCACTACCAAAATGACCAAGAGACAACAGGGGCTCCAGCATCTCTGCTAATTGCTCTGAAAGAGAGGTGATCCTCTTAGGGCATAAAGCTGGCTGAGCACAGAAAAGCACCCCAGCACCTCTGCTGAGCGACTAACCATATTTAGATTCCTGAAAGCTGGGACTCACACTGCTGTACAACCCTTGTAGCAAAGCTTTAGCATGAAAATATAATTCCAAACACAACTAGAAACAAACATTTCCTCCACCCCACAAGGGCACACACTGGGGCTTGTCGATGGATGGCAGTGCTGCCCATGCTGGGCGCAGCCTGCTTCCAGCTGTACATTTAACAAGCCTCCTTCTTTATGCTTAGCATTAGCAACGATATCCTGCACTAGAGATTAGGGCTAATGCTGTACATTATTTCCAGCAAGGGATTAATTAAATCTCAACATTTCTGAGAGGTGGCCGGTATAAAGGAAGCCATTCATTTCAATGAAAACCAAGTTAGCAACAAGTTTCTCATTTCTTCCTAAAGTTACTCCATGATGGAATGACACATAAGCTGCTAACTGCCTCTTGCAAATACCTTAAATGCAGAATAATATATCCAGCAGGGACAGTGCCTAAAAGTGGGGAGCAGGATGTCAATAGCCAGTGTCTTGTGAGTGGGAGGTTTCCCCCAAAAAGGGGGTAGCTGCACTCAGAAAGCCCCAAAACTCAGCTAAACCCCAGGTTCCCTGGGGCTCTTTTCAGGCAATAGTTCCCTGGTTTAAACAGATCCCCCTGATCACATTCATACTTCTATGGACAGACCTAGGAATCGTGGAGGAACTGTTCCCATCACCATGGGGGTATTTCCGTGGTGCCTCAGCTTTTTCCAGAGCAGCTCGAAGAGCTGAAGCTGCTCATAACCACTCCATTCTCTTTCTCAAAACTTGCTCTTTCTTGTCTGGGTTTGTTTAAACTCACTTTTTTAGCGTTCACCCTCATTCTGCTTTCTGTCATCAAAATCCTGATTGCAATTTTGAGGGCTTTGGAGACCTACAAGGTTTCCACAGCTCTACCTAGTATTAGAAGAGACTGTTGCCCACCTGAGTTTCAGTACTAACGCACCTGTTGCCATGCTGAGGAAAACCAGGAGCATACACACAGCCTTACACAAGGACTTTCTTCCTTCATAGCAGGAAAACAGGCTCCAGGACCATAGTCACAAGGTGGATGTGACAGGAGAACTGTAACTGGAACACCAGGAGCTTGCATTTCCAGCTTAGGGGCTGGCCAGATTTGAGACCATCTCACTTGTCACCCAGGTGTCAGGGGCTGGGTAAAACCTTGGGTGTGAGTAATGGGGATTTAACACACCTGCAGGCAGGAAAGACAAAGCCAAATCCTCTGCAGGCTGCAGCAATGTGGCTGCTTTATTGGCTCCCTTTTGCTGATCCCTCCTTGCAAACACATCCTTATGCTCCCTGAGGGATGGACACCTCTGAGTCGTATGAAGCTGCATTTCACAGCACTATATTTTGATATTTGATCATTTAGATTTCCACAAGCTATTGGTGAAAGGACCACAAGGCTAAACTTGCTTACAGGCTTCACAAAAACTGCCTTTTGTTCAGACAGGTAGCATGGGTTGAAGTATGACCATTCCCCAAAGCAGTGCTAGTGACACAATAACAATGTAATAAACACCCTAAGTCTGTAAACAAATAAGAAAACAAAACTTTAATAAATAATAATAATATAAAAGCTGGAAATGTAAAAGCCCTACAGGTGCAATAGTAACTGGGATTACTCATGCATTTTGTGTCCAGTGGGAGTGATGTTTCCATCAGTGCCATTGCACAGTAAAGCTGCAAAACTGGCAGTTTTTGCAAAAAGCCACGAGATGGCGATGCAATAGAAATTTCCATGGAGAGGAAGAGCGTGAAGGATGAAGAGGAAGGCCTGTGTGCTGAGGCAAAGTAAAAGACACTTTCACAGCAATGGGAGTTTGACATTATATTCCTCCTGGTTGTTGTTTTTTTCTTTTTTTTCCTCCTTTTCCTTTTCCTTGGGCTTACGTTGGTTCATGTATTTATTGTGCATTTCTTTAAAGATCCAGGGTGAACTGCAGCCCTTTTGAGTTTGTTGCATAATGGTGATATAAAAAGAGCATTCTTCCCTTCTCTAGCAAAACACCCCAAGAGATATGTCAGTCATTGATAGCTGTGCAGAAAGAAATGTTGACACAAGTGAAAAATTAATTAAGATTTTTAATTAAAATACAGAGAGGCGTGGAGAATGGAGAGACAGGGATGGGGTCTCAAGGAGCAGCACGTGGGGCGGGCGTTTGAGAGCAGCCTTTCCAGTTTGCCCTCTTTGTCCTCAAAAGCCATCCTTACCTACTGCAGGGCAATGTGAGCATCTCACTGAGTCCCACAGCGCTGCACAGGGGACTGCAGCCCCATATGTGGGGAGCAATGGCTGTGCAGAACCCAAATGATGCACATAATATGTATCCTTACACATGTTTCTTACGGGTCCCTTCCAACTCAAGATATTCTTCTATGATTCCATGTTATTTATATTTCTCTTTGTTGAGTCGGATGAGTCAAAAGCACCAAATGTTGAGCAAAAATTCGATTCGGATTTGACCAAATGCAATCAAACTTCTCTCATCAAAAGTAGCCTTGCAAATTAAAACTCCAATCTGCCCTTTAAGTCACTGCCTGAAAAGGGGATGGTGGAGAGTTTGTGGAGATTCATTTTCCCTCTAGTTTATATATAACTTGCTAAGCTTTTTATTTTTCAAATGAGCTTACTATGTCCAATTTAAGTCAAAATTTAATGATCCCTGTAGTAATTCATTTAAGGATACAGCTTCAATAAACGCTGTGGCATAAGTCAGGGAATAACTGTCCTTGTCCGCGGTGCAACAATTAATCACCTTTATTAAAATTAGGACTGGCGGAGGAGATTTGCATAAAGTAAGAAGAGTTGGAGCCTTCTCAGGGCTGCTCAGCACCATTCAGACTGAACTTGTGGACTCTCTTCCCCACATGTTGGGTCCTCTTTCTCTGTGTACTCTGGGAGCATCCATGCCCCAAGTGGTTGGAATGGCTCATGTGTGATGATCCAAAAAGAGTTAAAAAGGATCAACATCCTTAGCACAGTCCAGGAACTTGCAAAACACTTTTGGAAGGAAGGGGATGTGGGAAACTTCCTAATTGGGAGTATCTCCATGCTTTGGTGTAAGGAATTTTCTGGGAGAGGTATTAATTGGAGGGACCACCTGGAGGTATTTTATGTTATTTTATGTTTATGTTATTTTATGCCTACGTTCTCCCCAGCGCAGCCCCACAGCTGTTGCTCAACACAGCTTCACCCCATCTGCAGGTCAGGGACAGCAAAAGGTGCTGGGGCTGCCCCAGTGCAATGACCCTGCATGTAGTGCTGGCCAGCCAGCAGGGACCAATTAGATCTCTGGATCCAATTAGCTGCAGCTGTGATTTGTGTGCAGCCCTCTGTACATATGGCTGGGCTGAACTTTCCCTCAGTTTCAAATGTCCCCCTGTAACGCAGGCAAAATGGGAGGAAGAACCATTTGTCTCTTTTTTTTGAGAGTCTTTATGATGATGGACGGTGAACCTTTTACATCATTCACCAACTTGCAAACAAATTAACTACCTTCATCACCTTCCCCTGATAGCCGAGCTGGCAAGCACCGGCCCAATGTGCTGTAATGGGTGCAGAGAGGAGGGGATGTGGGTATTTCATTGGATATTATCAACCAAGTTTTCTGGAATTAAAATATAAGTGAAGTCAGATGCTGTGGCTTAAGTGTCCATGCATTAACCAAGATGGTTTCAGGCTCATGTAGCCATTTGGGCTCTGGCCATTTGATGAGGACTGGGAATTGTTACTCATTCTAATGAATGTTGGGCATCCAAATCCCTTTGGCGGGACTGAAATATTTCACCCCTAATTTCTCTGTGCTCCTCACTGCTTGTGGGGCCAACTCTTATAGAGAGCTCCAGGAAGTCCATTCTAGCGTTGCTGGTATTACCCACACTTGGTTTCCTCAAAGAGCTCGGAGCATTGAATCATAGGATCATAGAATGGTTGGATTGGAGGTTTCAACCCCTGACATGGGCAGAGTTGCCCCCCACCAAATGTGGCTGCCCAGGGGCCCATTCTACCTGGCCTTAGGCACCTTCAGGGATGGGGCATGGAGCTGGGTGGCAGGCAGAGGAGTGGTGCTGGCTCCTTCCTCCCCATCAATGATTCCAGCCCAGAAATAGAAGATAACAGAGGAGGGCACCAGTGGAAGATGCAAACGCTTTACAAGGTGCTTTAGAAAAAGAAGTTGTCTATCTGGAAAGTATTAAAAAGTCACTGCTGGAGGAAAAGCCCCTGTATGCAAACAAATCCTTGAAAACATTGCTCAGGGTAGAAAGTCTAGAAATGAGACAGGGAAATATTTTATTGCATAGTAAATAATTCAGTGTCTCTGTTGCCTGCATGAATTGGAAGTGAAGTTACTGTGAGAATTAGGAAAGCAGGAGAGCGGCTGGTATTGACATGGCATTGCTCTAGGTTCAGGTTCTGGAAAAAAGAGAATTTCTCCCTGTTTGGCTGAGAAGAACCTGGAGAGGACCCATCCCTCTTCCTTCTGCTGATGGGCAGCTCAGTTTGGGCAGTGCTGGCTACAGGCAGGAAGAACCACACGATGCTCGCTGCGGAAGTGGAAAATTCAGCACAATTAAACTCGGTCCCTGGAAGAAGATCAACATGTTTGCAAACCCAGCCCAACTGCTGAAGTTACAGTAGCTGATCCACAGAGAGGAAGAATGGTTTTGTGGTTAAGGCACTTAAATGTGATCTGAAAAGTCTGGGTTTAATTCCATCAGCCACAGCCTCCCACACACTCTTGGACAAATTGCCTGATGTCTTTCTGCCCAGCTCACTGTAGAAGAGGAGGGAGATCGCTCTTCCTTTCAAAACACATAATCCTTTCCTCAAAGATTTTCC
This sequence comes from Tympanuchus pallidicinctus, assembly GCF_026119805.1. NCBI lineage: Eukaryota > Metazoa > Chordata > Aves > Galliformes > Phasianidae > Tympanuchus > Tympanuchus pallidicinctus. Next base: position 3,109,871 of record NW_026294791.1, on the reverse strand, counting down.
CACTGCAGCTACATTTTCACATTGCAGACTGAAGCAACAAGTTCCAGGAGCACAGCACCTTGACAAGGACAGCAGCGTTTTAGTCTCTTTTGTGGAAGGAGCTGAATTCTGTGCATAACAGGAGCCCGTATTATATCCACAGTCTGCTCTTCTTCCCGGGTTGGGATTTGAAACCAATTCCTGCTTTAGAAAAACAAATCACAGTGCAAAACTGGCTGAATTAACTCAGCAGACCGCCGTCGTGAGCACAGAATGCCCCACATGAAAGTCCTCTCCAGCCAAGAACTGTCCTTTGGGAACTTGGCACTCCTTCCAGGCTGCGTGTCAAGGAGACCGAGTAACTTTACATCAACACAACATGGATTTTCCTTCTACCAAACTACTATGCAATCTGTAATTTTTAACCTCACAAGTTTGAGATTGTACCTTAACATTTGCAAGAAGCAGATGGCTTCTGCATACTGCCAACCTGTTGTTACAAAAGCATCTTCCAAGAATTGTTTTCTACCCACAGTCGCTAACCATAATTAACCTTTCATATGATTTAATAAACAGGAAAAAATATTTGCCATCTCATATTAATAAAGAGAGCTCTTCAGGACATTTTTTCCCCCCCTCCTAGAACAGAGAGCTGTGGAAATTTTGTTGTGCTCTCATTCTATCAGCTTTTAAACTCTTTAGGGATGCAGCTCACCTATGCAGATTAAAGCTGTAGAGGACGGCATAACAGCGGATGCACAAAGTGCCTTCAGGCACAACACAAAATGACCTCTTCTTGAGGGGAAAAACAAACAGGGAGGAGTGAGAAGAGCTACTGTTGAGCCTGGAGAGAGATGCAGCCCCAGCGTTACCCAGGGAGCCAGCTGCCTCTTCCACCTTTCCCACTCATGTGATTTTTATGCCTCGTGTAGCTCTGAGTGGTAATAATGGTCCTGTAGTGCTTTGACCTTTTCAATATTCAGGAACTTTCCTAACCATTCATTTTTGGATGGGGAGCTGTTCATATATGCACCCAGCAGTGACAGACACCTCCCAAGTCCCTCTGAGGGAGCTAAGCGCAGAGTTGTATTATTGCGATGATTTCACTAATGAATGAAAATGAAGATGTTGGCTGAGACTTTTCTCATATTACGTGGGAAATTAAATGACAGAAGTAAGTGAAAAGCTGGCACGGGGGACCCAAGTACGTCTCTCAGATCCTGATGGGTCTTTGCTTTGGCTTAGGACATCAAAGGCTTTCTGAAGAGCTCAAACTATAAAGGAAATATTCTCTTGGCTTAACCAATTTCCATAATGGGGATTAGGGAACACTGCTAGGACAGGAGAACTTCCTTTTTAATTAGTGCTTCTTGTAACTATTGAATGGTCACCATCACTTGGTGTGATAATGCACCCTTGATATTACAAACACAATTACGATAACCGCTTGGCTATTAAAAAAGCTATCACGCACACAAGGACTGTTGTGTTGCTTGAGCTGCAGCTCAGAACTGGCTCCAGGAGATGACTTGGGGTTTCCTGTCATGCCCTGGTCCTCCAGGTACAGCGGAACTCACAGGATGCTGTTTCATCCCTGTTTGCATATAGATATGACGTCAAGATCAAAAAGAATCAATTTGAATGAAGGTGGATGCACATAAAATTGAAGCAAATCTAAGGAGAGTGACTCAGGAGGTGGAAACCAGGAATGGACAGCTGCATGATTAGAAAAGCTAAAAAAAAGGGTTTTGTTTTCTGAGGCAGTTATTTTCTTACAGGTGTTGTGATCTCCAAACTTATACTTGATAACAGTAGAAGTGAAAAAAAAATGCAAATATGATTATTTTAATATAAATGGTTTAATAGAAATGGTTTCTCTTTCTGCTGCTTCTTGTCCTCCGTTTAGCTGTTCTGTTTGTTAGGTCCCGATTTCCCTGCAGAACTGTCCAAATCACTGCTCTGAGCACTGCTTGGATTTGTTGGATTCAGCCCAAATCTCCAGGACAAACATTTTGCTGCCACAAAGCCCCAAAAGCCCCCTGCAACTCCTATCATTGCCATGATGGCCAAATTGAGCTGGGGGATGGGGCTGGGCAATGTGGGGAGAACGTGCTTCTATCCAGAGATGAGTTGAGAAAGATCTGCGGTACTCTGAAGACAGCAAAGTCTATGCACAACTTTGCCATTGCTGTGGCCCCTCTATTTTAAAGGTATTTACTTCTATGGAGTAAATGGAATGTTTTTATCCCTCTTGCAGCTGCAAGATAGGAAGAGCTCTGCCACTTGCCCAAGTTTGGAGGTGTTGGGCAGAGGTTTGCTGCTTGATCTCTCAAACTACAGCTTCCATCAGTAACCATTGCTCCCAGCCCTCCCCAGCTCTGCCCCAGCTTCTCCAAGCCAGGGGAAGGAATTGCTGTCTCCCACTATTTTATCCTAAATCTCATCATCTTTGAATTCTTTTTTAAACTCCCTCTCTCTGAGGAATTTTGAGGGTGTGGGAAGCTACATTTTTATTACAAGGAAAATTAAGCAATTGGCAAGAGGCTGAAGAAGAAACACAAGAAACCCTAATGTTCATAGAAAGAATTGAACATTTTAAAAAACCTGCTGCTCTGAGGGTCATCTCCTGATTTACATGGGGTGACTCATGATTTTCAAGCACAGTTGCTGGGCAGACCTCACAGATCGCCGCCTATGTGTGAATACTAATTTCCAAACGCATTCAGCTCCCCATCAGATGCTGAGGAGCACGGGGCGTTTTCGTTTTTTAGCCCTGTACATTAGCCAAATGAAATCAAAATAAATATCAACGAAAACACTGCCTGGGACATAAACCCATCCATTTGCAGCCCGGCCATATGCCTGCTCTACGAGGCGCCGGGTTCCGCTCTGCTCTGGCTCTCTGCTGCCAGCCCCAGCAGGCACTGTGCCCCGATGTGCTGGGGTGCGGGAGCTCATTGCAGGGCCTGGATGTGTTCTCCTCTCCCCATGCACCTTCCTGAGGCTTATTCCTGCCTGCAGGCAGCTTACTGCTGCCCAGCTCCAACCTTGGCACCGGCACTGCTGCTGTAGGATCAGCCCCGCGGCAAAGTACGGTTGCTAAGAGGTGTTTCGTTCTTTGATTATCGTCGGACAAAGAGAAAGGTTTTTGTGCCCAGGGAGTTGTTTCATGGGGAGGCCAAATGTTGGCTCGCTCGCTGTGCATCTGCATTGCTGCCACCGCGTGTGCAACCTCCCCGCAGAGCCATGCACGGAACTCAGGATGAATAAAACACAGCACAGATCTCAGGATGGAAGAAAAAGCAACCCGATCTGTGTCATCTCATGAGCAGAAATAGTGATTTCTGCTTTCAGAACCGGTCCAGTTTGGGGCAATGCGATTAGAGATTCAACGTTTTCCCACTCATTATTATTTAGCTCCCTCATTTGAATGCTCAGGTTGGAGGGATCGCTTGGAAATTACACACGCAGCCAAATTTCTTCCTTCCCCTTTGACAGGGCAGAGCTGATGGTTATTGTTCTTTTCTAGCGGCATTATGCTGTCCTTGATTTTTGTTTCAAGCAGTCTAATGGCATGATGTCAAATCCTGCTAATTGGTTTAGGATTAAAATGCAGGGCCACATCACTCTCTTGATTAACCAGCAGCAAAACTGCTTTTGTCTAACGATCGTTTCGGAGGAGAAAGAAAATAAAGCACGGAAAGGAAGCTTTGGGCTTTTGTCAGTAAAATACATAGGAAACAGCTTTTTTGGGGGGAAAAAAAAATGCCACAGCACAGCCCAGTAAGTTTTGACTTGTAGCAGCTGAAAAGCAGCAGTGCTGGGAAAGATTGCAAGAACTGTGCTTTCACCCAGCATCAGCATCCCGTGCATCACTCCAGAGTGCTGCATCCATGGCTGCAGCTTGCAAGAGTTAATGAAGATGACTGAAAAAGAAGCGGGGATGACTCAGTCCCAGTTGTGTCCCTCTGACATCAAAATGGCTCCAACCCAAGTGTTTGCAGCAGCAGAGTGAGGGCAGACCTGCTGGAACCCAGCACAGGGTCAGGCAGGGGGATTTCACTCTTTGGGGAGTGAGGATGAAGGATTATTGCAAGGGGAAGGGGGCTTCAAGTTGAAACACTGACAGCAATAACAACCTACTGCTTCACGAACCACTGCCAAAAACAAAACCACACCAAGAATCTCACCAAACTACCCCCAAAACTGTCCCCAGCCAGCTGAAGGAGCTCATTTCCAGGGAAGTGGGTGCATGATTTGCCACCCACAGCCCAGAAAGTCTGAAAGGACTTCAGGACTGAAGTCTTCCTGAATGCTGCTGAGCAGCCCGGCTCCTCTGGGGGGGTGCAGAGGACTTTATGGGGTGGGCAGTGATGCCTGCGGCATGCCTTTGATCCTGGCTGCATGAAAGGCAGGGAGTGAGCTTTGAGAAAGGGAAAAAAAAAAAAAAAAAGAAAAAAAAAGAAATAAAAGGGCCCTTCCCACCTACCTGCTTGCATTCAATGGGAAGCTTTATAAGCGCTATAATAGGGGTTTGTGTGTTCCTGCTGGGATTTGTTCTGCTCAGCTCCTCCGGGATGCTCAGATGGGGCAGCGTGGTGCCGGCCCTCCCTGCTTCAAACAGAAATCAAGTCTGCTTTTTTTTTCTTAACTTATTTTTTTCTGCTACAGAAAGCACTGCCCCACACACACATTGCTCTGGCACAAAAGTGACGGTGGCCAGGACTGCTGCAAACAAAAGTAAGCTTTCCTCTGGGCTTTCACAACAGCGTGGTTAATCCCAGTGCTCCCCAACACAGCATCAAATCAATCAAACCCAAACGTCCCCGCAGCAACCACCCCACCCAGCATGGGCAGCAGCCCCATCTCAGCCCAATTCTGCAGCCTGGAGGTAAAGCATCACTGACTCCAGAGGCCATTCTGCTGCTCACCTGCTCTGTGACCAGACACAAAGCGGGTTGTATTGTATGCACTGCCAGCTTTGGCACAGAAGAGGTGACATTTAACAAAGGCGACGCTCAAGAAGGAGCCCGGTGTCAGCACCAAACAGGTACAAAAAAAGCTGAAGTTCTTGGCTGTTGTGCAAGGCTTTCTGCTTTGCAAACTACGACAGAAAGAGTGGAAATATGTTTTGTCTGCTTTTCCCTGACTCTGGGACTCCAAAGCAGGAAGATGAGAACATCCTGCACACATGTTAATTAGTCATTCCTGAAAACCAAATGTCACAGCGCTCATATTTAATTCCAAGAACAGACTGATGAATATGTACGTACCGTTATATTTCATTTACATACTCTGGGATTTGTTAGGAGACGCCTAATAAAACCATCTAAAATGAATTAGGTCCTATCCTACCAACATTTATTTTGAGTACACATATATCAGAGTAACATTCCCAACACTGTAATGCGAATTTTTTTTCACAGGAGCAAAATACATATATTACATTTCATAAACGTAGAATGTGAGTTCAAGCTTCTAAATGGGATATTATTTATATTGATGCAGCAAGCACACAAAAATGTGGCACTCTCCTGTCTTCAGCTTCTGCGTTCGATTCCATTTCTTTAAACCTGATTTCCTCCCCCATTCCCAGAGCAGGCAGCATCCAGGTAGCTGCAAACCAAGAGTCCTTCCAGCTCGAGGGGCCTCACAGGGATTTTTCCCCTTGCAAAGAACAACCTGGTTTGCAGGTGAGGGAAAATACAGCGTTTTGGCTTTCCCTCTTTCCTGCCCAATGCCACACACCCCAGGGACAGGAGCAGGCAGGCACATCACCCATCCTGCAGGGCTGGAATTCAGCTCATTCTGCTCAGAAGGTCTGGAACAAATCTGGCGCACCCACCCCACACTGTCTGGTTGTAGGGCCGAGCAGTGGAAAGCAGTAAAATCTCATTTCAGTCTATAAAAACCTGCAGAGATATTTGGAATGTGCAGAGGGAGCAGATCTCCCGAGTAAAGCGGGGCGATGATTAAAATAGGCACTTTTGGGAGCGTAACTGCAATTTAAATACTGCAGCTTTTGTTTGCAGAGGGTTACAGAGTGGCCATGGTTTATATTCCGGTGACAGTCACACAACTGCAGGGGCTGTTATGGGAGCTGGCGGCAAGAACATGTGGTTTCAATCTAAAGTCTTCAACTTAGAGGATCGGCGTTACTCCAGCAAAGATATTGCCAGTGTCTCTGTGAGTCATAATTCTAAATCATCAGGAACCTGAACGCTCCTCATTAAATGATTAGAGAGAACGGTAATGAAAAAGCTAAAAGAAAGGATAAATATACGGACGTAGAAGCAGCAACATCTATTTTCAAAGCGGAAAAAAATATGGCCGCCCTGACAAAGGACAATAAACATATCAAACTAATTCACTTTTTTTTTTTTTTTTTTTTTCAGCAGAGAATGTAACCTTAATAAAGCAGCAAATTTTAGATGGCAGAGCATGATTGCAGCTCTTCTGGACCAGGAAAGGAGGTTTCCCATAAACAGGTTATTGCCACAGATCCCGGTCCCAATTAACTCTATATTTATGCCCCACTTTCTGAGAAGAAAGCAATCCCTGAGTCAGGATGCTTGTTGGGGAAGGTTTTAGCTGGGCTGTCAGCCCTATTTCCTTACTGTGAACTTTGCACAACTGTCTCAACTCAACCTCCCAACCCCAAACCCACGAGGAACATTAAACCCTGGTGGGGACACACTGTGCCCCCATGGAAGGTGAGAGAATCTCCGCAGATGAACACTCAGTACGGCTTTGCCAGGTGTTTCATTGACAACAAGCCACTGTTGGGCTGGCTTTTAGCCCAGTTAGATCAACCTTTTTTTTTTTTTTTTTGACCAGTTTTGACCAGTCCTGAAATGGGATCATGGTTCCCGATATACTGCTGTCAAACTGCTGATACCTCGTGCTTACATGAGCTGCACTGGATGTGCTGCAGTTCCAGTCTCTCAGTGCCCATTTGGGAGCAAAAATGTAGAAAACAAAATAAAGAAGACTGGAAAAAAAGATGGCTAGATCTATTGGCAGAGGCATTACGTAGTGTATATACAAATATAAACACATGAGATGCTGCAGGGGAGAGAGCCTGACTCTATTGATACATTGGCAAGAACGCAGGGTTATATTTTAAATGTGGAAAATAACGTGGTGAGTCATCTTCCACACGCCGGCTTGTGATGCTCTTCCCTTTCTGCTCTGACCCAGGAGGGCACCGCACACAGCCTGAAAATAGGCAGCAAGATTTTAGGCTCCTTCACAGGTGATGCAGAGAGAAGATTTTAGGGAGCACAGTGTCTGGCTAAGGGTAAGCATCATTTTCTCTTCTTCCCACCAGTCTCCTGTCCCTATCCAATCTTGGCTATCTAATGTAAGCCATAGGGCCTTTTGTGAACTACCACCACACTATGTTCGTGTTTAGGATATCAGTGACAATCTTTTTTTTTTTTCTTTTCTATTTGCACATTGCAATTTGATGCAGAGATGCCCCCAAACCCGCCTGCTCTCTGTTCTCCCATTCCAACAGCCACAGCCACGCATGGGATACCACGACCGAAGGGCTTGGCGTGAGCCTCAGCTTGACATCAGAGAACAATCCCTTCTTATTCTGCTTCCATATGCATGTGGATTGTGTAATACAGCAGTTACACAACAGTCAGGACTTCAGCACTTTCACTATGATTGCTTTTTAATAATTCCTCCTTCCATGGAAATAGAACTGAAAGCCCGATGCAGAAACATCCCTAGGGCTGCTTGGTTTTACCCTGTCCTTAGCACAGCGGTGAGACAACTCCAGGCACTCTGCAAGTTGCACAGCCCCTGTAAGATGGATGTTTATGCAGCACCACAAGCACCTTTGGTGAGCTCACACAAGCTTTCCCTTGGATAATTTGTATGACAGAGAAGCTACGGGGAGGCAATACCTTTGGAATGGTTGATTAGAGGAATATTGCTCATACACGCAAAACATAACATTTTTAATCCCATCCTCATTTCATTTTTAAGAAGAATAAATGATCTCTGTATCTTGGCACATGCATCATTTTGAAATGGAGCCATTACTCTGGACAGCTTTTTCACAATGGCTCACATAATACGGCATGAAAATCATGTACGACTCCTGCATTCGAATCTCAGAAGGAAAATAAAAGGCAGTTAAATTATAATGCAAGAACCAAGCTATGAATGGATGTTGTACTCAAAGAGTCTAATGTATGAGAGGGGGAAATGACAAGATTTTTTTTTGCCGTTCTAGATATTTTACCCCTGCAGCAAGCTCAACTGTCACATGTTTTCAGAGAGGTCAAAAGTAGTCTATCTGTCTTTTTTATGCAAGTTTGTGAAAGGAATCTCTCCTCGTGGAGTTTTACAGGAATTGACACGATAAACCTAAATGGCTCCTTTACAACTGTTAGGGTTTTCTGTAAACACATGCTGTCCTGCCAGCCAACCAGCTTCCAACCCGGGTGCTGAGCACAGCAGATGGTCCTCCCTGCCGATACGCACGGTACTAATTCATATTTCAATACACAGCTTTGCTGCATAAATGGAGCCGCAGCATCTCACAAAGTTTTTAAACTCCCAGCCACCAGTGATTTTGGGGTTTTGAAGTTGGTGGCACAGGAAGGTGCCAAAGATGAGGTGACCAGCTGTAATGTGAATTGATGCTTTGGAGCTGGTTGTGGTGCTGTGATATGTTGTAAACATGAGTCCTGCAGTGCGGCGTCTCATGCCAGATGGGAACCATGGCATGGCAGAATTAATAGAGAGATAAATGCAAAAGCACCAACCACAAGTCCTGAAAGGTGGACACTGTGGGAAAGGTGAGAGCTGATGATAAAACAAAGCTGAAAAAGGGACTTGCAGCAGTCCCGGTAGAGGCATGTTGCCATTAGCATTGCCATGTCAGATGCTAAGGGCTTTCATTGTGAATGCAGATTTTCAGGATGCATGCAGGTCTTTGGGATGCATCCTAGGGAGATGGTAAAGTTACCATCCGTGGGGGTTTTCAGGAAAAGAGTAGATGTCACACTGACTGACATGGCTTGATGGGCGCAGTGGGGATGGGTTGGACTTGGTGATTTTAGAGGTCTTTTCCAGTCTTTAGGAGTCAATGATCCTTTGGTTCTATGTTATAATGCAGTATCTCAGACAGCTCTGCCATTCTGAATGTGTGCAGGAATGACTGTCACTACCAACACTACATTGTAACAAAACCTTCTTCAGCTCAACTGGATCACAGCCCTTTCATCTCCTGCAGCATCCAGTTATTGCCTACTGGGTTGAGGTAAGATAATGCTATACAAGATTATCACCTTTCTGCTGGGCTGCCACAGCAGCACACAAGGGGAAAAGAAAGGGGGAGGGAAAAAGAAAGCCCTTGTTTAACAGAGAGCATGGGGTGGCAAATTTGCAACGCTTAATGTACCATGAACACCACCTCGTGCACATCCCACAGCACGTCAGCCCAGAGATCACGGCTGGGCTCTGTCGAACCCATGCTGTCACGCTTCATCACCCTACCTCAGAGCTGGGGCCTTTGGGTGTCACCAAACTGAAGCTCCAGGAGTGAAGCCAGAGTCCCACTGCTGCTTTGCATCAGGAGAACGAGATGCACAGCTGGTGTCCAAAACAGTCTCAAGATTGGGATATATTTGTCCCAGTGTCCCCACACTTTATTCACTTCTGTCCTCCTCCAGTGCTGACAACCGCTTACACCAGAAAGAAAAATAAAGAGCTAAAAAACAGATGGAGCAGAGATCCTCTGCATGAATAACCCCCTCCTTCCAAGGGGACTGCTTCCTGAATTTCTGTCTTGTTATGTTTTTGTCAAATGCTGAGCCTCCTCCACTAAACCATGATAAGTTGGGCAACTTCATCAAATTCAACACTCGGTAGGAGCAGAACCTCTTTCTTAAACTCATTAAATCTTTCTCCCCAAGGAGAAATGTGAATTAATATTCACTTTCTCTCTCTCTTTTTCTTTCTTTTTTTTTTTTTTTAATGTACTTAATTCCTATTCCAGAGACTAAGCAGAGACATTTCCAAACCCACAGTTTATTTCTCTGGCCATAATGGAAAGCAAACAGTCCTGAAAATTTTGTTGGGGTGGGGAGGGGGGGAACAGAACCGAAATGGCCCTAACAAAGGAGAGCAGCAGTTGATTTCATAAACCATTTTGGCTTTCCTTAGCTGAAGAGTCTCAGGTGTGCAGTTGGATTTGCTCTTGCAAAAAAATAAAAAAATAAAAAAATCCCACAAAAACTAAGCATTTAAATGCCTCCTGTGTTATTAAAGGACAGAAAATTAAAATCAGGAATTGCTGCAGAATGCAGTTATGCAGTAGCTGAAGAAAACATAAATCAGCAGGGAGACTTATACCAGTCTTACTGCTTGATCACAAATTAAAACATACTGGAGTGCAATTACAGAGGGTCCTTTGACAAACATGCTGTAGTACACGAATTAGCTCTGTGCAGACACACACACGGTGTTGCAATAATACAGTCCTTTTATATTCTAGGCAGAAAAGCATGGGGTTTGTGCGTGCTTATATTACATTGCTACAAGGTAATGCACACACTGCTATGCTTTGCTATTCCAAATAGAAAATCTACTTACCATAAATCAGATAACTCCGTTTCACTTAGACTTACAAGTTCTCCCTTGCACACCTGCTGCCAAACAGGGGGAGAAAGGGGAAGATTTCCAGAGGGAGATGTGGAAGCTAATGAGGAACAGCCCTGTATGTGTGCCAATTCCATGGGGCAGGAGTGTGCTTGGTGCATGGGATGGGGGACAGTGGAGCTGGATGCTTTGTCTTCAGGACTTAATCTTGGTGATCTATTCCAGTTTCAAAATGTTTCAAATTACTTAAGATAGACTTACTTCTATCTCACACATCCAACTGCAAACCAAGCGCTGCCACTGGCAGCTCAAAAAGTATTCCCCACATCCAACTGCTTCTGTCTGTGCCTACCACTGAACGCATTCGCTGGCAAACACAGCACTGCTCAAATCTGGTGTTTCTGAGGCCACGTTACTTCACGTTGTGGATGCCAGGAGCCACGTTGCTGCCGAAGACCCATGGCAGAGCAGGTGGATGGACCAAGAAGGACAGTTGGGATGAAGCACAAGTGGCACAGCCACCAAAGCTCACCACATATGTCCTCACAGCCTGTCTCATTTCTCCTGCAGACAGGGCAGATAGCACAGGAATACATTTTCTCAAATTCTCCTCCTCTTTCTCCCTGGAAAATCCTCCCAGAAAGCCATGGCTGCCCGCGAGCCCCAGGGGTGCTGCTCCCATGGGCAAACAGTGTATGGAGGCAGAAACACACCAGGAAAAAAGAGATTGGATGGGAAGAGAAGGAGAAAGGAGGGGGGAGTGAACAAAAAAGCTGGGAATGTGTGAGTTAACTTGGTGTGTTTGTTCGAACCACTTCCTGACACCCGAGCGAGTCATCTGAATTTAACACATTTCTCTTTTGCATTTTGCAGCTCACCTTTAAGAGAGCACAAGGCGGAGGAGGTGGGAATATATGGACTTCAGCCCTTCCCATCAGTTTCCCCCTGTTACTTTCAAAGATTTTCTATTTAGAAAGGAAGGCTTTTTTTTTTTTGCTTTTTTTTTTTTCCTGCTGTTCATACTTTACACATACTTCCCAGCCAAAATATCTTGCTTGTATATTTTTTTAATTTAGCCTACATTACTCAAAATTGCTCCAAGAATAATTAAAGAGAGTCACTTTCCCCATCTCTTTGATTTACCTGACGTTTTATTTCTAAAGGACATTACAAGAAATAACCATTAAAAAAAAAGATATTAACAATTAAAGAAAAAAATAGCCCCGTGTCGTCCTCCTTCTTGTCTCAGTCTAATGAAAATATTTAAACTGCATGGCTGTTTATCTTCATGAAAAACACATGAACAAAACAAAACCCCCAGTATCCGAGTGAGATTCTGTAAACAGGACAAAACATTAACTGTGGAAATACATCATGTAAGACCTTTATTTCCTTCTAGCCCCTTCCAGGCACCAAACGAGCTTTGCATGCAGATTTCGTTTCGGCGCGGTGGAATTGTTCTCATAACTGTTCTCCAAAGCCCGAGCTCTGAGGTCAGCCCTACTCACTCTGCAATGGGATAAATATTAACAAGTGTGACTAACCCATTCCTTGCGCCCTTCTTAAATTTTCCAGAGTGTGGCAGCAAGCATGAAAGCAAGAGATCAAAACTGCACGGGTTTTACTGTTGAAAGCGGATGTGAAGAAGGATGCAATACAGGCAAAATCCAAGCACCTCGGAGGAGCTGGTCTATAACACCAGCAATAAAAATGAGGGAATTACTAGACTGAGAGAAAATTACCTTGCCTCCCTGCTCAAAAATGAGTAAATTTTCACTCTTCCCTACAATAATATTTTATGGTGCAGTATTTTATGGAACAGTGCCCCAAGTCCAAACTCAGACTTTCATTGCAGGTCCCAAAGCACACAGAAGAGGACAGAGGTGGTGAGGAAGGTGTACGCAGCAGCTCGGTGCCTTCAGGGCACAAGTGATGGGGCTGCAGCGGCCTTGAGGGCCTGGGCTTGCTCTTGTCTTCACAGATGAAATTGCTTCAGAAACTACCTAGCTTTCTGGATAATCTCCCTTCTTTGCATGCAGTGCAGCCTCCTCTGAGCCAAGCTGCCCTTCACACTTAGGTTTGTAAGAAGACCAGTACAGATCTGATTATATATCCCAGATATTTTTATGGGAAGACTCTCAGGGTAATGAATCTGGCATTAAGTAAAGCACTTAGAGATGCTTGTTATTACTGCAGTTTGATATTGGAAGAGCAGCAGCAACGTACAGCCCTGTTTGGAGAGGCTTCAGGCACTGGAGATCACACAAGTCAGTTCAAGCAATGCAGTTTTGTCCGTGCTGTGTGAAAAGATGAAAAAGCTTTAGATTGCCCTTCTGGTGAGCGAGACGTCACAAAGGGAGTGGAATAAAACAAGGAAAAGAGTAAATACAGCAAGGAAAAGTGTAAATACAGCAAGCATTTTTGCAGAGCTTTCCAAAACCAGATAAGTTCTGTGGAAGAGCGAGGGACCTCTGACCTACCGAAAGTTTGTCAAAAGCAGATTGCAGCCTTGAGAATATTGTTATCCAGGGTCAGGTGTAGTCCTGATGAAGTCAAGGAGAATTCAAAGCCAGTCGAATAAAAAATAAAAATAATAAAGCACAGAAACTACCAGAAGAAGTATTTAAACCTGAAAGAGATCTTATTCAAGTGATCAACAAAACCTGGGCTCATAAGTTTCAAAGCTGTTCACTCATAGTGCACAGAGCTGTTATTTTCCAGAACGTGTTTAATTCTCATACACATTCTCTCAAATGAAAGGTATGCCATGGATTTCGGCACCTCCTCTGCTATTACTCCACTGACCCTGCAAGAAATCATCTTATTCAGTTTGTTTCCACACCTGGCTTTCTTCTCCTGCAGGATGTCAAAACGCAGAGCAGAACGTACCCAAGAATATATATCCTTTTCTCTCTCCCTCTTTGGCTCTCAGTCTGGTGAATGGATGTGCATTTTCAGGGTCTATGGGATTACTAATAAGAAAGGCTGACAAAGAAGAGACATGAATTCTGGTCCTGATGTGCACAGCTCCTGTTGCACAGCCTAATTCCACTCTAGTCATAGCTTCTTAAAGCTGAAGTTTCTTAAAGATGAAAAGACAGGAGGAGGAAGAGATGTCATTTATTGACTTTCACAATTCGTGGTCTGTGACATCTCCCATCATCTGCCAGACTACAGGAAACCCCTCTGCCACCTCCTGCAGACATTGAACAGCAGAGGTGGATCTGTTCAGAGTTGCCTTTTGTAAAAGTAAACCTCATGCTCAGAACCCAAATCTAAATCTTATGTTTTTCCAACCTGCAAAACATCTGCATCTGGGTTTGGATTTCTTCAGTGCTCTTCACTCTATATCTGCTAGTTATTTTAACTCTTGATCTCCAAGACACTCCTGTGTGCAGATACCAAATACCAAGCTGAGATCATGGAGAGTCAAGGAGGCACCTGCTGAGCAGTGTTCAGTGCTGTGCACAGCTTACCGTGCCCTCTGTAGGGCAGGGAGATACCCAGCAGCAAGGCAGAAGGAGCCTTGGGGGGAGGCCAGAAGGAAAAATCCCAGGAAACCTCTCGTAACTTGCACAGTTTTTAAACTTTGCTCAGATAAACTGTGTTCTATTAAACTTTCCTTTGGCTGGCAAAGGACTGACTGAGTTGTTGTGGAGAACGGCCTTGAGCAATTAGAAGTGAGAACAGCATCTACAAATCTAAGATCTGGGAGATGAAAATCTCTTGCAAAAGACGCAGCCCTACAGAGTTTCAGTTATAGCCTTCTCAAATGGGGAGAACCAAATTAAATGAAAAAACATATTGTATATTATCTTAATTTATATATGAGATTTTAGACAGTTCCAGATTTTTGGATTAAATACAATACCATGTGGCTCCATTAAGCTTCACTGGCCTTTTAGAATATTATTGGAAGAAATAATATATAACGGTTTGAAAGGTTTTTGGATGCTTGGTGGCATCATTATGCAATTTATTAATATGTGGGCAGAGTGACTAATGCCTCTGAGGATATATTTTTAGTTTCAAAAAAATAAATATAAAAAAGAAAAGCATGCTGGGGGGAGCAAGAAAGAAAACTGGTTTGTGCTAGCAGCCTGCGGTGGCATGCATCATTCTGTCTGTCCTCCGCGAGCCCACAGCTCGCAATAAACCACTTCTTTTACTTATGGCTTTTCCAAAGGGGTCTGGGGACTCCAGAAATTGCATTTTGGTATGACTTGGGAAGCTAGCTCCTTCCGTGGCATTGTTCCCCCGTTTTTAAGGCTGAAAGGGACAATTCAGATCGTCTTGTCTAATGCTCAGTAGAAACCCACAAGAAAATAACTTCACACATACACTCACTAATTGAGCCAACCAGTGTACGTTTCACCAGAGTCATCTGGGCTGGCCTCCAGTTCTTCAGTACGAGGATGACAAATTCCCTGCCCCCTTCAACACTCTGTCCCAGCACTCAGCCCCCTTTCTCTCTCCAATCTCTGCGTTTTGCCTTTCTTAAATTTCCACTCACTGCATCTCGTTATGTTTTCCTCCATTAGGCTATAAAGGCCCTTTGTATGCAGTATTTTTTCCTGCAAAGGCATTTACTGCACAGCCAGATCGCTGCGTGATCTGCTTTTTGCTACACATAACCGACTGGAGCTCCTTAAGTCTCTCTCCACAAGATTTCCTCCTCCAGCCCCCAAATCATCCTTGTAAAACCCAACCGTAGGCTGAGAGTTTACAGCCTCTATCATGACTTCAAGTCCCTGAATCTCAGGTTAATAAAGTCTCTACTTTTTTTCATAAGGCTTCTGTGAAATAACTAGAAATAGTCCCGCGGGATGTGTTATTTGGACATAACTGCTTCCACATGGGCTGGAGGTGCAGCCCGGCGAGAGGAGCACGCCAAGCAGTGGGAGAGCCCTCGCCTCCCTCCTCACCCCTCTCTTCAGCCTCTCCCAAGTCGTGCTGCTAAAACCAGTATTTTTCTGGGAGGGTTGATCCCGGTGGGCATTTCCCAGGTCTATAGGAAGAAGCAGCTCCCAAGGAAGCTGCAACAGCCAGCTCCAGGCCTGCTCCAGCCCCACTGAGGCCAGGTCCCACCTCTGATGGGACCAGAGGCACTGAGAGTGTCTTGGCACATCCCTCTCCACAAACTGCTCCATCCAGGGAGCTGGAAGGACAGCTATAACATCTCTCCCAGCTCACCAGAGCCCCTCTCTCCTTCCAAACTAATAGGATTAAAAACAAACACCACCAGTGGAGGGGGACAGAAGGAGGAGAGGTTCTCCTCCATCCTTTTCCAGCGTTGGTGTCCACATTTCGAAGCTGTTTCTTACAATAATTATTTTATTTGCTGCTAAAAGACAGGAGAGGCTCACAGGAGGCTTGGCTTTAGATCTGTGAAGAAGACATCCCAACACTGCCATAATTTCAGCACAATGGCGAGCCATGGTGAACGCGAGGCAATCTCCTCAGGCACTGGAGTTACATTTCACTACTCCATGGATTCCTGGATGGGATAATATCTGGCCTTTTCATC
The DNA here is from genome assembly GCF_026119805.1 of Tympanuchus pallidicinctus. NCBI lineage: Eukaryota > Metazoa > Chordata > Aves > Galliformes > Phasianidae > Tympanuchus > Tympanuchus pallidicinctus. The sequence continues at coordinate 3,093,745 of NW_026294791.1, read as the reverse complement.
AGTTGCATTTGATTTATATGTGAGAATACACAACAGATTAGGAGCTTGAAAGAAATGACAACTTAGTTTTCATTCAGCGTGGCCTTTATGTACCCCAAAGGGACAAACTTACTCCACTTAAACTTAAGATTTTACATGCAATCATGACTGATAAAGCACTCTAATGAATTGGGTCATCACCAGCCTTGTCACTTCTAAACAATTTGTTTTCTGGTTTGATCTCTTTGGTTTTGCTGTTCAGCTTTGCTTCCAACATCAGTGATTCAAGCACAGTGTTGAGTCCTTTGACATATGATGTTCAATTCTCTTCAGGCCACTTTCCATCACCCAAAAATGCCAACGCGTGGCCTGAAATCTTCCTGCAACTTCAGAGCTCCCCAATCTCACCTTCACTATTTAGCTTGAAAAAAAAAAAAAATCACCTCTGATGAGAGACCTTCAGTTTAAAAGCAAGTGTAACAGGTGGTGCAATCAGAGTAAACTGCATTGCTAGTGAGTTATCCACAGAAACACATAAAGCCTATGGTTTAGAAGAACTTGCCTTTGCTTAGTGAGATCTAGTACTGGCGTTACAGCCAGAAAGTCCTGTAGGCTTGTGAAAGTAGGCTGCAAAGTCTCTTTGATGAAAAGTAAACTCTATGGTCAGGTGTACAATTTTAAGTTTTCACACGATAAGCTCAACTGCACAAAAAAAATCTTTAAAATATCAGTGTTAGGCAAAGCCTATGAGCGTGGATGTTTAGTGGGAGTGGGCAGGAAAGGGTCAAAAATATAAATGCATTTCTATGGAAAGCAAATAAAAATAATTCTGAAAGGGAAAGAATATTAGTGGACGTTTCCTAATGGTCACCATTCACCCTGATCATTCTTTGCACTCCACTTGCCAAAGGCATACGGTTTTAATTCTGTTTGTGATCAATGTAATGTTTAGGATTTCATCTACTTGAACGATTCTTCAGGGACTGGTTGCAATAGCTAAATTTTGGGCCTAAATTGCAATTTTTTTTATTTATTTTTTTTTAACCTACAATTTAATCTAACCAATGAGTGAAACTGGAAAGGATAAAATTAGATTCCTGAACCTTCATCTCTTTCTAGAACCAGACACGAATAAAACTGTATCCAGTTTTGTTAAATATTTTTTCCACATCTGGTGTTCAGTCAAAACCATAAGAAAAGTGCTGGAAATCTCACAAGAAGTCTCATACTCTTGTGATTTCCAGTCCAATTTTTGCAGCCACAGGAGATCTGTATAGTTCAGATAAGAATCCGAAGCAGAAGCCAAACCCAAACTGCGAACCTCCTGAGGCTCACCCCACCCACAACAGCTTATGTCTTTACCCATCATTTGCAGCAGATGTTCTCCTAAATTCTCCAGTGAGATAAATTCCATTAGAAGTTTCAGGATAAAGATTATAAGCTATATACAACGCAAAATAAAAGTGTCCAAAGAAGCTCATTGTAGCCCATTAAGCTATTGTTAAAGACCCTCGTACAGCAGTGTCTATTGATTACAGTGGTTTGCTTCTCCTTACTACTCGTTTTTCTGTGTTGGGCTTTTGGGGCTTTTTGATCTAAAGGCCACTGACGTCAATGAGAGTACTTCCATTGTCTTCAGCGGGCTTTGGATCAAGCCCTTGACAAACAGTTTCTCCCATAGGTCAGTCTGTAGAGTGCATGTTACTGCCAGCAGATTGTCCCTAGAACATTTCACTGTAGATTTACAGTCTTTATAAAATTTTTAAATGAAGTTCTATAGTTAGATTCATATGGTATATCATAAATTACAGCAGACTCTGCAAGCTTGGGTTTGAGAGCTTTTTTTTTTCTTTTTCATTTGGCTCTCAGGGAACATATAGTTTTTTTCCACAAGAACTTTCCTCCAAATGCTAATTTTACCTGCTTTTTGCCATTTGTGCAACAGAATGTGTGTGTTTCTCAAGGCTCAGCTCCCTGGGGAAAGTTTGTGACTGTGGCAGAGGTGGTGCTGTGAGCAAGCAGAGGCCCACCAACACCATCCCAGTCCTATAGGGTAGAAGCAGCCTTCCTTTGAGCTCTACTTTGATGCCGTGAGACTAGTAGAAAGGAAAAGCAAGCCAGAATTTCGAGCATTCTTCTATCTTACGGTTTAGTTAAAGCTGAATGTTGATTTCTATCTATCAGAGGAGTATATTCCACCTGATTATCCCATCAGACCACTGAATAACAAACTCCTGCAGAGGGAATGACCTTCAAGCAGTGCCTCATGCACACAAACACCAATTTTAACTGTACCTCTGCAATCTCCATACTTCCCAAGGTGGCTAGGCAACGTGACAGGAGACAAGGAGACAGCCCTCAGGAACCCCAGTCTTCATTCAGATTTCCCATCACCAGAGCCTAAATTAAAGAATTCGAGTGGCATTACCTCGTCCATCTGCAAAGTGGGAGCAATAATCCTACAGTACCTCCTCAGAAATGCTGCAAGGCCATGAACTCTGTCTGCACAGAGTAGTAGTGTTCAGTAGTAAATGAAATCTGTTTTCACTTCTAAGGCTATGGCATAAATTACTATAGGCAGAAATCCAGCCTAGCAGGGAATGAATTGGATGGGGCCCACTCAGTTTCTTCCATCTTTAGCTTTGATTTTCATTGTTCTGTTTCATTAGCAGAATTTTCATGTCTTTTTTTTCATTTTCTTTTTCTCTCCTGTTGTAATTTTTCCTAAGTTGTTAATTTGCCAGCAGAGAGAATGGCCTCGTAATTGTAAGCCAACTTCTCCAAGCACCCACAAGTATCTGAACAGTTTTTAGCAGACTCAGCATTTCTCTCTCTGCTTCTCAGCCCTTGGATATACAGCAAAAGAGGATGAAGAAAGTGCGTTGCTGTGTTCCTGCTCTCCAGCCATAACCTGGCCACTTGTTGTCTGCTCAGAATGCATTTAATTCTGCACACCATGCCTTTAAGGGCCTGCTGATGAATAGCAGCACAACTCCCACCCAGCCAATGAGTCTGGCTGTCAATGGAGTCAAAGAATGGCAATTGGCACTGCTGGTTTCCAACATCATCAAAATCACCCTTCTTTCCACATGCCCTTGGCTAGTTGGATGGTCCATGGCTATCCTGAAAACAGACATGACAAGCCTTTCTTTCCTCTGTCCTCAGCTTTCTTCATTTTATCTTATGCAACAAGGGGGAATGGTTTTAAACTGAGACAGGCAATGTTTAGGTTAGATATTAGGAGGAAGTTTTTCACACACAGGGTGGTGAGGCACTGGAACAGGTTGCCCAAGGAGGCTGTGGATGCCCCATCCCTGCAGGCATTCAAGGCCAGGCTGGATGTGGCTCTGGGCAGCCTGGGCTGCTGGTTGATGACCCTGCACACAGCAGGGGGTTGAAACTGGATGAGCATTGTGGTCCTTTTCAACCCAGGCCATGATTCTATGATTATCTGTAAGAAAATTTATTGCCTCTGCCCATGTCACCTCCACAAGCAGGAGACTGGAAGGGATGCGCACATAATACCATCGGGGGGTATCAGAATGCTCAGGCAGGTGACTTTTCCAGCTCTCTCCTTTGCCCTCCCAGTTCCTGATCCCTACCGGAGCTCGTCTCCTCCACTCTTGGCCTCTTCCCAGTCACCGTGTCAGAGGCTGCCTTTATGCTGCAGATGAACAGATGTTTCACCACTGAGAGCTGCATCCTCTGACTCATGAAACAATTTGAAAGAAATTAACAGCGACAAATTTGTTTCAAATCCTATTTTCCCCCCAGTAGCAGAGTTTGTGACTGCCTATGAGCGCTCCCACTGGAAAGAGAACTGGAAAGATAAAAATAGATGAGACGAATGAAAGATTACAGGATGAAGTGACGGCCACTTCCCAGCCGAATAGGATTCACTGCTCAAGGCTGACAAAGTCTCTGCTGAGTCTGGAGTTTAGCAGCAGAGAAACTGCTCCATAATTTTTGTTCAGCCATGCTCTCTGGGAAGTAACACCTGGCCTCGTAGAATTTCCTCAGGGCCCTGAAAGAGTAGATGTTTGATGATGACCTCTGCAGGAACCTCTCCAGGTGACATCCATCAGGTTGCTGGGGGTGGATGACCGGGGTTTTATGGAGCAAAGTGAGAAAAGTGAAGTGGAAACCAGTGCCTAATGCAGCTGTGGTGTCCCATGCCTTCCCTGCCTCATCATCTAAGATGCCCTGAAAACACCACCCAGCTGTTTGCTGCAGGGAATTAGGGAAGGGCACACAGTAAGACATTATTTATCCACACCCAAGCTTTGGATTTCCTCTGAAGTTTGCATTTGTCCATCATGAAGACACTCCTTAGTCTCCACTTTTGAGAAAAGAAAGCTCAGGCATCGGGAAGTTAAGAATTCAATCCTAGTCTCCAAGCCAGAAATAAAGTTCATTAGTCCTCCATCCACAGGGAGCCCTTTGCTTCCATCTCATCTGAACTGCCATACGACAGCCCCTGTCAAAGGCATCTCAAAAGAGGAGATCAATTTTATAGTGGTTTTACTCTTTGAGAGCACAAACAAGCCCTCCATTAGGAACTATAATTTATCTGACTGTGACCACTGACTACAAGTCTATGAAATATAGCTAAATGGATTGCATAGAGCCAGAAAACTCAAGTATGTATGGCACACACATAACAAAGCTCTGCAAATCTGAAAATGCATAGTATCAGCAAGTGCTCTGCTTTTCTAGACTGATTTGTAGGTAGGTAGGCTTAGCTGAAGGCTGCGGTTTCTAAATTGGACATGGTTACCTAAAACTATTGGAAATTTGAATTGCATGTCAGATGTCTGGAATAAATGGACTCAAGAGACATAAGAAAAAACATGTGGCCTGGTATTTTTCTCTTTTTTAATGTCTTTTGGAAACTGTTTAGATATCATCTGGGGCTTGTATAGTTTCTTTGTTTAGTAATTCTGAATTGAAATTCTTTATAAAGCTTTGTTAATTAAAAGGTAAAAACTTGATTGTTGCACAGAGGCCTCCATCCTGAAAGATGCCTGTACGCTTTCCAAAAACATACTGTACTTTCCAAAGAAGAAAACCATCCTTTGAAAACCAGGCAGCTCAGTTACGTTATTTACCTCAAATCCACCAAATTTAAATTCCAAAACGGACCATTACGGTCTGACTCTCTTTCTAGCTCTGCCAATAGCTGTCATATCTGAGCTCCTGCATGACTGCAAAGCTCCCCCCGAGGCCCTCGTCGTGAGGCTAACCCAGGGCTGCACATCTTTAGCATGAACATCCGATGCAATTATGAAGATTACAAGCAATAGATTTCCTGCAAATTGCAGCCATCTCTGGGGTGAACTATGTCACCTGCTCCACAGCACACAGCTGCATCCTCCCACCATGTAAAACCAAATGGAGACACGAAGGCACCTTTCTGCAAGCAGAGCAGAATCTGAGTCAGGAGCCATTTGAAACGCCTCCCACCACAACACAATCTTTGTTCCTAAAGGAAAAGGAATTTTGGATTGGTCACTCTTGGAGACAAGGCACAGCTTTCTCATGCTCACATTGAGGTCTCTCACCTCCAGTTTTCACTGCCACAACCTTCATATTACTGTTTGCTTATTTGAATTCAACACAACCACCTGGCCACTCTTGCCCAGTAAGTGCAGGGACAATGCAGATCTGTTTTGGAGCTTTTCAGCCTTTTTGTTTCCTTCTGTGCCTTCTGTTTCCAGTGCCTGCCAGGGTGCAACCTCCTAATCTCAAAGCATGGGACACAACACATAGTGGGACACGAGAATGGTTGGAAAAACAGCTCATCCCCAAAACTCAGTTAATTTTGACCTAATATTGTTCTACAAAGTCCCAGTGACTGGAATAAGAGACTTGAGCTATACAGCTCTTAATCTAGCAAGGGTGCAGCCTTTTGCAGGGGTGTTGGACTAGGTGGCCTTCAGAGGTCCCTTCCAACTCTAAGGATTCTCTGATGCTACACTAGGGCCTACGTTGCCAAAAATGGCAAACGAACAGCAATAATGATTGTTTGCTCAATGGGATCTCTTCCTCTCCAGGTTTTTGAATACTATGGAAAAGGCAGAGAAACTACATGGGCTGTCCAGGCAAACCCTGCATCTCTTGTCAGCAAAAACATGTGGTAGTTGGTGCTGCTGAAGCTATGTTTTCTGAAAGCTTTAAACTACAACAGTTAAAGCAGAGTTAATGACAACATATAAATGCCACTGGAACAAAAAAATACTGCCTTTATATTTGCTTCTTTTGCAGGCATTAAGGAATCTCCATCCCGCCTTAGCTTTTGGATATATATAGGTCTGTGCAGATTTGGCAGGGCAAAACCACCATGGTAAGAAAGGACAAAAACTTCTGGAAGGGTTCTGACACCCCCCTTCTTTCCCACTCCCAGCACACAGGCATGCCAAAACAGTATGGTTTCTTTTAGACCCACGTAACTAAATGAGTGATGAGGAATTTCTCACCAATATAAAAGTGAATTATTTGCAGCTTAAAATAGAGCAGTGCCTTTGTTAGGTTTTTTATTTTTTATTTTTTTTGGAAGCAGCATGGCCAGGTTGTCAGCTGGTGTCAATCAGCCTCTTCTGGGATACAAGGTTTTGCTCCCTGGGGACAGTGAAGTCCAACCACAGCAAACAGGCCTGAGATTGGGAAGGGTCCTTTATGGTGACCAGAGGAGAAGCAGTTTCTGTAATACTTTTTTTTTTTTTTTTTTTTTTTTTTGGACAAATTCTTGTGTTCTGACAGGAATCTTCACCCAGGGCATGAGGGTGACTGTAGGGAAACCCACGCAGATTCTCTCCCAGTGCAACAACAGACAGTCTGGGCTCATGCTTGCCAAATGTTGAGAGCAGCAGCTCAATTTACGAGCCCCAGAAGCGCACCACGATCCAGCTGATGAGCTGCACAGCAGAGGAACCAGGGTTAGCTGAAGCACTGCAGGAAAGCAGAGGCACCCGATGGGGGCCAGGAGGGCCAGCTGGGCTCAGAGGTGTACAGATGAAACCAACTGCAGCACAGGGAAAAATTAAATAAATAAGTGGAACAAAATGGGGACTGGGGGCTTTTTCCCCCCGTCATCTCCTCACTTTTTAGGGGTGAGAAACACTGATCACTCTGCAGTGCCTGGTGCTGGCTGAGCTTGCAGCAGGAACACCTGCGTGAGCAGGGCGCAAACAAAGGTGTGCAAGTAGGGGGGGCTGGGGAGCAAGAAAGCCGTAAGGGAGGTGAATAAATAAAGTGCAGCAGCAGGAGAGAAATCTTGGAGGAGACGTGGAAAAGAGGAACTTGTCCACAGGGTGTCACTCTTGACCCACACTTGGGTCACACAGGCTAGAGATTTCAGTCCCCCAAATGAACCTCCAAGGCAGCAGAAACCTCCAAAAAATCAGAGCAGCACTACCAGGCAAGCAGCTTATACCCCACCTGCCCTCCTGCCCCACTCTGCACCTTACCTTGGCCTTTTCCAAGAGCAGGATTTGTTTGGGGATCTTCCTGTACGGAGCTAGAAGGAAACCCTCGTTACCAAACTCTTTTTCACCATTCTGCCCCAAGCCTACCACTCCATCTTAGCCTATTTTAATTTATTTTGAAATTCCTCTGCCATCCTATACCATCAGCCTACCTCTTCACTATAGAAAACCTCCTGGTTCTCAGGCTCTATCTCCAGGAAGATGCAACAGTACTGCTTTACGGCAAGTCCTGAACCAGCTTAATTTAAGTGCTGATAAGCTTTAGGTCGTTACTGCTTATTGGAAACAGGTTCTTCAAATTGGTTGGATGAATTCTTTAGTTAAGGAGAAACCCTATGAATTATCACTTTGCCTTCTTTATTGAGCTGCAGGCCACGAGGGGCAGGAGGGCATAGCAGGGGCTGAGCCAGCTCAGGGAAGCCTCAAAGCAGAGAGCCCTTATCTGCTCCTGAGCTGATGGGTGTCTGTGCTGCTGTTCCAGCTGGAGGGGCAGTGTACACACTGGGCTCGCCATGGCCGTGCAGGGGGATGCAGTCAGCCACCAGGATGAGAGGGGGACACGGATGTTGGGGTCAGCAGCACAGCAGCCACAGCACAGGCTGCAACTTTTACAAAGCATCAGCAGAGCATGAATTATGGTGTGACCTCCTGGCAAGTTTCCTGGAGCAGAGGACACACCAGCAAGAATGTGATCTCTTCTTCCAGGGCTGGTCGGGACAGGATTTGTTTGTAGTGTGTACAGCACATAATTCATCAGACAATCATTTACATAGCATGAGCTCAGCACTGCAGCACTCTCTGGCACACTGAAATATTCTGCTGGGGACTTGCAGCTCTATGGGTCACACAAGACAGATACACCCCAAAAGGGATGCTGTCCCCTCGCATGACTCCATGCTTTGCTTGGAGGAGGTGCTCCCAAAAGCTCTACATCCATTAATCTCACCTGTCAGCAGGTCCCCCATTTCTGCAGTGAGCTCAGTGTTTTGCCCCAGGACAATGTTTTTAGGTGTGCTCAGTATAATTTGCACAGTTTTCTTTCAGGCCATCTTCCTTAATGTGGCTGTCCCAAGCTTTTATGGAAACACCTGCAATATGTAAACGCAAAAGTATAAATCTCTGCTATGTGAAAAAAGCAGCTTCATGAAGCCATAAAAGAATGCGGCCATGTGACTGCAAAACTTCATTTACAAGTATCTAAATATAGATTATAGCAAGCAGCAAACCCAGATTTCAATTTTAAAAGCGAGGGCACAGGGGAGAGTGCAGAGTCAGCACTTCTTAAATAAGAAGTTCTTCTCGTACTAATTCATTTACAGAGGCATCTTCTTTTGACACAGCAAATTTGCATTACTGAATCCTGATCACAGAGACATAAAGATTTTTATGGCAGTCGGAAATAGCCACCGTGCAGGCACTGCTGCACCACTGCCGACCTCTGTGCCCAGACAAGGACACTTTGCACCAAGGGAGCTGTGCAGGGTTTGCTCCTCCATGTGCTGGTATTTCCCTCCAGGGAGAGGTTCTGCTGTGCAAGAAAGTGCTTTGCTCTGATGGACCTGCTGGAAGAAGCACTGAACGCTCTCTGCAGTGGGCAATGCTGGATATTGAAAGGAACTGGTCATTTGCTGTAATTACCAATGGACAGAAATGCTTTTTTGCCTCTGGAATATTTCTCCAGACAATCTGACCTGCAATGAAGAGAAAGCAAAGCACTCACTATGACAGCCTAGAATGAATACAGATTCTGTCTGGAAGGCAAATGTACTCAGCTGAGACCATCTCGTTCCATTTTGACTCCCTGGTTCCAGTTTGCCCAAACTGCTTTCCAAAACCAGAATCTGCCCATGGTCACGTGAGGGGAGCAGGGGCATGCAGGCAGGCTGGCCGTATCCTCCATTTCTCCTGCCTTCACCTTCATTATCACCTTCATTACTTCAGAATCATTATGGTTGGAAAGGACCGCTAACATGACCAGGTCCAACCACCAGCCCAACCCAAAATGCCCACTGACTGTTTCCCTCAGTGCTACATCCCCACAGTTTGTGAACACCTCCAGGGACAGTGACTCCACCACCCCCCTGTGCCAGTGCTTGGCTTCTCTTCACCTCCACCTGTATCTCCGCCCTTTGAGACACTTAAGCATCCCACACATCATTGCATGTCAGTCTATTGCCATTCTCTTGGCTGCTCTGAAACACTGTACTAAACTTTTTCAGATCTTTCTTCTAGCCTCACAGTTTCCATAGAAATACATTTTAAATTTAGGAGAAGTCAACTGCCCCTTGAAAATTGCTGAAAACACAGCAGGCACAATGGCAAGTGTCCTATCACACCCACCCTGATCAAGCAGCGGAGCAGTTCTTTGGGGACCAGTGATACTTTGGATTTGCACAGGGGCAAAGTCACATTAGAATCATAGAATCCTTTGAGTTGGAAGGGATCTTTAAAGGTCATCTAGTCCGACTCCCCATTAGGCTTTGAGAGCCAAAACTCTGACAGCCTCAAAGTAGCCTTGCTGTGAGTCTATGAGAACTGCCTCCTGCCCAGCTCACAGCCAAGATCCAGCAGAAAAACAAGGATATGCTTGGAGAAAGAACTCCTTCTCCTTAGGTAGGGGTAAATCACGATCCCAGCCATCTCACCCCAATTATTAAAGAACACTTTTCACTCTTTCATTCTTATTCACTGATTTGATTTGATAGATTTAATGAACGCTAACTGGCACTTGTTTTCAGCTAAACGCAGAAATGCTGCTCTTTTTTTTTTGCATAAGAAAAATGAAGTCATAACTGTCGTGTGATTGATGAGACATATAGCGGGACATCATGGTATGTTCTCAGATCAGGGCTTTCACCTGAGGCTTGATCGATGTGAGCAAATGGAGTTCAGCACGTTGGTGTGACCCTTAAGCAACCCAGAACAGCTGTGTTTTGATTGCCCCCATCAAATCTTCCAGTAGCCAACCTGAAATTTTCTGTTGGAAAATTTAAGTTTGTACAGTAGTTTTTTTTTTTTTTTTCTTTCAATTAAAAAAATCTAAAAACCAAATAATTAAAGAAACAAAAAAAAAAACAACAAAAAAACCCCAACACAATCTGCTCTCCACAGCAAGCCATGTTCCATGCAGACTTTTATGAACACGGCATGCAGGCTCTTGTTCATCTCTGGTGAAAATACACAGCTAATGATAGTGACTCTGTTGAAAAGCAGAGTTCTGTAGCTGAGAGTTTGCTCTACCAAATAGTGTTATCGTGTTCTTTGTATCTATCATAATTTCCATAGAAATAAATAGGAGGCATTACTTTCAGAATGATTTAGCAGATTCAGCATATGATCCAAACAGATTCTACATTTAGTCTTTAAAAACCCCATAGTATTAGCAGCAACTGTCAGTGCGCACATCCATCCTCACCAGCATTATGAGCACTTTCTGTCATGGTGTTTGACTAAAAAACTCCACTGGACAACCAGAAATGTTTCAGCCACCTCAACATGGAGTAGGAAGAAGCAGAGGCCGATAGAAGGGAGGATGCATTCTAAAAACTATCCACAGCACCAAGGACCAAATGTCAGGAGACAAAGCATCACTTCCTCCAACCAAAAGGATGAGCAGAGGCTGTCACACCTCCAACACCAGGGGAAGATGCTACTCATACTCCAAAGCCAGGCTTTTCCCAGCCACCCAGCACACAATGGTGACATATAAACTGCATATGTATATATCCAACAATTGCCTGTTAACTATGAAACAAGTAACAACATAATTATACTTACTCATACGTGAATTATACTTTACTACTGTTTCCACTGGACTCACTCTGTAATTACAGTAACTAGGGAAAACCAACCCATTGTTTTTGCCATGAGCAATTAATGCAGGTTACTGACACGATCGTTATCCAGGGCCAATGCTAACATTGGCACCTAACCGTGTTATTCATCTCTCATTTGTGGCTCCCCAATAATGAAAGCTCTGCCTAGCATTACATGTCCACAAGCACGAGAAACAAACTGCATCAAAACCCAACCCTACTACTTAAAGGAGAACCAAAGGAACAGATATCCACAGAGCACTGTCACTTCTTTCTACCTAATTCTGATTTTGGCCAAATGGTAGAGCTGGCTACTCTTGCTCAGCAGGACAGGTAGAGGATAGGCACCTCTGATGTCCCTGAGGCTTCCTCTGCCCCTCGGATGTGGTTTCCTTATTGCTCCTCTCCAGCCACCATCTGAATGCACAGCTGCAACTATCTTGGATGCCACAAAAGCTAAAGTCCCCTGATGATAACTGAGTGTCTGCTAATGCTTCTTAAGCAGCAGGATTTCATCCATGGCGTGTTTCCCTTTACACTGTAGGCTCCAGCCTCAGCGCCTCTCCATGTCATCTTTTCATTGCCGTATCTTAAGCCACTGCCCAGATGGCTGTTGGCAGGCTGGGTGCCCCATCCAAATCCCACATCACCCAACTCACTTTCATGGTAGAGAAACAGCTGCCTATTTGGGGGACATCTCTTTCTCTTGGGACTCTCTGCACTGCTGATTTCTTCCATCTACATAGTATTTCAGACCCATCCATCTCTGACCTACAAAAAACAAAAACTGGGTTTTTACAACACAAATTGGCACCTCGTTGGTCACTTGCTCCTCATTTGGGGCAAGGAAAAGCGCAGGCAATAGCTCCTTAAAGAACAGCCTTATGTCAGCTATTGCATGTAAAACTGCTGTCAGGCAATCATATGTAACTCGGTGTTATTTTCTCAAGCTAGCAGGGCAAAAAATAGTTATAATGAATTTGCGAAATCTGAAATACATTGAAAATAAGGCTCAAAAGTGCAGCAGGTGGGGTCAGACCTTTCCACTCCTTTTCAGCACTTTTGGCATACGGATGCACACCTCCTGCCACCTGGGCAATCAAAGGACAATCATGAAGCCAGGGCAAAGCAGCAGATTGGTATAGGAGCTGGAAAAGTGAGCTTCTCAGGGATATGGTTTTCATGGAGAGGAGCCTTCCTACAGCCCAACCTGTGTGCAGGAGCACAGGATGTACAGATCTGACCTCAGAGCTGTGTTCAGGATATATATGGGTTTTTAAAATGACAGCTCAAAGAGCCATAATGAAACACAGCAAGATTATTGCTGTACCAGAAGCCACCTGCATTAAGCTGCAGTCCTGCAAATGAACCTTAGCTAGCTGAAACTTCTTGGCCTTTCAAAACAAAGCCTCATTAGTCTAATTTAGACACATCAGCCAGACATTTGGTCTTCTTATCATTAGGAGGTGTTAACGGTAGCCTGCAGGCATCTTTCACCCCAGCTTGTTTCAGGTCCTACCTCGACGCCTGAACAAATGATAGCTCCACACTCTCACCTGTCTTTGCCACCTGTCCCAACATTTTCATGGGCACAAGACAAAGTTTTGTGCAATTCAATCCTAGGCCACTTTATTTCAAGTCTGGGGAAAAAAAAAAAAAAGAAAAAAAAAAGGATATATCAGAACACAAAGGGATCTTCAGATTTAAAGCAACATACTTCTCACTGCATTGGAGGCTGCTCCTGGCTAATGCTGCCTCCCCCACCCCCTGAGCCACTGGACTGAGGGCACCTGCCCCAAAGGTGCCCCACAACCAGAGAGCACACCAAAGCTGTTTTCTACTTCAGGCCAGAATTATGGATTTTGCTCTATACCGTAATTTCCCATACCTGAGCCTTCAACGCCCAATCTTTCCCTTACTTCCAGCATCCCCACATATTTCATCTTCTTTCCCCATCACATATTCATTGGATGCTGTACAAACAAGTGCAGATTTAAAGTGTCCCCGTAACATTTTACTTATTCTGTAACTTAATAATAAAAAGAGCGCTGAATAGAAAGGCTAGAGTTCAATTTCTGGGCTCTACTGCCATTTGCAAGCTGCACTCTTTCACAGCTCCTTGCATGAAATACAGCCACCTATTCAGCTTTATGCTAGCTCCGGAGCAATAAAACTGTACTTTGCCAGAGGAATTTTAAATCGTTCGACACCGATGCAGAGATCTTTAAAAAACAAATTTAGAAACATAAAAAGTGAGGATTGAAGTGAAACTTTTGGGCTTCACTAAGCGAGTCTGCAAATTCTCCATCCTTACAGAGGAAATTTTCATCCACTTTCAGAGGTGAAATGGAACACTATTTTTGATGAAGATTTTTACTGAATTTGCCTGAAAGCCCCCAAAATGCAAAACTGGGCAAATGAGATTAAAAAAAAAGAAAAAAAGAGTGAGGTGGAAATATTCACCATTTTGGTGCATTTGGACTGCTCTACTTCCAGCTGTGCTCTTGGGCAGAGAACCGCTGGCTCTGCTCTTCCACCAGCATCACTCACTGCAGCCAGACATCAGGACGTGGCCCACTGCTCCATGGAGCAGCACCAGGTCTGGGTATCCTGTGGTATGGAGGAGGTTTGTTATTTGCAAGGTGTCACGATGCACTGCGCAGGGCAGGGAGCGAGTGCCTCCTGTGTCCCACCGTGTGCCACTTGTCAGTCCTGCCTGTGTTCTCTGTGCTCACTTTGTCCGCCTTATTGCCTTGGATCAGTGTTCCCTGGAGAACAGCCCACCCCCTTGCTGTGCAAAGCACCTTGGAGGCTCAGCTGCACCTGCGTCTCTGGGAGCAAAATGAAGCAATTACAAATTGTTACTCTAATTTTTGGCAATTTCACAGGGAATTTCTGTTTTTCTTCAAAGCTAAAGGTCAATGATTAATTCAAAACTTAAGTTTTCCCCAAAATTATGGGCTGGGGAAACAATGCAGAGGCAACAAGCCCAATTCTGCCCGTGGTTAAGCCTTTGCAAACCTGAAGAAACTCACTCCATTTGCATGAAATCTCTGCTTTCTCCTGGCTTTTTCCAGGGCTGTTGCAAGGGAGGTAGCTTTAGGACTGCTTGCCATGGACTGAGTGGGTTCAGACAGCCCATGCGGGGCTGTACCCACCCTGCGTAGTAGGAATGTATCCTCAGACTGGCAGTTATCTCTGTAACCTACCTGGGTTGCTGAAATACTGGAAGAAGAGACACTTGTGGCTGATGGACATGATCTTCACCTGCTCCGTAGAGCCACATTTGCATTGCCCTCCCACTCGGACGGGCTGAGCTGCACACCAGCACTCACAGCCCTGGAAGCATTTTGCCTGGAACACAAACTACCAAAATCCTTTCAATATAGGGATCTGCGATGCATCCGATGATGTGCTGATATAAACCACCCTCAATGAAGGCACTGTGGGCACAGCTATGTGCAAGAAACAGTGCAAGTTTTAGCAGAAGGCAGATTTTACATTATGGTCATCGCTGTGTTTTTATTATTAATGTGTCTTGAAAAATAAGATGTTTAGCTAAGCTTACTAATTCCTTGAAACTCAAATCATTTTAGCTGTCTAACCTTGTTCAGGATAATTATTTCTATCCATTATCCATCATGCTAAAAAATGACAGCTCTGGGACAAGGAGGCTTTTCAAGCAAATGTTTTAAGACAGTGTTTTAGGTTGCAGGCACTGGCAAATGTTAATTAAATTAGATAAACAATGACTCAGAGTGGCTGTGCTATACTGAAGAGAAGGATGGGAGGTAATGGGGGAAGGAATTTGGCAGCTCAAAGGTCGAAGCAGCTTTTTTGGAACCAAGAATCTGTCCCTTGAGCAAGTATCTTGCCTGAATTCAGCAGGATCAAAAGAACTGCTGCCCTTTTACTTTTACACCTTCAGACAGCATTTACGTGGGTTTGCTGAGCGCCTTCCTGCCAGGCTGTGTGGTGTGTGCTACCTGACCAAGGTCCTCCGGGGCCACCTGCCAGCCTGTGCCATGCAGCCACATCATGGGATGAACTTCATCTTCTGTCAAGTGCTCAGTTTCTCAGCTCGGACCTGTCCTGCAATCGATGATCCAGAATAGAGCACACTGCCATCTCATCACCTTGTGAAACTGCTCTGGCTGTGTGCAACGTTTGGAAAATCAAAACACCGAAGAGGAGGTTTTCCAACCAGAGTCACTGCACCAAGGAGCTCGAGTCAAGTACTTGTTTTGGAGTTTTCCACGTGCTCAAAGAGGGGAGGCAGAGGACGATTCTCACCTCTGCTGTGAGAACAGGTGATGTTGATGAGAAGGGAAGCTGGCATTCCAGGCTGAGCTCTCTTAGGTCCTGCATGGTGAGGAGCTTGATCTTGGGAGGATTTGTTTTGCCACTGCACCCCTCAGGTGCCACTCTATATGGCTGTAAGAAGGGAATAAAGTCACACAGTACATATAAAACATAATTTAAACTGTGTTGAAAGAGTATATGGGCCAAATTTAGAAGTCGGTAAGTTTTGATATCTTGTAGCTTCCAACAGAGGCTTTCACGCTTGTCCCAGAGGTCTGAGGGTCTCTTACTGCTTCCTTTTGTCCTCAGGTACAACAGGAGCTGCTGGACCCTCTGCATCACCCACCTGCTCAGGTACATCTGGTCCTGCAGGGAACAGACAGCGCTGGTTTTTGCTGTGGCCAGGGAGCCACGGCTGAGTAACAAACCACCCGTGAGCAAGACAGCCAGCTACAGCCCTCCCAAATGAAACCCAGAAGCTGCTCAGCTATTCCAGCCCCTGCAAATCTCAGGTCATGTTCCTTCAAGCATGCGGCTGACTTGTGCTTCTTTCTGAAAACAGCAGCACTGCGGTCCCACGCAGCACAAAGTCCCCACAGAGGACCCACTCACCCTCAGCATCACCACGATTCAGCCAACGGTTGGGCTTTACACTATGGAGATTCAGCTCTGACCAAACTTTTTTCACCTGCTCTGATCATTTCAGCTCTTCTGGGACACACACCTTCATGCCACTGTCCAACTAATTAGTTGCTTCACTGGCTGCATTCTGCAATTCTTTAGTGATGGGTCCCCATCTGACATCTTATGACAACTGATTAGTAAAGTAGGCCACGAGTTTAAGAAATATGTAATTTGGGCACCACTTACTATTAACTATTTCCTTGCTCTTTTTTTTTTTTTTTTTAAGAGATTGTCTTTAAAGTAAATATGAAAGGATGAGAAAAAGTTGGTGAATTGGCAATTTGTCAAAGCAACATGCTGTAAATTTAATGCCTTGGATTAATAAAACACCCTGAAGAGGCAATAAGGGAGTATATGTCCTTACTGCAATGCCATATTTTACAGAACTCTAGGTATCAAAGCAACATTCAGAATTGCTGTTCTATTCTGTAGTTTGGGGCCAGAACCATAGGCAAGTTAATCAATTAGTTGGAACTTAGTCAAAACAAACTGTTTCCAGCCCAGGTCCCCCTTGCCAACAGAGCAGAAAAGAAACAACAAATAGAATTTTGAGGTTTACACACGACAAAAAGTCCTCTCCAGGTTAAAAGGATATCAGCACACTACAGCACAACAGTGGTTAAATGTCGTAGAAGATTTGACTGCACTTGGTCTGGGATTTGCTCTCGCTTGAGAGCTGGTCAAACCAATCTTTCCAAAACACTGACTTCTGAACTTTTGCCAGAGGTGCCTCTCTCCGGTGACCACGCAGGCGGATTTACCCAGCGACATGTTAAACCTGTCAGCTCAGAGTAAGCAGAAAAGTGTGCACCCGTCGTGGGGAGGGTGGTTAAAGGCACAGTGTTTCCTTTGCTGGGTGAGCTGGAGGATCTCTGTGTGCACCAAGGGGATGGGGAACATTTGGGAAGAGAGGTGGCACCCCACTGCCGGCAGGATGGGACACACTCTGCTGGGGTGGAGAGCAATGTGATGCACAATCTGGCTTTGGGGAAGTCTAATGCATTCCTTGTGGTTCCCACGGGCCCTGTCTTTGTCACCAGAGAGCAGAGCTCCTCTGCTCCCTGTGAGGATCTGCAGGCTGTCATGAAGAGCTATAGGGCATGCCTCTCTTCTCTGGGCTGAACACAGAGTCAAAGTGTGATATGGAAAGGTGCTAGCCTAGCACAGACTGCACTCACACCAGACCTGCCACCACTCTGCTGCCACACACTCAAGGTCCTCTCCTGGAAACAGAGAGAAAGAAGATCCTTCTAGGTCTCACTGCACTTATCTATCACTCCTTACACTGGGCACTGACAATCTCACCTGCAACTTGAGTCCAGAGCAAAGTCCGAGCCTGTATCTTTACCTGGGGTATCACGTCAGCTAAGACACTCCTCCAGCTCTTTCAGTATTTACATGCAAGCAATGTAAGTGTTCTCTGTGCTGGCAAGGCACAGAAAACATGCATCTCTATTTTTCAACTTACACAGTCATGCCAATACTAGGATGAGGTACCAATGCTGAGACAAAATGAGCTGAGACACACACAACAAGCAGGTGAAGTTGAACCCAAATGAGACAGATGTCAGTATGCACAGGAGACAATTTGGAAAATTTTATGGCTAAGGAACACAGTTGTGATTGAGACCATATTTCAAAAATAGGTGAAGAATCCACAAGCATGTTCAGCTCTCACATAGCAGCAATTATCACTTCCAGCCATCTCCAGTTGGCTGGGAGACTGCATCCCGTGCTGCCAGATACTGACCTGGCCTTAAGCTTTTCACACTTTGGTCACTTGGTTGTATTACAGAAAACCGATATACCTGGGCATGAAGCCTTCAACACTTGGGAAACTCCAAATAGCACAACATGTTACAGAAAACCTCTTCAGTGATTTCACTGCCACAAATACATCCTGTCTATAGCTGTCTACAGCAGATTCAGAGTTTTGGTTTGGAGGCATTCACGTTTTTGGCTCCTTTCTTTCTGATTCTTCTTGGCCTGAAGCTAGGATATCTAAAAACTGCATGAGACTATTGCATAAAGGCTATGTCAGGAATTGTGTTTCTCCAGCACAGTAGAAGTCTTTACAGTAGGAAGAACTCTCATCTAGGTTGGAGATCAAACTTTTGTGTAGACATAGTACAAACTGGTTTAATCTTAGATGACTGTGTGTGCTGTAAACAGAAGTGATCCCATCCAGTCAAGAGTACTTGTAATTGCTTAATGAATACGTAGAATAAAGTTAAACACATCAGAAAAGCTTTGGAAGACCCTCAGCACAGCTTCAATTAGAATTCAGTTGTAGTTACTACTCTCATTGGAATTCACGGCTCATGCAGACCCCACCTTCATTCAAAGCAGATGCAAGTAAACATATAAAAGTTGTGAGCTCCTGTAAGAGTCAGCAAACTGCATGCAACGAGTATTTGCAAGTGATCTGCTTTTTGTGTCTCTCAATTATAGCCAGAGTTAACAGAAAGTCGATGTTAAGTTTGTTTCAGATGAGTAAAAACTAGACCACTACATTTGTTCAGACCTGCCAGGAGTGGTTAGGTCTCACCAAGGTGAGATCTCACTTCTCCCAGATCTGAGGATTTTGAACACAGATCAAAGAACCCTGTCTGTAATAACAGGAAGAGTACAGATATCAGTGGCTTGAAGGTGAATCATAAAAAAACTTGTTTTTCTGCTTTTTTTACTTGTTTTACTCCTTGATTTGTCTGAATAATGCCAGTAAAAAGGAGAAGCTGCTAATACCTGGCCAAAGAAAAGAGCATATGAATGTCTCTTCTAATACGCCCTCGTAAAGAGGACTCCCTTAGAGATACCATAAAATGCAATTTTGTCAAAGAAATTTGTTTTTGTGAGCTATAAACGTGTGTTTGGTCAGAGTTCTGGCAGACAATTCTAGCTAGTTTTTGTCCTATGTGAGCCTTTTACGTCATGCCCTAGAAACAACAACAGCTGTTAATTATTTATCAGCTGATGAACATTGGCCTGTTAATTGCAAAACATTATAAAATAGATTAAGCAGAAAAGCTTGATATGTATGCAAGCAGGGTTTTTTGCTCTGTTTTGTATGTGACTTGATTAAATAAGTAATTTCAGGTCTGCTTAGTTTTCAAGGACTGACTTCACCAGGGATTTGATCTCAGAAGCTGCAAAGATAAGTTTGCTAAAAATAGGAAGATTTTTAAGACATTGGGCTTTTTGAGACCTCATCACCAACTCTAATCTGTTGTGAAGACGAACTCTCCAAAATCTCCAGAGTACCATGCTTTGAACCAAAACAACTAATGTTCCAGTGGAAGGAGAAGCACTAATATGTAAGAAGATCACAAGATTCAAAAGATTGTTTTCTCCATCCTTCTTCCTGACAAGTTTCAGTATTTATGTAAAATGTGATATTATTGTCTTTCAATACTATTTAGCCATGCATAAGAGCACTTGAGACAGTAGCTCATTCTGCTTGTTCCTCAGTTTGTCTGTAGATAAGAAAACCATGATTGACTCTTCAAATAAAATGTTCCAACTTTTCCTAGCATTTCCATCGTGCCAGTAGTGTGTTTTCATCTTATTAAGTTGGCGCCAGTTTATGACAGTCTGTTTCATGTGGTTATTCTGGAGTGAGGTGTAAGTATACACAAGAGGTGTTTCTATGGGCTGTGCATGACTACCTGGCAAAGGAGCTCCGTGAAGTTATCCATGCCGTGCTATACCACGCAAGCACTTTTTGCTGTGCATTAGAACAAGTGGTCTGTGTTTAACGTTGAAATAAGCCAATATGGTTGCCCATATTGATCTGCTTGCCAATTTCACCCACCATGTAGGCTCCGTTCTCTTGCTGTGCTCTCAGTGTCGCTGATTTTAGGGCCGAACAGAGAAATCTTAAAATCCGATCTGCAATGTATGTTCTCCTTTACCTTTTAAGAAGAAAGGTGATTTTTCATGCCAAATTTGGACATCCTGAGAGGCCTGCATTCATCAACTGAAACACAATCAGGTGGATTTTACGCCAGCATTTGAGTTGATTGATTGAGCTACATGGAATCAATGATACTCACCAGCCATGAAGAGCAATAGAGGAAAAGATCCGAGTGGATTTAGGAGCTGTCCCAACTGCAAAACTCTATATAAAGTTTTCTTCATGGGTCTGAAAAGCAGAGGACACTGTGGCAGCATGCAAAAGGAAATCAGAAGCAATCCCAAAAGCAGTGATGCCCTTCCTTCATCTTACCTGCTGGGAAGGGCACGAGACCAAGGGCTCTGAGGAACTTTCTGCCATTCCTATCCACTGCATTTGCTGGAGCATTTTCTCTCTCTTGCATTGCATTCTGGTACTGTAAGGCTTTTGGGTGAGCAACCTTCAAAGAAAAACTTCAGGTCTTTTCAGAGAGTCAGGCCAAGTCATAACCATCCCCTGTGGAAACAAGAAAATGCCAAAACAGATGCATGCAAGCTTGATATTAGGAAAGAGGGAAAGCTGGGAACAGCACGGTTGTCAATTGCTATTCTAAACAGTATAGGGGAGTCCTAGAGACCCTGAATTAAAAACGAAACTAACCTAAACTTTCAGTGCAAGTTGTGGGACCAACACTTGGTCGGCTAAAGCAAAATGCACATTTAACAACTTGAAAACAAGACAGCTCTGCACTGCACAGCCACCCAGACAGAAAAGAAGTGAACCCCTCGGAGCCGCCCTCCTGGAAGCTTTCGGCTCTGAGTCAGACCCCAGCTGAGCGCACAGCCAAGGTGTGGCTGCGGGGAGGCCGACATCCCACAGCCAGGACACAGAGCTGGAGGAGCAGGGCCAAGCCTGTGCCTCTTGCCATGGAGTGGCCGCCAGACTGAGCCGAGCGGACGGTGTTGGAAAGGGGCCACAGCTCACAAAACCCTGAAAAAGGTTAGATGGGCTGCACATGTGGCACAGTGCTCCTGGAGTGACGAACTTAAAATGCTGTGTTCTGTTTCAATAATAAATGTTGTCTGTTGTTTTTTGTTGTTTGTTTTTTTTTGTTTTGTTTTGTTTTTGTTTTTGTTTTTTTTAAACAGAGCTTGTGCAGCCTGCAAATTGTCTTCAAGAACAGAAAATCCCCAATTGCTCTAAGTATACGATCACCCTGACCACTGGGCTTTGGTCTCTACACCACAGCAGAACTAGGGCAGAAATAAAACTATATTTATAAAAATATCCCCTGTGTAAGATACCCCTACACTGTTTCTTTTGGCTTCTGGTCTCAGAGAGGCTGATCTCTGAATTTCGTAGGTACAGCTCAGATCTCTGAATGCTCCTCATGTTCTTAATCACGTCTGCTCCAGAGATGAGGCTATGAATAATTAACTATGCCTCCAACATTACAGTCATAGATTATGGTGGTGGTGACTTGTGGACTGCCATGCGCAGCATAAACCATTTAGGAAACTCTGTTATCCACTTTCCCTTTATATTTGTCTTGCAATCACTTACCGCTTAAAAGGGTAAATCTTTCATAGCTTTAATTAAAGCATTTAAAATAATTTACACTGAAATTGTATGTGCTTGGGTCTGTCAAAATTGATGCTTTAATAACATGTCATCCCTTTTTTCGATTGCCCTGAAATCTGTTAAAATTACCACTAATCTAATTGGGAACAAAGTTGTCAAATGCATGCAGCTCTGACAGTTTGTCTTTCTGCAAACTGCCGACAGATTGCAAGTTACGCATGTGTTGAGCAGATGGGTAAGTTAAAAGGAACACAAAAAAAAGCAATTTATTAAATCACCTGGAACCAGCAGCTCCATTCCAAAAATAGTGAGAATGAAATATAGCAAGAGCTAGGAGAGTTGGCACTGGAATATGCCAGAAGGTACCAGTTACAAAACAAGATAAACATTTTGAGAAGCCTCAGCTGTGTTGCAGAATAATGAGGCGTTATTTAACCCGATATAGATTACCAGCAGAAATTAATTTAGGGTGCAGGGTTTTTGTGAGAGTGTGTGAGTGTGTGAGTTTGTGCGTGTGTTTTTTTTTAAGGATTTTTTTTTAATCCTTGTGCTTTAACTCCTTCATGCCTGGCAGACAAGCCCTCTCTCCCCCAGCCCCAGCCCTGCCCTGCAGACCTGAAGGACCTGCATTAAATCCCTGCTGCGGAAACAAGCATTGGGTCTCTCTCCTTCAGCTTCCTCCTATGCCATTGCTTGTCCAAGTGGCTCTCTTGCTTACAGAAAGCGGCCAAGATGGTCATAAGTGCCAAACTGGCCACTGATGGCTTGAGTTCAGTGGTCCTGTACCTGACTGTAAGCAGACATTTTGGAAAGAAACACAAAGAGAAGGAAGCCATACTGAGCACCGTGCTGGGCCGATGGTCACTGCTGGAGGCTCTGCTGGGCTCTGGCTTCCAAACTCCCACTCTGCCCATCGTCACAGCATCCTTGGGCCTTCACCTTGATCCTTATCTGCTCTGTACTCATGACTGTCCCCTGCTTCACTGCTGGCTTGGAGGAAGAGTACAAGGCATGATGCTTCATTTCTTCATGTTCGTCATGGAAGGATGCCTGAAGCACTGCTCTGGCCAACCACTGGGTGTGTTGTGACCAGGGAGCAACTGCCGGCTTTGTGACCCTCTGATGCTATAAATAATTTCAGCAAAATAATAAAAATAAAGCACCAAATCTTTTCCAAAGCAAGATAGACAAAAGAAAGGGATGACAAAGAGCTCCCCATCACCTCCATCTCCCCCGAAAGGAGAGATGAGCCCCTGTGACCACAGAGATCATTAGGAAAGAGAACTTCTCAGCAACTTTATGAACTAACTTTATAAGCTGCAGAGCCAGTTAAAACGGCTGCAGCATCCTTTCAGCAAATGTAGATGTACTGATTTAAACCAGCTGCCAATCTTTGGCCCATAACACAACACAAAAAGTAACCCCTTCCCAGCAAGCAACGAATTGGTTCCATTTCATACATGTGTTCAGGGAGGAGAGAAGATCATAAAAAAGAATTGCAAATGGAAACTTACAAGCAAAACTGCTTTTCTCTTGCCTTTTTTTTTTTTTTTAAATAAAATATATGCATTTTGACTCATTCTTCTCCACAGAAAACTTGAGGAGAATATCTCCCCAACATTCACAATTTAGAGAGATCTTTACCTCCCGGTGTAAAGATGGATGGGCAGTTCTCCTGCAAAAGCGATGGCACGGCTTATATAAAATTTAGAGTCTCAGAGAGCAAGAAAGATGAAAATCTAGCCCCAGGTAGCATTGCAGCACTCACCATCCTGCCAGGCAAGTTGTGATCCTTAATGCACAATTAGAAGGACATAATGTAAACTAGCCAAGGAGCGCAGTGGACCTGATTCTGCGGTCCTTTCCAAGTGGCTTTAAATTGAGGCTAACTCAATGAAAACCAGTGGAAAGTACAAAAAGAAAAGCAGGATGAAAACATTTCAGACCTTTTGAGTGATGCTGGGTCAGCCCCAGTTTCCCTCTGCTCCCGCGCAGAGGCAGAAGGCGCCATTAAACAACATTTACGTCTCCGTGTCCGAAAAGCAGAGCTTTCCTGCCCTCTGCTTGGCTGCAGCAGCTGCCCTGCAGCCCCTGCACAGCTGGACCAGTGTGAGGAAACCACATCTCTTCTTTGCCTTTCCTGGGGTCCTTCCCCCTCCTCTGCCCCCTTCTTTGTACAAAGCATGGGGGGAGAGGGTGGTGGGGGGCACAGATACTGGCTCACTCTTTTCAATTTTTCCTTTCATCACAATTTAAATGGACTTTTTTTTTTCCCCCTGTATCCAAGCAGGTCATCATTTAGAGGCTGTGATTTATGTAATGGTGGTTTTAACCCCACTTAGAAATAGGCTGCTTTCATGATTTATTGATTCCTTCTTCCCCTTGTTAATTTGACTCATTTCTTAGGAAATTATTCATAGTTAATCATGGTGAGAATAAAATTAGTTATAGTGCCCACTTTGCTGCAAAGGGAGTGTAAATAACTTTTAAAACAAATCGGAAAGAAAAACAGAAAAAAGGAAAAAAAAAAAAAAAAGAAAGAAAGAAAAGGAGAAAGAAAGACACAAAGCCAGGAGAATATATATAAAATGATAATGATCCAAAGGGGGCATTAAATGAAACCTCGTCACTGTTTCGGGGTAGAGTAATGTACAAATTTACATTCCACGGGAGCACAGCTTTTACAGCAGGCTCTCGTCAATTGAATTTGCCATATCTTCTGGGAAATGCACCATTTGGAAGATAAAATCTCCCACCACTCCACCACCACCGCCACCATACAGAAGATTAAAAAACCCCGCCAACTCTGTTGTGTGCCTTTTGTGCCCACTAGAGGAATGTAAAACCATTATATTTAAGTATCATAATGGCCAACATATGCTTTTTCTTAGAAATGACACCACCATCTGGATTAAGTTCTCCTGATCATTTCAGACAATGTTACGATTATTATTTTTTTTCCCTTCAGGACAAAGAACTGCCCAGAAACCAACCACAGTTGCAGATGGGGAATTTTTGCTTTTTCCTTTTCCACCACTGGCAACCTTGAGGAACGCAGCGAACTCTTTATACAAACCTACACCATTTGATTCCACTTGCTATTCGATCACAAAAGCCTACCTGGATACACCCCAACACTAAGCTTGCAAGACTCCCATCGCCTTTGGCCATGTAACTTCACTATTGCAGTTAATAAAGTATGTAATTACCGTAATGATAAAATTACGTTGTGTTCCTGTTTGCAGCGGTCTCTTACACAACTGGTCATTAAATACTGCATGGGAAATACAAGCTTAACCCTTTTGCTTGCGGAGGGCTTTCGAGCACACCAGAGTGCCAAGGGGAGGTCTGCTCACCTGAGTGGCTCCTTCCTGGCCTCGTGGCTATTGTCATGAATAGAGGGGACCTTCTGGGCCACCACATCCAACCGGCTGTGTCTGGGAATGGGCACGCCGGGATAATTGATGTGCTCAATCTGACCATGCACAGGTGGCACGGAGACGGCGTACAGCAGCTTCTCGGGTTTGCTAGTGCCATCTGTTGCCACAGGAACATCTGTCGTCAAGGTCACCCTGTCACCCTCTGTTAAAGTTACAGGTTTGGCGAGTAGAACAATGTCACCTAAAAAAAAAAAAAAAAAAAAAAGGGAAACCAATGGGAGAGAAATGGAAAAGGGGAATATTCCTTTCTGCATCCCAGACATCAGCCTTTTGCCTCAGGGAAGAAGAAGAGGAGGGAGCAAAAGCATGGTAAGGAGCAATAAAGAAAGAATTTCACCAAAATAACTGAGGAAAATGTTTTCATTTTAAATTTTAGAGACATTTACAACAGAGCTCTAACATTTGTCTTCTAATATGCCCCATTGTGAGTCTCAGAAAGCAAAATCACAGTTTTATCTAATCCCAGGCTGGGTGAGCTTATAGAGGAATACATGTATTTATCTGGCTGCATGATTTCTCCAAAATATTGAAGCCAGCTTTGATTTTCTATTTGGGGAGAGAGAATGACCCAGTTGTTTAGAAAGAACAATTATGTTAATAGATCCAAATGAGCCAATGGACAGAATGCGTTAATGAACTAAGCATTAAGCACGGGCACTGTGTTTTAAGCTGATAGTGATGCTGTAACCTCAGCAACAGAGGTTCTGGCTCCATTAGATTTATTTATGAAGAGCTCCACCGCATCGCCCAAGGACCAGTGCATTTTTCCCTTCTATAAAGCAGTAGGCACAGAAAATTAAAGCTGCTACAAAATTGATCAACTGGTCTTCTTCAAAGAGGAGTAGAGATGATTTACCTCATCTTTCTTCATCCTTTTCTATTATAACTCTCTTTGGTTTTAAAAACATCTGAATTGGAGTGGCAGCAAAACAGCAGGTCATGAGGTGCAAGAAGACTGTTTGGGTCACCCGAACTACAGCCTGGGCTCGGGAGACCTCAGCTTCCATTGCAGCACAACAGCCAAAGGCAGGGGCATGGACAAATGTTTTATCTGAGGATGCTCAAAAGCAGGAGAATGACATCAACCAGCTCCTGCTGCTGTTGGCCAACCTGCAACAAGAAGTCACAACATTGGCACTTGTAGCATGGACTCCACAGGAGCCTTTTTCTGTTTTTTGCTATCTTGTTGCATTGCCAACTGGCTTTCAGAAACAACAGGTTCTCATTAAATGTAGAAGGTTACAAGCAACATCTGAGAACTGTACTTGTCAGAGTTTGGGGTTTTTGAAGTTTATTTCTCCAGTAAAATCTGCACTAATTTAGCTGCTTTTCAACCCTGTTTGATAGTTAACCTTTGATATTAACCCCTTTAATACCAATTCTCCTATGCAGCTAACATGGCAAATGAAACCCATGAATGAGACCTGATACGTTCAAGAAGTGACAAATAGCAGAGGAAATTATTCTAAGGACATGATAGTAATTCGTAATATATTAGCCAGCTTGCCCTCATATAGAAAAAAATGTTAATTGTGCTTGGGAAAAATCATCCAAATGAAAAATTGTCAACTCCTTCACCAGCGCAATAAGCATCAGCAAAACTCACCAGTTCGGAGAAGTTATGGCACTGGAAAAGTAATTTATGCTGTGTCGGAAAAGTTGGGGGCTCTGACATGTTGGTTGCATCTGTGAAGGAGTATGAATTTGTATGGGATCTCAAAGAACAGGGTCTTGTCAGATCATTTTCATTTCCAAGAAGGAAAGCAGAAGAGAGAATTTGGAAAGGGAAGGATGGGACAACAGTGTCAGAAGCAGCCAGGGACACAGGACATCAACCTATAGCACGTTTTGCTCAGGGGCTGCAGAAGCCCTTGCAGAAGATAAGCAGAAACAGTGCTTTGTGTTCACTGTTTTATAGAAAATCCAAACAAACAAGATAAAGTAAGAAAGAAACAGAAATATGCAAATGCAATTAATCCAAGATCATTTTTGCCCATGTGGAAAAGGGCCAAGTTCCAAGCTTGGGAATATTTTGATACAGTTTTCAGAGTCCCGGCAGAGGGCAATGACATTCACCCAGGCTGTCCCTTGTAGAAAGGCTCTCTACTCCTGCCCCTCACACTGCTGCATTGCCCCATGACTGATGCCCATGACAAGGTGTCCACCAACTCTAAACACTCCAAGGACTTTATAAAACTGGAGGGTTTGACCTTTGCTGTCCCATCAAATGTGCTCCAGAGAGGTGCAATGATGGGAGTCCACTCCACAATCCACAGCATGGAGAAGACTTCCCGATTACACCTCCAACACTGACATACATCCTGATTTTTTGGGTAGTACTGCACAGAGCCAGGAGTTGGACTTGATGTTCTTTGTGGGTCCCTTCCATCTCAGGATATTCTATGATTCCATAATTCTGTTTTCTCTTTGTTTTCTTTCCTCAGCCAAATACTCAAAATAGTGAGGGTACGTTCCGCTAAGGGGCTGCAACACACAACAATAGGACACGTAGATCTGAAGCTGCTCATCTAGCAGCAACGATTGGCCTTAATATGTTCATTTTTTTTTGATGCTAGAAAAAAA
Organism: Tympanuchus pallidicinctus; assembly: GCF_026119805.1. NCBI lineage: Eukaryota > Metazoa > Chordata > Aves > Galliformes > Phasianidae > Tympanuchus > Tympanuchus pallidicinctus. The sequence goes on along the minus strand of NW_026294791.1, from coordinate 3,065,985 downwards.
CTCTCTCTGATTTAAAGGAACACCAGGCTTCCCACTGTGGCGATGGGTGAGCCCAGCACCCAGCTGCGCCCCAAGCACCCCAGCATCCCCCGCAGGCTCCTGGAGCTGCTCAGGCTTTGGATTTGCTTCCTTGCATGTCGTGGGCTTGAGAGCCTGACTTGAAATATAACGTTAGTGGGTTTGCGGTAAAAGCGGCAGAGAGGATAGGATGACAAGCGGGGCAGAGGGGACTGATGGAAAGCAGGTGTGGAGGAGGAAGATAGGAGGAGGAGAAAGAGGAAAACATGACTGAGTAAGTAAACGCAATGCTATTATACATATTGAAAAGAGCACCCATATATAGAGCACCCACCTGTGCTCTCTTCTTTTGAACATTGCTTTTTTAATACACAGCAAGAGATGGGCTTATAACCGAGCTCCCGGCGTGCAGCAAGGAGGGCTGTGGGGTGGGTGCTCCCCAGCTGATCAGCTCGGCACTGGTGGCACTGGGGTGCTATGGGATGGGTGGAATAGGGAGGATTGGTCATATAAACATTGAGATGGGCTCGTTTTCTGGCTATAAGGGGATGCTGTATATTTATATCCGTACACGCACACACAAATATAGAAGAGAGCAATGGCTCATGTAGCTCAGGAGATACACAGGTGGAGCGTGTTTGCTCAATTCCTGCACTGAGTAGAGCCTTCTTCCCTTCAGTGCTAAAATATGGCTCTACAGGAAAAAGTATTCCTCCTTGGGGGGGGGAAGGAGATGCCTAGGGAGGCAGAGAGCAAACAACGGGGCAGTTCTAGTGCTGATGCTGCCCGGGGAGGTGGGGGCTGCTCCCTCCCTCCATGCATCTGCACACGCTCACACCATCCCGATTCCATGAGGCTCTGCCTAGTTTTTACTACATTTTTCCTTGATTGTACATATTATTGTCTCATTAACTGCAAAGCTTTCCAGGGCACTGAAAAGGAGAGAGCATTAAAATACACCGAAAAGTCCTGGAGCTCAATTAACACACACCAGGGGGTCCGAGGGGAGGGAAAGTGGGGGGTTTCAGCTCCAATTATAAAAGGCAAACTTATCTCTCTCTCTTTTTTTTTTTTTTTTTGTAATATCAGCTAATTAGACTTTGACAACCAATTAGCAGATTTTTAGCTTTGCTGAGAATCAAGTTAGCGCCGAGAAAGTAGGAGGCAAGGAAACCAAACACGCAAAGCGCTCCTCTCCTACCGCTGCTTTAGGGCTGCCCCAAACACCAACCCCATCCAGCGGGGCCAGGCCTTGCTTGGGATGGATGCCCACATCCATGCAGGTGGAAGTGGGGTGCACGGCTCTGCCTGCAAAGCGGAGCTCGCCGGGACTCCCAGTGAGCTGCAAAGCGGAGGAGCTCTCGGCAGCCTCCTCGCAAGGTGATGTTTTAACTTTTAATAACCTTCTCGCTTTTTTTTTTTTTTTTCCTACCAACCATGAAGTACCCAGATGATTATTTAGGATTAATGGATTATCAAAAGTGCCAGTTGGCACGCTCCTAGTAAAAAGGAAAAAAAAAAAATTAAAAAAAAAAAAGTGTAACAAATGCAGCTGTTTACTAATAAATAAAGCCTCAGCTGTAACAGAAATAAATTAGATGCATTTAATTGGTCGACTGCAAACCTCCTCTCTTTATTACAATGCTGCTTCTTGTTATTTTATGATGTCAGGGTACATGGCAGACTGACAGAGTGTTTATGAATCACAGTTTGCAGATGGCACTCCTGGTTTTTCGGCAGTTATGAGCACAAGTAGCATGAGGACTCAATAGAGGGTTTTTGCCAGGGAGGACCCCCTGAGAATTAGCTGCCTTCATTTCTCTGGTGCCAATCTCACCCTGACAGCAGCACTATTTCACAAAACCTACATTCAATAAATTACACCCGCCTGGCAAGAACTTGGAAATATTTAACACTCTGAGGACACCAGTGTCTCAATTTGATTTCTATTCATTTCCAGAGGACGCGAGGCGCTGCTTGGAACAGACGTCGTTTGTGTGCACCCGCCTGTGTTTTCCCCCCCAGCTAAAGAAAAAAAAAATAATAATAATGGTCTCTGCAGCCAGGAATATCTCGCCCTGCCTTCAGAGTGATTTCAGGTCTCCCGAGGACAGTTTACGGTCTCGTGCCCTGGTCCTCCCGCGCTGCCCTGACTAATGACAGCTTTGTAATCCAGTTGGGAAATAATCTCACATCACTGCACTCAAAGCTCGTGAGCTGTAAAACTTCTGGATTGAACTCCTTCTCCTGGTCACTCCAGCGAGCTGCAAGCAAATGCATGAGGGATGTGGTCATAATTGTCAACAGATTTGTAAATTTGTGTCATTAGTTATGCGCATAATGGATTTTATTCTAATGAGCTTGTTCATAAGAATGCCAGGAGGACTTGGCCCCTTTGGAGGAAATAAACTACAAACTTTGCCCATGCATTTTAAAACACATCAGTGACACATATAGGGGGAAAAACAACGTTTCCTCTCCTTCCAGAGCATTGCAGTGCTCACTTAAGTGAGCCTGAAGCAATAAGCCGCCTCTCCTTTCCCCACTGGAAGCTCCTTCCCTACCTTTGCTGGTGTTTCTCCCATATGCACAGACACAGGCAGATGGGGGCTTGTTTTTTCTACCCATCAAGTTAAAAAAGCTGGAAACCATCACAAATCTTTGGGCTAAAGGTACCGGTGTGGAAATATCACAGCAGCGCTTGTCCATGCCCTCCTGAATGAGAGCATCCCCTATATTTGGGGACGTAACACTGCCCGAGCCGCAAAGCCAGGCAGAACTGCTGGTCCCTCCTCTGAGCCCAAGCATGTGGGGACCTCTCCGCAAGGCCTGCTGCATGTGGAAGAGCAGCAAAATTAGTTGGTATTAAATCAATTTTTACTGTATCTATTACCATTAAATCTATTCTTATTCAATCCAGTTATAGCATCAGATTTGTTCTCCTGAGACAAAGGATGAAGCTTTTAAGCCTGTCTTTGGGGAAATCTACTCCTGCTTTTCTTAGAAGCATCCTGGATATTTTTATTGAATGCATGAGCTGAGTGAGAAAGCAGACAAGCCCATGGAAACCTGCTGGCACCTTTGCCAAAAAGATGTTCTCTGCGTGCCCAGTGGAGCCCTCTTCTCCTGCTCTCCCCTCCTCTCTCTCTCTGATCCTGCTTTTCAGCCAACCACATATAAAAATCTTCGGCATGTGCCAAGTACTACAGATGGGTCCATTGTAGCACACCCTAATGTTCATAGCTGACACCCAGGTGTTACAGTTTGTACTTGCTCGCTAGCCAGACGGTGGCTTAGTGCCAAGGGGAAGGCACAAAGCACTCGGATACCATGCTGAAAGGCTATATAAGAGAGGCTTTAAGAGAGGGAAGAGCAGGTAAGAGGCTGTACAAAAGCAAGAGGAGGCTTGTCCATATTTTCTTGACTGCAGTGTATTCCAGGATGAAACACTGTCAAAGCCTTCTGTCCCCATAAAGCTTTGATTTATTACTGGATGACATCCCAGCATTTCCTCTCCTCTGACCTTGCCCACAAGCAGAACATCTTGTTTCGAACCTATTGCTGATCTGTGAGTTATTTCAGGCCTGGCCATCAATATAGGCACAGGCAGAGGGAGAGCTGCTGGTTTCGGCCACGCTCGGCACGCCTGGGCTGAGGGTTTGCACGAGGAGCTCCTAAACCCACAGCAAAGCACTGCCTACATGCAGCCAAGTTGACCTGAGAGCATTTCAATAGCTGGAAAGGGTTAACACCAGGATCCTATTTTCCCTTCCATTTTCCCCTCCCAGGAGCCTACTCCCCTTCCAGCCTAATTTCCTTCAGTTTAATTAATTTTCAGTAATCACCCGTCTAGACACCATGAGCAGCAGCCTCACACCCCAGGTGACACAGCAACGACAGGCAAAGGGACACAGCATGGACCAGCCCCTTGGCGAACCCTTCACCGCTGCAAGAAGGCATAGGCATCAACACCAAAAATCCCCCCTCAGCCTGATTAATATTTTTTGCAGAACAAATGGTTTTTCAGGATTCAGGTGCAGGGAGCCTCTCCGCCATCTGGCTGGCGGGGCTCCCCAGCTGTCTGCAGCGGGTGCGTTTGGAGCTGCACGTACGATGCTTCGGGATGCGCCAAACCTGCAGCACATGTGGAGAGCAAGTGTGCAGCGCCGGCTTGCTCCAGAAAGCTGGGGAGAGGCCAAGTGCGTGCTATCAGGTCCTGTGTGACACAGAGCCTGTGGCCCAGGCAGGGCTCCTGGAGGCTGGGCAGCCCTTGATGGCATTCTCACTGGTGCTGGTGACACCCGCAGCTGCCTTGTGGCCCCAGCACACCATTCTGCTGCTCTGGGTGAATCCAGGAGTGCTCAGCTCGCAGAGAACAGTAGGGATCTCATGGAAGCCCATAGAAAGAGAGAAGTACACAGGGTGTGTAGGACTGCAGTGCTCCAGGTGCTGTCCCTACAGCATGGAGGAGAAGAGGTGGATAAAACAGTGCACTACAACTGCATCTTTCTGTACCCAGAACCAGCAAAACCCTGCCAGTGAAGCACTTTCTAAGGGCTGCCACCCTCACTGCTGCTTTTTGGATCTGCCCTCTCCCACATTAATACTGATCCATTTGCACCCCAGCACTCACTGTGCCATTTACTTGGTTTGAACATCCCAAAGCACACAAGGTAATCAAAGCAGAGACACCAACCATCAGTCATGGTGGCTGCTGCTACGCAGGGACTCTTGATCAATTTTTGGTCCTATAAAAAGCACGTATTTAAAAACACAGAAAATTGGGCCAAGAGATAGCCAGAAAACTCTTAATATAATCTCTCTTTCAGCCAGCAGAGAATGAAAAAGAATACTAATGAAGCTTTTTGACAGAAAGGACAGCTAGTTCATGCATGTATTAGTGAGCCACCACGGTATGTGAAAAGAAGCCGTCCTCTCATTTGGGTGCAGAAAATTGCTGCTAAAATCTCTTTCACTTGGCCCAGAGTGAGGCACAGCACTGGTGTTTACCAAGCACAGTGTGATCTTTGAACCCTTCACCTTTAACCCATACAATCTGGGCTTTCAGGTCTGCACCACAGAGCCTCCCTCACAGCATCACTTCCTTCCTCATCCAACATGAAGGACTCCAAGAGTTTCTTGGTTGGGCATTTCACTTCACCACAAAACTGTTTTGTGGTGGGACCTTTAAAGACCACCTGATCCCACTCTCCTGAATGAACAGGGACACCCACAGCTCCACTGGGTGCTCAGAGCCCTGTCCAGCTTGATCATGGATGTCTGCAGGGATGGGGCACCCATCACCTCTTGGGCCAGCCAGTGCTTCACTGCCCTTACAGCATCACCCTGTTTGTGAAGGTTTGGAATAATACCAAACCAGGACCAGCAGCCTCCCACACACTTGTAGCACTGTATGGCAGCCCAGGAGGAATGAAGCTATCCCCAGCAGCCCACGGCATTTTCCAGTTTCTGATCACTGTGCTGTATTTACCGAAACAAAACTTTGTCAGGGAAGACCACCTGACTCCTGCAAGGTTCTGTGTGTGATCCCAGCAAAAGAAGCAAAACAAAACAAATAAAATCCACACGACAGAGCGCATTAAAGTCTATTTGGGTGTTACACTCTAGGTTTCCTAATGCACTCAGGATGCCAGCAAAATGGAAGTTCACTTTTACAGTCACTTCCCTCCCCTCTGGTGCTCCCCCCCTTCCCCTTCACTTCAGTAGATTATGTGAGACTCATTACTTTTTATAACTCTGAACAAAAAATCATAATCGTACTGGTTCTTACTAATATTATGCAATGACATAATGCCATTTGGGGAGGTGTCGCACAAAGAGGCTGACTTTTACTGGCTTCTGATGGCAGGGCTCTCCACTTTACATTCTGTTTTATGTAAGCCTCCTCAGAATTTATTGCCCACTGAGGATTTCTCAAGTTGCTTAATTATAAAAGGAAGAAGACAGCACAGTGGCTTAGCGAACCGACGTAAAAGTCAGCTGAAAGGTGTCACTGCAGAGAAGGTGGTGGAAGGAGATATGGCAAAAGGCAATTGTAGGAGTGAGTTTGAGGGGCTGAGCTTTCCCTGCGTGCTGCTGAGGGATGCTGTATGGCATCCACCTCACCCTGATGACTTGTGGGTGTGCTGGATGAGCTCCAGCTGGGGCAGGCATGGAGCTTATGGGCACTTCTGAAGAGCCAAAGAAGGAAATCCTTCAAAAGACCTGCCTGAATGCAGGAGGATATTTTCTCTGACCTGGAAATAGCTTTGCACAGCAGCTTCAGCTTCCAAGAAGTTGAAACAAACCAAAACAAGGAATGGAGATTGGTGGAAAAATAAAAAACGAAACAGTGGCAGTCACCTCCCAGTTAGCAGCTGCACTGAATGCACTGAGAAAAGTGATAACAATGCTGAGTAAGGATAATTAAAATACATGCATGTGCTGGAGGAATGATTATTTAAAGATGTTATTTTGGTCTCTTTTACACTGCTTGGTGCTTGGCCCATGAATGTGTCCAAAAGAGGCAGATCTGGCTAGAAAAACCAAATGCTGTTCTGTATTTTCCCTGCTACGTTTTCACATCTCAGAGAAAACTGTGGAAGTGAGGGATCTGTACCTAAGATTCTGTAGTTTGTGTGACCATCGCCTGCTCAGCATGACACCATGGGTCTCACTTCTCTTGGCAGCCATACAGGGTTCGTGCTTTCATATGGATGAAGCATTTCTAAGCAACTTCTCCAATTTATTAAGCATGAACAGGCTCTTCTTAGCATCAAGCAGACAGAATTTTTAAAAAAACATTTCAACAAATATGCTACCGTGGGACTGGAACAGGAAAATTTGCCTCTTGCAAGCATGAGAATTTTCTCTTATGAAGTCCTTTGGCTTTACAGCTCTGTGCAGAGGAACACATTCCCAGCAACACGGCCAAGAGGGAACTGGTGAAAGTGGCACCTTTCCTGCCTCTCAACAAAAGGGCTTCATTTGTTCCATGAACTAAGAAAGGCATGAACAGCATTTGAGAGATGAAGCTTGTCTCTGATGGATTAGAAAATCATGGAATGGCTTGGGTTGGAAGGGACCTCAAAGGGATCATCCAGTTCCACCCCTCCTGCTGTGGGCTGGGTTGTCAAGCACTAGATCAGGTGCCCAGGGCCCTGAAAACCTCCAGGGATGGGGCATCTACAACCTCTCTGTGTGGTCTGTGCCAGTGCCTCAGAACAATAACATGGAGATTACGTAAGGTTAAACAAGTGGTGTCTCCATGGGGTTGCTCCAGTAGGAAGGAACGACCCTACAACTGAAGCCATTTGAGGTAGGGAAACGGCGAGGAATGGGGGAAAGTAAGGAAAGACACGATAGGCAAGGAAAACAACAACAAAGGGAGCAGGCTGAGAAGGGTAAAGAAAATATAGCTGTGGGCACAACTCTTGCTAGGAGGGCAGGAGGAGGCTGGCAGTGTTTCCTCAAGCCCAGAGGGGCTGGAAGCCCTATGGAAACGCTGCTAGGAGCAGGGACACGTGCCCATTTTGCAGCTTCTCCTTGTTTACTGCTTCTATGAAATTTCTCACAATGCACACGTAGCACTCTGGGAATGAAGCCAAAGCCCTTTCAAAAGGGTGAGCTTCGATGCCCCTGCACCGAGAGCTCCAGACAGAGCCAACCTGTGCTGAGTTTTCTGCTTTCCCCTGCAGCAGGGAGCCCAGCAAAGGGCCCCAGCAATCCAGCAGATGTCTTACTGCACGCACGCACTGATTTATGCCTCAAAATGAAAGCTTGCACCAACCTTTGCAACTGGAGTCCACCAGGTATTTTGTGACCAAACAGCTTTCCTGTGCTCTGATAATGGGGATTCAGAGCTGCTAGAGTCAGATCTGGAGACATTTTCAGTTTCAAAAGAGGAAAAAAATAGAGAAAAATAACACAAAGAGTTTGAATTTATCGCACTACTTCTTCTGCCAGTTTCTAGAAGGAAGAAATTCATGTGGGGAGTAAAGATGGCTTCCATTTTGAAAAAGAAATACACAATAAAAAGAATAATAATAGCCACTGTAACAACCAACAACTATTAAAAATATAAATGCGACACTGCAGCTAATTGGGTCTAAATTTAACATTGATACGAGTGGAATATTTTTGTATTGCACAGAAGTTTGAGAAGTTTGCTTTCTCTCTGAGACAAAAGTTTAATTTTTCAAATCCCCAAAGTTCTTGTGGGATGAGAGGAGATCTTATTTTTAGCTCTGCAAAGTGTTTCTGGGTGTCGAGGAGACGTTGCTACCATCACCATGCAGAGAGGGCACTGAAGTATGGGTCTCACTGATGCTTTTCCCTCTATGGCTTGTGGAAATCTTTTAAAGGGTCTACAAAAGGCAAGCAGCAAAATCAATATTTTAATTCTTGTGGGGTTTTTTTTTGTCTATTTTGTTTTTTTAGGCCGTGTCTGGCATTACTGAAGAGATTCAGAAGCTCCACCAGCTTTTATTTTATTTTTTTTAACTTGTGAATTCTTAAGAGGAGAGACCTTAATTAGGCCAAAATGAGCGTTACAGCCATGAAATGAGTGAAATCACATCTCCCACATCCTGGCCTCACAGCAGGACCCCAGGCCAAGAGCTCTGGCTCTCTTGGAAGGAATGTGAGCATTAACACTGCTTTCAATGGACTTTGGACCTTAAATATTAAAAAAAAAAAAAAAAAAAAAAAAAAGCACAACATCTTCTTTCCAACACGATTCACTGCTAAAAGTAGATTACAGGAAATGGAGAAGGAATACAGAAGGAAACAGGAGAAGGTTCTAGAGTATAAAAAAAAGAGCAGCCCTGGCCTCACTGAAGACAACCAGACAAGAAATCCTACACCCAGAGACTGCAAAACTGCTATTTGTGCACAGATAGCTTTTGCTGGGTGGTACTGAGGGGCTCCTTGCAATCCTGCATTACGTGGCAGCATGTGTAGCCTTGCTACCAGCCAGTTTTTGGCGAAAACAGATGAGAAGAAAGCGCAATCTCTGCACTGGGAGCAGGCTTGGAGATGCTGCTGGGGAGATGGTTTGCTTTCACGTATTTCATTTTTTCTTCCTAAGTCTTTATGCCCTGAATGTCACTTAGATAGCTAACCTGGAAAGATGAGGGATTTCATCGTTGACTGGCATGATGTAGATGTAAAGCGTCCCTTGGACTGTGCGCTTGCCATCTGTCAGCTGTGCAGTAAGACTATCCTCTAGGCTTTCTGTGTCATCATGCATGTATGGCAGCATCCGTCCTAAGGGAAAGAGGGGGAGATCAAAATGAAAACCCTGGGTCCTCTAAAAACTCAGGACTCAGTGATCATATTATTTATGAAAAATACAGCACCCCAGCTCTCCCTGTAATTTCAGATGTTAGTCGTGATCTCTAAGCACTGTGGATCTGGTGTCCTGGAAAGCCCAACTTTCTTCCACTGAAATAAACCCTTGTTGCTGCTGCAGTGCTGATGCTCAGCATTACAGCAGGACCTGTGTGATCCCTCACAACTCACAGCCAACGCTGTCAACCAAACTGATTGCTGAGGGACCCTCAGGAGAAGGTTTTGGTTTTTTTCTTCCATGGCAGACCAGCTGGCAGCTCAGGTCCATCCACAGGGGTAAAGGCTGCCCTTTGAGCCATGGGAGCAAAGCGATGAGGAAATGTGGGACCAGGTTGTTTGTAGGAGGGGCTTAACTGGAAGTGGGACAGACATCAGCCTGAATGCATGCAGGTAAACATATCCAGAGTTTGCTGAACCTTCACAGCTTGAACACACCAGGAGGAAGTGTTCTGAAGTTTAACTGCAAAAGAATTAAAGGGAAAAGTATTACTAGAAATAACTGGCTCCATTCAATAAGGGTTATATGGAAAAAAACAATCATCTTCACTACTCTGTTTTCTCCAAAGATTTTTAAGATATCCTATAAAAGCAGCACACCTCTTAGGTTTCCCCAAAGAGCACATTGCCAATTGCAGGTGGTATCACCTTCTGAACCCACCAGGAATCCACCAGCTCCAGCCCAGTCCTCCCAGCCCTATCTACTGTTATCTGCTATACATGAGAAGATGTAACCTCAGATTTGCAGTAAGGGGGAAAGTTTTCTCCTAATAAATCAGTAGCAGTGAGTTACTTTCTATGTGATTCTGATTTTGCTAAATTGAGAAATCACATCCTGGTCTCATTATATCAGTGAGTAGAGCGTGCCCGAGGTGCAGGATGTTGGGATTTGGGGATGTTAGGATTATGGAATGTCATCCTCTGACGGCCCTGCTCACAGCTGACCTGTGTCACCACCAGCCTGGACACAAGTGGGCTTCCATCAATCAGCAGCAAGACACACCAACCCCACAGATATTTTTTTGTTTCTTCTACAAAATAAGTATTTATGGAAAATGCATTTACATAACTAAAAAGATCCATTCAGCTGTTGAGTCTTTGTTGAGGAGAGGAAGTCACAGTAATTAACAACAAACCTTCCAGAGGTTTCTTACACCTGCTTTCTATCTTGCTTCCAGCAGCTCATACAGGCTGAACACAGAGCAGCCATGCTGTGTGCAGGACCTGACTGTCAGCGCTGAGCAACTGCAGGGCACATCCAGAGCACCCTGCAGCATCACAACCGAAACATAGAGGGGGTAGGGGGCCCTCCTCACATCTGCATCCCACAGCCTGCATGCACCCCCAGCCCCAAAAAGCCTCACCTTCTTCAGAGGTCTTGCAGAGCTCAGCCTGCAGAACCAACCGGCTGGAATTTTTATTTTTTTTTTTCATTTCAGCACTGGCTTTTCAAATTTACAAAACACACCCTTTGCATTAACGCCAGCCGTTCACTTCTCAGCTCAAACCCAAACCGTTTGTGGGCTGTTGGGGTGCCAAATCGCCCCCAGCCCACAGCCGCTTCCTCTCCCTGCTCCTGCACCACTTCACATGCGTGCTGCCCAGATGCCAAGCTGCGGAAGGAATTTTTTTTCTTCTTCTTCTTTTTTTTTTTTTTTTCTTTTTCTTTTTTTCTTCCCTTGCTGCATCTGGCTCCTGCACAGGGTCTGCAGGCAGCGGTGCTGGCAGCTGGCACACGCCTTGGGTGGCTCCTGGGCTCCAGCCTCGCTGTGCTGCTGCTTCCGAGATGGGGCACGAGGGCAGCCAAGTTCCCCCGGCAGTTCTTGGGTGGAAAAAGCAGGAAAAAGAAAGAAAAAGAAGAAAGAAAAAAAAAAAAAAAAAAAAAAAAAAAAGAAAGAAAGAAATGAAGAAGGAAAGGAAGATGAAAAAATAAAAGGGATGTGGGTAGAGGTGGTGGTGAAAAGGGGCTGTTGGCACTTTGGCTTGGGCACAAACCACCGCACGTGCGCCGGGCCTTACCTCCCTTTAGGGAGACAGCCGGCCACTCTTGGCGTGGGGCTGGGGAAGCTGCCGAGGCCGGGGCTCGCTGCAGTGAGCCGTGGCTCCCAGCAGAGGCCATCCGCAGCCCGCACAAGCGGCCGCCCGCAGCCCCGGAGCCCCCAGCGCCGAACTGCCGGCCTCGTCTGGCGGGCAGCGGGGCTGGGGCTGCGCCGAGCTTCTCGCCGTGTGCTGGCGGCCCCGCAGTGCTATACGAGAGAAAAGCAAGGAATAAAAGGTGCTGAAGGAAAGCCCGAGTCCCCTCCCTCAGACCTTGCTTGAGCTCAGCGGGGAAAGGCTGTGAACGTTGTGGTGCTCAGCACTTTGTGCTACCGTCACTCTTGGGCCAGCATCGCATCAGAGAGGGTGAGGATGGAGGAGCTCAGCGGGACCACGAGGTCTGCAGCACAGTGCTGTTACCCACGGGCTGCCTTTCCTTGCCTGCCGAGAGGAAACATGCACAGGTTGAGATTTCCGGGAAGGTTAAACTAGAACTGGTCCATGCAGAGCCATGGGATGCAGGAGGCATTTGGGCAAAAATATTTCCTAGCACACCATCTCTGCCTTTCTCATAAGAAATGTTAAAGCTTACATGGAAGCAAACGCCTCCCTTCTGGTTTTTGGAGGCCAAAAAAAGGACTTACCCTGTAAACAAACTTCAGACAGGCAGAGTTGAAGAATGGCTCCTGCAGCTGCCCTCGCTGTGTCCACTGCTCCTGGATTTGCTTTCCCTTCTTTCACCCCCAGACTGCTCTGTATCATCATTATCGAAACCTTCATTCGCAATATACGGTTTTTTCCTACTCACAGCATATGCTCACTGGAAAAAAAAAAAAAAAGTACTGCGTGCAGCCCCATTGCAGGATCTTTTTTTGCACTTCAATCTAGTCTATAATGTACGATAGAGCGCCAACGCTTTCATTGACATATAGCTTGTTCACTTGAATGTCACGGGAAAGCAAACAAACGCATCTGAACAACGCAGATAGCTGGTTATGTGGCTAATCTGGCATGTTGCTTTGGTTTCGTAAATAAATTAGTTCAATCTCTTGAACGGGAAGAGAAACATGAAGCAGTGATCTCAATACAACTGCTGCCCTTCGCTACCAAGAGGGCCTTGCTCAATTAGAAACACCATTTGTTTTGATTACAGATTATCTGTGAGTAGAACCAAACCCTACCCAAACCAAACCCTACCCTAACGCCTTGCTGGAGAAAGGACTTGTATATAAAGGACCACATTTGGAGGCAGTTTCTGACCAAAACATCAAACAGTGATGTGAAGGGCTGAGGGCTGGATGGAGCACAGCGCACAGACCAACACAACACCAATTCCTCTGAGTCTGCGGCTGCCAGCTCACCCTGATGGCATACCAGGCTCCAGCACGCGTTATGAAGTGCAGGATTTTCTTTCTTCTCTTCTTCTTTCCTTTTGGGTTGATGTAGCTCATTAAAGATTTAAAATTTCAATTAAAGAATGACTTTGGAGAAAAACACAGAAGCAAACAACCCAACAAAAGTTCATATCCATCCTAACAACATGAAGTGGGTTCAGAGCAGCCATGCTCTTCAAGAAGAAAAGGAAAAGGAAAAGGAAAGAAGTGTTTGAAATTGTTATTTTAAAAGAAAGCATTTCAGCTGTTATTTGGAATCACATAAAAATTGAGCCCTTCATATAATAGCCAGGTAAGACGGCAAAATTGAGATCTAACAGAAACACTTCTGCTTTCAGCTTTCCTGTTAGCCAGACATCAGCAACAGATTTTTGGTCACCTTCAGCCCATTTGCTCTGTTGCAGAGGGGTAAGCTGGTGATCAGCTTGGTCTTTGAAAACTCAGTTCCAATGTCATTCCCTGAGCCACCTCACACAGTTCTGGACTCTCTTCTCAACTTTCTTCTTTTTCTGGAAATGGGGAGGATGACACTTTTCTTCCTGCACACTGAATGGAAGAATGAAATGGAGATGGTAGTGCAGAGGGAATGGGATCCCAAGGGCTGTTCAGGTAAATCGAGGCAGCTCCATGAGCAGGTTGAGTGATGCAACTCTTTGGCCTGAAATCGCAAAATTAAACAATTCTACATATGGGCAGATGAAAACTCTGCAGCAGTTTGATTGCACTGGGTTGGTAGGAAGGCAAAGCATTCCACCTGAGGAGGTCATTTCCCTGGTCACAAAATTCCTATTTATGGAACCTCTTTTAGCATTTCTTAGGGGATTTTCTGCCATGAATGCTGCTAAAATTGCATGTCAGCAGGAGGGAAAGCCATGCCTCCAACAGCTTGGGAGAACTGAAGGAAGAGAAATTGTCTCACCTTGAACATCAAGCAAAACAAAGAGAGTTCTTGTAGTGATGGAAAAATTCTTTGTCAAAGGCTGATAAAAGCAGCAGCAAGGTGGGTGGACTTGTTAGCAGGACTTTGAAGGACCGTCACCTGTTAGCTTGGAAATCAGACCGCTGCATACATGTGAAGGACAGAATTCCTCTGATTAACATTTATTTGACTGAGACGTTTCATTGAGTAAAACCCTCAATCCCAAAATGAAAGCTTTCTTAAAACAAAACAAAAAAACAAACAAACAAAAAAACAAACTCAACAAACCATCAAACCAGTGCACACTGCATCTGTTACACCACACACTTAACAATTCCTGCAGATAAAAATGTGCTTTATTTGTCCCAGCTCATATATGGTCTATTTCAAGAGAAATGATGCCTGTGCTCATATTTTTCAAGATCTTTCAAGCAATTTATGTGGAATTTATCCTCAAGTAGCCAGATTCTGCACTCAGCATTCAGGATACTGAGAACATGATCCCACAGCACTGAACTGGGCACATTTTATGTCTCTAGCATCAGCAGGAGCAGGAGCAGGCATTAATCTCATTCAAACTGGGGAAGAGTTGTTCTGGCCTTCTAGAAGAGGAACTTCACGGGCATTTCAAGTGCAACACAACTATAAAGGAGGCAGAGGTTATATGCACTCTCTGCAAATTAAATGTGTTTGAAGATCCAGACACAGCAAGTTGGGCATATATCTCCCCATGAGATTCACAGAGTATCTGGTGGAATTTCAAAAAGCAAGTCATCAGAGTTTTCTGATGTGAGCAGTTGCAAGAAGGCACCAGTCTGACCAATGGAAGTCAGGGTGCCCTGCCAGCACACTCTTCAGCTACAGCACAAATCCTGCTTGACTTGCCAGACGATTCAAAGAGACAAAGAACAGATCAAGCTGTTTGTAACTGAAGATCTCACTCTGTCCTCAGAATGATTCTTTAAATAAAAGCGGTATGGGTGGACAGAAGAGAAAAAAATACTCTGACCTTTCTTAGATCTTGCAGTATGGCAGCAGTAGCTGGGTGCTTGAGTGCTCTCTCCACATACACAGAGCAGATACTCTGGCTTGGTGCTTGCGAATTTATCTGCTGTTTCATCCTGAGCTGTTGTACTGCAAGTCCCAGTGGTTTCCCCCCAGCCCTGCTGAAGCAAGAGAGATCCATCCAGGAAAGGGAAACCCAAACATCTATTTTGTGCAACAAACTGGCTACGAAGACAGCTTAAAATCTGACCATAAGGCAATAAACATTTGCAATTGTCCATGACTAAGCCATAGGCTTTATATATGAAAACAACCTGCCAAACCGTTTCAGACAAAGGAAAGAGGGAGCTGGGAGTTCCTGGCTCCTGGCCCTGCTCTTGGTCCTCTACCCCGGTCCCATTTGTCCTTGTGACAAATACAAATAAACTGTTACAGAAATAACAGCAGGCTTAGAAGTTGTCAGAGACGGTCCCTGTGCACCCTCAGGATGCTGTGGCAATGTCAGACACATATTTTCAGTAACTCTTGTGCCAGTGCCCTTCGTCACCGCAAAGCACTCCAGCATTCTCCCAGCCATTCAGTGCTGGCATTTCAAAGGACACAGCTTGTTCAGGATCAAATACACAGCAGTTGTTGCCCTTTCTATTTAGGCCTTAAGCCCTGAATCAACAGTAAGAATCCTGGACATGGGAAAATACAGCGCTGACAAACATGTAATTTAATTAAATAGACTGACATTGTTTAAGCAACAGCCCTTCCCTCTGATCCATCTCTCTCAGAACTCTTTGTCTTAATATTATGGTCTACTTGAAACACTTGAGCTCATGAATGGATTAAAGAGAGTCTCATTTGTTTTATTTATTATTTTTACTGCTGTGCTTGTCTTTTTACAAACGGGAGGCACAGCCCTCATTTAGAATTCACTGGAACATGCACATTCTTTCCTCCTCCTCTGCCTGGAGAGGGGGGAAAAAACAATAACAAAAAGATCACAACCGCTTCAAAAGTACAAAAACTCTTGGGTAATTTGTCATCAGCGTTTACAGATTAACAAAAACAGCTTTAGAACGCAATCACTTCAAAACCTAGATAGGATACACACTTGCTGTGACAGTGAATCTGGGGATTCTTTAAAAAGAGCAACTATTTCACCCAGTTGCTTTTTGTTCAAAATCTTGAGAAAGAGTCAACGTTGTGTATTTACCTTCTGGTATTCTCATTAAGTTCAGCCTTTGATTGTAAAGCGTAGGTCCTTGCACTCCCCCTAAGGTTGATCTCCGTGTTGTAATATCTCTCTGTGTTTGTTGTGTACGCCTTGAAATGCATCAATGATGCATTATATCAGCAAGGACTCAAGCTCCCATTTATCTTCAAATAGTTCACAATCCACTGCAGCATATTCTCAGTTGCAATTTTCGCTTTTAAGTTTGGCCACCATGTGTGTAGCATTAATTTCTCTGTTCACATGTAATTCATTCAGGGACTTACACCAGCTGAGAACCACATATGGAGGCCCAGATTTACAGTGCTTTTATTTTGTGCCATGGAAGCCTACAAGAAACAATTTTCTATTTGAATATTGAGTGTTTACAGAGGTCTTGTTGTTCACTAGAGACAGCGGATTATGAAATCATATTCTGCAAGAATCCCATCCAAAAAAACCTGACTGCAACTTTTATTAACTCCTCTTTGTTCCAGTGCTTACAGGGTTCTTATGGGCAACTGAACATTGCTATTCCTCTCTCAGGGTTTGTAGTTTATTATCACTACTTACTACTTCAAAAAAAAAAAAAAAAAAAAAGAGAAAAAAGTCCATCCTCAACCTGCTCCTGTTCTGCCTGCTACTACTCAGCTTTGAGTAAGCAAGATATGGCAGCAGAGACAGAGATGAGGACTGGGACCAGGGTCTGAAGCAGACCAACATGTGCTCTGAAGCCTGCCATAGCTTTGCAGGAGCTTATAGCTTGGTTCAGAAGATACACATGGGGATCTGTTTTGTTGAGAAACAGTCAAGAAATGATCTGTGGTGAGGGCATTTGCACCATGTAACTTACTAGTGTCCCCTGCACAGGTACCTGTATCAGGAAAATAACATTGGGGTTGAGAATAAACTTCTATGTTATTGCATTTCAGTCAGTTCCAAATGCAGATCTCTATCAGACCCTTCGTGGCATTCATTAGTCTTGTTTTGAGAAAATAATGACACACACTGAGTGACTAATGTCCCACATAATTAATCCTGTAGTTACTTATTTATCAAGATTTCAGTGGGCACGGAGTATTTTGATGCAAAGCAAGAATTTCTGAACTTAAACCTAATGCTGACAATAATCCTCGTAGCGATGCTTCAGGTTGAAACCTACCTGTGTCAGAGGCTTGGAGGAGACATTACAACACCCACGGCTGTTTGGGAGAGGAGCTGGGGTGGAGATCAACCACCACAGATTCTCAGTCTCAATGGCTGCTGGAGGTAGCAGAGCTGAGTGGACATGGGATCTGGTCCCATGGAGTCTTGACAGCCTCCCTGGTGAAGGATGGGAAGTGTGAATTGACTCTAATTAGGGATCGCCCATGTGGCCTCCGATGTGTTAGTTTAAATCAAACATTAGTAACTGTCAATTTCTTCTTTCACCCAAGACCCAAATCCTGTAAACACGAGGACCGTAACAAATCCCTGAAGCAGGCTTTAGCGCACATGTATGGAAAACATACTAAACTATAAATACTGTATACCATATGGCATCAAGATTATCTAATTTCACTTCATAACTGGTGATAAAATGACCAATCAACTGACGTGCAGAACGAAATGCCAAGCCAACGATTCAGCTAGTCTTCAGACGGCTCTGAGGTCTCATCATATCCCAT
Organism: Tympanuchus pallidicinctus; assembly: GCF_026119805.1. NCBI lineage: Eukaryota > Metazoa > Chordata > Aves > Galliformes > Phasianidae > Tympanuchus > Tympanuchus pallidicinctus. The sequence continues at coordinate 3,048,396 of NW_026294791.1, read as the reverse complement.
TGCACCCTAAAAATAAGCACACACCTATTTCACTGGCACTAAGAGCATGAACACTGTGGGAATCTGGGCAGCGGGTCTGTCAGCAAAGCCAAAATTTGTCCTCATTTCTCTGCAGGTATGTTAAAGGTGAGGAAGCTTGATCAGGACACCAACAGTAGCAGAGGGAACATTTTGAACTACATTTATTCATATGAAAAGGTATTTTGGGAAGGTGCTACTCATTTCTCAGATTTTTTGCATCATTCATACACCAGAGGTACATCACTATGGCTCCTAAGCTCTACTGTGATACAAACAACAGAACCCCACTGTGCTTTTGTTACCACTACATTTTCATCCATGTTTTTTTTCCTCAGCGATAACATTAATTCAATATTTGCACAAACCACAGCTCTAGTGTTCTGCTTTCCTTAATTACAGAAGGCTCCGACTCCAGCAGTGAGGTGTCAGCCCTCAGAAATAAAACATCAGCACTTTGAAGACCAGGATCAAAGTTAGTGTTCTAAGTTTAACAGGATTTCATCATTTGATCAATTCCTGGTGAAAAAGAGAGGAAGCATCAAGGAACTGCTGAATGTTGTCTCTAATAGAAATCACAAAGGTGTCTGCAATGGTGCTTGAACATTCATGCATAGGGAGAACATGGGTGATAAAGTCTGCTTGGAGACACTGGAAGTCAAATCTTGGAGAAATGCAAAAGAATTAAATGACTGAGTTTTAAAATGGGAATAAATAAGCATCAGCTTATTATAAAGTTAAACGCCAATGTCATCAGCTCTGATTTTGTGGGGGCTTAGCTCCAGAAGCAGCAAGATTGATCAGTCTACAGATCCATTTCTCAGGAGAGTTCTGGAAAATGGCTTTGTTGGCTCGTTTAAAATTAGCTTGGGTACAGCAGTTATGAATATACTGTGCAGAAAATTGTGCACTGAATGATAAACAAATAGGTTGCTATGATTTGATGCTATTTTAATAGCTGGTGATTAACCAAATGAATGCCATGTGGTCAGGTCTGATTTGCCAAATGGTTCCTCTCTCCTACCATCCAGTCTGCTGTAAAGTAGTGCCCCATACAGCCATGTACTTTCACCATATTAAACTCTGATAAAATCGTAGAGGAATAGTAGCATACTGCAGGGTAGATACTCACATGTATCAATCCCAGCATTTATCTTCTCATTGCTAGCTGAGAGAAAGTCATATTGTGGGACGATTTTGTCTTTGAGGTTCTTGGGGCTAAGTGCCTTCGGGATTTCTTCATCAGAAACACTCCAATTCAAATGAATGCATGCATAAGATCCCCCCTCCACCACGAACACACCTACTGAAGAAGAAACCAGATTAATGTGAGTCTAGCTGTTCTGAACAAAGTGCTGCCTTGCCTCAGTTATCAAGAACTGGTCATCTGATGAAGCCAAGACCACACCATACTCCAAAAACAGCTTGACTTTCAGTGTTGTGATAATCAGCTTGAGGACTGCTGAGATTTGGTGATAGAAGAATTTGAAATGGAGAGCCTGCAAAAGCAATGCACTATTAAAGTTAAACCAGAAGCAGAAAAGGAATCAGAGCCCTTCTTGCACAGTGGATCCCTTCTTGAAGTGGATTCATTTTGTGTCTGGCACCAGTCCTCTCCAGTCTGCGTCCTTTCCCATGTGAGCTACAGAGGTTGTAGCCTCAGATGTTCATCTTTGCTCCCAATAGTAGGCTACCCCGAGGTGATGAGTGTGAGTGCCTTCAGCCCAGGCAGGCAAGACAGTTTATCAGAGATGCTGCTGCCCACACCAGGGACATGGCTTCTGCACTTCAATAATGGCCATTACAGTAAAGCTTGTCCTGCCTTGTATCACTGTGTCAGTGAGACGTGTAGAATGAAGACAAGGGGATATAGATAGGGAGTAGGTTTCCAAGTAAAAGAGAAGAGATTTAGATGGGATCTAAGGAAGATCCTTCCTTATTTGGATAATGAAGGATTTTTTTTACAATAAGGGTGGTGAGGTGCTGGAACAGGCTACCCAGAGAGGTGGTGGAAGCCCTGTCCTTGAAGACACCCAAGGTCCGGCTGGACAGGGCTCTGAGCACCTGATGGAGCTGGGAGTGTCCCTGTTCATTGCAGGGGACTAGATGACCTTTAAGGGTTCCTTCCAACTCAAAAGATTTTGTGATTAATGAGTCCACTTTGGCATTTTATGTCTAAGTCCTGTTCTATATACATAAGTTGGAATTTTGCCTTTTTTATTTTTTATTTTTTAGCATGGGTTGTTTTTATGAGAGAACACTCTAGTTGGCACCTTGGCACTGCCAGCAGTATGTCTCAGGTGTACAAAGCCAGTGCCTCATTGTGTCCCCTCGGGGTACATTAATTAGCATGACTGCACTGGCTCATGTTGCTGCCCAGTTCCAGCTAGTGCCAGAGGTCAAACTGTCCCCTGACTGTCACCCATTTGAGCTCTGAATAGCTCCTCATGTGCACAATGCAAGTTAGCATTCCTCTTTGAGGGAAGTGATGCCAAACGAACCTCTTGCTTCTTCGATGAGCATCTTCCTTCTGCTCACTCTGCAGAACATCTCCTATGGATTTGACCTCAGAAGGAGCAAAGAGGCAGGATGGTGCAGAAAAGGCTGGAGAAAGAAGAGGAAAATAAGATGAAAAACAGGTGTAAACAAAAAACTGTTGTGTCAGTACACACAGCTTAAAAAGGCTAAGTGAATGCCCTGACCCAACAGGACGTGAGGGTGTGCTGACAGAGGGACAAAGCCTCCCATTGCTTTTACATCATGATTTTCAAGTAGTCACCTATTCTGTACTATGCCTGAACAAAAAGGATAAAGAAAATACTAGCATTTCACATAAAAATCTCACTTCCTCTAGACAATGGATTAAAAAGGAAAAAATGGCTGAAAGAGTTTATTAACTCTGTAATTTAATGACTCTCACTCAGAATTCTCTAAGTCCTTTACAAATAATTCAGACCCAATGCCACTGCATACCTCAGCATGAATGTTGCTCTGCGTAGGCAGTTGGACGTCTTGTATACTTAAAAAGAAAAAGTGCAGTTTAAAGTGCTTTGCTGAATTGCATAAAAGAGCAGATTAATTTTTGTCCCCATTCTGGGAATGATGAAATGGGGACATGGAAGGTTTTAATGTCAGTGTTATCAGAAGACTCCACAAATGGTGGTTTCTTCCACCTTTTAGGGCTGACAATCGGAAGCCCTGGGCAACACCACTTTTTTCTGCTCTTGTCACCAGACAATGCTTCCTTCTTCCCCAGACAATCACAATTCCTGCGTTATTTGCATTTCATTTCTCCGTTACATGAGATAGCCGTGTTGTGTTGCTGCACAAAGAGGGGCTTTGTTTCCCAACCAAAGGCAGGCAAATAACTGGCTATTGAAATTTATAAGGAATGGAACAATGTGACAAAGTGCCACGTGACCTTGCTCGCTCTTCCGCACCAGTTGCATTTTCCAAGTTCCTTACTCCTGCTGCAGCTCTGGACCTTCCATTCTCAGTAGCATTGCAACCCGCCAGCATGCGTCTCTGAACAGGAACCTCATGAGGCAATCCTTTAAAAAGAAAAAAAAAAATAAAAATAAAAACAAGATTTAAACGACATCACATTGATGTTACAAAGCAAGCTATCTCTGTCTTGGTGTAGCATGATCTCCTGCCCTCCAGTGCCTGCCCATTTCGGGTGTTATCATCATCCCAGAGAGAAGCTCCAGTGCTAGCAAGCCACCATAGCTAGTCAGCCAGGCCATTCCAGCAGCACCACCTGAGCCACTCAGCAATTGCATTTTTCATGCAATCTGTGAGACGTTGGGATTAGATACCCGTTTCATCATTTTTGAGTCTACAATAAACGTGCATCCAAATGACAAACCAGGCCATAAAACATCTAGGAAAGCTGAGAGTTTCCTGATACCTCCCAAAACTTCAGGCAGAGCATGCAGTGATGAACACAAGCAGCCATGAACACCACACACTCAAGCAGCTGTATGCCAGGGGAGCATCTGCACAGAGCTCAGCACTCTGTGTAGATGCCCTGGGCAGTGCAGCACAGAGAGCACCACGCACCCAACAGTCCCTGGTTTTCCTCTAAGAGCTGAAGTGCTTTTTCAAGAGTTGTATTAAAATGCATCAAACCAGGAAAATTACTCTCAAAACACCAAGCCCAGTCTTCACCAGGTAAATTCCTATTCAGCCTGCAGCACAAGCAAAGACTGCAGGATCTACAAATTGTAATTAACTAGCTGAATTAGGTCAGGACTGTATATCTCAGCACAGAGGTACTCTGGCTTCAATGATTTCAAATATTTTGAGAAGCAAACTGAAAACACTTAGTCAAATTAAGTGTTTTCTCTGAGCTGTCAGCATTGCCAGCATTGCCAAGATGAACAGGATAAATTGGATTAGATGCAGTCTATACGCTTCAGACCCTAATGGAAAAGGATCCAAAATGTAAAGCAAAGCACAGAGGCAAAGCAAATATTATATATTGTCTGCGAAGATGCAGATTTCAGCTTATTGATTAGTCAAATAGTTTGAAATAGCACAACTCATCTCCAGGAGAAGCAGAGTGCTGCTGCTTGCTCCTATGCAACCCAGTTTGTGACAGTGCAACAACCTCTGCCTGCTCACTGAGGAATTTGCAGCTGGAGAAACAGCCTGGTAAGTAAATGTTCATTTAGGTTAAAAATGAAAAGTGAAATCATGTTAGACAACATAACCTCACGTGTCTTGGGCCACTGGTTATCAGTGGGCATGGATGCACCATTTAGATCATGAACTGGGAGAGAAGCATGAGGTCACAGACATGGATGAGGAGCTTCATCGAGACAGAACCATTCACTTTTCATTCCATCATGGCAGAGGACAGTGCTCCAGGGAGAAGCACAAGGTGCTGGTCCAGCAGCCACGCTCACAAACATGCAGACCAACCTGAGAGCAACACTTCTCTCAGAGAACAGCTCAAGTATTTATTAAAAAAAAAAATACTTAAGCACAGACTTAGCTACCCTATCTTAGCACCAGTTAGTGCATCTTAAAAAAAAAAAAGAAGAGTCTTGTTTTGGGCATAGCCTCTGTGGTTTCAGGCAAGTCCAGTGAGCAGCAATTGGTGCCATTGGCTAACAGAGATCCCTGTTACAGGGGTAGTAAGATTTGGAAAACAGGCAAAGCAGCAAGAGGAATGGGCACTGCAGCAGTGTCTCCTGTAAAGATCCTCAGAGTGCTGCAGTGCTTAATAAGATACCAGATGGAAACTGTCTGAAACCTGTGGGGGGGGCTGGGTGGGAGGCAGGGTCAATCACAGCTGGAGGTTGGAGGGAGCACCCTGGGATCCAGCTGCCACCCTCTGCCCCTTTCACCCATAACATCAGCACATAACCTCTCATTCACAGATGTTCCATACCCCAAATTTGAAGTTTCTTGTCTCCATTTGTGAATTGTTCAAAATCTTTCCCCTCCACTGGATGCAATCCATCCTTTTTCCATGGCAGCTTACATGCTTGCCTTACGTGTCAGTTTTACCTACTAGTTTAAATAGTGTAGTTTTGGGTTGAGTTCAATGAACCAAAGCCCTACCTCTCTCATGATAGACTCTCCATTCTCCTAATAATCTTGCTAGGTTTTCTCTATCCTAGTTTTGGTCCAGATGGTGCCTACCCAGTGCTCTGTAGCAGCATTAGTAGATTAATTCATGCTGGGAATCCATGACTTCATGGACACATGAGCACTGAGATCTCAGTTAAAGCTAAAGGTTGTCCAGATTGATTGGCTCACTCCACCCCTCCACACTCATCCCCCCTTCCTAATACAAATCATGCAAAACTGACCAATGTCCTGGAAAAATTATGCATAAGGTTGCAAAGGAAATCAGTAGTAAAATTAGGAATAAACCCCAACTAACTCATTTACTTAAGCCACATGAATACAAATATCAAACAGGAGTATCTAAAACATCAACAAATTATGATAAGTAGCTAAAACACAGAAGTTGTCATCACCATGTCTGGACAGAATTTTGACAAGTCCTCAGATAAATCTTCTCCATCTCCTTTTTCCACAGACAGTTGATATTTTGAACAGAAATTCTCAAGTCAAAAGATGTACATCAATTTTTAGTTCTAGCAAAAAAAAAAATAGACACACAAAGCACATGCTTTTCACTGAAGCCTTTTAACATAAAAACCTATTCTTCTATCACGAAGTGGGTTCATTAATTGTCCAGCTACTTCTACAAGGTATGGTTCCCAGGGGAGACCAATTACATGTCAGCATCTGTTCATGTGACAGTGTACAAACCAAGCTGGGCAGTTCCACCAAACGTTAAAGAGGGATCAGCTTCAAAGTTCAGCTTTAAAAAAGCTTGTGCAGTAATAAAATAAGAAATATCAGTTATGTAAGTAAAGAAGCTTGTATGTAGCATTTAATCCCATAAACTGAGGTCTCAGTGCTGCACTGAAGTGATTTTCTGCCATGCCCAAACTCAATTGCATCTTTAGGAAAATCAAAAAAACAGCTCAAAGAGAACCAGAGGAATCCCTTGGAATGTGTTTCAAAGGATCCAAGAGGCACAGAAGACCTGACTTCCACAAATGCTCAATGCAGCTGATCTCAAGGCAGATATGTATTATTTAATAGAAGTAGGAGGCATGCTCTCAGCAAAACAATACCCACCAGGAGCAGGATTCCAGCAGGTAGCACAAAACTGGCAGTGGTGAGAAACTCCACTCTGCCCATGGGATGAGCAATGGTGCTGCTGGAAGGACAGCAGGGAAAGTTCTGTCCTAACTCAGAAGCTGCTGCCATCACAGGTGGAAAGAGGAAATTAAAAGCAGGCAGCAAAAGATGGAAGCAGGTTTTGACTTCAAAAGAAAGATAAATGTGTTGAAGTAGTGCTCTTCTCACGGCCGATGGCTCAAGTGGAGATCTGCCAAGTTTGACATCATTCAGCAGTGACCAGTTGCTGTGGTAGAGAGGTGAACGATAACTGGTCCAAACAAACCCAAAATAGCAGCAGAGAAGTTGCTTTTTTTAATCCCCTGTGTAATTTATGTATTTTTTAAAATGATCTTCTTTTAATGTTCCTTCACTTCTTCAAATATACTTGAGAAAAGTATATTTTATTGATTATAAAAGTATTCCGTTGTGTGTTTAAGCACGGTTTCAAAGTAAAAGCAAAAAAGTTGCATGGCAAAGAAACTGCCAAGAAAAATATAACATTTAAATAATGGCCCCACTTAAGACAACAAGGATGATAGGGCAGCCCGAGTTCAAAGAATTTATTCCAGGTAATTCAGTGCAGCAGCCTGAGAGGTCTAGGGCACAGAGCTGAGAATCTAAGTGGTCTGAAATCACTCCCAAAGCAGACTGCTTAGCATTTGTTTAGGAAGCCTGGGCAGTAAGTTACAGCACTGTCATTGCATAATCGTGCATGCAAGCCCAGCAAACCCAAGGTGAGTAAATGCAACAGGCTGACCTCCAGGCAGGGCATTTCTGCAACACAAACTACGAGTTGCAAGTCTCAAAGCAAGCAAAATGTTTTATATTTTACAATTGTTTTGTGGGACTATTACATGCTGTGGTTGTGATAGAAAAGAAGAAACAGTAGCAGATGTTAGAAAGAGAAGCTTATAATGTTGATTTTCCTTTCTAAATGTGTGCCAAAAGTTGCATTTCTTATTAGTGCAATCTTGCAATAAACTTGTTTTAATAAATTAAGTAAAATATATTGAAGCAGTACCTTTCTTCCAAACGTCACCTATATAAAGTCCAACCAGTGAATGAGATGAAGTGATCAGTAACCCCAACTACAGGTCTTTGAAGGGATAAAGTTCAGCTTTTGACAACCATCGCTGCTTCTGCAGCTGCAGGGAGAACGTTTTCTCCACGTCAATTTATGTTTCCTTTCCTTCAGTTCTACAGCTGATTGAGTCAGCTGCAGACACTGATGAGCTGAGGCAATGTTTGTTTCTTCTCTTCCAAATGATGAGGGCAGACCAACATTAAAGCATGATCCACTACTTCTGAATCCTCAAGGGACAAATGGTGACAAAACCATCAGACTGATTAACTCGGGGCATTTTTCCATTGTCAATAATTTATCAAGTTTTAAAATATCAGATATGCTTCACTTTCATTTTTGATACATGGAACAAGTTTCACACAGCCTGAGTTAGCAAATAAAATGCCTCCTTAAGGCAGTAGTTTGTAATTTTGCTTGAATTGCAATTTTCATCCAAAAGCCATTTGTCACAAATGAAAAATGTCATCACAGTAATTGGAAAGATCAAACCCCATATCCTAAGATGATGCAGGGCAAACAGGGACAGGTAGAAGTCCCAGTGTTAATGGGAAGATGATAGAGGCCCTGCAGTTTTCATGAGTCCCAGTGATTGAAGTCACTATGAGTAGCATCCTTCTAGGTTCAATCCCCCCTAACCTAAATCTTGCAGAGTCAACCATGACGTGATTTATTAAGGCAGATCTATTGCCTCTTGGTACCCTCTGTACAGAGCTAGATAGCTTTTTAATGAGTATTAAGCTATGCTATTTACAGGTATATGCAATGCATGATCTGCCTGTTTCTCACAAACAGGTACCAGTGTCCTTGTCCTACTGGTGACCAGTGAGACTGAAACCCTCCATAGGAGCATGCCTTCATACTACTAACGCAGAACAAGCTTTAAAACATCTGACTTAAATTAAGACTGAGAGGCCTGACATTTTAAATCATTTTTGATTCAATTAATTTTCATAACTAAAGAAAAAGAAAAGGGGAGGGGAGGGGGAAGGGGGGGGGGAGGGAGGGGGGAAGGAAGAGAAAGAGTACAAACATTGCCACAGAGATCAAAAGTCTATCCTACCAGTATGTACACGGGAGATGGATCTTCAGATTGCATCCAGTCGGGAAAACTGATCCACCATGACTCTTGCCCTTTGTATCACCCCGCGTGCTGGAACCCAGGCAGTCACGTAAGTCAGCTGTGTGCCACCACCTTCATCATATGTCACACAGAGCTCAGAGGTGGTTCCAGCTGCCCCCCAGAACTCAGCCCAGCCTGCAATACCTGTTGTGGCTCTGGGGCTCATGCTTATCCCACAGCCTATCCAGAATATGGGAAGATAAGGGACAGATGATTTCCAACTCTGTTTCCACTTGCTACAAACAAGTTACTGCTTCCCCATCACACTAGTGTCAGAGACAAGTCTTCTTGTTGGGTACCCTTAAAGGACACCATATTTAGAATCACACTCCCAACTCTTCCTTCCATCGTCATGGTCAGTTATCAGTACCTGCTCATATCTCTCTGAGGTACAGGAGCCTTTCAGAACACAGAGAATACACTAGTGCTGCATTACTGTGTGTTCACCATCATGACTTTTAGTCATGTTGAATTTTCTTACCAGAAAAGTAATGTTTTTTTCTCCTCAGACAAGATAAAAAAGTAGAAGTCTATCATACCATCAAGCGAGAGTCAATGTTCCAGAGAGTTTGAATATGTTCTCAGTGTCCACAGACAATTAGAAAAAAAAAAATTTCAACTAAATATTTTACATGCTTTAAAATGTATGTATTACATGTTTATATAGCTGTCTACAAGCCTGGTCAGCTCACATTCATCATGGCATACCATGGCTGTAGGCTCTCATCAGGAAGGAAAGCGCCTATGGAAGTCAGTGGAGATGTACTGGTGTGCAATGGAGCAGAGGCTGCCCAGAGAGGCTGTGGGGTCTCCTCCTTGGAGTTCTTCAAAAGCCAGCAGGAGGTGGGCCCTGGCACTCTGATCTGGGTGTCTTGCTGGGCAGGGGTTGGTTGGACCCAGAGGTGCCTTCCCTCCTCCACCTGTCTGTGGCTCTGTGATGTAACTCCACCAGAGGCCAAAACTCAGAAGAACGTGAATGCAAACCATTGGAGGTACAGCATCCTCAGAAATGCAATAAAAAGAAAATATATCAGTTTGCACAAAAATAGTGTATTTTCTATTTTTCCCAGAAAACAGATGAAGATTTTCCCCACGTGAGCTAGAGATCTGCCCTACAGCACCCCCTGCCACCTTCAGGTGACACAGTATAGCACAGACCACTTTCTGACCCTAAAGATGACATCTTAAGTAACATTAATTAAAGTATCAGAGTAATGGTATGCAACTGCACACCACTAATTCCCCTGGCCCTGCATGGCCTGCTGTGAGCAAAAATCCCTTTGCATTACCCAGGCTTCAAATGCAATCCCCACATTAAAAAAAAAAAAACCAAAAAAAAAAAACCAGTCAGATGACATGGTTTATGGAAACAGTAGCAGACATTTCCCTGTATGCAGATTATTTCTAAAGGGTTGAGCTTAGAGGAAATAGTAAAGAATGGCAAAAGAAAACAACCAAACAAAGCGGTCTCTCACAGTGTTATTGACACGCTAAATCGCAGCCCTGCAAAGACTTAAAGTCACAGTTTACCTCTGCAAACCAGGCTTTCTAAACTGCCTGCATTCTTCCCAAATCTGCAGTCAGTAGTTCCTGTTGGCAGGTCTCCAGCAGCCCCTGAGTTCAGAGAGGTCCCGGTTTTACTACCGACTCATCACCAGCTGAAACTTCAGGCCATATGAATGGGGCCCCATCTGACAGCCTTATTAACACAAATGATTTTTATTCTGCATGCCTGGGTAAGCCATGGGCACATGCCTGCAAGATCAAGGCCTTGGTCATTAATAACTTGGGCAATCCTTTCACCTAGAAGCCACACTTCGTCTACAAAGAAACCTTTCCGGGAATCTTGTAAAAAGATTGATGAAAATTAAACATCTACTTAGTGAAGCTGAAGTAACCAATATATGATTAATACTTTCCAATTATATTTCAGTACAGTACATTGCTGAGTTTGTTATTACCTGCACTCTTAACACTCCATCTGCAGTGTTAAATCCATCTGTTGCTGAAAATATGACTATATCTTCAAGGGTTTCTGAATCATCATGCTGGTACCTTTTAACATAATTATAATGAAGAGTGATATTCATTATCCAGCGGAAATTAGAAACCTATAAATAAGAGGGGAGGGGAGCAAGGGAAGGACTGAGGGCCAGCATTGCCCATTCTCACAATTGATAGTCTTGCCTGCTCCAACTTAAAATATTGCTACGGACACTGGACTGGCACCATCAGTTCCACTGGTTTCGATGATGTTTCCCAGTGCCTACCAGGGGGACCCAGTTTATTCTGTGAGATGGATGTAGGCGAGACAGCAGGTGCCAATGTGAAGGTATGGAGGCAGCAAAAACCTAAGGAGTGCCTCCCACAGCCCAAGTTTCCAATGGGGCAGGACTCCATCCCTAGCAAGTCCTCACTCCCAGGAGGATGAACTAGAGCTGAACTAGATCTGTGTAGCATGGATGTTAGCAGGTGGGATGGCAAGGGGAAAGCTCCAGACATTGCTGCCTTTGGAGAGTACTAAAAGTAGAGGGTGCTGTTTCTAAACACTTGGTACAAACCTAACAGAATAGATGTGTTAGGCATATATCTTGGATGTTTAAAAGTTACTTTAATATATCAACAGCTGGTTTAAATGTGCCTGCAGGTAATAGAAGGAAATGCTTATGACAGAGTCTTCCCTCATCTCTCTTCCCCTTGACCTCCTTCCCTCTCCTCACTAGGATTCCAGCTCACTAAATCAGAAGGCTCTCTTTTAAAAGATTTTTTTTTTAAAGGTAAACTATCATATATACCATTAGGCAGTTACAGATAGGATGTAGGCTTCACTTTCCCCCAAATCCCACAGCAGAGCAGTTATTCTTTAACCCTGTGTAGTAACAAGCAAGAGGATTTTTTTTAAGAAGAACACAAATTCAGCAACTGATTTTAAAATCCTGCTTGACCTGAAGACTAAGCAAAGCCTTTTCCTCCATGGCAAATCCATGCAGTTCAGTGGACTCAGGCAGAGGAGGTTCCTTAATAAGAAAAATATTTCGGATCCTCATGAGGGCATTAAGCAGAGCTGTACTTCGTTGCAGCCAGTGGGACCCTACCAGGCTCCTACCAGCATGCCAGTAAATCTGTGGGATCCTCAGAGCTGGAATAGATGCCCTGATGTTAAAGCAGTGTACCCAGGCTCCTGCAACAGGAGCATTCTCCCACCTCCCAGTTTCTGCCCTACAAATTCAAAACCTTGAAAAGCATTTCAGTAGATCCAAAGGCTCTACAAGTCCCTATTTTGCAGCTTAACAGGACTGCCTGAAATCTAACTGGCACGAGTAATGTCTTATTTGTCAAACTTACAGGACTGAAATTGGATGAAAGATCATTTTAACTAGCACAGGATCCATAATGTTTTTGACCTGTCACCATGAATTTAAGTAGCAAGTAGAAAATCAGTTTGATTAAATACTTCTTCCCACTCTACTGCTCATAAAGTACAGTCCCCTCCACTGAGTAAAACAGAAAGCAGATAATGTTAATCTCTCTTGGCCTCTAACGCTGGTGGAAATGAAAAGCTTTCTTAATCTTCCCATTCCAGAAAGGTATTTGCCTCCATCCCTACATTGCCATCTTCTGTCAGATGCAAGCATAGCAAGGGGCCTTTAGGAAGCCCACAGGGGCATAAGCTTATAAAGAAGCAGTCTTGCCTTTTGGTTTGACACAGTCCAAACCGAAAAAATAAAAACAACAAACCAAAACCCAACAACCTACATGAAAAGAAAAGGGCTTCCTTTTCCATCCAAGGGCTACCAAGTCAGAAATGGAGCTGCTGTGACTGCTCTACAATACAAAGATGTTTTTCTCCTTGACATTTAAAGCAGGGGCTGGGTGTTACCCTGAAGGGCTGGTTTTCCAGGCTGATAAGTTACTGGAAAGAAGCTTTCTCATCTATAAAAGAAATCCACAGCGTTGATAGCCAAAGGTGCATAGTTAAAGAGTGGCTTTGAGAAAGATCAGAACAAGACCAACAACAGCAAAAACCAGTATAAATGAATTTCAGTGCTTCTACAAGGCTCGGAGATTTAAAGAAAATAAATAAAAACATTAAAAAGAAAAAGGAAAAAGAAAACAGAAGTATAGCAATTCACCTACTGATCTTACTAATGAAGCTATGGCTTTCATTGTTATTTTTTCAATATAAATGGTGATCATTTTCTATTTGTAAGCTGACATACATCTTAGAAATTATTAGAACTACATGAAAAATGTAATAGAACAAACTCCACATGGAACACATTCAATGAATAATTTTCATTCATGCAGAAAATGCCAGACTGGCTACACTGAAGGAACACAAGAACCCCACGCAAGTTTATACTCTGGCTTTGACAAGAACTCGCTTACTAACTGATATAATGCAAGAACACCTCAAAACTAATCAGACAGCAAGTGTGTGGAACAAACCATGTAGCCTATTGAGGAGCAAAGGGAATGGCAAACCTGAGCTTTTCAAGCACCATGGTGAAATTTTTCCAAAGATAGAAAACATTTCATGCAGTGAATTTTCCTACCTCTGAGTCAAGTTCTCCTAACACTTTTATTTGTGACCTGTGTCCACAGTTGAAAGTCAAGAAGATGACAGTGTACGTTAGAGCCAAGCAGGATCACTGATAAATCCCTACAGGGCTTGGTCTACTCAAGGACTGAGAAACCAATTGCAGCCAGCACATGTATCTCTGGGTCACCAGCAGAAAACCATCCGCAGAGTGAGCCTGAGCCCAGCACTCTCTGAGGATGGATGCCAGCACACCAGTAGGGAACATAAACATTAGAGTCAGGTACAGCTCACCTTTTTCATTTCCTAGTGGTGAACGTGATGTGGGGCTCAATGATTTGGCACGTAAGCCACAAATCAGTGATGTCAGATGTTCTTGTTTACCTGGATGATGTCAGTTCAGGAGTAGCAGGACTTCAGTGTTTGGTTGGTTTTTAGGCTGAAAAATTAGCATCGCTAACACTATAAAATCTGTAAGATGGAAAAAATAGATGTTAGATCTTTCCCTATCATCTTATAAAGTGTAATTCAGCTCAGCAGTTTCATACTCACCCAGGAGAAGTGTGAGAGAAACAACGTAGTAACTGAAGACATACATTAATTGTCTGGAGACTCAGAGTCTGGAAAGCAGAGGTGATGCTTTGTAATGCTGCAAGTCTCTCTGACAGTAAGTTGTTGTGTAGTTCCAGGAACTCCCCCAGCAATGAGTCTTGTGCTTGTCTAACTCATCATTCTCTAAGATGGCTTAAAAATGGAGATACAGCATACAGTAACTGATCACCAATTGGTTCTGATCTGCTACTCCCATTTCAGCTCTCAGTTCATCAGTCCATGAGAATTCTCCTTCTGTTTTTGCAGTGTCTTGACATGTACTGTATTCATTTCAGCGTTCCAAAGAAACACGCCAACTGAATCAGCGTTCCTAAAGAAAAGAGAAGGAAAAGTTAATTGTGGGGCAGTTTTGGGGTTGTTTTTTTTGTTTTGGTTTGGTTTTTTTGCTTTTATTCTCACATGATTTCACACTGGTGAAATTTCAGAGCAACTCTGCTAATTTTTTAATCAAGTTATTAACGTAAAACAGGATCTGCTCATATCAAACCATCACATCACTTTTATTACTGATGATTCGGCCATGTCATCTCTGCTCACTCTCCTGCTCTGCAATATTCTTCGGCATGGCCTTCAAACCATTTGAATGTTACATGACTTGAACTGGACTCAGAAGACACCAGCAGAGGTGCTTCAGGAGGAACCATCTCCTTAGTGCATGGATGGTGATGACATCGCTCCCCAGGAGTGGTAAGCCATCATCTTTATGCAGGATGGCAATGGGAAACTTGTGCCTAGTGCTTTACCCTCCATCAAATATTAACACAGTGTAATCTTTGTGCCACTATCATTGTGGTAGTAGAAAGCAACTGCATGCTCAATGATTTCTAAATGCGCACTTGAAGCTTTTGCCTCCTGTTATATAAATGCAAGGAGAAAGTTACCATGTGCTCTTTCCATCAAAATAAATTATCAATAGCATTTTCACGTTTAAGCAGATAAGACACATGTCTTCTGTTCACTGTGCAAAGGCTGGATCCACTTAAAACCAACAGGAGCCTTTTCATTCACTTCAGTGAACTTCAGATGAGGTTCCAAAGAAATGACACGGTTATTCCTCCTCTCTCAGCTATACACTGGACTGTTCTTAGTAACTTGCCTGAACTTTGTGTACTCTCACTTCAGAAACTGCAGAGCATATATTTTGGTTTTCCAAAGAACTTCTGTTATTTCTGTAAAATAGACAAAAGACTCAATTCTTTCTCAGGAAAATTAGGAAGATAAGTTTTGCAAGAGAAACCACGTTTAGATTCTGTAGGCACTAGATTGCACACAGTTTAACCCACATCTGCCACAACACACCTCACACTCTGATAAGTCCATATTAAGGACCTCACATCACCAAGAGCTGTACAGTCTCCCCACTGTCATTTGCAGCAGCCTGCAGGGTATCCTACATGATAGCACGAGACTTTCCTACTATGTAACTGTAAGACGGTGTGTCACAGAGTTCAGGATTGGCATTACTCTTCAAAAAGAGGTAGGCAGCACAATACAAGATGTGAAACTCTCCTAAATCTAATTTTAGCAGCTGATTTGGAGAAGGGAGGTTTTATAGTTTCTTGAGCTGGGAGGAGCCCTCCTGTTACCACACCAATTAATGTTGAGTCTGATACCACAGCACTTTCCTGCATCAAGGGAATGCTCACAGCATTCATGACTGCAGCAGGAGAGGATGAGCACCAGCTTTCCCCATTTAGGCATCCTGCTGGCTGCGTGCCATCAACTGTGGGTCCTTCCAGAGCAAGATGCTAGGGGAATTATTTGACTTCAGAGTAGAAATGTTAGTGCAAACCAGAAAGAAACAAAACACACGTGTAATCAGCCCCCAGACTGGTGAATTCAAAGGTTATTTTTTCCTCATTTCTGTGTTTCTAATCACCTTTATCGTGATGAGGAAAAGGTGCAAGAGTAGAGTAATGATAACAGAAAGGAAAACTTCTGCAAAGTACAGGCAGGAAAGTTATCAGAAAAGCAATGCACTATTCAATTTCTCTCACATTTTCATTAAAAAAAATAAACATATATATATATTATTTTTGTTTTAAATACTGTCTTGTTTGGTACCACCTTCAGAGTGCTCCCCGCTGAAAAGATCATATTTAAATAAAAAATTTCTTCTCAAAGTTTCCAGGGAAGTAAGTACACATGAAACAACCACTGGGTTTGTGTTATCCTGAGAGATCGTCATAAGCACCAACAGCCCATCCACAATAACTGATTCTTTCAGAGTACTTAAGCAGCCTAAAAGACCTCAAGGTCATAACACCTCCTTGTACTCTCATTCTGGAGCTACAGTTCTCTTGATTTGAAGAAATGTTGCTAATTTATTTTTTTTTTCCCTCAAATCAGCACATGATTTCTTGAAAAGAGAAAAGAGTCCTGAAAAATATATGTATATTTTTCCTTTTCAACACATCTGGGAGGCTTTGGAATCATATCTGAATTTTCCACACCCTGAAAAGTTCTAGGGGATTCCTTTCTGTTTTTAGGAACTAAATGCACAAATACTTTGATGGATGTGGCTTTAAGCACCCATAGAACTGTAACAACAGTAACACAGCTGGACAGAGAGTGACACCATAAGTTCAGGTAGCAACAAGCCATATGCTCTGACATTTACCTCCAAAAATCTCAGGAATTTCAACGCTCAAAAAGCTTTAAGAAATAAAGCACTTATCATTTAATCCTCAGAGGGCTTCAGAGTTTATCCTTGAATAATTAGAAGAGTTGACTATTGCTAAGCAAACAAGCACACAGCTCACTTGCAGTGAGGCAGCTGCACTGACACAATTAGCATCCATAAAGAAGAACCACGACCAAGGTGTATTTCTTAAAACACTCATCACTCACACAAAGCCATAACTCCTCTATCCCAAACGTACCTGCACAGACATATTAGCACACACTTGAAAGCGCTATCAGCTCACACATTTCAAGCATGATCATATATAACCCTTCACACTCATGTTCCACCAAACCTTTGGAGCATCAGTCTTCACACTTCTTTTGAAAAACAGGCTGCAACAGGAGAACTGCTCACGAACACATTATCAGTTGCTTGAAATGCAGCCTAACAAAACAAGCAAAAACAAACACTCCCAGAAAGATTAATGCAGCACTTGCTGACTGCAAACTTGCTTTGGATGTAGTACAGCAGCCCTGGCTGCAGACAGCCGGGCTCCATTACTTCATCGTCCTGTCTCCCAGGGTGAGACACATCGGGTGGCAGGTAGCAGCTCTGCTATCAGACACATCCTGCTGAGTGAAGGCTGTAGCTGTCTATGCACAGTTCTCCAGATGGGTGAAGCAGCAGGTGGTCAGCAACACCCAGTGTTAGCTTTGGCATTTCTGCATCTTCAGCACCCTGAACCACAGCTGCAAGTTTATGAAGATGTACTGATCAGTTTGTAAGACGAACACAGTCGTAACACAACTTGGTCATGTGTTTGGAATAGCTCCCTTTATCAGGACATAAGTAAAAATGTTTTCTGTTTACAAATAAGAAAACACAGTGAATCTTTTGCATACACATTAGTAGAATCATGTGGATTCCCATAGGCAAGTTTGTGCACGACTGCAAGTGTGTATGGATAGACATCAAACAATTCTTAGATGCATCGACAACTTACTGGGATAATTCTATAGAATTAACAGTTAAACATAACAATTATCTTCAAATCTTTGCCTCAGACAGTCAATAATCCTGTCCCAGTTGTTGTTGCTGGCAAAATTCCTATTCAAAAAGGCAGGACTGTCTATTAAACTTTTAAGCAGCCATGCAAAGAAGGGTGATACTCAGGTTAACACAGATGCACAGAGCAATCCAATCAATAATTTGCTAGATTTGGGGCTCTTTTCTTTTAAATACTCGGTGCCAGTTAAGCGTAGGAAGGCACAGTGTGCATGATAAACTCTTGACAACTTCAGAAGTCATACTTGTGGTCATTCACATTTAAATAAGTTACAAATCAATTACTGCTGAAGTATTTCTGATGGATCACTCCAATAAGAAACTTCTGCTCACCACAATTAGCAGATAACCCTGCTAATGAAAGGAGAAAGAGGAGTTGGCAACACGTCCTTGAAAACATGTGGGTTTGTACCTTCAAGACTATGCTTCTCCCAAACCTTACCAGTGCTGGCATTAGGTGATGAGCAACTCCACAGAAAGAGAATTTGAAAGGATTTAAGAAATTTGATTTTGAAATATTTTATCCTGGAATAAAAGCATTTCTCCTAGGAAATATGGCCTCTCAAGACTATATTTCCCACTTGTCACTGTTACTCTGCCCTTTGCAAGGGAGATATGCATCACAGGGATACCTGATGATGACGCTTTCTATTTGAAAAATTTTGGCCAGTGTCACATGGGAAACATCCACGATGATGTACGTGGGTTAAGCAAATCCCCCTTGTACAATATTTTTAAGTGTTCATTTTGGCTGAGTTCAGATTTGAGTATTGCTATTCCCAGGAAATGGGGTCATACGTTGTTGCAGAAAGAATTAACATCCACTTAAGAATCCTAGAAAGGGTGAAAAAGTTCTGATCTTTACTTTCGCTGTTAGTCTTCATTGGGCAGGTTTCTCTAATGTCACCAGCTTATAAACACCCTTAGAAAACATTGCCTTTAAACAATTCTTATGTGAATATAACTACTTTGATCACTGCCAAAAGAGTAGTATGTCCAAGGAGATGTCTGAACTTGTTTTGTGACTCAAAATCCATTTCACATCAGCTTTGCTGTAAGGCTCTACAACAGTTCAGTAAAGAAATCTGCAAAATGCAGAACAAACTCAGATAGAAATGCAGACAGTGGTAAACCTCTGTTAATCATCTATGCAGTGTTTTTATAACAAAAGGTTTGAAATACAAAAATAAGTTTATCTGGACACATTCTGGTTTTGAAATCAGTCACCTTTCCTTCTGCTTGCATTTTGCAGGTATTCAGGTAAATGCTGCTTCTCCACTGTCACTGCTTTCCCCACAGCTATAAGCAGTGTCTCTGGAGATCAGATCCACGTAGGCAGGCTGTACCTGGCCCATCACCACCACACGTGAAGATTGAGATGCTTCTGTCCACTCTGTTACGTGTGCCAAAGAAATTGCAGGGGCATTTTTCCAAAGTGAGCAACACTTGAATCCAGCTTGCTCCTATATATGAGAGGGAGAAGTATTTCTATGATAGTCTCCAGTCCAGTAAACCTGAAAGCAGAGGATTTATTGCGTTTGAGATCAAGAAGCCTTGTGTTTGATCATTTATACCGTGGTTTATGAATGAATGCATTCAGAGCCCAGCTTCAGCACACTGAAATATTCATAGATGCAGCCAAGAACAATACATTGAAAGTTTGTTAGAGACCAGATCCTCTGCTGGGGTACGTCAAATGGTAACTCTGTAGACTTCGGGGGGAAAACAACAGCTTACACAAGCTAAAAATGCAAACTTCTTGCACATTGAGCTTCTCTGTAAACAGTGCTTTGGTACACATCTGTGAGCCAGATAATAAACGCTTCAGATAAATCAGTGGGAGGTTTACAGAGCTCCACACACTCACACAGGTTTTCAGCCATATAGCAGAGGTCAGAAGTCAGCACTGATTGCTTCTCAGTAGCCACGAGCTATTATGGATACCGAAGTCACACAAATGTGGACAATTTCTTAAGGCACTGTGTTGTGTTTCTGAAGAGCTCTCCAAAACCTCTCCATATTTCAGTCTATGATTATGGGATGGATATAAGAGCCCCATGCTCAAGTACAGATAGATATTCCCACTGAGACTTGAAAAATCAAACACAATTGCCAGAACACTGCTCCAGTAAATCAGCAGTTACACAACGCCTCTTCCCCACAGCAAGGATTCCCTGTGATCCTACACCTCATTTTGGCATGGTTTATCCCAGAACTAGGAGAGCACCCGCAAATTACTGGTACTATAAAAGGAGTCTTTCATAAAGCCCAAACATTTGTGATTTTAGGTTACACGGAAGACCTAATCAAGTGGAACTATCCAAGCACACCAACAATGAGGACTTCTCTATGACTCTTGGCTAAGGTGTAATTTAAGAGTGCTGTTATCACAGAGGTCACCTAAATAAAGAGCTGAGGTTTTTCAGGACATAAAAAATGAGGTAATGGACAGCTTCCAGCAAAGGAGAGCCCCTGAGAACCCTGGATGACAACAAAGGCAAAAATCTTCAATCTGGTATTAAAAACAAAAGTGGGCATTCCCTTATGAAGGATTATTCAATGGTCCAGCACAACTTACTGAGCTTAAAATGGTCAGTCACAAGTTCACAACTGCAATCCCATCTATAAGCTCTCAGCCTCACATTGTCTTCTTCTAAAAACAGTCAGCCATCACCAGCATACTTGTCTTTGCCAGACAAAAAATGGCAATTTAACTTAGGTTGTGATAAATGACAATAATAAGCTGGTAAAGAAAAAGAATTATTATTTCATCAGCCAAATCATATAGTGTTGACCGAAGAGGCACCTGAAGTTTTGCTTACACAAGTGCAAAAGACTCCAGTCCATGCTAAAAAAATATTTTACATTTTAAGTTTTAATGTCACTTTCATGTCTTAAATCCATTCAAACATCTACAGAATAATCGTTTAGGATAGGAAATGAACAGGGAAGAATTGTCTTTGCACAAGTTATTTTATTAAGGACTTGAATATTAATGTTACAGGGTAGACCAAACCCTGTGCAACCATGGAAACCATTGCATGGGATCCATTCAGTCCCCACATCTCAAATGTGGCCTATGGTTGCTATGAGAAGATATAGCACACGCCCCTCAGTTCTTCCTATTAGGCAGCAATATTTAGGTTCTAATGTGTATTTGTCTCTGCTTCATCTCAGCATAAACTATGTTTGGAACAGAGGTTAAGGAGAGGGGTTCAGAATCTGAAAGCATACTTTGGATTAATCTAGGAAATGTGATGGTCCTTCATAACAACTCCAGGTTTATTTGTGACACTAACTGGTATCTGAGAAGATAAAAAATGTTATCACCAATTTAACTTGGAGAAGTTAGGAATTGATTTATATTCCAGGAGCATATATGTATTCTTTTCAAGCTCATCCTCAGCCTAGAATAGTTGCAGACAGCCAACAGGAATCAGAGATAAAGAAATACTCCAAATACATTCTGGAATTAAGAGAAAAGAAATCAATTGCAGTGCAGAAATTTGAAAGAAAAATATAGATGCACATTTCCAGAAACCTGGTAAACTTACAATTCCAAGTATCATTTAATCTGTATTTTTTTTCTAACTGCAAGACCAATCCTTCTAGGAACAAATAATTAAAAAAAATAATCTCAACTTACCATAATAATGCCTGAAAATTGAGCAGAAGTCTTCTGAAAGGTTTAGGAACTCTCACAGTTCACAGAATGTCATCCTCTCCCAGTGTGAGTCAGGAAAACATCCTCCCTGTGCAATACATGTAACTTGTCTACACCAATCCTTGCACTTTTGCTTCAAAAGACTGCTGGCCACAGGCTGAGGTGAATTACTGAGTCTTTTTTCAGCAGAAACTTGCATGAAAAAATGCTATTTCCAAGCATGTAAAAAAAAAAAAATTGGGTGAGAAAAACACAAATTCTCCTTAATTAATGACCGTTTAAATGCTGGTAATCTCTTTGGAGGAAACAAATTAGTTTAACACAAGGCACCACACAGCTGGAGGGCAGCCCAGGAAAGCCAATCCTGCAGCATCTCAGCACCCCAAGGCAAGTGAAGTGGATTTTAAGGCCTCAGGATTGCAAGGAGCAGAGAGCATGCTGTGAGCACAAAACTGCTTCAGGCTCTTCTTTTAAAAGCTACCTTTAAATGAAATGAACAGAAAGACAGCATCAGCATGTAACATAACCATGAAACAGTTTGTGCAAATGCTGGAGGCCTGAAGAACCCCTCCACCAGCTCCTCTCCATCCCACTGCAACTCATCCCTCCTGGGGGGAGAGATTTCCCATGGCCAACTTGACCAAGGAGGGCCGGGTCCGACACCCCACAGGGCAATCACTCACCTGAGGCAAACCTTCCTTTATCAACTGTCAGCATCAGCAGCTCATTTAAAACCACGTCTACCTTGTGGGATTCACTTTCTTTGGGAACACTGAGCTGTGGTTCAGTTTCAGGAACACGCACCATCTGTCCCCTTCCTGCGCTGATGCCTTTATTCCTTGAGAGAAGTTTTGTTGCTTCTACATATTCAAGATGCACCAGAAATATCAGAATATCCAACTTGAGAAAAGCGAGCAGAGCTTCTATCTTTTGAGTCCAGGTGCTTTCAGCACTAATTTCTGTGAACTAAGGCAAGAGCAGCCCTTCTGCTTAAAAAGAGCTTAAATAACTGCTTCCAGCTCCACAGCTTTCAGGAGGAATCTTCCTTCATATTTTAAGGTACCTACAAGAGTGACCCAGTTTCCTCCAGGCTGCTGCAGTTACTCCTTGCTCTGTGCCACACAGTGGTCGGTGGAGCATCTTGCAGGTGCTGCAGGGTGCTGCTGCAGCACAGGTCAGCAGCTCACACGATGTGTCCAACAGATTGAGATCATTCCCTGACGTGCAGGCAGGTTATGGTCACCCTACGTGGAGGGGAACGAGCTAAAGGGAAACAATGCTCCACAACAAAATCAGGGCAGTCCTAAGCTGCCTACCTGAAGCTGTTCAAAAACTGGAAACGCTGAGTTTGTTGTGGAAGCAACTGAAATCACAGAACCTATTAAATAAGTAGCTTGAGTAATTGATAACAATGCATGTTTCATTCCTCACATTCATTTAGAAGCACCATTATTTCAGAAAACTCAAGCTCTGTGCTCCAAGAACATTTTTCATGTACTATGGAGGGTTTCTACATCTACAAAGGACTTCACCCAAAGCCCAGACTACCAGCACCACATCCACAACTGATGTGCCTCCTTAGAAAGGAGTTCCCTAAATTTCGGTGTCACATCCTTTTCCACATATGATTTCTCCAGATATGACTATGATGCCCACTTCCTATTCCTGCATCGTGTTTCGCTGCATCATGTTATCAAATGAAGCTAACAGTCCTTAAATGATTTCATTAAAGTGCTGTTGGAAAAGTTTACATGAGAAATACCATTCTAACGTTCAGCACCTCATTTACAGATGGTATCAAATCTCTCAACCTGGGCATATGATTTTAATTTACAAAAATTCTTAGGAAAAATAGATGTTAGGTAAGAGCAGAATGAGGTTGGGTGACAGTCAGGGTTGGCAGGACCAATGTCACACCCTGGTTCAGACCTCAGCACAATCCCAAAGCACCAGAGTCCTGGGCCCTGCTTTGGGAGCACCTCTGTTGTCATCACACAGCGTTTGGGGCAGAGCTGCAGAGAAGGATGAGCCCCTCACTGGTGCATCAGTACTTTCAGCTTTGGGATAATACACATCACAAACACCACTGTAAGCCACACTGAGGTGGCCCAGGGATGGTTCTGATCCCCAAGGATCACTGTGCTTGCTCAGGGCCAGTGCTGTTTAAGAGACAGCTCTGCTGAAGCTTCTATTTGCAGCACGAAGAAGTGAACGTTACCAGATACAGCCTTAAGGTTTCAGAGCGTGAATTACTGTGGTGACATGCTAAAGCAGAGAGAAATGGCAGTGACCTGCAAGCTACTGCTTGTCAGCATATTAACCCATTCATACGCACTACAATGCATGTGTCTCGTGGGTAAGATCATACCCCACAGCTCACTGGGTGCCTTACTTCAAGTCAGTCCTCAAAATTTTGGCCCATTGAGGCATACAAAGAAATAATTTCAAGCCCATAAAAACCAAGAGAGTAGATTCAAACCAAGGGCTATCTTCAATCCTCATGTATTTTTAATAATAGAGACATTCTCCTACTTTCTAGATCAAACTCATACTGCACAAAAATGCATTTATCTACACTGCAGCTACAAATACTGACAGGAAGACAACATGAAGGATCTCCCATGTGTAGAGGCAGAACAGTTCTCAGCACTACCATAATAGTACTGGGTAACATGGGAACTTTTGTTGGCTTCCTGATTTGCCCTAAGACCTCACAGTAGTCAGTCAGTCTCTATTCAACACATAAAGACCAAAGCTCTACTGAAAACAAATACTTTTTCCCGTTAGATGCAAACTGAACCACGATTTCAACCAGCATTAGGCCTTTAGATCCAAGTGGGATTCAGCCATGCATTTAGATTTTAATGTCTAAGTTACAGTACTCTTGGAAATCACACATATTCCAAACATCACATCACTACGTATGTATTGCAAATGCTAACGTGTCCCAAGATCAAGCAGCTCCTGCTTATATGTCTACCACGTCCAATGTACATCTTTAGGTCCTCAAAGCTATGGGGGTAATAAGGAATATTAGTCACAGTAACTTAAAATTTAGGCCTACACACCTTGGCCTGCAGACCATCTTAGAATGTGATACTTTTACATGTGATAGATGGATGTGATACATTAAATGCACTGTACTTAATAAATGCTGAAAGCTAGTAATATCATGATGGATTTATGATTTCCCCCATCCTCTGTCTTACTGGTGGTGATCAAAAAGGACTGTTCAATTTAGATCCCTTAACTTAAGTTTTTGTTCAGTTGGCAGTTAATGTATGTTTTAGTGTATTTTTTTTATTTTTTATTTTTTTCACTTCTAGCAAATTTTATAGAAGCAGACAATCACAAAGTTGCCTGACTGCTTATTGCATCGTTTTCAGAACACGTTGGTATATCTCTATTCTGGAGAATATTTCACAGTTCAGTGATGGAAAATAGTTTGCACTTCATTTGTGCATGTACTAATTTTAGATTAAACAGGACCACATAAATCCTGCTGAAAAATGGTGCAATTAAGCCAGACCTATTTGTAAAAAGGACAATACGTGGCTCTAATTATAATGACTAAACATTTGGTAACACATTGACTTATTAGTGTGCTAACAGGAATTTGTGCAACATGCTGAGCAGGTCTCTACACGAATAAATCTTAATATTTCCTCAAAAGCCATTAAAAACAATCTTCTATTGCATGTGCATTTCTGATCAGCTTCTACAGTGATCTGCTTTATCAAAATGGCCACTTTCATTGTAAGTATAGCACTAAGCATGCTCTATACTTCCTGCCAAGGCATGAAGTTATCTCCAGTTAGTCAGCTGGCTTTATTTCAAAGCAAAAATGACTGAATGATTGGAATATACACCAAAGTTCACAAGTTTATCTGTTTTGAGTGACTGGTATCTGTAAAGATTTGCAGTGCTCGTACTTCATGATGTCATTGCAGTTTATGAGGATTTAGATTCCTACACCTGTTGCAATCTCACAGCACTATCATGGTCTTCACCAAAACAGCTTGGCTATTAGCACACATGCAATCCTGTGTACAAGGCCACAGAAACTATGACCAGGGTAACCTTATAATGCCAAGTAAGGGAACAAGCTACATTTAAATTCATTTTTTTCCTGTTTATAGCCAAATTCACCTGCTTTCAATCTTTGCTGTGGAAACCCACGCTGCTGTGTAAGCACTCCTGCTTCATCCCGCCTATCTCTCCTTCCCATTCCTATCTTCACCTTCCCATTCCCAGTCCTTCTGATTCTCCTCTTTATTCTCCAACCCTAAATAAAAACCTATTTTCATAGTCGTATGCCTTTCACTAAACTAGATCAGAAAATCCCTCTCATCTACAAAGGACTAATTTCCTTCAGAGTTAAGACACTGAGTCAGTTGTTTCCTCAGATCCAGTGACCTTTCTCTACTAGCTGGAAGGCTTGATTTTTTTCACAGGAGACCACATAATATAAACATAATCAGTCCTTTCATATCGTGTAGCTCTTAGCTTCAGCAGGGGCTTCCTTACTTTGAGATTGTTCCTTCTGATAACTGCCTCTAAAGGAAGATCCATCCATTGGAGGGAAAAAAAAAAAGAAGAAAGAAAAAAGGCCCTTAAATGCTAACATGCATTCACTGCCACTAAATGTGCACCTGTGTCTTGTCATTTCAAAATTAATATAAGCTGAGATATGTGATCCCTTTTGCTAATTAACACAGTCCTCTCAGAGTCCCCTTTCCCCTCATGCTAATTAGCACAGAAAAAACCTCACGCAGACAAACAGACAAAATAGCCACAGGACTCCACTGTTGAGCAAAGCACTTTCAGGGGGAGAAGGGCAGAGCTCTGTGTTGGTAATTTTAAACACCTGACTGCCTGAAGCATGCAGGTGTGAGAGAAATGTTGACGAAGTGATGCAAGCAGTTAAAAATGCCTGAAAATTCTCAATCCTCATTAGCAGTATGAATAATTTATCAGCAGGCCCACAAAGCGGGGAAGGGACACTCCTGTGCTCTACTCAGCTAGCAGTGAGGTCGGTCAACCACCAAAAGGGGGGAGAGGTACAAATTGTCTGAAAAATTGAAAATTGCTCTCAAAACATGGGCTTTCACAGAGATATCATAAAAAGACCAGTCCCAGAAGCACAGGGTGTTTCTTCCAGCACAGGGAAAGGACTGCTCAAAGCACTTATTGTACTTTAAAGAACTGCGCTTACTTTAATCTAGCTCTTACTTGGTTTAAATAACAAGTACAGTATATTCAGAATTAAAAAAAATAAATCAGTATTGCTAGTTAAACATTCTCTAAAATGGATTTTAAATTAACTTACAGAAGTTTGAAAATACTGTAAGGAATAAACGTTGCTTTTAATCTTTCAAAGCCCAAGCTGTAGCATTGCTGTTATCTTCTCTTGCCAAGTGTAAGAAGCGCGCTGGTCTTTAGGCACCCAGCAGTGTTTCCTGGAAGGGCAATGAAAGAGTGGATGGCGAAAGCCTGCCAAAAGGAAAATCAAAGCCATACCTGCAAGCTGCAGTACAGTTCTAGGAATCCCTTCAGACTTTCCTTTTCATGTGCTTGAAACTGAAACTTTTCAAAATGCTGGCATGTGTCCTTAAAATAATTTTTACTTCTGAAACCCAAAGAACTTGAGCGAGGTGGAGGGGAGGAAAAAAGGGGGAGAAAAGATGGGGTTAAAATGAAGAAGGGAAGAAGCAGCATTAAAGGCAATTGGATTGTCCCAGAGCAGTCTCTTCAGAGGAAAAGAGCCTTAAAATGCAGGAAATCTGTCTAACCCCCTAACCGTTCCCACTCAGGCTGCCCTGCAGTCACAGATGTTACTGATTGAGTTAGATAGCAATTCCAAGCTCCCAAAACAGATTCCAAGTGAGAAAATAGGAAAAGTCCTTGGTTGCTATTAGATACGCATTCTGAAATAAAAAGGAGTATGGGCAGGGAGGAATTTGTGGCCTGGATTAGAGGTTCCATGGTAATTACAGAGCAATGGCAAAGTGCTTCTCAGGTGACCCGTGGAGCTTGGTGCTGGCTGGGAGCTGCAGTGAAAACTTCTGGATAGATGTCAGGACTTTTTCTCCTGCTGTGATTTATCGATACATTTACCAGGAACGAAAACAGTACAGGTCTCTGAAAACGTCACAGCAGCCTACGGAGATTAGATGAAAAAGCAGAGAATTTAGTAGGGGACACTAAAAGCCTTGTAAATGATGTATTCAGCTGTGCAATTAAATTCTATTGCTGAGTAATTTATTGCATCATCACTGAAAGGCTGAAGGGAAGTTATAAAGTCCTAAGGGACTGAGCAGGATATACCCCTGTGCTGTGCCCAAGTGCTCAGCGACTCTCAGACATCTACTGGCTGCACCAGCAATGTGGGAAGAAAAAAGGCACACCACGTGCAGGAATAACAAGTGTTACTTAAGAAAAAGCAGCTGTATTAGTCAAGCCACAACACGCATCAGCAGAGTAGATAGGTCCCCACATCTGTGATATATAGGGCAAGCACCCCAAGCTAAACACAGCCTTCTTGTCCCAGCCCACATGGTTCATCCTGGGAAAAGCAGGAGGAGAGACTGAACAAGGCCATACAGACCATCTGCTGGAAGAGCTGATGACAAAACCTGGGATCCTGGAGCCCCAGGCCCTGCCCACTGGGTTGCACAGGGCTTGCAACCACTGGCTGGTTGTTTTACTTTTTGTTCTACTTTATGAATCAGACTGATAGCAAAAGAAGGCCATTCTGCCTTGAATCCTCATTTGTTTTTTGTACATTTAGGTTTTGGTTTGCTCTCATAGAAGGTTACTCACAAGTTCTAGGTGCCCTGGCAATTAGCTAGATTCACAGTCCAATTGGAATAAACACCTGGCAACATAATGATCCTCCTGCACAGAAAAAGCAAATCCATCTGACCAGCCAATAAATCAAGTGGCAGAATATACCCCATTCCACCCAGCTCCAAATCCCATGCCATCAGGCCTCCTCCAAAGCTGTTCTGTACAGATGGTTTTTTACATCGTGCCTGGAAGGATCAAAGATATTTGAGCTGTTTCACCCCACTGGGACTAGGGACAGGCTCCATAGCCAGTGGGCATTGGCAAAATGTGCTGTTGGCAGCCCTCTCCCTTCTCCAGTGAGGGTCTTTTCTGCCTGCCACACATGCAGTTGCAACTCACCCAAAGTGGTGGATAATGCTTCCCTTTGGAGAGGGACCAGCGTGCACCTCGAAGACCAAGCAGTCTTCCAGCCTCACTACCTCTTTAGCCTCTGAAAGCTGTTTTAATTTTACCTGAACATTTCTCAGAGACATCTGAAATGGAAAGTCAAAGCCTTGATTGTTGCATAGCAATTAGGAAGGAGTTAAACAAGATTAAGTGAACAAAAGGCTCCAAACATTTTCAGGTAATTGCGGTCAGCAAGTTAATCTGAACTCCTTCTGGGAGAATTCACCACATCCTTCAGACACATCTGTGTGTATTTCACTGTGACCAACACTGTCTCAGGTAAGAGGTAATTCCCTTACCAAAGGGTTAACTCTGCGCAGGAAGAAATGGTTGGATTAAAGATGAATTTCAGGCTACAATGTCAGGAGAAGCAGAGTTAAATGAGCTGCTGTATACTTTCTGAGAGTAGAACATCCCCTCTGTAATACATTGTTTCCTTCAAGGCAACAAAAGAAGAGAAATGGATGGTAAACCAAGCAAATACCCTTGACTAATGAAAGACATGAGGGCTGGCAAACTCCAAATGACTCCAAGTTGGAGATGTGAAAACCCACCCAATATTCATGTTTGTTTGTTTGTTCTTTTAATTGTCACCAAAATAATCTCTGTACTTGAACTGAAGTCTTATGCTAGCCAGTCTCCCATTAAATTCCCCATTTTCTGCTTTGGCTCAGTAGGATGCAGCAAGACCCTGCACCTCTGCAGTCATGCAGCCTGATGGCCACGATAAGCAGCTTTATCCTGGTGACAGGCCAGCTCCTTTCCTTGGCTGCAGACGCAAGAGAGTGGATTCCTGAAGTCCCCTGAAGGATCAATAGCACGTTTTTAAAAATGGATGTGCAGTAAGAGTTGGATTTCTGGAGGGGGAAGTGCTATTGGTGTTATTGGTTCCAGCCTGGTTAACTGAATGCTCCATGCAAAATGGAGTGAGGTGAGGCAATACCTGGCCACCCACTGATGTAACGAGGAGGAAACATAAAGCCACTAGAGAATACAGAGAGAATGTGGTATTTTGGCATTTTTAAAATGAAATGATAATTGTTAGACTTCAGGTAAATGTATGTTTTGGTGGGCACAGAAGAGAAGTGGGTTTGCACATGTAGGCCTTAGATGGATACTTTCACAGTGCCACCCTCCACTGGTGGAGGGGAAAGGCATTTGAATCATTATGTGCACCTTTAGCAAGATCCCATGACGTCATATTTCCAAATATTTTGCAAAAAATAAAGAGGCCGATTCGGTCATGAGTCAGATATTAACTTGAGAGCCACTGCTGAATTAATTTTATATCAATAACATTAATAATTATTGGGTGTTCTGATATAAATTAGTTAGCATTGTGCTAGAAAACGGTTTAGGATATATGGAGTGATTTACACAGCAGATCGTGTCATGTGTCTGTCTTCTCTGCTTTTCATATATTTATTTGGAAAGCCAGGCAGATATCAGAAAAAGTAATTAACAGATTTGGCTTGAAGAAATGTTTACATATTAGTGAATATTCTAGTAATAAAAACCTATCAGTGTGATCCCAGCAGCTAGGTGAAAAACAGGGAGAAAATATTTTACTTACTGGATATGCAGCATGAAATTAATTGCATCAATCATCTAAAAGTCACCTCAAGTTTTAGCAGGGTGGATAAACTCAATGAAATACAGGAGAAAGCAGTGAGAAAGAAGGCAGTCATGCCTGGCTACTTGCTCTCAGGAGATGACCAAGCTGCTACTGGAAAGCCAAGCTCTCAGCTGGAGAATGATCACTGCCTGTGGACCCAGTCAGCCACACAGATACTGATGACACAAGACATAAGATGGCCAGAAAGTTCTCTTGGTGGAAACAGTGATTTACCTGCAGATCTGCAAGTGCTGGGGACAGCCTGAGGCAGGCTTTGGCAGGGAAATCTGGCTGTGGGTTGTTTGTCCTCCAGACCAGGTAATTTCTTCTGTGACACAAACAGACTCAGAATATTACATGAGATAAAAAACAGAAGGAAGCTGGCACTGTTATTATTTATTTATTTCCTATTTATTAGCAGGTAATGGCTGACCTGCAGGCCATACTGAAGAAATGCATTAGTCTCACTCCTAAATTTACCAGTTTTGACTTCTGCTACTGAGCCTCAGAAATCTATCTCACATTGGTCAGTCTGGCCACCAGATTAGCTTCTTAGCTGCTGCTGAGGAAATGGCTGTACTGGAGGAATATGAGTTATTAAACCAAAAAATGCATCAGTAGTGTATGAATATGAAGGCTATCCAAGCATCTCTGCCTCGTACCTCACTGAGCTGGTGTTCAAGTACCCAGCGAAAAAGCAGCAATTGCTGCACAATTGCTGTTGTTCCAGAATAAAACTTGAAAAGAAACCAACCAACTTATCATCATTTGACCACTTCAAATTTATAGGAATACCAAAAAATTCATCACTTCCTAAACAGACCCAGGTGGGCTAGCAGCTGACAGCAAACCTTCCTGCTCAAAAGCCTTTGTATTTTTTTCTTGCAACGCAATGACACATTCTTGTTACATTCTCTCCACCCTTGACCCCCAGGACTGCCAAGCCTGGCTTCCTCCAAGCAAACATCTGTGTTTCAAGGCCCCATGCTTCTTCCCCAGGCTGTCCCTGTATCATAAGCTATACAAATAGGAAGCATAGATGAGTTCTTTTGATGTAAACCAGAGCAAAAGGGAGAGTGACAAACAACAAGTGGGGTAAGAGGGAGACTGTGAAACCAAAGCAAATAAAATTAGATCACATAGCTGCATAATTGAGCCGGTCCCTGTTTCCAAATCTTATCAAGGGACTACTTTCAAATGTAATTATAGCAAATTATAGCTAGTGATGCCAACCTACACACCACTGCTTATAGGCACAGCAGAAACTGGTCACACAGAGTCTCTGGAAGAGAAGAGGGAAATGGCCAGAGGATTTCTGGGAATACAGGTACACCCAGGCTTTAAAGTGCCCTATGAATCCTTTATCTGATCTAATAACTGGAACAGAGTTGGATTACATCTGCAGGGACCAGTCCACAGGATCTCAAATGTTAGGAAGATCTCTGTTTTGATAAGACCCAGTGCTCACCTGCTCTACAAACTTCAGGCTTCAGCTTTTTAGCTGTTTTTACTATGGGTGCCCAGGTTATGCATATTAACAGAGAAGCTGTTCAGGGATTAGAAGGGGAGAAGTAGGCTGCAGGTAATTTCTCCACCCAAAAGCAGGGTAAACGACAGACATCATGAGACAGGTCAAATTGTGCTGGTAAACGGTCACAACAAATAACAGGGTTGTATTTCATTATAACACAAGCTGCTCTGCAAGGGAAAAGGTCTTTTGAGATTTGTTGCAGAACTGCACAGATCACCTTATCTGTTCCTACTGGAGTGATTCAATTTGTTGTAGTGCGTCACTGATTCAAGGCCAGAACTTTGCTAACCCTAAGTGCTGTATGATTAACAGCCTCTTGCTCCAACAAATTGCTGGTTTGCACACTGCAACAAACTTCTCTTTGCAAAATTTGGTCTAATGTTTATTGCAGAGCTTCATATTTTGCATAGGATTTTGCTTCAGGGAAATTGGGTTTCCAGTATCTATCTCATTTCAGTGCAATTAGAAGAGAAAATCTGATTTTCTTTTAATTCAAGGTAGATCACATTTGAAGTATCACCGCGAAAGAAATGTCCTGCAGCTCACATTTTGATTTATGACTACTCCTTTCAGAACAATTACTATTTATACATTCATTTGTCGTGCCTCTTGGTGTCACATTTTTGGCAAAGTCACCAGACAATGTAGTGTGTCCCAATTCTCCCTCCATCAGAAAACATTTAGCCGAATTGCCTTTTACTGACGATACTGCCTTTTAATTTTGCAAAATGAGAACGTGGATTGTACCACTTTACTCAGCTCTTCCTTTGATTAATGGGAATGCACTTCTGCATACAGAGAACGAGGCTTCATGCATTATGGCCTGAAACAATTCCAATATAAAGTTTCAAGTATAAAAAACCCCCGGGAACTTACAATGTATGGCTCTAAGGTAGGTTTGGGGTGAACTGAAAGGTGAGACAGTGGAAAGGCAGAGGTTCTGCTGGAAACAAGGCTGTTTATGGGAACCAAGTCAGTGCCTGGATGTATGTATTGCTTGGATAAGGACCGGAGAAGAAAAGAAAGACACTGCTGATAATGATAATAGATGATTCTGTTTGCTGCTGTCTTCCATCATAGAGAAATACCATAGGCCAACAGTTAAACATCATCTATTTTAATTAGCATCTAAAGCATTTAGTTATCTATGTAGTAAGTAACTGCAACAAAACTATGTCAGGGTGGAATGCAAAGAGGGAGTTGTGGAAGGAAAAGCAATCTGATCTGTGCTCAGAACTGTGGCCTCCCTTCAGATACCTAAACGCTTACATCCTAAATTCCAGCTGACATTTTAAAAGGAATAAAAAATGAAGGGGAGGACAACAACAACTGATACGAAGAAATTGAAAAGTTGAGGGCAGGAGAATTAATGGACCAACTTTTGGACATAAGCAGAGTTACATGCTGGCACAAATGCCATCAGCCCACTGCTCAGTGTATGAATGGACTGCTAAACACTCATGAACTTCTACAAGGTATTCACTATTTAAAGTGTGAGATATTAACCACTTAATTCATTTTTAAAACACTGACTATTTGTGATCTTAATTCAAACTCTGCTTCTACTTATATCTTCTAGGGGGTGGATGGGAACCACAGCCAAGTGCAGCCTCCATCTCTCGCTTCCTCCAGACCAGGCATGCTGCCCTTCTCAAAGAGAAAGCTTCCCAAATGCTCATGGCACCTACATTACAAGTGAGTGCATGCAACATGTTTCCAGGAATCACTTGCTCTTCCTCACACTGACTAGGCTGGACGTGCACTCTGTGTACTGGGGTCTCAAACAAGGCATCCCAATGCTCTCAGCACAGCCCTGCAGAAAGCTGTCTTTATGGATTGTGAGTTTGGCTTTGACCAGATTGTTTAACTCTGCTTTGTATGGTGAGCTTCCCTAATTAATGGCCACGTTTTCATCGAGCCTAGAAAAAAATGGAACTACACTTCTGAGTGCAAAGCTGCTCTGAACAGCTTGCCCAGAAGTACAGTTACTGAAAATGTTTACACGTGTAATTTTATTGCAAGTGTATACACAACAGTGTCTTTATTGATTACTTTCCCAGTTATGGAAGTGTCTCACTATTTCAATCCCCCAGCTCAACCTGCAACCTTTCCAGTTCTATCACGCACCATTTAAAGCTGTTCTAATATTAGCAACTCTTTATTTCCACAACCTGGTTTTTCCATATTTTCAGCCCTGTGACCAGCAGAAAGCTCACTGCCAAATAACAATGAGCTCATCTCAAATGCTAAAGCAGCCAGTGCCAGGTGAACAAATTGTCTATTATTAGACTTTTTTCATGCACTAAGAGCTTTTGTTCCCTCCTTGCCTGTCTTAACACCTGCTGTTGCAATGTGTATCAACTTTCAGAACATGGTTTGCACAACAGAACATAAAATGGATTGGGGAAATTGCTCATACAAAAAGTGATTAAGTTTTGTAAAGAGAGCTTTGTCAAGTAAAGAGGAGAAAAAAATAAGGCACGTGGTGATGGGATGGAAGTAATTACGAATATAAATAAAAAACCTGCACTAAACTGATGCAACAAAAAGTTAGGCATTCAATGGCAGTAAATTCATTCAGTGGCACACAAATAGTTGTGAGAAATGAATTTGTATTAGTAGTAGTAGTAATAGGAATTTTTTTCCTTCAGTGAGTTTCACACAAATATAGAGTGTTTGACTGGTGTGTGAAAGCGTTGATGGGATTGTGTGGGTTGGGCATATGGAAAAGGTGTAACCCAAACCCAGCAGCTTAAAAAACACATATATAGATATTTAAAAATATTTAGTAGTGTGATCCAAGCGTTAGAGAAGGAAATTATAATTAACAGGTTATAAGGTACGTTATGAAGAGGTCTGACTTGTGCTGGAACAAGAATAGTCATTGCTCATGGTAGGGAATTGGACTACTGTTCCTAGGTGAAATGGTATCTTTTTGCTTTTCACTTTTTTATTCTGTCAAGAAAATCATAGTTAGAAGGTTGCTTTTACAAAGTGGAAGAGCAGTGCGACCTGTGGCATGAGCAGAAGCAATGTGTCAGGGCAGGCAAAATTCCTGTCTGTGGCTGAATCCCTTCTCCACTCAGCAACTCAGCAATATGCACTTACAGTAAAACAAAATTCCTCTTTATCCATCTATCAGCTGTCATATCTATCTAGATTGGGAACGTTTCCAGCCAAGGACTCTCTCCTTTATCTCATGCATAGAACATGGGGACTCTGGGCTCAACTGCATACGGGGCACACAGTGAAGACATCTACAGGAAGTGAAACTGAAAAGTTTTTGTTACTTCTTGTTACTTTGGAACAAATTCTGACCTAGATTTAGTACCTCTACCTCTATCAGAAAGCTAACAAAGGCCAATTTCTAGAAAATCAGAGCTTAGGTTTCAGGTGACTTATTAAAAATTCAAATTACAAGTAAGCTTTCCATACAAATAATCCAACAAATAACTTCTATACATAATTGAGTTTCTCTGGTTTTTCTCTTCTTCCTCCTTCTCTTCCCCTGCCTCCCCCAGATCACACACTATGAGGATACACATAAATGGCATCTCCTGCACAGGACACAGCCTCGTAAGCTCATGCTTCTATGGAAAGTCTTACATGGTTCTGGCTGCATTTGGATTACATCATTCTCAGATTGAAATTGAGGAGAAAGAGGGATCGTTACTGACTTTTCACGTTGCTTATTTAAAAAATACAACCAAAGAAGTTATGAAGAAAATATTACTCACTAAAAACAGAAGGACAGTGAGCAGACTCAGCAGAAGGATTCGCTCTACTTAAATAGTAAGTCCAAACGCATCTGCTAAAACATTAACAAAATGAAACTCACAGAAAAAACCAACACAAAGTCACTTAGGGTGTTGATCAGAATTATTTAAACTCATTCTCTGTTACCTGCAGTTATCACCAGCTTGGCACATAGCTCAGCCTCCTGGCCAGACCTCTGGAACCATGGCAGGAGAGGCAAGTTCAGCACAGCAACTGGCCCTCACCCAGAGATACCTGTGTAGCACTCTCTGCTTCAAGTTACCCAAGTCTCTTTTGCATCCACTTCATTCTTTCAAGAGATATAAAACACTTATGAGTGTGAGGGGGTGAGAGATGCAAGCAACTAAGTTCACTAAGGAGTCAGCAGGTAGAACCACTGCTCTGCTGAGTCTTTCCAAAAATCTACACAAAATGTGGAATGTTGACTTTGATGTATTATAACGTCATAAATCGATTAATAGAAAAGTGAAACTATACAAACAAAGAAGTAGATATACAATAGGGGACAAACAAGAGGAAGTTTCACTTAGGTGGACCAGAGTCTGCATGAGCTTATGCAGTTTAAAGAAAGAAGCTTGGAAAAAAAAACAATGATCCATGCAAAAATCTGAGTGCACATGATGAAGTCTTGCTGTTAGACACAATAATCCCCATTTCTGTGCGAGATTTATTCTGAGCATTTCTTATTACACCTCTGAACATAAACATAAAACACATATGAAAGCTAATAGCAGGACAATTCACTCACATAGATCATTCAAAACGGATTTGACGTGGTCCCTTGTATCAGATGGCCAAGCACATCTTTCTTGTAAGATCTTTTAACACGCTGTATATCCATCAGCACAGAAGAGACGTTTCTGCCTCTGGTGTTTGCACACTGCTGTCACATGACCGCTGTAAAATAGGTTCAAGGGGCTCATGAATCTGCCTTAGCCACCAAAGATAAACAAATCTGGAACTCATTAGTCTTCACACGGCAGTGTTTTGGCACACAGAGGAAAAGGAGTTATCAAGACTAAATTCAGAAAGGTTGATATATGTATCTACATCTCAAAATGTCTGTTAAACTGCCAACATGCTTCACATAGTCCCTGTGAGGTTTGTATTTTTTCCTGCATTGTTTAAGCTGTCAAATGTTAATGTGTTTCTGGCTTAATTTATTACACTGATATGACAAGTTATGAGCAAATGTATTCTTGTTTACTACTGTTAATATTTTGGTTATACTCATTAAGAGCAGTTTTAAGATTAGTCTTTTTTGTTATTTTGCATAGTAGAAAGAAACAAAAAGTCTTTACTAAGGACTGCATCTCACTTCAGCTAACGGTACAGGCTCTTAAAAATAACTTGCCCAATTAACTCTTACAGCACTGCCAGGGACTGGGATGAATCCCAACAGAGGAGTCTCCCATACCCTGCCAGATACACAATGTCTGACTGCTGTGGGATGTCACACGTATAGGAGAGATGAACGTCTGCACTTAGGGAAAATCCAGAATGTGGTCTTAGCCAGGTTAGAGTGCCCCTCAGCATAGCAGGAAGTTGAGATTCATGGAATTTGCTGTCATGTGGGCAGGACCATCCTTCCCAATATTAGAGAGAGCACAAAGTATCTCCCAGAGTTTTCCCTACTGTATCAAAATCATTTTCTTGAGTTTTCTAAGAGACTGCCCATTTTGTTGGAGAGGCAACAGGGCTCACTGTGCAAACGTCATACTCTGCTCAAAGGCTCGCACAGCAGCATGTGGCTCTGCCTGCAGTACACAATACATGGAAAACACATTCTTCAGGACCTGATGGAGAGGTTGATGCAGCTCACAACCAAACTTTTCCCATGCTGGCCTTCATTTCAAGCAATGTTTCCTCCTTGTCATGTGGTTACGAACTTATGGTGGAAACACTGGGACCACATCAGCCTTCAGGCCTCAACAACACTGGCTGATGGAGGCTGAGTTCACTGCCTGCCCCCATAACACTGCTCCTGAGGTTTACTGAATACACGTATTTCCCAAACAATCATGTCTGTTTGTTGGCAGAACTCAGAACATCTTTATACATATACAGCACTGTGATGAGCACTTATAATGTCAGGCTGTCATTCACACAGCATGATATAACATGACATAGCTCAGTCACAAATACTATTGCGACAAATTTAGAAGTAGAGTTGGATGAAGATTTGTAATTTTGGCACAGGAATGATCCTAATATTCCAAAGTTTGTTTTCATTCTGATTTGGAAGGAAAAGAAGGAAATCTAGAAGGTTTGAAAAATTATCAAACAACTCAAATAAGTTTCTAATTAAAATCCAGCTTAGTTGCTCAACACGAAGCAGTGAAAGTGGAAGTCCAGATGAATGAGGGTCTCAGGGCTAAGGAGACACTGCTCCCAGGCTCCTGGCTTCCCATCCATACAAAAAGCCCAGAGCTGCAGCAACCTGCCCAAGAGGCTGTCAAGTTGCCAGTCCACTTAGACTCTGATCTCTCTTCCATCCTACAACCAGCTGCCAGACTGCTCTGGTGCTCACAGAACCACGTGTCCAAGTAATCATCTGAAGATGAACCACTGGTGGGGCAGAAGCAAATCTCCTGAACTCTCTAAGCTGCAGGCATACAAGTGAATATCCAGAAACAGAACTACATCATTTCATGGTAACCATGGGTGTGATCCAAAGCCCAGAGTTGGAACTTCTAATTTATCACCACGCTACTACATCTTCCATGGAGCACTACAGCACTGCTTTTATATTTCTTTACATTTCACAAAGATCGGCAGCCCTGCATGTAATCCTCCAACCACCTACCACCATATTCATGTATGTATTTCTTTCAATTCTGTGTCGTGCCTTCTGTAAGACAATCAAATTCCTAGCTGTCACAAGCCAGTCCAGCCATCCTGATAAAACATGCCCATTTAAAGAGGTCAGTAATACAGACTTTGTCACAGGCACAGTTATTTTCACCTGTAAGCAGAGGTATCCCTCCATCCAGCTAACAGATTTCCAGATCAGGATGAGGCAATCCTGATACAAAACTTCTCCACTTGCTTAAACACAAAAGGCACCACTGTCTTCTCAATGGCTTATAGTAAATCATTGGTACAGCTTTCACCCATCTACTCTTCACCACCATTGTGTGAAGTGGCCTACAATGCTGACATCACTTCTGTCTAAATGTTTCCCTCCTTTATTTTCTTTGTAATGTTTCTTGACTCACATAAAAACCCTGCAGAGAACGGATCAAGTGCTTTCATCATTGAGCTCTACTCATGTTTGATCATTCAGTTCTCAGTAGATGAAATATGTTTTAAGGCATAAAAGTGCATTGTTTCATATGTATAGGAAAGTCAGTGATGATGGATAGATCTCAGCCTGCATTGGAAATAGAGTACCTCTCTAACAAGTTGTCAATCTCAATTAAGACATCAACATGTCAAATTAAGAAGATACTGCTGCACAGCCTATTGTTGAACTGCATGTCAGGTGAAATAAGCACTAATTATACACTTAGCCAGATATGTCTATTCAATATTACTTCAAAACTAAGGTCACTGAGTTATTATGAAATGGTAGTTTACACTATTTTGGATCCCACCAAATGGCAGGTGGCCATACAAATATGCAACTCAGCATGTTCTGCTTGGTCCCCACAGCTGTGCTGCCAATCAGTTAAGGATGGCTGCAAGTAAATGCTAATTAGCTTCTGTTGATCTGCATATTCCAGCAGCCTCCCAGGATTCCCATTTTGATATGCAAGATTGCCAGTTGGGTATGTGATTGAATTAAGAACCAGAAAAGATTTTATCTTCCATACAGGAAAATGTGGGTCTGAATCCCCAGCAGAGGCTGTTATCACTCTGATTTATGTTTGGCAGTGTCTGTCATTGGAGTGGTAGCAAAGGCTCAGTGCTAGAGGGTGCTGCCTGCCTTCCTTTGGAGAAAGAGCCTCCTTATTAAGAGCAAACACTTACCATCTGGGGCCAGACCCACTCCTGGCTTTTACATTTGCAAGGGTTCCGCCTGTCTGTTCCCCACTCAGGGTCCAGCAGATGCTCTTCTGTAGGTTGACTGCCTCTTGAAAAATAGAATATGAGAAAAAGATAAATAAAGTGTAGAAAGGTTTGGAGTTGCTGGAGATTTTTTGCACTGATAGGATTGTAAGAGGCAAAAAGAGAAGATTTAGCAGGGTTGTAAATAGCCCATTAATAGCTAGCTGGTTAAGTTCACAAGGACTACTTCAGAAAGAAATGGCTGGAAAGTTGTACTTCTGGGACCAGAGTGTTTAGATTTTGCACCTGTACTTCATAAGGGAAAAAATATGATCTCATTATGTAAACATTACAATAACAATTTTCAGAAATTTTGCTTGGCTCTGCTAATAGAGAGCATTGGTTCCCTGTAGTGAGGAAACAATATTTCTCAGAAACTGCTCACTGCATATGATAGCAAAATAAAATTCATCTCAGTTGTGACTTTTCTCTTCGTGGCTTGATTCAACAATGGAAGAAAAATGATTATTTAATTATTGTGCCAAGTTTCTGTAGGTTGATATCATTACTTGACTTTAAAGAACGCTTAAAAAAAAAAGTTGGATGGTGAAACATTACGTGCTGCTTTAAAATGATAGGAAACAGTTCTTCCTTAGGGCTTTTAAGTTATTTTCTTTTTAAATGATGCCATTCTCACAGTAATAATGCTTGCTGGCAGTCTACCATAAGCAAGATACTAAGTGCATGGCCAATGGACCTGTCCAGTAGGGTTTAGAGCAAAAATTAACAGGCAAAATTTTGTTGCAAGTTTCTGTAGTGTATTGAACACACAAAAGGTTGGCACAGAATTACAGCCAGCAGGGACCATACACCCATGTACTCTAGCACCACTGAAAATGAAAACATCCTCCTCTTCTAAAAGGTGTCAGAAATACAAAAACACAGCACAAATGTGCCCTCGGTATTTTCAAAATTGCTCTGTTAAATTACAATGAAAAAAAAATGATAAAAAGGAAATGCATCTTAAAATAAAAAAAACTACTTCCAAGTATTCTAACTCAAACAAGATTTGCCACCCCCTCTTTTCTTTGTACAATTATAAAGCCAAAAGGAGTCTTGGGCTTAATTGTGAGAATAACCTATAAATATGTATGTCTTTATTTATGTGTGGGATAAACCAAGGTGTAGAAATGGAATCCTAAGTTTGACTCCATCAGCCGAGTTTTATCTTCAAGAACCAAACACCTTTTTTATGCATTAAAAACACCTCATTTTAAGAGAGAAGAATTATTTACAATTGAAACTGAGTATTGATAAAGTCTGGTAAACCCACAATTTTAGCTAAGGTGGGTTTTAATCAGGTACAGATTATGATTGTATCTATAGCCCCAGTTCAGCACTTGGTTAACCTTTAGTATCACTGAGAAGTCAATGAGAATTACATGCTTTGTTGAATTATGGCCTTAGGCTTCTCAAGTTATTAAAAGAATATATCATATTTCTCTTTATTATGCAGAGTTCAGAGACCAGACACTTTGGTAGGTATCCTGTTGTGGTGTTTTATTTTTTTTTTTCCCAATCAAGAGGAGGATTAAATGCCAGAGCTGTCCTGTGCTATCCTGTGTGTTAGCCTCAGACTTTCTGCAAGATGGTTTATTTTAGCAAGGGTATTCTCATTGGTAAATCCTCCAAGTACAATAGAACAGCATGTTTGTAGCAGAAAATGCAAGAACTTATGTTCAGCTCGTAGAGTAACCCAAAATACTTCTGTTTGGTCTTCAATGCATACAGGAAAGAGCACCTTCACGCCTTAATATATTGCACAAGCCACACGAAACTCAGAAACTAGCAGCAAGAATGTATAAAATTGGAAAACGTCATTAAAAATGAAGTTTAATCCACTTGTGTTTTAATTATTATTTTACTATCAGCAAGCTCCAGAAGAAGATTTTGAAGTTCTCTGTGCCCATTGGTCACAGAGGTTGCATGGTGGTACATAAATTATCCAAGCTTGGCCAAAACAGACACAGACTTTCCAGTCCAGAAAGGATGTTGGGAGAGAGGGAAAATATTTCTCTGTGTAAGATTTACAACAATACACACACACAAAGAACAAACAGCCAAATGCTGCTTTCTATTTCTCACAATGGCTGAAGAAATTATCAGGCAGCTATTTTAAACCAAAGAAAATGAAAGGTGATTTCTAATACATGTGAAATAGGTGATGTATTGGTTAAAAAAAAAATAAATTCTGGAGGACACGATGAAACTCCTGAGAATTATTTGTTGTTAGACAGCACTACATCTATGCACAAAGAAAGCTGACAAGCTGAGGCTGTTGAATTTTGGATAAATATTTATCAATCCATCCTTTTATATCAATTACTGCAGAAATATTGGTGAATACTGCTTTGAAAAAGGACTAAGATGACAAAAGGAGTGTAACATAGCAATATGTGATTCCTTAAATGAAAATAATAGAAATTGTTAGTTGACACATTCCCAATATTCACCCTTCAGTATTGCCTGTAAACAAGTGGATTCCCCTAAAAAGATAGGCTCTGATTTTCACTCCAGTTACCTAACAACAGGAATATGAATCAGTTACATCTGTAAATGAATAACCAGATGTACAAAAACAGATTCCTTAAGTGGCAGAGTGAATACCAAAGAAATAAACAAAAAATCCCTATCACATATCCCTGTAACAACGTCAGACTCCTTGATCTCTCTTCCATAAGTAAGAGCTTCTTTTCTTGAGTTCCCACAATGCTGTTAGTTTAACTCCAGGACAAAACCTTGCCCCAGCAACAGGGGCTGAATCAAGATCTCAGAACTCCTGGGTATGAGCACTCTTCAGGGTAGAAACATTGACAAAACAACTAGAAGGGGAGAAGTCTTAAAATGGTAGCATAGATCTGAATGATCTGAACCAATCCACAGCCAAGCTACAGACACATTCGAATCAGTTTCCCAAGAGGTTGGACAAGCCAGCTTTCAGGAAGATGATCTGCTTAATTTCAGGGATGAAGTAACATAATAACTTTTCTCAGTTCCAGGATTCCTGAACTAAAAGGTGGTGCTGCAAAGCAATGGCTTACTGTTTCTTAAGAGGCTTCAGCATCTCAAGAGCCAGGCACAGGCAAACATGCTCAATGCTTTTGTCAGCCTGACCAGAAATAGGACATGTTATAGAAGGTCAAACAGATAAATATTCTGATGCACATCCAAATACATGTGGATTTTTGTTATTACACCCTTTTCATGGTACAGCAGTCCTCAAAGCTGAACTGCTAAGATCCAAAATTTTGAAAGCTTTTAGGAAGTTTAGTTCATAGCCACACATCTTTCAGTGAGAACAATGAGGGAGGACACAGACTGACAGCAAGGGTGTAAAACTCCCATTCTTTCCTTAAACACAAAAATGATGAAAACATTTATTATGAAACATATTTTCCATTACTGTATTGTAGAATGTAAACAAGTTCTCATGACATATGGGGCCATGTGTTTCCTTAAAGAGGTGTTATGTATGTCAGAAGCAGCATATGTACCGTGTGATACAGCTACCACCATGGTAAGCATTTGTTATTGCCTAGTGAACAGGTGCATAAAATCCCCATGTAAACAGATGTCATAGCTGCACTGACATCTCTTACTCATGTCTTCTCCTGCAGGAAAATGAGGGGGCTTGTTTCCCCCTCTTGGGTGTTTAATGTGAATGGCCTAAACTTACACATTTGCATCTTCCCTCTTTCACATATGTATCTCCTTCTTGATTGTACAGTAGCTTTTAGAAGGAAAAACAACCCAGATAAGATCTGTTTTCTATGAGAAATTCCATGATACTGCTCTTCGCTGAAGCCTCCATACACACTGTTGGCATCCAAGTCCTGCTCCATAAAGAAACTAATTAAATGCAGAGAGTTCTGAAAGCTTTCACCAAATTTTCTCTTGATTTTTCCTCCTAGCCCCTGGAAGACAATTTTTCTCCTTTTTAAAAAGGAAAAAAAAAATTTTTTTTTAAATGGGTGTTCCAGCTGTGGCCTGTTAGGAAAGTTAAGAACACTCTTGTGGGAACACTGGGGGGTGTTCGACCAGCGTTCCTTAAAGTCTCATTGCAAGGTGATGCTTGCAGGTGGATGGATTGGTATGACCAGAAGGGACACAACTGAAGTCTCAACACAACCAGGAGTCTCTGCACACAGACCCAACCCAAAGTCACTCTGCTCATACAGGAACATGGTCTTTCCCCACCAGAGATCTCAGAATTACCTTCCAGTCACATCAGCTTCCAGCACAGTGAGATTCTCACATGCCATACAGAGTGGAACCTTAATTATCAGGTTGGTTTTGCAAAAATGACACAGTTCAAACTGTTTTGAAAGCTTCTAGTTCCAGAAACTCTTTAAAATACCCTTGATTAAGGTAAGGAGGAAATATCGTCATTTCATATTATCAAACATTAGCATTCAAGTCAAACAAATTTACCTTTGCTGAGCATGGTATGGCTTCACACAAACAGATACAGTCATAAGCACCGTATCTAGCTCATTCCTCCTCCCATTCTTTCATTTAAATCAAAATATTTGCAAGAGCATTTCAATGTAAGCCAAGGTAGTTGCTCTCTACTTTCTCAGATGTGATCAGATTTGTGTTTGTCCTTGCCTGGCACATATTAAAATGATGAATTTTCTTCCCTTTCACCCTTCCATAGCAAAGTAGTCCACTTCTGCTCACATACTAAATTTTTAATGCATTTCTCATTTTAAATTCCTTTAGCACTGTTTCTGTGGTTCCTGCTTCCTCGCTTTCACACTCCCCTTAGCTATGATTTGCTGCACCAAGAAAAAAATAAAGCCAGCCCACTCTTACAAAGTTACTTAAAAAGACATTGTAA
Organism: Tympanuchus pallidicinctus; assembly: GCF_026119805.1. Classification (NCBI taxonomy): domain Eukaryota; kingdom Metazoa; phylum Chordata; class Aves; order Galliformes; family Phasianidae; genus Tympanuchus; species Tympanuchus pallidicinctus. The sequence goes on along the minus strand of NW_026294791.1, from coordinate 3,003,907 downwards.
TATGATCATGAATGCAGGCCTTAATCAAAGCCTGCTAGAAACAAGCCTATTCTTTGCTTTTATTTCAATAAGCTTTAGATCTGTTACTCCTTCAGGAAAAGTTTATCAGCATATATTATTTTTTAGCCACAACAGGCTTCTTTTCAGTGAAATCTGACACATGTAGGTAGATCTGAGCACATTCAACACCTTCTTTATGGCACTTTCTGAAAGAGCAGTCAGGTTAACCACTGTCCATGAGTTGGAAAAGGGCATTGACCAACCTGCAGGAGCAGCTGGGTGAGCAAGAGATGTCCCAGCTCAGGTCCCCTGGCTGCAGACTGAGGATGTAACATATCTTCCTTCAGGTTTCTGTAGATTAGTTGTGACAAACTACTGCAGAGCACGAGCCTGCCATTAATAGAAAGTATCCTATGACCTCAATCCTGCTGGTACAGGTGAGCTAATGCAGAGAAGCAATTGGATCACAAGTCAAGGAGATAGAAAGAAAACCCACTGGGGACTACTGGGAAACAGGGTCTACCCAGGAGGAAAAGGGTGAGATGGAGAACCTGTCCTTAAATGAAGAGAGATGAGTATAGGAAAAATAAACACACACACACACACACACAAAAAAAGAATGTACGTTCGAATATGAGTAGAGGTGAGATTTGAAACAGCTCCTTTTTTTTTTTTAGAAGAGCAAAGCTTTCAAACACTATTACCCATCCCATCCAAAACACTTGTGTCTGGAACAGGAAACATCTGAGGCTTGAGATAGGACAGAGCAGCAGAGCGCAAACTTCCCTGACACCTTCATCAGCCTTTACAGAAGGCATCAAAACTTAATTAATCTAATCGTGTGCTTTGCCATTAATCAACAAATTGCTCTATGCCAGTGCAGAGGTGTTAATCATCAGCCCACATACTGCAGGCCTGGGTAGATCAAGACAAAGAGCCAAGCACCTGCAGAGGCTGCAGTGAGATCCTGCACTGCACCCATATGGACACGGCTCTACTGGGTGCTCTTGGCTTGGGGCTTCAATTGTGCTAACAGGGGATGAGGATGGTGGCATCCATGGTCCCAGGCAGGCTCCACCAGACTTTGCAACAATCCTCCCACCTCCAACAAGTCCTGCATCTCCTATGTACTCAAAGGGAGCTTATAAGCAGGAGTGGGACAACCTCTATATGCAATCTGATAGTAATAGGAGAAAGAGGGAACGACTTGAAACTAGAAGAGGAGAAATTTAGGTTAGATTTTAGGAAGAAATTCATTACTCAGGAGGTACTGAGACCATGGCACAGGCTGCCCAGAGGGCTGTGGTTGCTCTGTTCCTGGAGGTGTTCACAGCCAGGTTGGATGAGGCCCTAGGCAGCCTGATTTAGCGTTTGGCAACCAGACCATGGCAGGGAAGGTGGAAGTAGATGATCTTTAAGGTTCTTTCCAACCTAAGCCATTCTATCCTATATCAGCACTATCCAGGTGACTACACTGGCCATCCAGAGCAGCTCTAGCTGCTGAGAAAAATCCTCCCTTTTTCATTTTGTATCCCTGTACATTCACCAGGTAGGGAAAAAAAAAATATTGAAAATCCTACTTTCTGGCAAAAGATGGCCAGGAAAAGGAGGCATTTTACAAAAACGGAATCAAGTCTACTTGAAACACAAAGTCAAGAAAGATCTTTTCGTCCCAGAATATCATCTCAGGAGACAGAAAAAGATGCCAGAAACATCCTTACCTGGTTCTGGTCAAAACATCTCACAGCATTCCCAACCCACGAAATGCAGCAGCAGCATTTCTAGGGGCAGCGTGAGATGTTGCACCACTGACTCCAGAGAGCCAACAATTATTGCTAAGTGGGTTGCAGGTGTGTTGCTAGGTGTGGCAGAAAGCTCTCTTCCCTGACACTACCTCCCCTAACCTCTCATTTCTGGAAACATCTCCAAAGTGTTTTCCGGGAATGTTTCTCAGGCAGGGTCTGACCTGATGTGACACGGCCGTGCCACAGATCAGAAGAGATCACAGCCTGGAGCCAGAGGTATGGCTGCAGGTTGGAGCAGGACCCGTAATGCAACAAGGAACTGGGAAAATAGCTTCCTTTCTTCTCTGTTTCCTTTTGTTGCCTTTCCAACACACTAAGCATTGCTATGGCAGGGAGAACGCAGTCTGCCAGCTTACAGTGATATTTAAATTTCAATTATTTAAATAGAATTAAGAGCTCTAGAGACACTCTACTGCCATTTCCCAAGGAAGTTTTCCACTGTTTTTATTTCTGAGCAAAGGAACAAGTTACTCTTCAAGCCTGAGCCCAAGTAAGAACAACCATCCTGCCCCTGCGGCCATCTCTCTCTCCCCACTGTCTGATCATTCCACCAAGCGTGAACAAAACTGCCTTTAACTGATACCAGGAAATTCATACCAGTCTTTTAAAAATGTACTTTTAGATTCATATCAAACCTGAAGATCTAAAACAAATATTAATACACCCCTCTGTGCCGGCTCTTTGAATCTGCATATCCTTCCTGAGCTGTCCTGGTCTCTCTCTTGAGAATATTTTCCTTGTGAAAAATTGATTCCTCCATTTTTCCTTGTGGCAGGAAAATCATTGGCTGGATCAGCCCCTCCATCCCACTGCTCACTCAGTAACAGGCCTGGGACAGGCTGAGAGAAAGGGACTTTTGAGTCAATATTCAATTACATTCTACGGTAGTGTGAAGGAGGGAAGACAATCTTTCAGAGAGGACTGAAACAACTCCTTATCACAGAATTGACTCAGTTTTTCCACTTATAAGTAGGGATAAGGTAACTGCACACTTTCATTTAGAAGTACTGAAGAAAATAACTAAATTAATACTAGGCATTTTAAAACTCAGGTACTAATATGAGAATTTTTGGGGCAGGAGGTTAGGACAAGTCTCAGCAGAGACCTCTGACACTCCCTTAAGGTCTTTAGGCAAGGCACAGTAGAAATAATATCAAAAGACAGATAAAACAGAAAGCAGACTATCTGCAAACATTTTGTCATCATAAAGCAAGAAGAAACAAGTGAATTATGGAAGACATTAGATACTGCAAAGTTTATAACCTACAAATTATTGGGGAAAATGGAAGAACGGAGAACTAAATACCCACCCTGTCAGTTAAGAATGGGTTTTCTAGGAAGAATGGAAGGACTACAACATACGTTATGCTGTGAAGTATCACCCAAAGTCTATCAAAATGTAGCTCCAGGGCCCTGATTTTATGTTCCTCCAGTTGTTGCTGGTGTTTGTTTTTGCATAGCCTTGGCTTGCAACGTAACACTGCTACTGTGCAGGGTCCCCATGAAACTCAATTCCTCTATTTTATGTTTATAGAGTTCTCTCTAGTGATTAATTCCTACACATATTTCAGCCTTTCAGTTGCACGTGGCACAGGAAGCAAAAACGTATCACACCTATCTTATTTCCCTTCTCCCCCACCTCCCACGTGGGACTAAATCATTTCTCTTATGGCTGAGCAGCCCTGCAGTGAGGTTTTGCTGCATCCCCACAGTTTTTAGCACTGTAATGCTGAGACACCGCAGGTCAGGTTGCTGACAGCTCACTGACCATGCTGGAACTTCACCCCACTTCTCCCAACATTTGATCCAGCATCCCAGCTGCAGCATTTTGCAGCACTGAAATTACTCAGTTGTGCCTGGAATGGGGTATGCTGACAGAAAACTGGAGAAAGCATGTTCTACATCAGTTTTCTGACGGTTGATTTGCACCCCATGTTGTGATGAAGCCGATATGCAACAGATCAAATAGAGCTGAGGTAAAGCTGCATGACAGCTTGAAAAAAAATAGGAGAAATAAAAGAGAAAGCAGTGATCCTTCATTTCTAATGACTTCCGTGTCTTATCTCTCCGTAAGATTGCTACAGCCAGCTCAATTATTGCTTTCCTGGGATGTCTTGTTTGTTTCCACTGGACGGAAGTAATATAAAATTATGCAAATCAGATTTCTTGAAGTAAAGAATCATGGACCAGTCAATAATGTTTATGCATTAAGAAAGGGCAGCTCCTCCTGGAAGAAATAACACAGGGAGCCGATCATAAGTAAACATTTCTAAACAGACAAAGGGCTGGTCCCTGCAGCACAATATATTATCATATTTCCACATAATTAGTTTGTTTTCCACTTGAAATCAGAAAACGATTCGACATTGCATTCTGTGCCTCAGGACGGTGCATACAGTACAATTCTCCTGTGCAGGTTCATATGTTGAATAATTAGTAAGAATTAATCTGTTGAAATTAAAGTTCGGAATATTATAGAACTCATGAATAGTGCATGGAACAATCAAGTAAATTAAACCAGAAACAGAATTTAAGAAGCCAGACAATAGCAGATGACTGCTGGCAATCTGTTTTTTAATCAGTGAGTTACAAGCCAGAGGGATGAATATTGTTACCAGCTTTAGAAAATATTGTAAAACCTTAGCAGGCACAATAAAGAAAGCTTACTAAGGAAGAATATTTTTATGATGTTTCTTAACGAAGAGCACTTCAGGAGGATCTGCTGCCATTGACACATACCTGTTCCCCTGGATGCTCAGATCAGGAAGGACCAGTCCTACAAAACATCCTGTCCTGCTCTACCCCACAGATGCACTTAGGACTTCTGAGAGCCCCATCTCAATCCATTTAAATGTTGTATTTACCTACCTGGAGCCAAAGATGTGCAAGTTTCATTCTAGTTTCCACAAAGTAATTACTGAGTTACTATATATCTCAGCCCTATGCAGTGACTTCTGGCTTTAAGAATTCAGGACAGTTATACCTTACTTCAATTTTAAGTAAAATTCATCTATTCATTATAAATTTTTTTTTTCTTTTTTTACTATGAAGAAAATACAATCATGTCTTCAGTAAATTAGGAAAAAAAAAAACAACAGGAGAAAGCAGTCAAATCAAATCTGGAGATTAGGTCAATTTGGGCTGCAGTGTAAATAATCCCCGTGAAGAGAATAGCTTTAAATCCAAACGCATACTTGACTTTTTCTATTGTGTATGATCCTGTTAAATTGGAAGAGGTTTCCAGATCTATTTGAAAAATGGCCACTACAGTTAGCTGAAACTTCAATCTTGAAAATGAATGAATGGAGCTGGTCCAGTACATTGGCTCTGGACCAGTCTTTAAAATACAGCAGAACAATGAATAACTGAATTCACAGCCAGCTGGTATCATAGTTGGGCAGTGAAAGTGTCAAAATATTAGTGACTTTTTTACATTTGTCAAAATCATTGCCAATATGGGAAGCATGGGCAGCTTGCAAATGTGAATCTTACACCAAAATAGTTTTAAAATCTTGCCTCAAGAATGTGTGTGCAGATCCTGCTTTTATATCACCCATCAAAGGACAGGCGGAAGAGAATAACATCTCTTGTACTTAGAAGATATAAGCTGTTATTGATTTATCATCAAACATCAGCTCCTAATGTGGTTGAGTGGTGCTAGATGCCCCGCAGTAATAATGGATCAACCAGCATTTCTGTGCCTTATTTTTTGGAGTCAGATGAGCTCATTCAGTCATTTCTAGGATGCAGCAGGTAAGGTATCCGTGCAGAATAAACACTCACGTGAAATTTGTATCTATAGATACTTATCCATGCACACTCACACAATATAAAGAAAAACAGAATTTGGCCGAGTTTCAGTTATAGGAGAGAAAAAGAAAAAATAAACATATGTTAGTAGTGTCTGACACATCTTTCTGCTCCAATAATTCAAAAAATGTTTGTTTTATTTTTAAAACAAAACGTTGCTGGCAATCGCTGCATGCTGCAGTTGAGATACTTTGACTCTCTTTGAAAGAAAAAACGTGCATGACCAAATTACTCTTCTGCAGCAGAAGGAAAAGACACCATACACACACGGCAAGTTTGTTCTCCAGTAAGATGCTCTCAGTGAGTTTTCGTGCCTCTTCTCCGCTTACTGTGTATTTACTTCTTCCCCTTCGCTGACAGTTCTAGTCAGGCACCAGGATTTCAAAGGCACTGCATAGATTTCCTTCTTGTGATGAGGAACAAGGCAGCCTAGGACCAAACCGATCTGCCACTGAACATTATGATTTTCATAGCTTCAGAGCCTGAATCCACCAACTGTTTACGGAGGATCTCTGAAGGCCTGATGTGTACAACAGAGAAATAATTAAATCTTGTGACACTTGTACTTACATCTAAAGAGCCAAGCACCACTCCATCACATGCAGATGGACCTGGGGGCTCACCTGGCAAGTATAGCTCTCCCTGATAGAGATCCATGTGCAAATTTATGAGAACAGGACATGCCTCCTAGTTTTGTTCATTGAAAAAGACACTTCAAAACAAGCAAACATACACGGATGCATGCTTTGTATAGAAGAAATATTACACAGATAGAAGGAAGCTTTCTGTTCTTTGTGAACCCAAATACCCAACCTGTTTTTTTTTCTTTTACAATCAATTAGATAAGTGAATAAGCTCTTCATGTTCCTTTCTTAGCTTTGTAGTAATAAACAGGAGCCTCTGCTATCTTTCCCTGCTCCTCTGCAAGGTTCTTATTTCAGCCAAGTAAGGTTTGAGCTGGAAAGTTTCCCCAAGAAGATTTTCATTTCTCATCTTGTCTGATGCAAAGTAAAGACTATGCCAAGTGCCACTGACCTTAACTCTCCCGAATCAAAAATATCTGATGTGATATATAGAAAACTTTGATGTGTAGATATGCTAATCAGTAGAGAAATGTCAAATTTGCATACATTTCAAGTGACCCAACAATATTTACCTTAGAGCTAAGTTTCATATTTTTCTGACAATTGCAGCATTGAACAAGTGACTCATTTAGCATATCTAAGCAGCATTATGTCACAGGGATTTACCTCAGAGTTGTTTGAAAGCATCAAAAAGATGAACATCACTGTCTGAAATTAACAACAAGCCTAATTTGATTTGACAAATGATGTTGATTTAGATAGGGTCACTAGCTATTGAAGATGCGGAGGACAAATAGTGCCTTGAAGCCTTGATAAAACTGAATATTTAAACAGTTCATTATGCAAATTTGCCCTCTACCTGTCAGTAGTGACTAAAGTATAGGGTTAGAGTGCTGGAGAGGCTCTGCACTAAGGAGACGACTAGTATACGTGTACCTGGCTCTCCTTAAAAAACAGCTCCTGAGACATTTACAAAGCAGACGTGTATCAGCTTCATGCTCCCCAGGTCTGACAGTGATGAAATAGACAAGGGCTTGGTTCCTGAAACTTCTGGCGGCAGAAAACTTAGCTTTTCCAAGCCAGCAGGTAGTCACAGACGTTTGCCCATGGCAAACCCAAGGCCTCGTCCTGCAGTCCTTCTTACCATTTCACATCATGGGAGCTGGCAGACTCCAGTGGAGTTATCTGCACAAACGTACCTCCTGCTCAGGTAGGAGCCCTGTGGCGTAACCAAACAAACAGGCTCCCATCCAGAAATGTCTGGGAACCAGAGAGGTGCAGATTGCTTTACAACTATGTGCAACACCTACACTTTTGCTTTTATCACTACTCCCACCATCACTTGGCAAACTGGCATCCATTACAAGGAATGGCAGCAGAAAGGAGGAAAAATCTTTGCCAAAGACTTATGAATAAAACCTTAGGTTTCAAAAAACAGCCTGAAATATTTTGTCCATTCAGAAGAGAGGGATTTAACTCTGGAGGGTCCATTCTAAAAACAAACAAACAAACAAAATAGTGATACTTAATTGCATCAGCCTTGCATAGTTTTAGAAGGCCAAGAGCACCAGTTGCACTTAGGAATTAACTGTGTAGTAACAGTAATAGAACAACTCAGAATAGACATTAAAGCGTCCAGGAATAGTTAATGGTATTTACATGTTCCAGACCTTATGTGCTGATAAACACTAATTCTGAAAGCAAGCATCATAGAGTTCCTAATAATCTGTACAACAGTGATTCCTTAAAAGCCCTTTCTCATTACTTTGATATATATGCACTACAACTTCAGACATCCAGTACACCAGTATACTTCAGGTTCCTGGCACCACGTGACCATCTCTAGTCATCTTATGCTTTACAAGTTACCTTTCAGTAAGACACTTTCCTCTATATTTTAATCCAAGCTCAGAAAGCCTCATTGGTGTAAGTCAGGTCAAAATTTTATCACAGTGAATTCAGTGTATGAAAATGTCAGTTTAAGTACCAGCAAGGAGATGATATTGGAAGAGCATACAGAAGCTACTTAATTAAGGAAGTATGAGTAACAAACAATATACAGAGTAGGTATTCTTGTATCTCTTCATGAACTAGATCCTGAGAAAACCTTGCATGCAATGAGCCTGGCCAGCCTCAGGACAAGGTACCAATGCAGATCAGCTGTATGACCATTGACCCCAATACCAGAAGTCCCAGAGCAGTGGCCTGCTCAGTCTCAAAACAGAAGTATAGCTCATGTTCACAGCCCTGGGCCTGAGCACAAAGCCCCCACTGGAAAATAAATTGTCTTAGGCTGTGGCACCAGACAAGTGTGCTCAGGCTAAGGTGCAGAATTCTCAGCTCAAGAGCTCATTTACACACACAGCTATAAGTCATCACAGAGCTTTTCCCTTTTATGCCTTTATCACGTACTCTTATCAACTTATTTACATATGTTTCGTAGTAAATGTGTTTTCTTTATCCAGGTTGCCCTTTTCCCCCCTTGCTAGTCAGACTAATTGGGAGATGACTGTATTTACCATTTCACCGGATGTGAGAAAACATGTCTTGTGAGTAACTTTGATTTGTTTATAAAGCACTCCCCTCACTCTGCTGAGCTTGTAAGTTCTTGGTTAATTGCTCTCATGTCCATGAAATGGGAGAAACCCAAGTCTGAAATACATGGAAACAATTAGGGCAGCAAAAAAAAAAAAAAAAAAAAGGCTTTCCCTGTAAACAGATGCCCATGCCAAGATACCCTACCTAGAGCAACTGGCACATGGTATGTTTGCAGATGGAACCACAGTAGGATCTAGCCACTTATATTTAGCATGCAGTGTTATTTGTTTCAGCTAGCCAGCTAGCAATGGGTGGGAGTTGGAGGGGGAACCCAGAACTTCTGCACAGAAATACACCCATATCACACCTCCATCCCTCTCCCCCCCCCATAATAATACCTTAAACTTTAATTACTGCAAGTACATCAGACATTAAAGGAAAACCCACCTTCCCTCCCTCACAGTTCGGGGCACAGAAAAGCTTATATTGGAATAACACAGGTAGCATCATTTGCTATGTGTTTTCTTGTTATATAGCTCTTCTGACATTTCACTTAGATAGAAATATAAAAGAAGCTCTGAAATACAGCAAGCATTACAGCCTATTTCATAACATTGGAGATTTGCACTGCACATTTACTGTAAACTACTGTTAGCATGCATGAAGTAATTCAGCAGTCTGAAGGCCAGGAGGGAATCATTTGTTCATCTAATCCAATCCTCCTCCACATCCCATGCCACAGAATTTCCTCATGTTAGTCCACTGTCAGCACTCCTGCTGAGCCAAAGTGGTATCAAATCTTGACTTGAATCCTACAAGTGGTGAGGAAGATCTATCCCTTTCACAGATAAACTGCTCAAAGATCAAAGTTCAGCAGTGTAATTTCTATTTCTTCCCCATTCAAATGCAGTGGTTATAAAATCAGAATAATCTTTGAACTGGACATAACTGTAAAATAATCACAAAATTGTAGGGGTTGGAAGGGACCTCCAGAGCTCATTGAGTCCAACCCCCTGCCAAAGCAGGTTCCCTACAGCAGGTCACACAGGTCGGCATCCAGGCAGGTCCTGAACATCTCCAGAGAAGGAGACTCCACCACCTCCCTGGGCAGCCTGTTCCAGTGCTCCGTCACCTCGCTGTAAAGAAGTTCTTGCGCACATTGGTGCAGAACTTCCTATGCTGCAGTTTCTGGCCGTTTCCCCTTGTCCTGTCTCCATTCACCACTGAAAGGAGTCCAGCCTCGCCATTCTGGCCCCCACACCTTAGATATTTATAGACCTGGATCAGGTCCCCTCTCAGCCTTCTTTCTCAAGACTGAACAGAACCACTTCACTCAGCCTTTCCTCATAGGAGAGATGCTCCAGGCCCCTCACCATCTTTGTGGCCCTCCTGAAGAAAAGAGATCTTATTTCCACAAGAATGAAATCACCCAGAGAGAATAAGAACACTGAAACATCAGAAGACTTGGTCTGTGGGCTTACATCCACATGGGATGGTGAAATCTCTATGATTTGTAAAGCAGGACTAGATAATCATATAGATCCCTTCTGCCCTAACATAACCCAGAAGTCTACAAGCTACCAGCCTGCAATTATTCCTTTAAATGGAAAAAGTAAAAGTCAAGTCAGTTATCACCTATTTGGACCCACAGTTCATCCCAACATCATGCTGAAACAGTGTCTCAGCTTCAGCTAGGATGGAATAGTTTTTCTTTAGAGCATCTGCTACGATGCTGTTTTGATTCTAGGAGAACAATAATGTACCAGTGCTTATAGGTGCTGCTTGCAGAGGCGAGGCCAGTCTCAGCACAAGGCCACACGAGGTGGGAGGGAACTGAATTTGGACAGCTGACTTAAACTGGCCAAAGGGATATTCCATACCATATGACATCATACAGAAGGAATTTTGAAGGGGATGGGAGTTCATCTCTCATAGCTGTGCATCAGCTAGGGGGTGGTGAATAATTTCAGGTGCATCACTTGTTATATGACTATATATGCATGTATATGTGAATGCATAACTATTAGCCTTTTCCCCATCTTAGTGAATAGTTTTATCTCAACACACAAGTTCTACTTAGTTTGTTCACAAGCCCTCCATCCCACTGGGAAGGGGGAAATGAGCAAATGGTGTGGTGCCCAGCCATGTGCCAGGTTCAACCACAACCACCAACTCTGCAATCTCTGTATAAAAATGAAAAAGCTAAAACATTTCAAGAATTCTGAGTGATTGCAAAAGACATCTAGCAATCAACAACTGTAACAAATTCAAGGAGTGCACATTTAGTTAAGACCAAATTCTTTTTCCAAGCATTGTTATTCAAACGCCATTAATTTTACAACTGAACTGCATAGGTTTAGTTCTTAGTCCAATGTCTTTAAAACAGATGGATTATTCTGGACTTCTGTTGTAGGCCAAGTTCTCCAAGGCATGCTAAACATACATAGTATTTACTATTGCACACACCACCTTTGAAGTTATTCCCAAGACATTTCAAGGCATCTTTCACTGCATTTGTTCTCACAGCTTAATGTCGCCTCTTCAAGCATGAGCAGGGGAAGCAAATGACCAGTTACTTGGGCTTGAGTAACACCAGAAAAAAAATGGTTCTTTGCCATCACTGAAAGTCTCTGTAAGATAAAATTCTCCTCTGTAGAAACACGAGTGCAAGTATCTCACCTGAGCATCCCATAATGGATGGAGATTGATACATATAGTCACGGTGTAACAGTAAAGTCTCCTTCCCAGTTACAACATGAAGTTTAAGAGTGACTGTGAATAAATACATGCAAGTTATTAATTTTTAATCATTAGAATTTAGGACTTTAGAGGAAGCTGGAACCATATGTAATTTTTAAATAATAAAAAACCCACAATGTTTCAATGTAAGAAGAGCAAGAAACTGAGGAATATCAGGAGGATGAACAGAAAGCAGTGGCCTTAAAAATATTCCTGGAATGAACATCATTGTAGTGACTGGACTGCTGCCAAGACATTTTATTCTGTGTTTTTAAAAATGCATAGACTAGGAGAGTCATAAAAGAATGTTTTGTCTCTGGAATATGCTGGGAAAAAAAAGCCAGATATGATTAGACTTTGACATGGGCATTCATCATGCTCCAAACTGAATCAGTTATTAATTCTGAAGGTATTAAATATGGAATGGGTTGTGTGTTTAACAAAGTCTGCAGTACCACTCATTTATAATAAAATGTTAGACTGACAGAATTTTCAGAAACATCCTCCTGCACATTAAGTTTTTCACATTAAGTGTGAACTTGACCAAGTCACCAAGCAGCATCCTAAGACCCTGACATTACAGAAAACCTTTGGGACATCTACCACCATGCTGATAACGTGAAACAGGAGTGTCAGGATTACTTTCAAGGAGATGGAAAAAGCATTCTCATCCAGAGCACAAGATGTACAGATTTCTTACAGGGTTCTCTTTTTGGAAGCTTGCGGTGCACTGGTTCCTCTCTCCTGGAGAAGTTCATATCTTCCTCTGAAGACGGATGGTGGGGATACCTTCCAAAGGTTCAGCCCATTCTATCATTTTTCTCTGCATCCCGGCAGCAGGAAGGTGAAATCTCACCTCCCTTGTCCTTAAGATTACCTCTGAGGGCACATATGCAACTGCTTTTGCCATCTAGTTACTCATTCAGCACAACCCCCAGGGAAGTTAGCAGCTCTCATGGTCCTGACTTCTGTGTGGGTGCTGATATGTTTGCATGCTACAGTACATTGAAACCTGCCAATATTTATTGTACTGGTAGTGAGAGTAGTAGTGCTACAAATTCAGCATTTCATAGCATCATGTCATTTCCACAGATTCTGCACCAAAGTGCTATTCCATTTTTCACTGCAGCATCTCTGCTGTACTGAAGAGAGAAGCAGGAGATCATTCTTCTAGCTGTGTTTATTAGCACCATTGCTTATAACCAAGAGAAGTCCCCTGGGAAAAAACAAACAGCCATAGCTCGTGAAAGCACAGAAATTAAGGACATCGTACCAAAAGGGACTGTCCCTGTGCAGAAGGGCTTCTGCTCTAAAACCATAACAAGGCAAAGGGATTGCAAAGCATATGAAGCACACAAAGCAAAACTAGAACACTGCCCAAGGGCCACCCATTCTATGGATATCCCATGCATCCCATGCTCGATTTTTAATGAATTTTGCTTTGAAGACAGTACAGAGCCTCCTGCATTGCTTTGTAGACCTTACTAATAAGGAAATCATCGCACCAGAGGAGTACTCTCCTCCTTCCTGACTTCTGCTGCCAAAACGATTTTCTCAGAATGGGAAAAGTCATACACATTAACACTGCCTCAGACTTCATTACCAGAGGAAAAGTGCCTTCTGAACCATGAATTCCTGATACTGAAGATCATCCATGGAAAAAGCCTTCAGCTTTACCTCTGACATTCAAAGGTTTTGCTTATTTCAGCAAGCGTGCAAGCAATTTTCAACTCACAGAAATAGAAGAAAAAGTGTTTTCTTATGTCTACTCAGTGTAATACAGTAGAGGGGAAAGTAAATAGGGTAGTTTTTATGGTTCTGTATTAATCACAGCTGAGAAGTGATGAAATTTGTTCTCTATATATAACACTGTAGCAGTAGTAACATGCTGAAATCTCAGCACCACTCCTACCTTCAGTTTTAGGCAGTCTGCACACAATCTTTCACATTTCTGCTACAGAGATGTGATCAAAACCAGTTTGACCAAATGCTTTCTGGTTCTGTGTGCTGTCCCATATCCACATGATCAGAAGCTTGTTTTACTTAACCCAGTAGATACCAGAGCTGTTCAGCACAGCAGATGGTATGCACAAAGTGGGAACCCTCACAGAATTTCTGTGCAGCTGAATTAAAATCAGCATGGGCTGAAGTCAGTCACCCTCAAGCCAGATATGAGCATATACATACAAATAAGCAGTGCTCTAACCAAACTAGGTTAAATTTGCTCTTTATCAAACCAATGCAAGCTTGCTTCTAGACAAGGCCCACTAGAATTTGCTACGCTGTTTTAAACTTTTAATACTTCTGGGCAAGCAGCTTATACACCCACTGTGTAGCTAATATTAATGGCTGAGCCGTAAATCCTTCACAAGGGACTTTGTGGAAACACTGATATATCCATTAACACCACAGGAAAATGCTGCTGGGCTCTTCTGTAATTACAGCCTCTTCAAAGGAGAAGTGCCTCACTTGGTCTGCAGAGAGAAGCTTCCAAAGCCTACATGAGAGCAGGCTGATTTGTCACAAGTCCTGGTGGCAAGGACACGAGTACATCAGCTCCCAGAGATCCTCACCCAGGTGCTACAGCAGCAGAGAAGAGCAACACTGCATTCTATCTTTCCTCTACTTTCTTGTTCCTCTTCCTCACTTGGTACACCCACGCATTTTTCTGTAATCCATGCTTCCCCAACACCCATCAAGGCACCAGTCATGCCTTCCCTATGCGTATCGCTTCCATCTGTAACCCAAAGCTCCTTGCAAAAGGCAATAAGCTATCTGTTTCCTCTGCCTAAAGTCAACCAAATGAACTGTGCTGAATCTGGGGTTTGAACCAGGAATTTTCTAGGCCCTGGACCAAGGATGGGACATGCTGTACTACTCAGCCATCTGAGGGCACATGCAGCCCTCATGGAAATATCTGAGCTCGCACAGGGTGCTGACACTACTCCAAATCAAGTAAAAATAATGAAAACTATTTTCCGTCCATTTGAGGCACTTGCAAATTACCATTCACTGTCATATCTGAGTGCCAAGCACTATCAGACACACTGACAGGCTTTGAAGCTTCCAGGATGAGGTTGTGTTAATGCAAGCCTGCCTCACCACAGTACTACAAGAATTATGCAGTGGATACTTAAACTTTTGACCCTATAAATACAGTCTGATTCTTTGCAATTGGTTAAGAAATAACCAAACCTTATCATGGGGCAAGGCATCAGAGAAAGGGTCATTCAGCTCAGCACCACCACATCCTTGTACAATAATCCAAAAAGCAGCACAGCATAAGCAAGCCATGCTCACGTCCTGCAAGCCATCAGCTGTGGGTGGTACTGCACGACGTCCCATAGAGTAGGTGGCTATTTCCAAACAAGTCAATCTAGCTTCCCGCTGGCACAGAGTTCAGCTGGATCTCAACTGTGGTAAATGCAGTTTTAGAGCCTTGCTAAAAACATTGTGCTATTGGCCTGCCTTCTTCTAGTTTCAACTTCACACTCCAAATAACCAAGGAAGAAATGCTTCCTGATACACACAGAAATGGCCTCCCACTCTCTTGCTCACTGCCTGAGCACAGGGATTGACCAAAACGCACAAAGTTCCTACAAACCCTAGTTAGACATCAAGAGCCTACAAATACCAGAGGTGGAGAATCTGGGACATGCGATGGCTGCATGTATCGCTCCTGCATGTCCGCTTATGAAAGTGTCTCATGCTCGTGTAGAGCCAAGGAGAGATCTTTATGCAGTCCTCTATCTACATTTTACAGTGGTAGAAAAATCCTCTCTCAAGCACTGGATTCAAGTTCATCCAGTACCAAGCTGTAACAGCATTCAAGAAGCTTGGACTCATTTTGATGCCTAATGCTCATTTGCACTGAACATTCTGGACGCTTTCTACTGTTTACCTCAGACATAACCAGCTGTTATTGAAGGAGAAGCAGCTTGAAATAAAATACAGAGGTAAGAGATCCCATTTAGTTTATTATCAAAATAAAGCAAAAAAAACTCAGGCTACAAATCAGTCAACATCTTAGCGTTTCCTATTAAATTGTTAGCTGAATAAATTCAGCAATTCGCTTCTTGAAGAGCAAACAATTCTTTTTGCCTGCTTTGTGACAAAGTCCCACAAGCAAGGCAAGGCAAAAGTCATCTAAACATTGTCAGTTATGACATATTTAGCCCTGTGACAGGCACAGAGATAAGAGTCACTACGCATTGGAAAGGCTTCTTTATGAAAGAATCTGAGATCCAAGTTTATATAACAAATGCTTTTCAAACAAAGAATTCTTTTTCCCCATCATCTGAAATCATTACAGTCTCTTCTATCTCCAGAAACTCTGACCAAATCTTTACCACCAACAGGGCTACCTAATTAAATTATGCCTTGTGAAGGACTTCAAAAATTTATTCGGAGCAAAAGGTAAACTCCAGGATTTCCAAAAAATAGTCAAAATATCAAAGTATTCTATGGTGAGAGCGTTCATTTGCATTTTGACTTAGATTTCACCACATAATTAAGAATCACTCTGATAATTAAAATGCCTAATTTGTCCAAGTTGAACACTGACATTGCTACAATTTCCTCCTTTCTTCAGAAAAGGGAACACACAAATGAGTGAAATTTCACTCAAGTCAATTTACTTCCAGGAATTTTTAGTTCTGTCATCTTGGGAAAAAATAATCCACAAATTTATCTACTTAGTGCTTTCCTGCCCAATATCTAATTAGACATTATACTTAGCTACATCCACGTATCTAATAGCATCTCCACTTCAATGATAAGGATCAAAAGTGCTTTCTCCAGCAGTATTCAGAGCAGTGTATGCATCTATAATGCATACAATCAGTGGCCCTATCATGACACGCAGTTGCCTAAAGAACACGTAGAGTGGGTGCGACATCACTGAGACAAGGTAATTATATTTCTATTTCTATAGTATTTGGACAAGTTATTGTGAATTGTTTAATTACAGATAGAGGGTTTTATTTTCCTTTCACTTAAATCAGAGAGTGAACTTGCTAAACATAGTCAAGCTAGCCCTTCGACATAAAGAAAATGTAATGAAGTTAAGCAGGACAATTGTCTGCTTAGTCCTTTGTGGACACCTCTAAGACAAGCACTGATACAAATTAAGGAAGGATTGAATATGATGACACGCATATACCTCCACGTTACCAAAAGCATGCTCAAGTTCCAATCGCTCTCATACTGCCTTCGGGGTTCCTTTCAATTTCCACCTACACAACTGAGTCAAGAGATGGTAGCCTTCAGGTTACACAGAGTAAAAGCAAAACAAATCCACGTTGGACAGCTGCAGTTGTTTCTGCATATGACTACCCCAAAGATTACTCACAAGCTTCAGCTTGTCACTGCCTCTGAGGAGCAGAGCAGCATGACTAAGTTACTCCTCGTGACCCGCTGTTTGCTGCTACGTGTCAGTCATCAATAAAGCCTCACTCAGACTGGAACAGAGCTTTGTTATTGATCATTTCCCTCCCCACACACCATCTCAAGAGTCGGGCTCAGAATTAAATGCATCTGCTGGCAATCCACCGACTCGTGTTTACGAGAGGAAGGCTGATGCTTTAAGCAAGGGGTCACCAGATGGCTATTCCTTGCCAGCAGAGCAGCACAGCTCAACCTTCAGAGAGCACTGTTGTGTCCTACAAAGCACTGCTGAGCTTCCAGGCAGAGCATAAGATGCATTATTAGGTCAAGCACTTACTTGGCTGAAGACCACTGTGGAACTATTTATTATGGCCAATTGGGGCGAATTGCGCTGGGCAGGGACAAACTATAATAAGCACATTACACCAAGCATCGTATGCCAAGATCTGACAAAGAGGGGTAAAGAACATCAGTTAATACTTCACTCATCTATTTCTCTTGGGTAATTGCACAAGCAGCTTACAGAACTTCTACTCACACTTCATCTAACCTGCTGGAGATCACAGACCTCAATTTCCCAGCCCCATTCAATCTGATTCCCTACCCAATCCATTCAATCTGATCCCGGCACAGTCAGAAAAATCCAGACTGAACTACATAGGGTTAAGCACTGGCCAAAATATCAGCAGAAGCAGGAGGCTTGTGTGCTTTGAAACTCTGCTCAACATATGCCCGAAGGATTTTTGGGACTGCACAAAACTGTAGAAGAAGGAAAGATTGGCAAGGCAGATGTTCGTTGTTTACTGACCCCCGATGAAACCTGCCCTTTCCTTTACCCATTTGAGATGTTCAATAGATACGTTGGTGCTGATTTTTAAACCATGTGCTGCCAAAAATCTGGTGTATTTCTACGTCCCTGAGAGTTTGAAAACAAGAAGTACACTAGACTAGTGTGAAAACACACTTCCTTATGGCAGGTTTATAAGCTGATCACTGGAAATGAATTTCTTGCAAAGTAACATGTTGAAAACCATGACAGGCTCATTGACAACAAGCAAAGCCCTCACATTTCTATCTCAGGAAGAGGGTCAGTTTGCAGAGCAGGCACCAAGCGATTGTTTATTGGAGCTTTTGCAGGAAAAAAAAAGAAATTTTGCCTTCCGGGTATTTATGTGGAAAAAGCTGATACTGTCACAAACACAAATAACACAAAATCAGGACTGTGAGAACTCCCAACTATGCTCAAGCTTTCCTTTCCACGCCATTTTTCTATATGGCTAGCATGGCAACATTAGAGCCCCAGCCAACATGGTAACACTTCCATCTTTGGAAGAGGACAGCATTTTGCTGCACTTCATTTTCCCCACCTGTCAAGCATGTCTTGTCCAAGAATATTTCCCAAACAGCTGAAAAGATGGAGGTGCAGACATGACAAGCAGAACATAATGAAGAGACTTCCTAGCAGAACTCTCAGCATTGCTCAGGCAGCACCAGCTCTCAGGACTCTCATTCATAGGAAGCCAACACCATGGAGGTTCCAGATGGAGTAACTCAGCATAAAGGCAACTTCTGTTGTGTATTCACCCCCTGCTTTTAGAGTCACACTCAGCTTTGCTTCCACTTCAAAGATCTTCAGACCGCGTGACTGCAAGGAAATGAGCCCCACACAGGCAGCAGAGTAGAGCTGTTGTAAATTCTGTACAATACAACCTCAGAAGTAAGCCTCACAATACTCAGTGGTACAGAGCAGCATCCTGGTATCCCATCCAGGAAGCTACCAAAACCACTGAGACCAACCTCCTCACCCAAGAATGCATATCAACAATTTGGTTATGTGCTACAGGATACGCTATTGTCTCAATTTCTTTTGTGCACACCTGGGTATAAATAACCACACATCCATGTGGCATATCAAACTCAGAAAAGGACCGCCGCCCTTGTTAAGCGTGACACAAAGTTGAATACTAAGCTATGCACAGTGCAGACAAAATAGCTTTGTTCAATAATGTTAACTAGATTAAATGAAATATCACCCCATACATTATGGAACAGCAGAAATTGATAGTTTTTTGAAGGCCAGGCTGACATATTTTACCTCCAGCAGGGAAGCTGCCTCTCCCCCAGCCTACTGAGCTGCTAGCACAGGGCTAGCACTGCACCCCAGCTGGGCACAGGGCAGGGAGCCTGCACACCAAGGCCACTCCTGCCCTTACATTCCAGCTCATCTTTGCTTAATTCATTCAGCTTTCCTCTCACGGAAAGGAGGAAAAGTAAAGAAAGCATGGAAAAAAAAAAAAAAAAAATCAGGAAGTTTTTATACAGTATTAGGTACAAAAACAGAGAAAGAATGCATGGAATATTAAACAGAGGAGAAGAAATTTGATGTTTGGAGTCCCTGACCTGGCAAAACAGCGGGGTGAGAAAGGAAGCAGGAGTTCAGACAGTTTGGCAGCTGCCATCATTGTTAATACATCATGCAATCTCCATAAAAAGCTACAAATATGGCAAAGGCCAAAAGCTTAACAGAATACATGTGTCATTAATACTTCACGTTCGGTAATGTGAAATACTGCAGACCCTTGAAAGGGTACAGGAGTGTTCTGAGCTGAGGAAAGCCTCCATGTGCAGCACAGCCCTGTCAGAGGGAAGTCAGTACAACAGAGAAGGCCTCAAGTGCCAGAATGAAGCATGCTACCGCAACAGCATTACCAAACTATAAACACAAAGGAGAAAGGATGGCTTTGATAAGAACCGAGCATCTTGCCTTCAGGTCTCCTGAGAGAAAAAAAGCTTTGAACAATAGCACTTCAGATAGCACAGGAGCTATCTGCATCTTACTGGTTCACAGCTTGAGCCTTTGACCAGGTTACAGACAGCTACAGTACCCAGCCCACTGCTGTGGAACACACAAGTTGTAATTAAACAAGTGAAGTTTCCTGATGAACGTACCTAGGGATCTGCCATTTGGCTGCTGCTCTTTGTTGCACTTCCTATTTTACAAGTGAAGGTGGTAAGCACAAAATTAAGCACTTGAGAAATAAATCATTGACATACTCCAAACCAGATGCACTGGATAATGACATAAGCAAGTTTGGGGAATATTCCCTACTCGCTCATATCAAATTTCCATCTCTTCAACAGATAGGAAGGCAACAAGCTACCAAACACCTTAAGCTGTTGTTTTCAAGTTTTATTAATGTATTCCTACTGCCATTTTCAGCTCCTAGTCAATGACTTTGATAGCTGACACATCGTTTCTATCACATCTTATTTTGCTGAAGGCATTTTTCAGCTCCCTTAAGCCTCTCCATTTCCAGCTCCTGTGCATGCTTTCGTGCTACTATTAATTTAAATGACCTTTTTCCTCTCTTTTTCAAATTTAATGAGATCCCAGGATTATGTCTGCACTTACCAGCACCCACAGAGTTATGGTCCCCACTTCAGGTTGTAAACACTGGAGTAAGGCATCTCATAGACCAAAGAAATCCTACAGGCAACGTAAGGCTCTATTTATGCCATATACCTTTCTCCTCTCCAGTAACACCCAGTGAGTTCTAGCTTCCTTTCTACCTTTTGTCTCTGGCATAGCTGGACTTGGGGAGAAGCAGAAAGTCACCAGCCTTGTAACCTAATCCAGTGAACACTCCTAAATAAGTCACTTGCAGCACATTCATGTGAAGAAGCGTCAGCACAAATATGCACAAAATATAGCGGTAAGAATGGGATTACAGAGAAATCAAGTCAGAGTTTCGTGGTAAGAGTCTACAGTGCTACAAGTATCATACTGTTTTACTTCATTCTTAACAAGAAGCATCCTTTGGTATTGGGAAGGTATTTAGCAAGCTTTGATTCTGTTTGCATCTCACTAAGAGCTAGGTTGACATCCAG
The DNA here is from genome assembly GCF_026119805.1 of Tympanuchus pallidicinctus. NCBI lineage: Eukaryota > Metazoa > Chordata > Aves > Galliformes > Phasianidae > Tympanuchus > Tympanuchus pallidicinctus. The sequence continues at coordinate 2,983,158 of NW_026294791.1, read as the reverse complement.
GAAGATTTTTTCTAGCCTGTCTTTCTCCAGCCTCTATGAGAACAATGAGCACCAGATTTACTCCCCAAAGCCTTGGAGGTCACACATCTAGCACTGGGGCCAACTGAGAACCCATTCCCCTTTATGCTATAGACCAGCAACCCTTTCCCCTCCTTCTCCTCCAGCTTCCAAGACAGCATCAGACAAGTAAAGGACCAAGTCTTCCCACCCCTCCTTGGCATGCTGGCCTCCCACAGCTTGCTTCTCCAACACCTCGCCACCTACCACTCCTGTTCCTGCTGGGCTACAGCCTTTTATAGCAGCTGTTTTTTGATTGGCACTTATTCACAGATGGGGGAGGCAAATAGGTCCTTCATTAACCCTTTTCAGCTTGCTGCCAAGTGTGGGTGTGGGGGGTTATATGTCATTTTTGTTAATGAAGTGCCTTCTGGAATTGAACCCTGTGCTCCTTTTTTATAGCTGTGTCATTTGACACATCTAACTGGAAAGTAGAAACAATATATATTCTTAATCCTATTTATTGTCACTAAATGAGGTGGGGAAGCAGCTGGGTACAGAGGCTGGCTCTGAACAAGCATTTTTCCTTTACTCATGGTAAATTTTAAAAATTAAAGGCTTTGGAAAAATAACACAACTATGAAGTCTCCATAGCCCTCTTTGTTTGATTTTTGTTTTGCTAAATGAGGTCTAAGATAAACAGGAAGGAAGAACAGCAGCAGTTCCCTTCCCCAATTTTTCTTTACATCTATCCCCAAAAGCAAGTTCTGTGTGAGTCTATCACATAGCATTCAACATGTGTTTGCAAGGAAAGCTTCCTGAGTGCTGGTACTGTGAGAGAGAGCCAAGCAATGTGAGTGTGGCTCCTCTGGCTGACGCCTTGCTTTTGTTGCCTTTTGCTCTCCTTGTTCTGCACTGGCTCCTGGCCTAGTGCCCCTATAGGAGAAATCAAACGGAGGAGGTTTATCTAAATAAAAAGGTTCAGCACCCCATGTGGAGATGTATGGAATTTGGCTATTTGTGAGAATACAAATAAGGCTATAAATAGCCCAAAATGTAAGACATCAGTGATTTAAAGAAGTATCTAAAAAGTCTCTAAATCTGTACTTACCCTGTTTTCCTGTTTGTATTGTATCTGTAACCAACCAGGAATAGCTAATCTCCGCACTTACTGCTTCCCAGAGCTCAGAACTTTGTTCTTCTTACCATGGGTTAAGGACAAGTCTGGGTGGGAAAACAGTGGGATCAGGACAAAGTACTCTAACAGCTTCTTTTGTCAGTGAAAGACAGAGCAGAAATTATGGACAGAAGATAGAAAAACCCTGTCCTTCTCCTCAGGAAGAAGCTGGAGCATTCTGCAGTCATGTGAGAGGGCTGGTTACTTGATCTGCCACTTGAAGCAGCTCTGCAGCTACTTCTAAAGCCACTTGCTTATCACCTCACGTTCAAAACTTTGTTTACCATCACAATATTCTCTGTCTTACGTACCACTACTCCACAGGAGTGTAAACCATGAACAGAAGTGCCATGCTGATAATAGATACTCATTTAAGTCATTTTAACAAATAGTCAGTTTTACCCAGTTCTGGAGGGAAAACACAGCTAATAGTTCAACAACTCAGCAAAAGCATCTAAATAAAATGTATTTGATGTCTTCTCCATGATGATATAACATATCAAAAATGCAATTTAAAACTTTCTGACAAGTTGCCGCAGGCATTATATCAAAATTAGCCTTGTGATAATGCTGCTGAAAGGAAGGAGGAGAGGGACAGCAGAACACCATGAGTTAAGAAAATGAGCAAGTAAGTAGATGAAAAGGATGTTAAGTGTGGAAGTGGCCCCAGCGCTGCAACGGTTCCAGAGAGTTATGTCTACATGACATACTGTGCACAGACATGAGCTCAATCTGTCCACTTTCCAATGTGGCCAAAGCCTTGTGGTTAACAGCATGCCAAGCCTGAATGGGAAAGCCCTGCCAGTGACTAAATATATTAACTTGGGCTTGGTGCTGTGTTAGCACAGCCACATGGAATTTGGACAAATTGGAACACAGAGAGAGAGAGGCTGCACTTGCTGATGAGATACTGGCAGATGAACTCTATGTTCATCCACAAAAGCAAACAAAAGGTTTTCCTGCACTACACCACTGTGAAACCGCTCAAGAAACCCTTTCCAAATTTCACCATAAAACTGAACAGGCAGGATAGAGTCCCCTGCAAGAAAGAATGCAGTAGATGCACATTTGGATAGATTTCTAACTGGCCCAAATAATGCTTTTTCCAGGCTGGACTTGAGGCAAACCCAGTGCACATCATTTTTCTCACACAAATATACAGAAATAGCTTTCCCATGGGGACATGCAGAGCTTTACACCTTAAAGGTGAAGTTGCTTTGACAGGCTCCAGAGCTTGCATTCTTGATGACTGCTAAAAATGTGGTAACTGCACAGAAGACCAGTGCTTAGAGCCAGTACTGGTTCCCTGATAATTTTGTTCACATTCATCTTCGAAGATTTTCTTGATTTGATGCCTGACACCAAGTAGTGAAAGAACCACTAACGCAAGGGCACTACACACAGTCATGCTGATTTTATAACTGTGAAACTACACCTCATTTGAGGAATGGCTATTCTTCCAGCAACTTTACTTCGTTCTTTGTTGTGATCGCTGGAATTAGCAGGGCTGCATTTTTATTTCTTTTAATATGCTGCATATATTTAGAATAGGAGAAAGATTCACCTTTTACAAGGGCCTGAATCAGGACTTCTGTGAGGTATCAAGAAACGCCTTGAGTTCCCTCCCTTGAGTTCCCTTACCTCTCCAGTGCAATGCCACAGTTCCTGGTTCTAATCAGGAATAGAAGTACCAAAGCTGAACAGGATTTAGAAATAGTTATTTTTTTGTAAAATCAGAAACAGGAAGTATCAAACACCCTACAAGAGGGCTGGTTCTCCTGAGATTGCTCTACCTCAGCTTAGTTTATTCAAATGGCTTTGAATAAACACCTGAAGCAGCTGAGAGCTTTACCCCATCTTAACATCTGACCCCCATCTCTAATACTGGAATGGACCACTGTGAAATTAGATCCAAAAGGAATTTCTGCTTTCACAAGTGCTCTGTTCAGTGAAACTTCACATCTACAGACCAAATCTGCAAATTGTCACCGTGCCCAGACAAGTTACTTGTCATTATGATGATCTGAAAGGCATCCATACAAAGAAATCACTTTGACTGAGCTTCATTCCTCAAGGACAACGCCAAGGTTAATTTATTTGTTTTTCACTTTCAGTTGGGGGTGGACAGACCCTGGAAGAGGAGTGTTGTTTGTCAAACCCGTTTCTGTGAGTATTTGCTCACTGAGTACTGCTACTAATCCACACCTTCCCAAATATCCCCAGGAACGTAGGCTGTGCTCATAAGCTCTGGTTTTTTTTTTGGTTTTTTTTTTTTTTTTTGCTAGGTAGAATTCTCCAAGATTTGTAACAGTGACAACTAGGATAGCTAAATATCAGTGACTTGTGACACAAGAAAGATACCAATAAAGGAAGACATCACGTACACGATAAATAAGCGTTGAAATAGGGAACAAAAAAGAAAATATAATACTAAAAATGATACTGCCCATTTTACTTGGGGAGCAGAATCACGCATCTATAAAGAGGAAAGCTCTCCCTCCCTTCAAAAACTGTTCTCTGGGGTAAAAGCAAAATATCTAGTCTTTTTCCATGGCCTCTTTTGTAATGTGAGATGGGAGATCACTGGAGTCCACACTGGTATTAGTGAAATTTTCTGAGGTTCCCTCCCGTTTATGGGGCCTTTCTGAACTTCCTATTTAACATAATCTTGAGGCCCTCAAGAAAAAAATTGGATTTACTATACAATCAAATTCCATGTTACCTAAAAAGAGATTCCAAGACCACAATTAACTCTTCCCTATATTTTCCTTAAGCTTTTGAGATTCAAAAATGCAGTCACAGGTGTACGATAGCCAGCTACAACACCACCTCTAGAAAAAAAACACCTTTCTTAAAATAACCATTTACACAGAAAAGTTTGGCTCTCATTAACATCACAATGCAGCTCAAGGAATGTATTTCCAAAATAGAAAAGTGTATGGTGAAGCCACACTTATTTTAAGGTAACACTACAGAAAGACTGCATTTTGAACACACTGTATTTCATGGCAAGAAGCAACAAGCACAGGTCCTCACCAATAGGATTCTATTTTCTTCAGCTGTAGTTCAGTAGCTACCAATTAATGAGTGTTTCAGCTTTTCTGACCTTCCACTCCTCAATCACACTGCTAATACTTCATGAAGATACATTAATGCAACAACTGGACAGATTGACGCAATGGGAAAGGCGTTACAACAAAGGGCATGATGATGGAAGGACGAGCACAACAGAAAGGTGCTATCAGAAAAGGAAAAAAGATTGCTCAGCTGCATCACAAGATCTAAGGTCCACACAGGAAGATTTCAACAAGGTGAGATCTCCAAAAAATAAATCCCTCCCCCATGGCAGTCAGCCCTTAAATGAGGTCTGAGAGAGGTGCAGCCAGGCTCCACCCCTTCTGGTCACACATTGCCTTCGCCTGTGCTCCCAGGGCTGAGGGGGTCCCTTCCCCAGGTGCTCCATCAGTGCTTCAGGCTGTGACTCAGTGGTTCCCATACAATCAATAACTTCTGGACGATGGCATAATTCAGATGCTATGTCACAGATATATCTACAGTGGCAGAAAAAGACTTTAAAAAATAGGTACAGGCAACATTTCAAATTGGGTATAAATGCAAACAATCCTGTTTAAAAAAAAAAAAAAAAGCAATGTGATTTTGGTGTTTTTACTGGGAAATGTCGCTTGCAACACAAAATAAAATATTAAATTTTAGTCCCACACCAGATCTCCATGTTCCATATTTTTGGTCAAATATGGACTTGGACTCAGAACTCTCCTTAAATTTACAGATGTATGTTTAGCAATAAAATGACTTTTTATTGACAATGTGTGTCATATCCATTTACGTTCTGGCCAGCCCTCCAGTACTGAAAACCATATGGCTGTTGTTTTAAATAGGTTGAACTCTTTTCAAAATCCATTACAACAAGCGTGCTAAACACCAGCTTTCTGAAATGAACAGAGTTTGTTTAGCCCTGTCTGCATCAGCAGCTACATGTGTACAGTGAACTGGTGGCTGCTGAGGAAAACCAAACCTGCTACCTTCATCAGTAATGGGACATTTTGTCAGGCCAAAATATTTAGCACTCTTGAGACATGAAGGACACAGACTGAAATTAAAAATTTTCAGTGTGTCCATCTGTTGAGAAAGCTCGATGAGGAACAAGTGAAAGAAACATAGTTTGAGGTTGACATTGTTATCCTCGCATCAGAACTGGGCTGGAAAGTAATACAAGTCCCAGTGTCAGCTGTTCATGATATGAATGAAATTGCCAGTGATCACCAGATACTGAAAACTGTATCAGTCAAGACAGGAAGGTGTTGAGCAGAAGCAGCAGCTGGACTGCTGTCACGCAGACTGCAGATCTGCTTTTAGCTTTGGAAGAGCATCAGAACATCCGGAAGCTTGATGGCATCAGGTGCTAATGATGAGCACCTCTCTACAGAACAAACCCCTTGCTAGTCTGGGAAGTTCCACCCCCACTACTCTGCAATCTCCCAGACAATTCAGCCTCATAAAGCCTCCTACACCAGATCAGTCTGCATTGCTAAGCTATTTTTCTTTGCATTTACTTTTGTTAATAGACCTTGCTTGTAACTTTGCTATAGCTTGTGCTTGCACTGCCCCATTGAATGGCAGTAATAATTAACAGAGTTATTTATTGTAATAAAATGCAAGTGACAAGAGTGATACATGATAACCGATCAAAGATCCCCTTCCAAAGAAGAGGCTTTTCTCAGATGGTGCTCTTGTGCCCACACAGCCCTAAGAGCCACACACCTTCCTTGCACCCAGAGTGGGAGCACAGCACTTCACTGCCCCAGGACAGGATTGTCCCATTCCTGTTAGGAAACACACCCCAAAACATCACTCACAGTCTGTTCTAATCAACAGCATCACTCACAGGAAGGCAGTATGCTGGGCATTCTGCTCGATCATGAGGAGATCAAAGACAGAACTGAGTTATACGTGTCCTGCTGATTTCAATGCAATTGTTTTGCCATGGATGAATGCAGAATTTGGCCGATATCAATTATCAAACCACATAAATAGCAAGGTGATTATTTTCAATCTCTCATTCAGCATGTGGCTCAGTGACTCAGCTACTTCACTTGGTTGCAGCCTTCTGCAATTAATTACAAATTGTTAGACACAAATCCCAACCACAGGAAAAAATGAACAGTGCAGCCACAAAGGAAGAAAAGCATGTTTTACAAGGCTCCAAAGAGCTGGAAACTCAAGTTTGTTGTCTTCAAATACTCCCAGGGATAAAGAAGAAAATAAGCTTGTGCAAACAAGGGAACAATGCATCTAGGGGAAGCCCTGACTTCTAGCACTGTATTACTTTGTGCAATACATTAATGTTAATCTGACACAGCACATAACTGGAGAACTCGAGTTAAATAAATGAAATCAGCTGTCTGACTTCTTTAAGATAAATGATGTTATTACAGCATAATTGTATAACCCCATATAGCTTACAGCAGCAAAAGGATGTGTATTTCACATGCCCTACTATAATTACATTCCCATTATAATTTTGCAGTTAGTTGCTATGAGCTCTGGTCATGAAAACATGCCAATTTTGTATGGGATTGAAGTCTGCCTAATTTTAGCAAATTGAGAGCTGCACAAAAGAAAAGAGATAAATACTATGTTGTTATTTTTCATTAGAGAATTGCTATATTAAGAGGCTGTGATCCAGCTGTGTTTGTTTAAATAAAAGTGTGATTTGAATACCTCCTACAGCTATGTTCCTGCCAATGAATAAAAGATAAAATGTGGCTCTGGTTGGATGTTAGTCTCTGAGTTCTAGCTGACTCAGAGATTTATTGTTTAACATAAGGAAGTGAAAAGCATGTAGAGCAGACCACACACAGGGCTCTTTTGTGTATTGTTTCAAGCCATACCACTAATAGATTTGTTCCACCAAGGCTTGCAGCAATTCAGCTGTGCTAAAATGCTCCACTTAACTGTGAAAAAAATAATAATAAAATAGTAATTATGTCTAGATGGCAAATGCAGCTTAGACTAACACCATGAGAAATGTAAACAGGAACTAATACCATTCAAAGCTGTATGTTATCATCATTATGCTAATGAAATTAAGCTTTTATTTCCAAAAAACAGGCCCTTTAACATACTACTTAATATCTGTATAAGCGCACTGACTTTTACTCACAGCCCAATCTTAGTGATGTTGCTGAGCTAATATCCTTCTAACACTACATACATATGCATATGCATATAAACACCAAAAATATTGTGCACCCCAGTAATCAGCCTGAAACTTTTCTCTGAGTACTTGAAACTCATTGTGTGTTGGAAAAGCCTCCTACAATGCAAATAAAATGATGCATATAAATGGCCCTTGCGTTATTGCCGCCTGTTTTGTGGGTTCCTCGTGATAATCTTAGGCTGAGGTACAGCATTCTCAGGGAGCTGTACGTTTGAATGGATTTCATTATGGGCAAGTGCAGAAGTGAGTGGCTGTGTGCCAGTCTGAACTGACTACCAAAGTGCTTTGGGTGTCAAAGGGCTGACTGGGGCTGTCTGAGTTCATTTGAATAACACAGGCTTCTCCGCTTGGGGGAAAAGGGAAGAGGGAAAAGGAAAAAGAGAAAAGATAAAAGGGAAAAGGAAAAAAGAATCAAGTCTTTTTTCTGTGCACTGGATTTGCAGCTGTGATGGATCAGTACTTCACGTTACACATTACGACTTAGCTCAGTGATGGATAACTATATTCCAGGCTTGAAATAAACTGAGCAAAGAGGTTAACAAGGAAGTAGCAATTTCCTTGAATAAAATAAGCAGAGTACAGAGTATTCAAAGCCAAAAGGACTACGAATGGTCAATGTGAGACCTGAGATACGTATAAGGAGTAAAATCTTGCTATTCCAACTGAGCAAGCTCATCCTGCTTTGTATGAGGAAACTGAGCTTTATACGCAATTGCTCGCTACTCTGTAGGAGATGAAAAGCATAGAGAAAGACCAGAACCTTGAGTCCAGTAAAAGCTGTCTGAACAAACAGAAGGTTGGTATGTGCATAGGAGAACTGGAAACTCGTGGGACAGTGCAAGCAAATGATGCGTTCCCATCTTCTGTCCTCACAGCACCCCAGCACCACAGATGCAGACAATTCAGCCCCAAGCTGAAGTCACGAAGTCCCTGGGGCAGAGCAACCGACACCCCGTTCTTTGCTCAAGCCTGCGCTGAAGAACAGCCTGGAGCCTGTGAGCGCGTTAGAGGTGTAATATGTGTGTTTTGAAGATACAATCTCAGCTCACTCTACAGGACTCTATGCTTCAAACTCTCAAAAGTCTTAATAACAATATCCAGGCTTCTTTTTATGTAGCACCTGTCAACCCGGAGGGACCAAAAACACTTTAAAACCTCTGTGCTGTTGCTGTTAAAAAACTCAAGAAGCGCTGCTTGAGTTGCCTGCAGGAGGCTGAAATGGAGGATTTAGCATTAAAAAAGGGCAAATAATTAACAATGAATAATTTATCCCCTCAAATCATCTTCTCTTTGACTTTACTGAACATCTGCAAATTGGTCTCAGCCTCACTCTTAAGTTTATTTGAAGGTTCCATTTCACTTTTTTTATGTTACTGCATACATTTATGAACCATCTACCTAAAAGCAGTGAAGAGAGCAGAGAAAAGATGAGCAAAGATTAACTAATGTTGTTATAAATATGACAGAGCCCACTAGCAAGCAGCGAGGAGAAGTGAGAGCTTTTAAATAACAATACGGACAAAGGAAATACTGAATAAAAGGTTGGGAAGAGATAAGTGAGGCTTGGAAGAAGGTGAAATGTCCAGGGGATGGTTGGACAAAAACATTTTATGGAGGTGTTTTACCGAAGGATGAAGGGGAGAGAAAGGGGCTGTGAGAAATGTGGTTGTTTGGGTATGCGTGTGTATGGAGCAGCCATCCCAAGGAAAGCTCTCATCATCAGGACGCAAGGAAGAGAGGGTATGAGTAAAACTGGGGAGGGACACATCAAAGCTGTGTCACGACAGAAGCTGTTTCTGAAGCTATGATTAATTCACAGCTTAAAATAGATGAATTTAGACTTTTTCCCTCCTGCTCAGAACTTGGCTATCAACACGTTTTGTTTATTTGAAATTGTTTAAATGTTTTCTGAAAATCCAGTTCAGTTAAGGGCTGATGACCAGACATTTGGCTTCACCTGTCTTGAAGCAGTGTTTGTGGTATGTGATGGGATGCTCTGATCATGTGACACTCAAGCTTTCCGAACAGGAGGGAAATCACAGCTTGCCATTAAAACGCTTTCTACTGCACATGAGCAGTGCTGGCATGAAATTCTACCTATATATACACAAGGTAAGTGCAGCGAAGAATCTGTTGGATGTCTTTTTTGAATTAGTACACATAAGGTTTTATCTGTTCCAGGAGAATTCCTCAAAAAAAGCAAGAGGCAGCTTTAGAATGATACCCTTACTAAATGCTCAAAGGAGAGAAATGGAAGTAAAACTTGCTTTCAGCTTCTCCAGATCACCAAGAAAAGCCCTCCTACACGTTTGTGGTGATTGCTTGAGACAGAGTACTCTCCCAGGTCTGGCTTTCTTTGATCTGCTGTTCCTGGCATTTTAACATGATCGGTTCTTTGTGGGTTTGCTTGAGTTCTGCTACCAGTACAGAGTTGCTGACATTTCATTATTCTCTAGGCTTTACTATTTCAACCCTTCACCTTTTCCCCTCTTTCTTACTGCTGGCAGGGTTTACTTGCAGTTGCAAAAATACCGAGGAGCTGATTTTCTAGCTGTGACTGAACTTAAATAAACTGAAAGAAGCAGAACTATTGTAGGATTACAGCAGTTCAACAGTTTACAATGTGAAATGATTTAAGTTCTGACACTTATTTCCTCAGCAATCTCTCCTTATCGAAATATACCACAAATAACAGCTCAGCGTGCTAGCGCTGACAGCAGTGCTACTGCCTGCCGAAGGTTATAGCACTCTTTGCAGGGATCCCATTAAAAGAGCAGCATCTGCCAAGCACAGCCCAGCTGCCTTCGTGCATGGGCAGAAGGTGGTTGGGGAACAGTGACAGGAGCTGCTGGGAATGGGGCTGCTGTTGCACCTCTCCAGCTGTACAGAACTGGAGTATGGACAGTGAAGTCAGAACAGATTGCGGGTCCCTTTTTTCCACGGGGCCCGAAATGCTTCACAAAGCTGTGAGCAAACCTTTGGGTCGCTGCTGTAAAAGAATGGAAAACTACCTGCTGTCAAGTGGGAGCAGGAGGGAGCAGGACTTGCTCCAGATCCTGTGTGCTGAGCACATGCAGTTAAACCCACCTCTCACCTTTAGCAATTAAGAAGTACCTCTGCAGTGAGAAAAATATGGGTAATAGGGCACTCAAACAGGATCCCCAGGTAAGTGGTCCTTGCACTGAGCTTGCTGGAGTTCAAGAAGTATCTGGACACTGCTCTCAGAAACAGGGTCTGATTTTTGGGTGGTCCTGTGTGGAGCCAGGAGTTGGACTCGATGACTCTTATGGATCTCTTCCAATTTGGATACTCTATGATGTCTATGATCTTTTGATACTAGACTATCAGATACTACAGCTACACCTAGGCTACTGGGTACCAAATGTAGTATTTAGCTTGCTTTTCTTGCTTTAAAGAAAGTAGAAGCCTTAAAACATGGAATTAGTTAAATGCCACACAAATACACCACAACTCATGCTCACAAATCAGATCTTCTTTCAGCACCCTTTTGCAGATAGCAAATCAATAAATCAAATAACCAAAGCTTCATGATCAGAAGCTGTGGTTTCAAAGTTACTATTATCCTGTTTTACAATCTTTTCCATTAATTCATTAAGTTGTTCCTGAAACACTATCCTTTTGGTGAGGCCATTCTACACCTTCTGGCAGCCACAAAATTTCTCCTAATTACAATCTAAAAATATTGAGGACAACGTATGTTCATTTGATATTGTACTGGCTTCATGTTCCCATAGGTGGTGCAACTCTTTATGGGGCCAAGTAAAATATTCTAATGCTTCAGCACACTATTAAGGAACGCTCACTCACCTTTTACAGCTGCTCCTCAGCAGTATTTACCATACATAGTAGAATGGGACCCCATCATGCCTGGTGCTGCAGAAGTAGATAGAAAGAAAATACTCCTGCCTTGCAGTTTCCAGCCGTAACAGAAATGGTACGTAGAACTTGAGGAGAGAGTAATATAATGCAATATTTACTTTTAACCTACTTTGAAACTGTACATATTATCAGTCCTTACTACCTCTCCTGTTTCACTGACTTAGTTATCATAGAAGTGAAACTTGTGAGAACCAAAATGAGATGGTGGTATTCAGTGCACTATGCATGAGGGAAAAAAAAAACTATGAGAAGAGAGCTGTTAGTACAAGATACTGTTCTGTGAGCAACTTGCCCAGTTGCCATGGTAGAGCAGAGGTGAATGGGTATTGCAGCAGAAGACATGAAAATATAGTAGGGGGCAAGGTAAGGATGGATCCAAATGATTATAGAAAATGTTGAGCATAGTGACGTGAAATAGAATGAATTTGTCAGATGGATGGGCAAAGAAGGTAACCTCTACTTGTGTTACTCCTTTGGGCTGGGTAGATGGGAAGTCCATGAAATGGAAAAGAATGAAGGCCAGGCTTGATGGGCTCCTGGACAGATCTACTGGTTGGCAACCCTGCTCAAGGCAGAGGGCTTAAAACCAGATGATCTCTGAGCTCCTTTACAACTCAAGCCATTCTATGATTCCATGATTTTCTGGGCCAAATACTGGAATGAATCAAACCTGATCATCCCAGGCTGCAGAGCTGAGTGGTGCAGACAGGGATTCTAAAGAATAAAGGGGATGACAGAAATATTAGGGATATGTCAGAATATAACAGCTGTCTAGAAGGTATTTCATCTGTAGCAAAATAGCCAGGACAACATATATATGCCCTGCTGTGGGTGGGTAGGTGGATGGATGGATGGATGGATGGATGGATGGATGGATGGATGAACGGATGGATGGATGGAAATACTTCAGATGCTGGGTCAGTGAGTGTAAAGACAACAGGTAAATATGCTGAGTGATTGGAATAAAAATGGGCAAAGAGTATCAAGGGAAGAGAGCAGCATACAATTAAAAGAGCCCTGGGGTACTCTCACTTGGAAGGATGAAGGCAGGAGAGGGCACAAGAAGTTGTTGGAAAAAAAAAAAAAAAAAAAAAAAGGAAGCAAGCCATAAAGATTAAAAAAAAAGAAATTCTGAATGTTTACTGTTAGAGGAGAAAAGTTATCCCATACATCCTGCACAAATTTCCACCCCATAATATTCTAAATCAATTTTTCATATGGATAAACATGTCACCCAAATTTCCACCCCACGTTATTCTTATTTTTTCACATGAATGAAGATGCTCCCTGCATGCTGCTTTTTTCTGTTTGGTTTTATAACGTGCTGTACTCCACAGAAGTGAGGACGGCTTATCAAAACTGCCTACTGTACTTCATACATCAGTTTATTAAATGCGTGATTGGTAGGGATGAGAGATACTACTCAACAAAGATCAATTATTAATGTTCTTGGATCATCAATGCAGAACACAACAGTCATTTTCAGTGTAAGGCTTTATCTCTCCTCTCCTTCCGTAGATGCGATACGGTTTCTCACAGGCCAGAGCCACAGAGCAGGTTCAAAAGGGAGCCTGGCTAGAGGAATGTGTGGATTTTGGATGCAGTTTTGTTATGCCTTACTTCAGCAGAATATCCAAGGCAACAAAGAGAAAGGAAATGTGAAACCATCCAAAGCACTGGCTGAGCTGGAGCGCCAGGGGGGGAAGAAAGTGCAGAGAGACAGAGAATGCCTGAAATGTCTGCAAAATGTAACTCAATTATCAGAGATCAGCCATAACAAGGAAAAAATCACATAAGGCTGTAAGAGCTATAAGTATCAAATAGTTACGTTTACTGCATTTATAAACAGATATCTTTTGGCAGGAGACTCAAAGAGGCCTCCACAAGGCACGAGAATCTGGGCTTGAATCCATTCACTCTGTGAATTAATTGACTTGGTTTGAACTCTACTGTTTTCAGTTGGAGAATTCACTGTGAACATGTTGTACATATCTCAGATATCAAATAGCAAATGTACTGAAGCCAGATACTGAACTGGAGCCAGAAATTTTTCATTAATCAGTATTGTATGCTTTCTGTGAATAGGAAATAGAACAACAACAAAAAGCAGACAAGAATGGGGAAAATATTTTTCTCTCTCTCCCTGTTTCTACACCCCCACATATGCTATTATTATTACTCAGTATTTACATTACAGTCACACCCAGTGGTTCCAACTGAGGCAGAAGCCCCACGGTGCTAGGTACTGTACAAAATAAATACACTTAAAGAGACAGTGGCTGCTCTGAAGAGCTTAAAATCCAAACAGATGGGATGGATGAGAGGCACAGAAAGGTGACTAAGTTGGCCAGAGGTCAGGCAGTAGATCCAGGGAATTCTGAGAATCCTTTTCTGGGGCAAAACCCTGAGATTGTTGTTAAAACCTCTGCATTATAGGGGAGAAAGCAGTTCAGACCACAGCATAACAAACCAGGCTTGTGCCTTCCCCACCAGACTCCAGCAGGCCTCCAGTGCTGCTGATCAAAATTCACTTCCTGGCAAAACAGGGAGCTGAAAATAACAATAACAGATTATAATATTGCACTCAAATACTCTCATGAAAGGGCAGATTTAGCAGCAAACTGAAAGTATAACAGCCCTCAGCACCATCTGACAGAGAACAGGCTGCTCGCTTCCCCATGCTCCTTTCTAATCCACTGATTTACTCCTGATTTACACCAATGAAGAGGTCAGATCCAGTGTATTCACAATCCAGGAAAGAACAGTAGGTTAGATTTCAGTTTCCTTGCAATTCTCCTTGGCAAAGCATAAATAGAGGAGAAGCACCCCACAGCTGGCACTGAGCACAAATTAATGCAACCACACTTTTTCAGCAACGAGGCAGCAGCCATATGTTTTGCAAAGCATCGTGTTCTGTGCTTCAGTCTCATCTCCCACATAACCTGTCCTGCATAAAGCTTCATTATTGTGTGTTTAGATTGTGATATGCCACGGCCAAAACATTTCTCTGGAAAATACAAGCAAAATCTGCAGGAACACAGTCCAAATACACAAAGAATATGCTGGAATTTGATGATAGTTTCTCTGTCTTGTCTCTGCTTTTTAAGCTACCTATTTGCAAGCCAAATATATACATAAAAGGGAAAGCATATTACACAGTTGCCAGAGGGAAGGATATTTCTGCTTACACAAATGAGCAGGGGGAGATGGAGACAGAGAGAAGAAGACCATAACCAGGAAAATAAACGAGCAGATGGAGAAAACAACAAACGAGGAAATAACACCAGGCAGAGTCATGGCTGTGATTCCAGACGGCCCACCTGCAAATGCTGCACCGTGAGCATGCATAAGAGGAAGACTGTTTCCATTGGCCATCGTGGTCCTTGTCTCCCAATACTGACACATCCTACTTGCCCCGAATGCTGCTGAACACTGGGAAGAAAAAAAAACAAAAAAAACAGAAGCAAGCTGAAATAATGACACAAAGGATTTATTAATGATTCTGTAACTTGAGGCTGCTACCAGCAAACTGGGTAAGTCTCTCATGGAAACCACTGACCTGAAACTTTCTCCATCTACTCCAACCCACAGCATCCTATTATCTCTGTCTCCAGCTCTTTCAGAAAATGGGGGAAAAAAAAATTATTACGAAAAAATAGTTTGACTTCTGCCTTTGAAATTATAACCTACTTTGCAGGACCAGACCAGAATAGGTTGATCTGAATGTAAAGACACATATGGTATGTTCCACAACAGAACCAGTACCATAATGCTGTATATATAGACAACTAGCTAAATGACTCCTGGGAATAAGTCCATTATTAAGCTCAACTAGATGATATATGTTAAAATACAAACAATTGTTTTCAGCAACATTTTAATACGGTTTAAATCAGACTGGCTGCAAAACGCCCTTTTATTCCATGAAGATATCTGCAGCACTTGAATGCCTGCTACAAGAGATTTGTTAAAAGCTGGTGATTGTACTTCATCTGATTTTTTCCTGGTTTATATGGAACGCACAGCCATGAGCACTCCAATTTCCTGAGCAAGAAAATGTACGTCAGCTCCCAGCCCTCCTGCCCAGTAGCTCATGTTATGAACTTAGGAAAGTAAACAAACACCAAGGAAGCACAGAAAGGAAACCTGAGCCCTTTTCTTCCCTCCCTGGCCCCATATTGCACAACGGGTTGGAACAGGTAGGAAGGAAACCACTATTCCTCCAAATATTCAACGCAGAATCCCCAAATGTCTCCCACAGTCTGAACTCTCTCTTGCTTCACATTACAAAGTTCTGTTCCTCGTTAATGATGTAGATTTTTGACAGATGAAAATGCAGTGTAGAGTTGAATAATTTAAGGGGAAATATCTTTAATTTGTGAAGGACTCTTCTATTTCATTATTCATTTTTTTTACCAGATGTTTTGGTTGGTACCTTTTGTTTTGTAGTCAAATGTCCCCTGAAATCACCAAGCTTCCTCAGGGTAGATGAATACAACTCACCAGGAATTGAACTCCAAAAGCAGTAAGAGACTCTGACATAATTATCCACGCTCATAAAGCATGCAAACTATTCTTGCTTTCAGCACCCTTTTAGTCTGTTCCAGAAATAAGTATATTTGCTTGTAGCGAAGTCTGAAGAAAGCACAGTCAATAGGCAGATGTGTTACATTTTTGGGTAAGAGTCCATTTCCTTTCCTCCTCACCTCCCATTTCTGGTAGCTGTGCACTTTGAGTAAACTATGACTCAAATCCCTTATTTGGCATGGGGAGATTGCCAGCTGTTGAATCCAAAGCAGTTCAATTTAATCTAGACAACCGCTGTCTGGTTCCAATGAAATATGAATATTTATTGTTACTAAATACATGAATTATTTAGATTATTTATATCAGCCAGAAAAAAAATTGCAAGCATCTTTAAAAGAAGAGATGGGTAACCTGCTGACTGTACAGAGACAGAAATATAAAAGTATTCTCCAAATATTTTATTTACGAATTGAACATGCACAGTTTGCATAATGACCTAACTTGGGTGTATATATGTATGTGTGAATGTACAGGAATAGGCCTGGAGAAATGTAAAGAAGAGCAATGTTCCTCATCCTGAGGGGACCAGACTGCCGTGGGATGAAAGCCAGGCAAAGTATTCGACAGGCAGGTGACAATAAACAAGAGGTTGAGACTGGGGAAGAGTCTATGATGCAAGTGTGAAGGGAGAGGGAGGAAAAAGGGAGAGCATAAAAGGATGTTAAGGGAGAAGTCCTAGACCTTGGGAAGGAACTCAGGGTAATTCACTGAAGTACAGTCAAGGAAAGAAATCTAAAGCTGAGAAATTTGTAATAGGCAGTGATCCTGAGAAAGGAGAGCCTTTGCATTTGGTTTATGTAGCAGGTAGACAACTACTGATAACGGCCTGTCTAGAATTTGAAAGGAGGAGCAGAGGTTGCATGAGCAAAGGCACCCAAGGATTCAGCTTGAATGAGAATGGCTGGAGCACGGGCTGCAGTTACAGCTTAGTGCTAACCAGTGCTAATAAAGAATTACATTTCAGAAATGTGGAGCCTTCTTGTGTTATTATGCAGCATACTGTATGCACAGACGTGTTAGAGTCAGCCCAGTGGTACTCACAGCACAGAGAGGAGAGGTGCCACAGGAAAACAAAGCAGCACACGAGAAATGGAGTAAGTAGGCAGTGCTGGATTCACCCAGAAAGATGGATGTGCTTTGAACAAGCAAAGGTGAATGTTTGTCTGCATCTTCACTCCTGTATTTTGACATCTGGGGAATGTTTGCTGCAGAGATATGTAGTAAAGGAACTAAAGGAAATAGTTAGAAATGTCCAACACTGAGGAAATGTTTTTCCACACATCCTTGTGAGCTTGCTCTCAGAGGGCACCTCTGATTGAAGGTGAGCAATACAAATGCCCTCTACGCTGCTCATGAGCTTTAAGAGGTGTGAACACAGAGACAGCATTGAGTATGCCCATCTCACAGGCTGCATCTAGAGAACCTATGCAAAAATCTATGCAAAAAAGATTCCTTAAAAGCTCCTCTATTCAGCTTCCTTCCTTCTAATAGTCATGGAAAATTGCTCAAGAGCTGACAGATAGAAGATTTTTATTAACCTTTGTTGCTTAATTTTTTTCTTCAAATAGATTTTTCTCTGTGAATCCTGTTGTGTTTACACAAGACTCAGCTGCAAGTGGATTGATTACACGAGCTTGGCTGCTCACCTGGACTCTGCAGAGAACACAGAGCAGAGCTCAAGAGATCAGCTGGCTCAGAGGAAACCAAGAAGAGACAGAAGATGCTGAGGACTTGGAAACTCAGGAATTCATCTATAATTTTGATATTATCGCAGAATACTTAAAAAGAAGCATCTGTAGGGCCTATGATTTGAAAGAAAGTTCAGAGAAAGAATTTCAAATGCCAGAGGTAACTGAGCAGGCCAGAGGAAAATAACTAATAAAAGGTGAAGAAGAATGGAATGTTCATTGCTGGAGATGCAAAACCTTGGGTTTGATTCCTATTAAAGCAAACAGAAAGATTTGCCTACAACCAAACTTTGCATGTTTCTTTTTCAAGATTTATTTGCTAAGAATCTGAAAACGTGAATAAAGAAAATGTGAGGCACCAAAAAAAGAAAGAGGGAGACCTCATGGTGCAGGGCACACAGTATGTCTATGGAAGTCCATCTAAATCAAAGACAAATGTGCTTGCAGCTGCTTTACAAGCAAGATGCAAACCAGAGAAACACGGGGAAGACTTTCCCTTTAAAAAAGAAAACAACAAAAAGCATCATGAGAAGAGTGAGCAAGAGCAGCACTGAAGAGGAAGCCATGGAATTAAAAAATGATATTGCTTTCTGTTTCATAACAACTGGCAGACAGGGAACAGCTCCTTGGGCGTGGAAAGTAAGCACAGGAAATTATGTGTAATTTCCCTATAATTTCAAACTTCTCTCATTCTGTAGCATGATGAAAATAAATCCTCTGCACACAAAAAGGCATAGCAACTCTTGAATGGATCCTCTTCATTCAAGGCCTAATAAAATTTGTTCTTTCAGTTGTCTGAAATGTTTAAGAGTGTAAGGAGCACCCTCTGCTGCCCTGAGCCACATAAAAATTGTGTGGATTCTAGCACTTTATTAGGATTTTAGTGTGAGCACTGAAAGTCTGGCTCTTGACAGTCTGACCTCTGGCATACACTAAAGGGGCTCTTTATGTGGTGCCACACTGAAATTTCCCTTTCATAGCAGTTTCAAGATGCTTAAAGAAATGGGTTGCATCTGAAAGGGAGGAGTGTGTTCATCTCCAATGTAAAGATCCACATTTGACCCAAACAAAAGGGAATGGAAGAATGGAATTTTGCTTTGGATTCTTTATTCTTGTACAAACAAACGAACAAATTCTGGTTGAAATCCAAGTGCTAAGGTTAAATAAGTGACCAAGAAGAAAATGAGGCTCAAGTTGTACTGTTACACCAAAATGAAGGATAGCTGCTGTTAAATAATGCAAGAAATATCTGGGACTTTCTGAAGTTTTAAAAGAGGCCTATCGCTGTCTTGGAAGAGTTAAGAAAAAATGTTTATGATCAGAATATTTCTTAAAATCCTGTTGCAGAGTTTTCTGCATGTTTTAGGACTTGCCTGTAGCTATAGTCAGTTTGAAGTAGCGTAATGTGGATTTCAAAAGAAAAGGATTATTTTGAGAAATGCCATGCTAGGCAAGCGATAATCATGTACTTACATTGCCTCCACTACTTTAGCATGTGAAATAACTTTGCTAGATTATCATGTTAGATGCTGGGCAAACCAAGTGTACTTATGGTCCCCACTCAGAATAGCATAAGCCTGGCACTGTCTTGCTGAAGTTACCCCATTTCCTGTTTTAACTGTTTCTGCAGTTTCTCACTGCTGATGCTCCTCCTTTATACACAAAAGATGCACAGTTCCTCACCTACCAAACTGTATGAGTAGCTGGGAAGGAAGGTGGACGTGTTCCTTTCCTCTGTCCTGAATCTAGAAAAGATACTGAGAACAGCCTCAGCAAATCTGCATTTTCCTTCTCTTATCCAGTGTGACACCCACCCAGCTAAAGCATGTAGCTGCTATTAGTAGAAGAGCTCTAGCTCAGAAATGAAAAGTCGGATTAATATTAATTATTTTATAGGTCTCAACTTACACGCTATATACATTTCCACTGAAGGTCAATATGGCATTCTTTAATTTTATATCCATCTGCTTCATTAGGTAAGGGAAAGTAAGCTAGATATAATGGATTTTCAGGTAGTTTTAATCAACAATTTCATCAACAACACATTTTTCAACTGTGATAACAGCATAATGGGAAACT
This sequence comes from Tympanuchus pallidicinctus, assembly GCF_026119805.1. Lineage (NCBI taxonomy): Eukaryota > Metazoa > Chordata > Aves > Galliformes > Phasianidae > Tympanuchus > Tympanuchus pallidicinctus. The sequence goes on along the minus strand of NW_026294791.1, from coordinate 2,963,489 downwards.
AGATCGATAAATTAATTATATTTGTTGCTTTCTAAAGTTTTTTTTTTTTTTTAATGAATTACAGTAAGCATGGTGGTGAAAGTTGGAAAGAAAAAAAATGATAAAAAATATAACCTTTCAGTGTCGGGCAATTGATCTCAAAATTACATCTGCCTATTCCTATTTTTTGAATACCTTCACTATTATTTCATCTAAAAGATCAAAAATTAGGAGATCTCTAAGCATAACATCCATAGCATAACAAATATGCAGTATAATTGACTTTACTGGCATATTAGCCAGAACAGGATGATGTAACAGCAGACTGCTACAGGATAGAAATGGCAACTATATTAATCTAAGGAAAATTCAAACTCTTCACTTCATGGGAACTCCTCCTCCGCACACTACAATGAAGATAAACATCCTCATCTTTTCCATCCACCCAAGGTTTTGTCAGCACCACAACAAAGGGAGACGGGGTAGCAGAGTTGTAGGGAGGCACCTTCACAGCCAGGATGCTTTCTTGTTAGGAAGAACATTTCCTTACTGAAAGGCTGATTTGTCTCCAAGATATTGAGTTCTTAATAGCCTAGGAAGTGGAAAATAGCTACAAATCAGCCAAGACTTCTCTGCAGACCCTAGCAGGACCGAAAAACATTTGTTCTCAAGAGAAAGTGGAAGCTGCAGTTCTCCCCTTTGCTAGCCTTGCTAGCTCCCCTAATAACACACCATCTAAAGTCACAGCTCTGCTGCTTATATCTTGTATGTGCTTCGTTGTACAATGGAGCACAGTGCAAAGAGCCTCAGGCAAGCACCAGGTTGCACTGGTAAGTCTATGGTGCTACACAAAATGGATCCAAAAAGCAGCTCTGCCTCAGGATAAGGCTTATTAATTTGCAGTGTTGCAGAAGTATAATTTCGTTTCAGATCCAACTCAGGGAGAGCAATAGAGTGTCACTACCTTCTGCCTCAGTGATTACTCTGTACAAAATGGACAGGAACTGTAGTTTGCAGTTTTGGTAAGCACTACATATGTGCTGCTAACTACTCTGTGTTCTGTTCCAGTTTCCTTACCTCAAAGGACATTTCTTTCCTGTGTTTGTTTTCTATCTCTGAACAATGCTGAGAAGGCTGAAGATACAGCAAGAAATAGGTTCAGCAAAACAGAAACAAGATGATCTAAGTTGGCAAGTCTTCCATATCAAGGTCTATTCAGCATCACGCCTTGCTACTGCTTCCACCTCTCCTCTTGATTCTCCCAATAACCAAAAATAATCAATCTTTAACATCTACTTCTTAATGTGCTAACATATTCTAATCACCAGAAGAACTGAGTCCAACGCTATTTTCTTCTCCTTGCTGGGCTCACTGGTTAATTCCCAAAGACATCTTGCTTCCAGGCATTCCCTGAAGCTTTCTGACGCAGAAGTCTGCACCATTTGGGAAGATTTAATTTTGCAGACTAGTATCACATGACCCTGATCCTCTGACCCAAATAACAGGTCAAATTTGAAAACATCTGGGACTGGATTCTCTGCTGGTTTTGGGGAGAAAACTGACTCTAATCCTTTGAGCATTGAAGGGAGCCCTATACAAATATTAAACATGTAAGTGCATGAGCAGTGGAATGGATTTAAAGCTGATTTCTGAGTCTTATAAACTTGAAGTGAAATGTGAAAATGTGACTTAGGACTGATTTTTTTCTCTATAGTTGTGTTGTGGATTCTGTGGAGCCTGTTAAGATTTAAGTTCATGATGCAACCTTCCCTCAGCTGGGCAACATAGAATTATTTGCTTTTGGCCACTTATTTTCGTGAAGTTTGCTATAACTCGGTTATCTTGGGACTTCTGTTCATTATGTCACTCTTGATTGGAAAAGGCCTCTAGATTCAAAAATTATTAGGGGGTACACAAGGACAGATACATGCATGGAGACAGTCTGATCACAGATGCCTTGTTTCCATAGGAAACCAAACTAAAAATAGACAGTTTCCTAAGTGTTAAAGATGGATTTTTTTTTGTTGTTATTGCATTTGTAAACCAAACAGACCCACTATTCACATGGTTTTTCCACATGAGAAATTAGAAAGAAAAGTAGTCTTCATTTTTCTGATAAATGCTTCAAGATATGTAACACAATGACTAGTGACAAGCAGCCAGATGATCCAAATGCTGTGATCTTCTGTACTGGATCGCTGAGTTGTCTGTATGGCAGTATATATGACGTTTCTCTTTCTCTTAGCAATAACTCTAAAATCATTTGGTAAGCATAGAGAGCTCTATTTGCTAGAAACACAATGCATGATGACACCAGTCTGTGTAAATTTTATTGCTTTGAATGATCCAGGCACAAATAAGGTCTCTATTTTGCTTTTCATTCATCAAAAAAATGATAAAACAGATGTTAGCAATTCATTTTTCCCCCATCAGTTGCTAAGTATCAACCTCAATGTGGCATGCGGCAGCAAATGATAGCGAGACACGCCAAGACTGAGAAAGCACAGCTTTCTTTTGTAATCAAAATAATGTGGTCATTATAGCATGTGTATGAGCTGTGCAGTGCAAGTTTTGGCTGTGTTCTCGTAGAAGGTGACATTTTACATATGGATGTCCTTAACGTGTTTGAGGTGTTTGAGTTAAATCTCTTGGGGATATTACATAAGGGAATATATAAAAATGAGGGGAGCCTCTCAATCGATGGATGGGAGAGATGGAGAGCCTGACTCACAACTCAGGCTATCTGTGTATCATCCAGCTAAGCATAGATATCCTAAGACCACAAGAAGTGTATAAATACAGATAATCTGGGGTGATCTTTCAGTGAAAGGTCTCAAAGAAGAAGACTATTTTTAAGGTGGAGTAACAATGTGGAAGAAATAACTTTCGTGGCACCTTGTGTTTTAGCATGTGAGGCTGCTGCATGGTAACAGCCTTCTAAACCCCCATTCCTTAGACTGAAGCTGCAGATGGTACAGGTTGGTTATGTTTATTGCTACCATTGCATCTCAGGTCATTTAGACCCACTGTTATCTGATGGCCACCAATTTGTTGGGAGAGAGAGATTAAGAGCTTACAGCTAGTTGCAGAGTCTTGGCTATTAGCAAATTATGAACGTGACTGGAAATTTCACAGAAAGAAATGTCATGGCCTTCCTTTGTATTGCACACATAAAGGAACATACAGCAGTGCAACAAGAGGAGGTACGTGTCTCAAACATGCAGCTCAGAAAGGGCTGCTAGCGCTCCTGGGTTCAAGCTGTGTGTCAGCTCTTCCACTTGTATGCCAGACCTTCTCTAGATTGTGATGACAGAAACCTGTAGGGGACCTCAGACCTGAGAATCAGATATGTGGCCTTTCAAAAGAAAAAGACAAAACCAAGAACGATTTTCGGGGCTGCAATTCCTTTTGGAACTAAAACTCGGGACTTTTTAAATCTAGATCTAGAGAGAGGGAAGGAAAAAAAAAAAAAAAAAAAAGCATTTGGGGAGGTTTGTTATAAGGAAGTTTGTATTTAACCTCAACAAAGTTTTCCCCAACCTCCTGGGATGAAATAAGGCTTTGCTAAATAGGGTCTGGTAGGGCAGGTGCACGCTCCTGTGTTGTGGTGCAAGAGAGTCAGCATTTATGTCACTCTGTTCTTGCTTTATGTCAGGTGCAATCATGATATCCTTAACAATTGAATATATAAAATTACTGAAATAAATTTGTGGCAATAATATCAGTCACGTATCACTTACCTGAGGTACATCAGCGTCCTGAAGCGGAGCATCAGCTGAGAAGTATCAATCCAAAATGGAGGATGCCACTCCGCAGACAGAGGCGACAACACAAGACTGAGATTCCTTTCTCATGCAGAGGACTGGGTTGCCGGGAAGCTATTAGTTATTATTAGTTATTATTAGTGGAAGCTTTGTGAGACAGGCATGCCCTGGAGAAAAAGTGAGGCTATGGGGCAGGTGCAAAACCACGGGGCAGTGCAGGAGCGCAGTGCAAGGTGCTGGGTGGCCGTGTGAGCTGAGGGGAGATTCCCGCCGGCCGCAGAGGCGGGAAAGAGGGGCTACGCCGAGAGGGAGCAGCCGCCATCTTGACGGGCGGTGAGGGGCTGTTCCCCAATGGCGAGCGAGTGAAGAGTCGCGTGTAGAAAGTTTTGCACGGCAGTTTGGAGGCTGGGTAGGGAAGAGGTTAGGAAGTGCTAGCTTAAATCAAGGATGGAGTTTTTCAAGGATAGGTTGTTACACACAGATTGATGCCACGCTGTTGTCAACGTGCCAGGGGTAGTTTTAGCTGTCAGTTTTGTCAGAGTCTGCCAACCAACTTTAACTTGTTTTCTGACTTTTCCAAATGTTTTCCAAGTTTTTGCTTGCTGTGCTGAGGATAAATTGTTCCTCGGTTTCTGTAAAACCACATTTGTTTACTTGTTTCCTGTTTCTTTCTGTGGTTTTCCTTTTCTTGGGGGGTGGAACACAGCCCCTGTGCCTCAGCCAGCCTTGCCACAAACATAAATCCCTGAGGTTGGCTCATGAACAGTGAGGTTTTCTTCACCCACCAGTGGTCCCCCAAGTCCCAGTGCACAGCTGCTTCCCCTCAGGTTGGCAGGAGGGTCAGCCCATGCCATTCTCAGGAGTAATCCATGACAGCACCTCTGGTCCCTGAGCTACTCCAGACGAAGAACTCTGTCTCCAGGTGCAAGCATTTCTGAGGAAGGAGAGCGTTCTGGCATGGTGAGAACTGCCTGCCTCACACCCAGCAGATGTGAACAGGTGAGCTACAGTTGTGCAGTGTTTCTCTCCTTCCCAAAACCTGCTCAGGACTGACAGCAGACGGCTCCATTTGGGAGAAGTAATCACAGAAAAACCACTCTGCAATAAAATTTAAGGAATGTTAAAGGGAGAGGGGACTTCAAAGACCAAAAAGTGAGAGAGCTGCAACTAAGACTGCACAGGTTCTGTGCATGCGTTCTGCTACGTGTTTGTGACTGTGTGATTTTTTTATTCATAGAATCACAGAATCACAGAATTGTAGGGGTTGGAAGGGACCTCCAGAGATCATCGAGTCCAACCCCCTGCCAAAGCAGGTTCCCTACAGCAGGTCACACAGGTCGGCATCCAGGCAGGTCTTGAACATCTCCAGAGAAGGAGACTCCACCACCTCCCTGGGCAGCCTGTTCCAGTGCTCCTCACCTCACTGTAAAGAAGTTCTTGCGCACACTGGTGCAGAACTTCCTATGCTGCAGTTTCCAGCCGTTTCCCCTTGTCCTGTCTCCACTCACCACTGAAAACAGTCCAGCCTCGCCATTCAGCCCCCCACACCTTAGATATTTATAGACCTGGATCAGGTCCCCTCTCAGTCTCCTTTTCTCAAGGCTGAACAGACCCAGTTCACTCAGCCTTTCCTCATAGGAGAGATGCTCCAGGCCCCTCACCATCTTCGTGGCCCTCCGCTGGACTCTTTCCAAGAGATCCCTGTCGTATTTGTATTCACGTAAAGGATGGACGGAACAGGCATACTGCTGGTTTTCCTCACAATCCAATGTGTGGTCCAAGGCCTTGTTTACTGACCAGAGTTATTAATTTCCCCTTCAGCTCTTTCTCAGTACTTTAAACACGAAAATTTATATGTATGACAAACACGATTTAATATGTTTTTGTTATACTGCCAGAAGGTGAAGGGAAATAAGATACAGAAAAAAAAAAAAAAAAAAAGTATCATAATATATCATATTTTGGAATAATGTCTTCATATTAATACTGCAGTTAGGGAGCAACTTGCATTAAATGAATTCCTACGACTATGATTTTCTTAAAATGCAGCAAAATAAACATCTGGATCAATTGGATTACCAAAGTGACAGAAGTCAGTCACTTTTGCCCTTTGGAATCCACTGAAATCACAGTAGTAATGTGTGCAAAAGAGAAATCTAGATTCTAGCAACTTCATAGTTTCAATGTGTGTATTAAAAAAAAAAACAACAAACAAACCCAACAACAATGACACACACAAAAAAAAAACCAGGTTGAGTGACCCTTGAATGCTTCAACCCTTCAGTATGAAGTCAGGAGCCCTGCAAATAAGGTACGTATAAATCTCCATTTATCATCGATTGTCTGAGTTGCTTTTCATCACATAATAGTTTTAGTAACAGCAGTTAAAGAATTAAGATCTCATTCTTCAGTGGTTTTAACTGTGAGCTTCTGCTATCACACCCGGGAATCTCTACCTCATTTATTACCTCTCATTTCCCAATAAAGAGAGATTTGAAAGAATTTACTTTGCAACACAACACTGATTCATCCCAAAGTAGATCAGAATTATGCAGAGACAGACAAGAGTTTTGTAGAAAAAGATTGCGTTGGATTATTTTATTAAAGATAAAATGCGTATGAGCAGGGAGAACTAAATTATAACTGAAAGAGCAAAATTCATTCTGTAATCTCCTTTCCCATGAGTCGTTGGCATTGGAATATGTCTAATTTTAGTATAGTTTCTGCCTGTCATTTTTCTGAGAGGCTCATAAATAAAATGGGGAACAGAACTTGCATCACATTGACATGCTTGTGGGTCACTCCCAAATCAGGGACCTCTCATACCATAACATGGACCTCTCTACCTGAGCTAATGGAGCAGTTAACAGCAGTGACAGCTTGCACATGCTTTCCCCCTAGGCTTTGATCCCAGATATTCCTTCAGTCTGCCTCCTCTCTCTAGCAGCACTCAGTCACTTCAGATCTGGCTCTGGTCTCTCCACACCTTGAATCTCAGTTCCATTCTTTGACCAGCCTGCAGCACTAGGCTAACTCCACCAGGTCTGTCCTAGTACCTTCAAATGAAACAGATTCTACATTAGCATTAGTTAATTATGCCCTTTTGACTACTGATGGAACAAGGAGAAAAATACAATGCTAACCCCAAATGGATTGCAACAGACAGAAGTTACAGGTGCCAAGAACATATTCTTGATGCAGTCCTTTCAAAAGGCTAATAACTTGCCCAAGTCAGTTCAGGAAAACCTTTTGCAATATGGAGAATTTCAGCCACTTTGGTAACAAAGTGGTTTAACTACTCCATTTAGTATAGAAGTATTTTTTCTGTAGTTTGAGCTTAAGTAGGACATGAGGCCTTTCTCAAAAAGGAAAATATTTAGGCAGTAAGAACAAATTTCTAACTTTAATTTAATTAAAATAATTTAATTTTAAAAGATCTCTTTTTAATTAAAAGGTGCAGAAAGTTTTACCCTGGAAATGCCCTCTTCTGAGTGCCTGCATCACTATCAATAAAAATAATTCCAATTCTTTTTTTTTTTTAATTGCTTTCTTGTCTGTCAGTTTTGTCTGTTGTTTTGTTTTATTTTGTTTCCTGACATGTGAATGCACTGATGTAGAGCCTGTACAGTGAGAGACTGGAAACAAGATCTATAAAATGTGTCTTTCTTCCTATTACTGAAAGGCTTGATCTTCTCAGTTACATCTAAGAAAATTAATCTGAATCAATTTTGAAAAGGGATTATTATAAATGTAAAGATAGAAGATAGAGGCATATAAACAAAATATTCTGGCATATATTTCAATGTGAAGTTGGTGGACATGAGTTGCTCTGCAGTAGATGCCTGTATGCTTGTGGTAAATGTGACATAACGTAGCTCCGGGTGAAATATATTATTTTGCATTTACCTCTGCAGATCTGCTTGCATACAGGCAGTAATTATAATTGATATGCTGTGAATTCACATCTAAGCTGAGTTCACAGTCATTTATTTCTAGGCCTGAGTGAGAATGAAATAGCCTCACTTTGTATGTGTTGCACTTCACAAGTGAGGTCACTGTTATTCTGCGTCCACCAAGCGCTTTATGAAGGGAAACAGATTCACTCTAATTTCCCATTTCTTCTTAACTCAGATTTCTTTTTGTATACATTGCCAAGTAAACAAACCCTTTTCCACCTCTTTCAGAGTCATCATCTCTGGAAGAAGTTGTCACGTTGCGATCCAGATCTACGAGGGAACCTGTCTTTGGTGGCAGTGGTGAGTCTAAGACAGAACTATCAGGGTTTTCTCACTCCAAGTCACATAAGGCATAACAGTCAAACATGCACGAGGAGGTTGTACATGATATATCACAAAATGTGGTTTGGCACAAAGTACAGTAACAGTTTATGGAACAGGCTGTTCTTTAAATAATTTGCTTTTGTTTTCATGTTAGAATTCTTCATGCTGCGATTTACAGCAAAGGCTTTTTTTTTTTTTTAATAAAAAAAAAGCAGACCCACAACTAATCCATCAAAAAAATGCAGTATGTGGTTTCTTCGTCAAACATTTAAATTAATCATTCAGCTTTCTCTGGAGTATTTGTATCCTATTCACGTTGGAATAGCATTGTTTTTCTTTTGAACTGTGAGCTGGATATTCAGAAGTTGATGCATGTAGATGTACATGCACAAATGCACATGCCTGGCTTTGAAAATCTGATCTTAAATGCACAGGAGGTGAGTGAACGATGTGTGAGACTGAAAGAAATCGCCAGTGCTCAGCTAAAAAATCTGAAGGACGGGGAGCTGAGACGTGCTTATCACTGAGCTTTTGTAGGGGTCAAGGAGGTGATTTGGTAATTGGTGCCTTTTAGATCTGATGTCATTATTTAGCAAAGCACAAAACCAGCAGCTAATCCAAAAAAAAAAAAAAAAAAAGAGAGAGAGAAGAACATTAGCTGCACTTATATCTGCACTTAATATTGTTGTCTGTTTGTTGTTTTTTGTGTCTGTCATTCACAGGTAAGCTATGTTTTCAGTCTGTATTGCTAGCTTTATGTTTCAGACACTTAGAAACTACTAAGCAATGCAGACGTGTCTTACAGACATTTAATCTCAATAGTAACAGAGATAAAATAGTTTAAAGTAAGATCTCTTTGGCTGTTAGGGGTTGTGTGGTGTTGCTACTACAACTAGCTCTCACTGTTTATTTCTGTGTTTGCTCCACAGAGTAAAAGTTAGCAGAGTGACTGACAGACTTTTAAATTCCATTAGAAAATAAAAATAAGAAAAATTTTCTCTGTGTTAACCCAGAATTTATCATTCACCTTTAAATGATTTTCTTTTTTCCTTTTTATATCAAGTATAATTTCTAGAGACTTCTGTCTTCTTACAAGTTTAGGTCGAATTCTGATTGTAAAATATTTTTCTCTGAGGGAAAATTCTACAGTTTTCTTACCCAGAAAAAAAATGATTTGCCATTTAGAGCATTTTCTGCATTTTTGAGTGCATTGTTGACTGAACCTGTTCTAGTAACAAATAATTATGGTCCAAAACTAAAATCCTGCTTCTATTTTGCACATTTCATTTGTTTGGGGGAAAAAAAAAAAAGAAAAAAAAAAGAAAAGAAGTATATTTTCATTTAAAAATGAAAGCATAAGAGATAAAAATAATGAATTTTCTCACAGCTGGTCGTTGCAAAACAACTTCACGTCTGTCTTTAAAAAGAAGCTTGTTTTTCACTACAGGGAAATGTGGCAGGGCCAAACTACCTGCTCTTCAGAAGTACATGGGATATTAGTAGGCAGTAATGATCCTCAAACATGGGGCTTACAGGTACATGTAAAGGGAAAAAGGTGTGCAAATGTCTGATTTGGGAGGCTAAAAGCAGCAAATGAGCACTTAGATTGTTAAGTGAAATGAAGACTAAGAATGGACAGAAGGGAAATGCTAGTGATGATAGAAGCTGCTTGGACTAAATCCTGCTGCACGTAATGTGAGTTGAGGCACCAGCCCCCGAACGAGTTCTCTCTTTCTGAAGCCCCTGATGTTGATGAGCACTGCTTATAAAATGTCTTCATGATAATGCTAACCATTGTAAGTGTGAAGGGCAAGGGTGAAATCCTGGCTCTGTTGACATCATTAACAGTTCTGCCATTGATCTGAACTGGGTCAGATCGGTCCAGATTAAAGCAGTAGCCTTGCTGACAAAAGACTGCTAGTCAAAGGGGGGCCCAGTCATTGGGTTCATCAACCCATGTGTTGTGTTCTGCAAAGGTCAACAACATGGAAGGTCTCGGATTTAGATCACTAGGAAGATAAGCATGCCAGGCTGAAACAAGGCTCCAGAGAAATCAAGGAATAGCATCATTCAGATATTTGCTGTATTATTTGCTTGAGAATTTTTAAAATATGCTTTATCCAAATTCAAATCCAGTATAAACTGAAGTAGAAGAATATGATCTCTGTGGGAAGAGGTCAGGGGAACAATATCTGTGCACCTGCCTACAGATCTACGCAAGCATTTTCAAAACAAGCATTTTGGAAACAGACAGCTACTGCTAATCTATTATTGTTTCCACACAGATATCTATGTAAATATTCTCCTTATGAAATGCCACATATGAAAGGCTTAGCTTTGGATATCAGCAGGAGAAACAACTTCAACCTGTGTAAATACTGTCTAAAACTTAAATGGTTTGGACATCTGAACTTTATAATAGGGACAACTGCCTTAAAGTTGTCTATAGATTATAAGGCATTAAATCGTAAGAATATATGGTCCTAATAGGTTGCAATTTTTTATTCCCTTAAACATTTTCTACTCGACTTTATCCTATAAACATTTAAAAATGCATCCTGAAAAGTACCTACAAACCTATCCTCTCAACTGTATCTATTAATTTCAAATAAAATCACCTGAACACAGTTTGATAATAATGCTGCAAAGCTATGTACGTGCCAGTGCACGCTCACATGTTTATCCACACATATATCCTTTAATTTCCCTCCAGAAACCTCACGCTTTGGAATGATATTTTAATTTATTATTATGAAAGGAATGGCAACTGGTTTTTAATGGTTACAGAATGGTGACTCACAACACTGTCCCAGATGCTGTCACCGTCGCTATGAGAGCAGATTTGCAACATCTTGTCATAGGCACACATCAGTGCTCATGCCTGCTGCCTCCATCCCAGAGGACAGCCTAACACCTGCTGCTGGCAGCGTGCCGGCCCTTCGGGGAACAAATGTTCCATTGCTGCTGGGTGATAGGATAGGACAGATTCGAGATTTCAAGTGAACTGGCTAAAGGCACCCTAGGGCTCAGTGCACCCACCCCAGCACCCAGATGGTTGTCATTTTTTGTAGGAATATTAGCAAGTGTATGCTTATAGCTGCGCCTTGTAAATACAGAACAAAAAAATCAGCAGCACTTTGGATGATAAAATTTCTAGTATTAGGTGTAGTTCCATAGAAAATTAAACATTTTTTTCAGTCAATATCATACTGTTGGAGTAATGCATTCCTAGTCTGTATTTATCAGATTACCAGCTTGGAAGAATCTAAATGCAAATTCTCTTCTGAATGGATACAGTGCTTCTTTATTGCAGAATACCTTTAACCTTATGCAGTTCCCAAATCCTATACAAAATAAACAGCATTTTTGTTTTTCACATAGTGTTGAGCTGCCATGCCTTTACGTTGCCAAATATACTATGTTAAGATGAGACATAAGGACAAAATCAAACTGGGTAAATATATTTTGCAAGTGTTTCTTTCAATTTTTTTTTTTTTTTCAGTACATTTACCACAGAGTTTTTAAGTAAAGAGTGCAGTGCACTAGCAATGGAGAGCCCAGATTTCTCACTGAATTCAAGGGAGCTTAGAGGATTCCTGGCATGGAAAAAGCAGCTCTCTTTAGGATCAGCTCTCTCAGTGAGCACATAGTGTATTTCTTTCCATTCGTTACTCTGTGTCCAGAGTACATGCCATGTATCTGACAGAGATACACTCCAGGATGCTGAGCATCAGTATTCAGCTACTGTAGCAATATCATTTTGGTGCAGCATTTTGGTCTTTGCACAGGAATTTGCTCCTATGAAAACAGAATCCTTTAAAAATAAAAGGATTGATCATAGGTTTCTAGCAGGATGGCTTGATCCAAAATCTCTAGATAGCTGCAATTGAGTTCAGAGTGGTTTAAATCAATGTGCAGTAGAGCAAAACCCAGGTGATGTTTCATTTTCACTGCAGTATGCTGCACTTTTCCGCAACAAATCAATCTGATTTGTATCACAATATACTGAGCAACATCCTGAACTAGCAGCAGGAGAATTCCTGATGCTTGCAGCAGTTGAAAAAAATCCCTCTTTTTCTCATGTTAGAGCTGCTGGTTACTGGGATGTGTCCCCATGAAGTCTTAGGAAAGAACAGCACCACACAGATCTCTTTGTGGTTCTTTGAATAGGTTCATATGCCATTCTTTCTCATGGTCTCTAAACTGATTTTCCAGGTGATGACAGTTCATGACAGTCTCTCTGCCAGTGATCTCAAGTTGTCCCTGAACAACTTGCATTGTTTCCCTTTGACCCGTAATTCTTTCTATAAAATGCTGCTAATAATATCCACAACTGAGAGGTGTTGGGTGAATCTGTGCTGCAGAGGGCTTTGAAGATGAAAAGGCTTATTTACATGTGAAGCATTGCCACTATTATTGTTAAAGATTAAGGATGCGTTCTGCCCTCAGATGGACATGCGCAGCTGCTGCTGTTCCTATTGCCCATGTTTGCACAAATAACACAAATAACCATGCGATGGTGCAGGGAAGTACAAATCCAGAGACTGTAAGTTCAGCAAGTCAGCTTCACTGGAGCAAAGACAAGGGTTTTTTTTGTGCAGATGGCTGGCATGCAAATTTGATACAGGCACAATTTAGAGGTGCTTTTAAGGCATTTACATCAAATGAGCTCTTTTCAGCTTCTATTGCTGTGATGATATTAACAATAATGAGAAAAAAATAGAATAAAAGAACAGGAAAAATTATCTATCTTAAGCCCTTGGATAAATTAAAGAAAATCAGTGCATCGGATTCAGAGGTCAACCTGAGCTCTCATGTCACATTTGGATCATGCTACATGAATCATCTCTTTTGCAAGGCTTCCTTGTAAGCTGTGGAGTACCCTGGTTCTGATGTAAGAAATGAGCCCACAGGTTTGCTTAATCTTAAAGAGCACTACTAATCTGGAATTTCTATTCAAGTGGAAAAATGATAGAGGCCTTGTTATCACTTAAACATGATATTCTATTCTGTTAATATTAAAAATAATTTTTTCACTCTCCTGCATATATGTTTTACAGAAGAGTTGCAAACTAAGTTTTCTGCCTGTACCATGTTCCAGTGAAATTCAGCTGCAGTTCTACAGTCATGCTGCTTTGTTCAGCTTGCCAGGTGTAACCACGGTCAAATTTGAGTAGACACTCAGCCTTATACCCTTGATACAAATAAAGATCTGAAGGAGAGTCTCCCTGAAGATATTATCTTCCACTTTTTATATAGATGACTTTATTTCAATTTCCTCTTTCATGCTTTGTGTTGTTGTTGTTGATTGAGTCCACTTGCAAAACAGGGCCCATCTGAATTCAGAAAGAGAATAAAGAAAACTGCCAGTTGGTTGTCATCTGAAAAACAGTTATGGCAAATGGCAAAAGATGCTTCTTTTACCAGGGAAAGCTGCATTTACTGCTTCATGCTCAGAACATTTTGTAAAGTGAGCAGAAATGAGGCTTATCTGTGCAAGAATCAGAAATCAAAGAAATAAAGAAGTTCCTGCAGTTAATGATGTCTATCAGTGCATTTTTTAAGGATGAGAATCAGTAAATCAGTAAAATGAGATGCATGCATCTTCAGAATCCAAACATCCAGATCTGATGTAATTTTTAATAAAAAAGTGGTGCATTGTTTGAGAACTCAATGTCACTACTGAAGAGCTCAGCATTAAGATAAGGGAAGCCAAGGAGCGTGGGCCAAGCTGACGGACAGAGCAAGCTAGTGTCTGAGCAGCTGTGTAAGTGCTTAAAAGACTCTTTTTGCCTTTTGAAGTTGAAGACAAAAACAAAGAAGAAAGAAAATCTTCCTTTAAGGCTCTGTTGCCCTGGATCACCAAGGACAGACTCTGGGTGGTCCTTGTAAAGTTTCTTTTCAGCTTGGCTACTAGCCTCATGGGTACTTTTCCAGCATTTGTAGGGGATGAAATGACACTGAATTAATTTTCTTTTTTGAAATAAAAGGAACGAAAGGAGCAGCCAGACCTCTATGCAACTGTCTTTAAAATCTTTGTTGATGGGCTTGTCTGTATGTTCTATGCAGTGTTATGTATTTGGATAGTCTGCCCCTTCTCAGCAAGATCATCCTTGCTGAACAGCTGAGCTTGGTAACCTGGACGCCTCTCTTAAGCATTTGGGTTGGCTAACGTTCAGGAAGGTCTCTACTAAATGCAATCAGTGCTAAAATATAGAAGCTGCTCACCTTGCCTCTTAGAAAGAGTATTCATCTCTATAAATTTCTAACAAAAATTGAAGACGCATCCAGAACAACAAATGGCACTAGGATAGAAACTTGATTCTACGTTCAATTACACTGGCAATATAAACCTTGCGTCTAGTCATGACCTGAGGTAGGCCTAAGGTAGTTCACGGACAGTTTCCAGCCCAGTTGCTCTTCAGTTATGTGATGAAGTCTGAGTGAAATCATAATCTCATCATAAAAAGTTATGATCAGTAAAATGGTTTCAAAGAAGTTTTCATCAAATATTTGTGTATGCATGTAGAAGAAAGTACTGTCATTGGAAAGGCTAATGTTTCCTTTAATTGCATTGTCTTTTGTAGCAGAAAATGGTTTCTGGGAAATTCTGTTTATCAGTGCTGTAAGAATGTAAAATATTCCTTCATGCTCAATCCATCTAATCTAGAGTTATCTCAACAAAAGGAGTTCACAGCAAATTTTGAGGGTAGAGTAAAAAAGCAAACTGGAGTGACCTTCTTGTATAATCATACTCATTTTCAGTAGTGAGTACTTTAAGGGCCGGAGGCTTCAGCTGGCTCATCCTGTTCAATGGCCATCAGTAGTTATATTCCCTACGAACTTGCTTAACTTTTCCTTTGTGTCATCACACTTACTGTTCACTCTTCCGAGTTCTGGTGGGGCTTAGGGTTGGATGGTTTCTGTTCAAAAAATTTAATGTCTTAGTGAATGATACTGTTTATATAGCTTATATAGAAAGTTGATATTCCTATCTGAGTAAACAGTTACTAATCAGCAGAAATAATAGCAACTTTCTGAGAGCAATTTTCCAGCGACAGCTCAGATCAATTGTTCTAGGCAGCCAGCACTCCAAAGCTCAGCATGAGTTCTGCCTCCATGCATGGATCCACAGAGAACAACAGACAAACTTACCTAAAGACCATTAAATGGAAGCGTTAACTTAAATGATTGTGTGGTAAAAACAAAAATTTCCTGGACACAAGAGGCTGAAAGGAGAACTGAGAATGACAGAGGGCAGGTATTGACCCCAGTACTGAAAGATGTACAACAAAGGCATTTGCTAAAAGTTCTCGTGGAAAGCCTTTTAGACAAATTAATTAAGCAATAAGACATGACAGGGTGTGAATCACTTGGTAATGATTTACGCCTATTGTGTTGTTAGGCAGAAGGCCAGAGGCCGAGTGCTGTCAAATCACCTAGGTGTAAATTATCATTTGATAATTTGAGCCCTGGAGTGTGTTATTGTAATTAGAAGATGTTTTATCATAAAAGTTCGCTACTTTGTTCCATTTTTTTCCCATTCTCATCTACATTTTGATATTTAGAATTCTATCACTTACAGTGAAAGTTTTTCGTAAGATATTTCAGGCAACAATCATCTTGAGAGTTTTTATATAACAAACTCCATCGTATACTACAATGAATAACAACAGAAAAAGTCAGTGCAATCGTATAATCATTGTAATTCAGTCATTGCACCTTCATTCATAACACCAGTTCCAGGCAAAGGGAGCTATTAGGGACACACAGGAGAGGAATGAGGCAGCTGCGGATGATTCTCACTTTTCACATTAAATAGCACAAAGTAGTCACATGTAGTAGAACATGCTTAATCTTCTTTTGTGACTACATCACAACAGTCTTCAGTTCAGACTTCTACACTAAACAGTTGCCCACTGGTAATGGACACACTCACAGACAGATTATTGTTTCAAGCTGATATCAGTCAAGCCACGATTTCCAAACCAACAAGAATCCATCCTGTAAGCTATGGAAATGTGTAAATACAATTGCAGAATGTTTCAAGTCTGTTCTTATAAACCACTGGTCTTAAAATTGTTTTGCAGAGGTTGGTTTTAAAGTATGCTTATTGATGGCATATGCTCTTTTTTTGTTGTTGTGATTCTTTTTCAGTCTATTTTTTCCACTCATTCTATGTTGTCACAAAAGCTGACACACATCCTATTGCATTGATTTAGCCAGAAGGATCCACATAGCAAGATAGTTGGTTTTGCTGTCTTTCTAGCATATTAATAGTAAGTTAGGATTTGGAAAATTGACAAAGAAGCAGATGTTGGCATTATTTTATGTAGCTTGAATACCATATTGATGTACAGTTGTCAGAAGATTCTATTTTCTTATTTCCAGAAGATGATTATTTTATGAAGGAAATGGCTCAACTCTCCAAGACAAAGGGGAGAGAAAAATAAAATAAAAGTACCTGAGGGAAAAAAAAAAAAGAAATCCATGGAAGGGTTGACGAATGTTTAGTCTGTCCCTGAAAGTCTGTGCAGAACACGTGTAATTTATGAAATTGTTCTTTGGGAACATTCCTGGCTATGTCTGTTTCCCTCACAGATGAGTGTTTGATGACATTAGTGAAAATGAATCTGCAGTTTCAAGACTTGCACATCCTCAGTCTGCTGTAAATTGCAACACAAAAGAGGCACCATTTTAGTTAGTTTCAGCTTTAATAATGGAATGCACAGAGGTCTGCTTTTCTGGGGAGGATGCAGTGAGCTTTCATTAAAGAACCTGGACAGGCTTCACATGTCTTCATTCCTTCTAAGCTCTGCTTGTCAGTCACATTGGGGGAAAAAAGATCTAGTTGATGTTCAAAGGACAAAGGTCAAAAAAAGATAATTTCCATATTTCCTATTTAGTGTCTTAATACTGAGGTTTTTGATATGAAGTAACAAGATCAAAGGTTTTCTCTTAATGGATCATGCTTTTGGTAGCTTTGTTTTCATGCCATCTACTAAAATTGCGTTTTATGATCAAAACGAGTGACAATGGAAAACACTGTGAAGAGAGAACTCAGCGCCTTGACGTTTACCTGTAAGAATGAATAATCATTCCTACATTTCTATTTCTCTAATTCTTCTTTTCCCTGCCTGTTTCATCACCACAGTTTGTTGTCAGATGTGGATAAGAATTCAATATCTGTTGTTACACTATCACTGTGATTAAGTCTCAGTAATTCAGGCATTTGGCTCCTTCTGGAGGTGAAACAAGTCTAAAAAGTGAATTCCTTGGGCACTAGGGAAGCCAATTTCCCCATCGCTTTTAATCCCTCATGTATATATACATGAACAGGGCATGATACTTTTACCACTGACATCTATGGGAACACTATGACTGCAAATAATTGAGGAAAGAGAGCTATAAATGGGTTGGTGTGACACGTCGCTGCATGAGAAGTGGAGAGTAACTTTCCTACACATACATGCACCTCTACACATGAGCACAGAATTACGTTATGTAACTTCTCATCTCTCCTTATTTAACACAGCAGAGAAAATAGATGTTCAGTCTTTAGAAAGCACACAAAACTGGTTGAAAATAGAGTAACTTTCAGCTGATACAGACAAGTAAATCCTTAGGAAATTTGCAAATATTGTAATGCCAAATATTCCTTTTTTTTTTTTTAAAGCACACATCTCCGTCATGAAATAGAATTCATCATGCCTAGATTTATATGCTCAGCAGAGACTTAGATCATTATGGATGCCTCCCAAAAATCTAATAGGTCATAAAAATGTACTGCTCTAATAAAGTCAACAGGTAGTTGATACAATATTTGAATTTAGAGTGCACTTTCTAATTATAGGACTACAACATAGAATTGTGTAGATCTGCCTCTGGACATTCATCAGTAATACTGCCTTTGATTTACTTACCTAGCTATTGGTTTCTAGCTAGTCTAATTTCTTTCAAAGGCAACTGGGACAGGATGTACCTGATAGTAAAGCTATTTCCACTAAGATATTCAAGAACAAGAAAATGCATTTTTCCCATACGTTTTTAATAGAAATATCACTATTAATCATGAATTAAAACAGCAATTGATAACTAGATGAATCCACAGCTTACTTTTCTTCATCATCTTTTTATTTATTTTAAATATTAATTTTATGGCTGTTACTGATAGTGAAGAAGAAAAGTGTCAGCTATCAACTGCTGCTCAATATGCTCCAATTCTGCTCTCACTGCAGTGTCTTAAGCTCTGCACTGCCTTAGAAGTTAAAAATAATTAAGATATTTCAAAAGGCTTGGCTGAAAACTCTGTATTCAGTCCTTATTTAGTCCTTGGGAACACAGTTTCAAACTTCTGTATCCTTTTGTCATAGCCTATTCCCAACCTTGACATTCAGATTAATTGAGAAGTAACTATGATTTAAGCCTTATCTTTGTAATTATGGTTCATCTTTGTGTTATTCACTTGCCACAGAACATCCAACTACTGCTAAAAATGGCAAACATGGATGTGCTCGTAGAGTCTTTCAACTTTTATCATGAAAGCTTCTAGGATTTACAGACCATCATTATAAGAAAGAAACCAGAAATATCGAGCATTTGAAATATGTGAGATGTGTTTGTGTAGTTTTATGTGATTAAACTACAGTGCAAAAGAATAGGAAAGAATTAGCTGTCAAAGACAGAGGACAGGAACTAAGGCTAAAGAAAAATGAATTGGGATAACTTCAAACAGATTATTTTATCCTGCACGTAGGAGAATTCTATTCTGAGATTAGTCTTTCCCTCAGAGAACTAACCAGAATATTGTGATAGTCTTTAGAGCATTCAGTTTAACATAAACAGGAACAGCACTGTAACGATCCTATATATAACAGTTCTGCTCCAGGAAACACTGAAGGCAGCCATGAGCGTGGTTCAGATGGTTCTGCATCGTTGACCTATGAGTACATTTTATAGCTGAGCTGGTGAGAGGATTCTGTAGGGCAGCTGCTCTGGTCACAAAGTAAAGCTCTGCTCCCTTGCACTACTTGCAAGCAATTCAGACATAGATTTGGGGGATCATAAATAAGCAGCCTCTATTCCCAGGGTAAGGCTAGTCTATTTCACAAGTCACTTCATGGGCCATATGGTTATACTTGGTTACGTTCAGTCACATAACATCACGAGAAGCAACTTAATCCACTATGTCCAGATATCATGCAGTACAAATGGAGCATCGTTTTATGGCTTTAAATACACCTCTTCTTTTCCACCAGGGGAACCTGGTGTAGACTACAGCTTTAAGTAAAACTTCCCATAAACTTCTAACACCCTTCTCTCTCTAGGAGCATGCCACCTTCCCATTCAGTGTGATGCAGCTTATTATCTGTAAGTATGTGTAAAAAAACCAAAACCAACACAACAAAACACTGTATTCTTCTAAATGTATGCTGGAAATTGAAAATGAAATTACAACCAGTGAAGAGGAGAAGTCAGAATGGGTTTGGATTTGTAGCGTGGTCCTTGCCAAAAACAGCAAAGCGTCCCTGAGGCCTCCTTATCCTATGAGCTGAGCTGAAGCCTTCTGGAAACAGCAGGCTCAAAGTTTGCTGAGCCAGACACTCTTTTAGATAATTTTAAAGCTTATAACCAGAACATTTTAGTACTACACTGGGAAATAGTTCCCAGTCTCAAAAATGGCAGATATTGGATGTAGTTATGGAGTGTGCAAGACAGAAAACATTGCTCCAGAGGGAAGGAAAGAGTTAAGCATTCTGCACTCAAGGGCAGGACTTCTGTCCCAGGCTAAGTGCCCTCCAACACAACTTTTCATTGTTCACAGGTCTGGTAAGCTCCTGGGGTAAAGTACCTTTTTGGCTGTTGATGTCAGCAATGCTATCACTTGTGATATAATTTAGTTTTCTGTGTAATTACATCCTGGCAAAAGCATATTTCTAATAGCACAGCTAGAATTTTCTGTTTAAAACGCATTGTTGACTTTGCGCTGGAATGGCATATTTGGTTACATTTCACCCTCATTATAGAGCTCTCTGTACATCCCAGAGCACAATAGTCTTATTATGCACTACCTTGGCCTCCAGGTCATGAACTACAATTATCTTTTTTTCATGGCAACAATCTTTATAGCCTAGAAACTATTCCCAGGGATAATACTGTAAAGAAGGAGTGGCTTATGCATAAATAAAGATGAATAGGTATTGGCACTACTCAGAATTTTTGCCATTGATTATGGAATGCTGATTAATGCCATGATCACTGCCTCTCCTCATAAACGATAGCAGCATTTTGTGCTGGCTTTACTGTTCTCTCTTCACATCTGCTGCTTTCTCTCCAGTCCCTGGCTCTTGTCACCCATTTGATTCATCCTTGTAGCATGATGACAAAAGTCACAATGTTT
Source organism: Tympanuchus pallidicinctus (assembly GCF_026119805.1). NCBI lineage: Eukaryota > Metazoa > Chordata > Aves > Galliformes > Phasianidae > Tympanuchus > Tympanuchus pallidicinctus. The sequence goes on along the minus strand of NW_026294791.1, from coordinate 2,943,066 downwards.
GGTTGCCAGCAAGAAAATTTCAGAGGAACAATTTTGAATCTGATTGTTCTCGACTAACATGCTGCTCCAACGGATTATAGCACTTTTATATGCGGCTGCTTTTTGCTAGGTCCATCTGTCTGCTCTCCAAGCTGTGCTCCTAAGATTTGACATTTCAGGCAGATCTGATTCTGTTTTCTCTCATTCAGCTTCAGTTTTTAAGAACAAAAATCCAGTTAGGAAGGTTATTTGGGGAAGAGTAAGCAAATAATATGATTATTCTTAGCACTCTTTAGAGCTATTAACCACAGTGTTTTGTATTTCACTGCCACTGCTTAAAAAGAAATGTGTATACAGCTCTATAATGCAGAGCAGCAATTAGCTTCTGCTTTGCATGTTAGTAACTCACATCCAGGACTGAGGTATTCAGTAAAACAGTATCTTCCTCAGAAAGAGTGTATGAACCCTGACTCACAAAGAACTATGTACTACAATGAACCCCAGTCTGATTAGATCAGTTATCCCAAAGTTCATCTTTACTTGGTATAGGTTACTTACCTGCATTTGCAGGTAATGAACGACTTGTGAAATGCAGCTGCATTTTACCAGACATGCAAAAAAATACCAGACGTGGCCACACAGACTTCACAGAACATGATCAAAATTGTTAGCAATAGAGATTCCTTTGCAGAAAAAGGGCTGTGCTAGAAATGTATGTCGGAGTAAAATAACTAATTTACATGCATTGTCATTTTATGCAACATATGCTCATTTTTTAAATACTTGCCTTGCCAGAAGCTAAGGAACCAGCCATAAAGATAAACTAAACCAGACAATGTCTGGTAAAGTTTAGAGTAAAAATTGCTCCAAGTCGTACTGCACTGTTCTTGCTCTTCCACTGTGCCGTTTAAAATATATAGTTATATCAAGTTGATTAGGTTAGTCCAAACACGCTAGATGCAAATTACTTGGTATTGGTATCAGGGAAGTTTTCTGATTGCTTGAGAAGTAAATGCTCGAGGGAAGGTTGTAAGCCAGTTGTCAGTGTGGTTTTGCCTGCGTGAACGTCCAGTGAAGTTTATGCCTGTCCACATATTTTGTGTATCTGGTGCTTCTGGCACAAAAGGAAGAAATGGGCTTTGCCCCCTTGGTCCCTCTGTCATGAGAAAGGTTTTCCAAAAATGGTATAATCCACAAATGGCACAGATTTTCTCTGGCAACAGGATAGCTAGGAGCAGGAGGGGATTAAAACACAAGGTAGATTATGCAAGAAGTGCAAAAATATGTCAAAGGCAGCAAAAATGAATCTGAAAGATTTGTCAGTCACAGAGGAAGGCAGAGAAGAGAAAGTTGGATTCTGAAACTACAGTTGCTGAAATAATAACATTTAAAAGATGTTATTTTCATGCTTACATCAAAAGATCAAATCTTTCTTCTCTTCCTTTTTTTTTTTTTTTTTTTTTTTTGATAAATTAAAGCTTTGTCACATACATAATAGTAGGTTAGCACACAAGTATTGATGAAACTTTTCAGAGACAGAAATTTCCTAAAAGAAGTATAGATTGTACAGATACTATTGCTTTCCTTTTATGCAAGGGTTGACAGAAGGAAGAAAAAGATACCAGCATCCCTAATTCCCTGCAGACACCTTGCTGCAGGATGGTTATTCTTCCAGGTTTTGCCCTAGCATGGTAACGTGGCTTGTGTATGGCACAGACAATTCTTACATCTCAGCTTTCCAAAAGGCTCGCAGACCAGCGTCAGAGTGCTGGCTGTGTACAGCAACCCATTACTGTCAGCACCTTGAAACATGCATGCAAGTTTATTTCTGAAGTGGGAATTCATCCCCAAGACCTGCCCAGCTTTGGCTACATGGAGATCTAGTAAAGAAACAGGAAAAAAAATCCTCAAGATGTGTTCAAGAACGTGTTTGCCCAGGGAATTAGTCACACTATGAAGGACTTGCATATAGAGCAAATCCCTGTAACGTGTGCTGTCTGCAGTGCAGAGAGGTCAGCAGACAGCAAGTGTATCCTCTCCATGGCAAATGAGAGCAGAACGGAATGACAAGTAACGCTGTACCTTATATACAAAGTATGTGTCAGAGCAGGATTGATTTGAAGCATTCCCCAGAAACTGTAAAATAATGAACAGTTTAATGAAATGCATTTTTCTTACGCAGAAGAGGAATAGTACAGTAGGAAAAGCAAATTGTCTAGCACAATAGACAGCATGACACAGTAACATACCAATACTGAGCATGCGCCAGAAGCTGCTGTGTCTTCGTGCCTTTCCAGTTTTATAACCAATACCCACAGTAGTGAATATAGTTTATGTATAGGGAACCACCTGTGTTAGATAGAAAATTATTTCAAGAGCAGCATGTTTTATTAACCGCTCCTTTGCTGATTTACACACAAGAGAAACTACCATTCCCAGTGCCTTTACAGAATTCAAGTATAATGCCAGAACTTCAGGGCTTCCTTATCTGCTGAATGATCTTCGCTGAAAAAATAACATCTGAACTGAGCTGACTTTAACACAGTTATGCCCAAAGAGATTTAAGAATTCCTGACCTATTCCTTATATTCTAGGATTAAATAAGAAATGTGTTATATTCTTGTTCAAAAGGATGCCTATTATGGACAAATGCTATCTAAAAAGAAATCCAGTATGATGCCATTCAGCCTAATGACAGACTGTATCTGTAAGCTAGAACTGAACTTAGCTCTGTCTGTCTGTGTGGCAGCAGAGGTGAGATCAAGAAAATACCATTTGCAGAAAGGCAGCCAAAGAGCAGCAGCAGCAGGGATGATGGTAGCTGCAAAATGCCAGCAGACTCAGCTCTGAAGTAGATTTGCCAAGACTGCTGCACCATGTGATGACACAGATTCCGTGTTGAATGCACAGTGACATGGAAAACAGCTCCTAGTGGCGTCCAGGCTTCATCAGTTAACTCCTTTAATAGCTGTACTCCCCTCACTTTGTGTTGTTACACCAGCTGTTGTGTATCTCCTCTTCAGAAAGAGTCACAGGCGAAGCAGAAGCATCATTAGAGAAGAGCAGCAGCATACAGATAGGAGAAGGGGTGTGTTTCATGCTATGAGCACGTATGTGTCTGTCTTTTGCACACACAAGCACCATCTTATTTAGTTTCTTGAGCCTAATTTTCCTCTTGTACCTTTCTGCACCAAAAAGCTCTTGAAAGCTTTGAAAGCAAGTGTCCTGGAGAACAGAAGCGCAAACGCACCAAGCATAATGTTGGTTCCACTTTGCAATGCTAAGGAAATCCTAGGGTGGAGAAAATTCTGTGAAGAGTCAGTTCAGTATCCCAGCCTTGCAATGTTCTCCTGGTTGTCTTTCGGGGCTGAAGACATTTACTTAATGCTTTCATGACCTATGAGCAATGAAACATCCCTGGAAGTTTATGGTATCCAGCTAAGACTGCTTTTGGTAGCACTAAGGTCAGAGTTAAAACTAGTCATTCTATGGGAAACTGAGCTAGCGAAGACTGGCCTTCCCCATGACTTTGTGTCCTGTAGTAAGTCTTTGGTGGTGAAATGTCAAACTGAGACTATGGATGCTGGAGGGAGCAATCCTCTGAGGATTTTCTGGTCTCTAATACTGTCTACTGTGCTATAAATACTTCCTTAGGCAGAGTATGCAGAGGTTCACTCAATGGATCTTTCTCTTCTGAACAAGTGCTGACTTTCACCTAACCTGGAGAAGTATAACCATCCTTTAGAAGTGTTTGAAATTCACCAGCAACCCAAGACAGTATTAAAGGACACTGTAGCAGAAATACTAAGTCACAGCTTGAAGCAGTGATTGAGCACCTGGTGGGAAGGCAGGGCCAACTCAGAGGAGCTAAGGTCCACGTAATGTACCTGAGTGACCAGAAGGGCTGGAGCCAGGATCCACCCCTTCCCAGACCTCATTTAAGGGTTAGCAGTGGAGGTGAGTGTATCTTGAAGGAAATTCCTGCATACCTGAGGTCTTCTGAAGGTAAGCAGCTTCCTGCCTTTATTTCTGTGCATGTGGCTGTTTAATTTGAGCAAATCCACGCTTGTTGCTGTCTGGGACCTTGCTGCTCTGCTGTCTTTGCTGCACTTTCATTACAGACACAATGCAGATAGGCAGCACACCTCACCTAAAACCAGTTTCCGCGGAAGTCTCATTCTGCAGATCTTGCTTTAGTATAAAGGGCAGATGAAAGTAAGCTGGTGTTTTGTTTTGGTTTTTTTTTTTTGGTTTTTTTTTTTCATACTGCTGGGTTTTTTGGCCCTGTTGGTAGATGTTCTGGTTCTAGTATGTGAGATCTGGCAGCTTTTATGCTTTCTTTGTGAAATTCTCAGGAAGTACGGGGTGATGAAGACTGCTGAAATAATTGCAGTGTCTTTTGCCTTTCCTGTAGTGTGGTCAGTGTCTCCATGTTGTCATGAGATTGAGGTTTTTAAGAGTTCTGAGGATTTATGATCTTAGAGCCCCATCCAAACTAAGTCTGTCAGAGCACCCAATTTATTTAGAACGCACTAAATTAAAAGGTTTTTAACTGTTCCCTAGTATTTCTTCAAGCTTTAAGTCTATAACTGGGGGAAGGATGTACTCATACATCCCACATCACACCTGCCTATTATGTGTTTCATTAGTAAAAGCTTTCATTTGTAAAATGTCCCAGGAGATTCTTACCTTTGAGAATATCTAAAATCAGGCAGTCATAACCTATTCAATTTGATCTTTTATAAGGAGGAAGCTTTAGGATTCTGGCTGATGTAGTAGAAAATTGCCAGATTCAACAGAGCAGTAATGTGTGGGGGGGAGGGGAGGAAATTAATAAAACCATGTTAACAGTACTGGTATCTCACATAAGTTTTCTCTTGGGTTTCTATATTTTCCATGGCAACATGACAGAATCAAGGAGCAGTCACTGTTATTTAGTGTCACAATGAATTTTCTCCTCTTAGACTTTTCATTTAACATCCTCATTCAGTTTAGAAGCACAAACATGCTCGTTCCTCATGTCAGTAGGCCTGTGCTAGTACAAATTTCGTGTCCAGCAGTTAGTGAGGACATGCTACTTCTATATGATGGGTGCCACTCACTGGAGCACATCTCACTGCTGAGTGGTACCAGGATTTAGAAAGGACAACGTGCATGGTTTTGCATTGACTTGGATAAAGCTTAAATAAGAGAGAACAAGAAGAGATGGGGCAAATCTAGTTCCTCATTCTGAGAGGAGATCATGACACACTGGCTGCAGTACGGATTCTCCAGCCTGTGTGTTTATTGAAAATTCATTTGTTTTAGGCTTCTGTATTCAGAGCATGGCACAAATTCAAAGGTCAGTAGATATGATTCTCTGTTGCCTGGCAGTTTGCTTAACATTTGCCTCTTCTACAATAGAAAGGAAAAACAAATGTGAAATACTGTTCTGAATCTGTGTGTGGTTTTGATCTCACTCTAGTTTAGCAGATATGTTTCCATACTGTCTCTTTTCCTGAGTTCTCCTTGTGTGATAGCAGTGGAACAATGTGACTCTCTTTTGTCCTTGCTCTACTTATGTGGAGCTTATGTACTCATTAAAGTGACCCAGAGCCTCTTCTCTGCCTGTAACTGCAGGTCAAAACATCAATTTTGGCAATTCAGCTGCCCACTCTGCCATTTGGAAGGAGCAAGGTGGAGACAGCTGGCAGTTAGGGGAGCGCTAGGAAGCATATGGTAGCTCTGTGCAGTGCTGTCCAAGAGCTTGTAGGACAGTCATTTGCTTGCTTCACTGATTTCTAAATTGAACATTTTTTGTCCTTTCTTGTAAGCCTCTGGGATAGACATCTCTTCACTAAGGGTGAATTTAGAAGAAAATCCATACTTTGCAATTTTCGGGGTCCTTTCCTTGGGGGGAATAAAAAAACCTACTTTGAAATTATTTTGTGCCCTCATATGGTTACAGAGAAAATAGGGAGTCTACAAAACATCGATGGCTGGCCAGGAGCAATTTTTCCAAGGCTAAATGAGGCAATGAAATGTCATAAGGGGGTATCTTCATAGAGTTATGTCGTTGCAAGTTGCATTTGTAACTTGTCTTTTCAACATGGCAGCTGGTCGGAGGGTTAAGAAAATATGTGGCCTTGCAACTTTGGCTGAGAGCCTGCCTGATCCTGCGAGTTAAACACAGCCAAGCCCTGTAGCGTTGGATGGGAAATGGCCAAGGAAAATCCAGTGATTCAATAAGTGGCATTCTTCCTGCATGATTACAGCAGCCCCAGTGCCAGCATGGTGCTAGGCGATAGTGCTGTTGGTGGCAGTGAGATCTAAATTCCATATGAGATCTAAATTTGTTCTAAAAAGCAAGTGACAGTTTGCAGAAAAGTGCAGAAGTTTTCTCAATCATTGTATTCCTGTAACTCCACAACAGAAAACAGAGAGTAGGATTTTCTTTTTTAAATTCTGCTCAGGGACATCACTGTAATGATACAATAGTATTTCTCCAAGGAGGTGGTTGTATTTCTGTATTAGATTCTGTTTATGTGCACAGCTCACAAAGCATCTTGGCAGCATCTTATGAAAAGCATAATCAGAAGTTTGCATCTTTATGCAGATTGCTTGATATTCCTAACACTCTTTAGCAAAAGATAATAACTTTGGAAGGTCTTTATTCAGTTCCATGATACAATTTCCCTCCCTTCTTTACCCCAGACATTCATTCCAGTTATAGGCTGCAATGCATTACTGTATGTTTTTTCTTATGCAACAATGTGGGCCATGTTCTAATCCAGATGAATGAGCTGACAAGGACTGAAAAGTCCTCCAGAAGAGAACGTTTCTCAATTCAGGACATTGTTCTGATCAAGCTTGGAGTACAGTTGTACAATCAGCCTGATTAGAATAACTGTGGAGAAGGTAAATCCCAGTGAAGGCCTGGATGTGGCAGACAAGTAGAAAGGTTGTTCCTGACATCAGTATCTATACTCTTTAAATACAAGCAATGCTTATGGTAAGCTTTGATGCGTAACTACTGAATGTGATTTTTCAATTCTTTATGTGTCTGCTTCTACTATTTCACTGGGAGTTTGGAGTTTATAGTGGACGTACCAAGTGCTTTTGGATCCTTGGGTTGTAATGGTCTCCTGTAGTAGCTCTATGTAAAGCACAAGTGTGTGCATAAGGGAGTGCTTTTGCAGAGGTCAAACTGCAGTCTTCGTTATTTTGCTTTACAGTTTCCATTTGAAGTAAGATTCCATGACACATATAAATGATTATACACAAGAGTCTATTCTAATAGTAGTAGGCTCATAAAAAATAACAAGACCAAATGATAACTGTCTCCTGACCCACACAACTATTTACAATAGAAGTACTTTAATAAAGGTAGCTACATCCTCTAGATCCCCAGACCTTTATTTGAACTCTGCTGCAGCATAATTGACAGACAGAATTAGAGTGTATATTAAGAACTAAAATTCAACTTTCTCACTAGGCAAACCTTCATTCACATCACTCATAACATTCGAAAGAATCAGTGAAAATCATATTAAAATGATGCCATCCTGACATAGATTAACAGAGTATGCAATTATATTGAAATGCTGTAATTGGAACTCGCTGTTAAGTGCCTACTGTCACTTCTCAATTCCCCTCAAGGCAAGTAAACCACTTCTTCCTTTGCTCTGTAGATTTAAAGCCATGTCCTGCACATAAAGTGAGCTAGTATTTCAACAGAAGCATTTTATTTGTCTCAGATGCTGTAAAGACACAGTCCTGGTGAACACTGGAAGATAAAATCCATCCTGGAAAATGACTCTTTAAAAAAAGTAAATAATACATATGGCTATTTTGCTATCTAATACTTATGGGGACAATCTGAGTCTCTGCATGTGATTAGTTTCTTAATCTGAAAGCTGTTCTGAGCTTGCTCTTCTGCACACAGCATTATTAGGAGGAAAGATCCTGCAGGTGAGGTCAGGACCTCAGTGAAACTAATCGTACCCAGGTGCTCTTCTTTAAGGCCATGACTGTGCCCAGTGGTTTCTCAGAGCCTCGCCTCAGTAGCAGAATGACTTTTGGTGGTGGTAGTGGGTGAAAAAGGAGAGCCTTGTGTGCCTTACTGGGCAGAAGTAGGAAGCAGTATTGGTTTTACTTTTAAGGTTTGATGAGATGTTTGAGAAAATGATAGAAGTTCCTTGTAAGATTCTTAGGCAGGATCATCTCTGGTTCTGTAGCTTTCCACAAACGTGATATCACTGGCTATTGGCTATTTACTTAGCTATTGGCTAGTTACTTAATAGTGCCTTACTTGATATAGTCAGAATCACAAATATCGAAATGTAATATAGAACGAATCAGGGTCACGAGGTTGGAAAAGACCTCCAAGATATCCAGTTCAACTCTTCACCTATCACCAGTATTTCCCACTAATGAGGAATATGATTTTTTTATTTGTCCTGCTGGGCTGTTTTATTGTGGGTTAGCATCTGACATGTCTTGTTTTTAAAGAGCTGAGAAATGTTAATTGGAACTTGAAAAGAAGTTCTTACCCTTCTCATGGGTTGAGAGTGTGCTGGAAGAAGAGAGTTCCACCCAGTTACGTTTTCCCTTTGTATACTGCTGAAATAACCGAGGTGTAAACTCGACCAAGAACACTAATGTCTATTAAGAGTGTCTTCATACTCAAGCAGTTATAGAGATCTCTGCTAGTAGATGTAAAAGTTAGTTTCTATCATATGGATTATGCGTAAACTTGGGAAATTGACTGAAAACAGTCTGGGAGCAAGTCCTTTTCTTAATTTTTTTTGGGGGGGGAGGGTGGAGGGGGAGTTAAATAGGAGGAAGGGAGATGTTTTTTTGTTTCTTTAATTATTACGACTGACTATAACTGTAGTGTGAAGACTCGTACTATGCAGGCTGGGATGAAGTTAGATAGGTGTTCCGAGATGCTGTATTTGTGGTAGATCTGTGTGATGTCTATGAGTCTCTGTGGCTTTTTGTTTGCACTTTTTTTCTTTTTTTAGCACAAAGCAAGTGTAAGGCTACATGCTATTGGCTTTGGCAAACGCATAGAAGACTTAAATCTGGAACTGGAAAATGACTCTTTAAAAAAAAATAAATGTGTATATATATGGCTCCATGAAAGTCCATCTACTGACCTGTTTTGATTTTCTGTCTTAAAATCCCGTGTTTTTCTTTGAGCAATGAACTAAAAACCAGTGAATCCAGATGCTATGGAGAACCCTTGGATCCTCCACAAGGAGGTCTTTAACGCTTCTGCAGTGTGGACAAGTAGTAGAACATGGTGACCTACATGGCTCCGGCTACAGGGTTTTTTTTTGCGAGTGTGAATCTAATCCAACAAAGGCTGCCTTTAAACCATTAGAGCTACAAAAGCACTAACATCATAGAACTGCAGCTATTCTTCAGGGTAGCTGATAGTAGAATGTGACTGTTTCTAATAGAATACTGTGCTCTCCTCAGAACTCTTCTATCCAAGTACGTTTTTCTTTAGATCTTTCTTTTACTTTTTTCTGATGCTGTGCATGTTGGCACTCTGTTAGTTCCATGAGCTGTTGGAAGGTAAAAACCATGCAACTGAATGCTCTTTTGAATGGAATGTGTAATCACTACCAACAGAGGCTAGTTCATACTGCATATGATTGTCATCATTGTATGTTAATGACCTCATTAGAGTATACAAAATAATGCAGTGCAAACAGTGATGGGAAAATGTGCAGCTCTTGTTGAGTTTAAAGCCTCTGTATTTTTTTGCAATGCTTTTGTGCCAAACCAAGAGTTGAATTTACAGGGAGTCCCAAGGATGTCACCCTTCAGTCATCCTCTGTAATGCTTCCCTTTTACTTTGTTGAAGTCCAGCAGGGCTGTTAACTGATGGTTTTTTTCCAAGTGCTTTGGATCAGATGCTGCTTTCTCAGCCAATGTGGCAAGATTATGTAGATTATCTAAGTTATCCAGAGTTGTCTCAGTAATGGAGACAGTGATTTGGAAATTTCAAGCCCTTTCTGTCCCGCTGCACTTGATAGTCTGCTTTGTTAATTAAATTCTTTTTCTTGGGATTCCCTGTAGAATATATTGAGTGAAATTCTGGCCCCACTGAAGGTAGTGGCAAAACTCCCATTGTTTTCAATGGGCTGAGACTTCGCTCATAAAATCAAAATGGCAGTGATTCAGGCCAACAGCCTACAGAATACCAATAGTCATTTTCAATGTACTGCTCTGACTGAGGCTTATGTTTTGGAGGTGAGAAGTATAATCCCAATAGTAGGTGACAGTACATCTCTCCAAGGAACAAGGGGAAGTGTTGGTGAGACTTAAAGGTTGTGACAGGCCTGCTGTCCTAATTAATAACTTGTCAGTATTGCAATGGACTTAGGCTATTTCATCAGTACAGGACTCCAAACCTGGGGATAAAACAAAGGCAGTGCTAATTGAAGATATACATTAGCTTAAAATATCACAGAGTTGGACAGGATTGAAGCATCTAGCATAAAGTTCTGATCTCCAGTGCTACTTCGTTAACTTCAATGGTGTTTGCTAAAAATATATCCTGTAGCACAAAGTCGTGGACTCATAATGGTTTGTGTTGGACAGAACTCTAAGGACAATCAAGCTCCAACCCCCTGCCATGAATAGGAATGCCTCCCACAAGACCAGGTTGCTCAAACCCAATGCATAGGGGGATGGACTGTCAATGGCACCTCTCTTAGATGCACCACGTCTGCCATCTGGGTGGTAGCTAGAGTTCTCTGGGGGAGCCACTCAAACTACATCCTTCCAGTAGCCAGCCAGAAGAGGGGGATGACAGCTAGGTTGTTAAAAGAGCCAAATGGCTGCCATAACTCCACTGACCACATCTAGCAAGAATAGATAGCAATTGATGTGGATAGAAGTCTAGCTGTGTTTTGTTGTTGGTTTTTTTGTTTTGTTTTGTTTTTCCTGGCTTTTTCTAAGTATGAAAGTGCAAATACAGAGTGATGACACTTGAAAGCTTTGGGTGGTCACAAGGAAATTAGTTGTGGGAGAAGTCCTGCCTGCCCCCAAGAAAAGCCAAGGAAGGTGACTGGATGGAAGAGTTTGTGGTGTGTGTTGCACAAATAGTGCTGTGTGCATTTTCTTGTGGATTACTGTTGGATCTGATGGTTGTGATATCGTTGTCTACTCCTGTGAAAACAAATTTCTATTTCCATCCAGAATACACGATATTTCTATATTCAGTGCAGTGTAAGGGAAGTAAAATGTCAAGTCATTTAATACATAAAAAGCTAGGTGTGAAAACCTATGCAGTTCAATGAGAATATTATATGTACATGAAGTGTATTGTGCCTGCTAAGTGTTGTTTCCTCTTCCTGCTGACATTTTGGATTATTTGCTGGCTACTTTAGAACTAATTCTTTTTCAGCTGAGCCTTTCTGTGTTAGTCTGATAAAATCATACTGTTTGATAATGAAGTTGGAAAAGGAAACTAGCCCATCATGGGACTTACCTAATGCTGGAAGTATTTGTTTGTAAACAGATGCCACTACTAAGTGCTTAAATTAGATAATAAATGGTACCTATCTCATGAATGCCTTGCACTCCATTTAGTGTGGTGTGCAGTCTGGGACTTTTTCTGTTTTTAGGATGTGTCAGGGATGCAGTTTGCTTGTGAATCTTGCACAATTGTCACTGGTTCAATACAGGTTTAGAAGGATCAGCTCTTTTGTAGAGGGTCCCAGGTGGATTTTTTTATTAAACTTTTGGGTAATAAACATTTATCTCATCTTTACAGCAACATTTAACGCTATCTATTTATTGCCAAATATCTGTATATCCATTACATGAGCTGAAAATACACCTGCTTTGGAATAAAAGCTCTCTGGAGAACCCACAGCAGGCATAGATAATTGTAAACAAAACAAGATCCCATAAAATAAAAATAAGAGTACTACCTTGAGTGTCGTGTCTTACAGACTGGCTGCTTCAAATGAAAATACGTTTGCTGTAATAGCATGTCTATTAAAAAAAAGGAGTGGGGAAGGGAGGGAGTAGCTGAGTAAGTATGAAACTGCAGTGGATGTCTGTGTGCCCAAGCCATGCTTACAGTACAGGGACACTGTGTGCACTGTGTGTACATCGATCGAAAGCATGACGTTGTGGCATTAATGTATCACACTGTGATCATCAGACCATCATCTGTCTTGCTGCTTATAAACTTACAGCCCCCAACTATACTGAATACACTGTGTAAACAAATAATACAGGCCAGTGGTGGAAGCGATCGCGTTTAGTTTTATGCCTGCTGTAATCTTAACTCCCAGAGATCCTGCAGAATCTACAGGTCTGAAGAATAAAGAGGACAAATGGATAGAGTAAAAAGGGTCAAAATTCTACCTATAAACAAAAAAAATCTCCTTATGCCATGTGTTTGTCAACCCAGAAGAGAGTGCTCGTGACTGGAATCATTAGTCATATGCTGAAAGTGTGTTCTTCATAAAATATGTTGATATTTCTCTTTAAGATAAGCATATGCTTAAAAAAAGTAATTCACAGCTGTAGCAGTAGAAATAGTTATCACTTAAAAATGAATTTAAAGAAGGGGGAAGAGATTAGATCTCATGGTACAATAGCAGTCGTCTTGCAGTTCTGCTGAAACTCATGTGTTCTGCAAAACTAGCTTAATCTCATAAGCTTGGAGTTAATCAGAGCTTGGTTTCTCCTTAATAGTTAACTGCTGAGACAATGCACGTCCGTCACTCTGTAGGAAGAGGTAATAGCTTCATGTTATGGGGCTGTCCAGTTTGTGCTTCCAGAAGTTATGTGGATTTGGTTATCACAAAAACTTCCACTGGAGCAGTGTAACAAGGTATATAATGAACATGACATTATCAGGCAAGGTGAAATGTTACCAATTTAGGTGAAATACCAAATATGTTTATTGAAACAATTATTTTGGCAACGTACTTGCAACCAATGCAAGTCACTATTTCTAACTGTGAACCTCATAACTTAAATATATATATATATATATGTATGAAGTCAAAGAAATTACATCTTTGCATCATGAGAGAAAGAAAAGCTCTTTTTACTGACTGATCAAATTAATTATGTTAAACAGCTGAAAACAGAGGGAAATGAAACAGAATTAGCCCTTCAAATGGTGCTTAAGGCAAAGCCAGGAATGAGACTGCTTTAGAATGGTCCAGTGATATTTACAAATGGGGATCTCATTATGCTCCCTCTGGCTTTGGCTGACACCAGCTTCAGTTCCTGGTACAGGTTTCTGTCACAGAACTGCAGCACATGTGGTGGAAGCTGTGAAGTTCTGGGATGCTGTTTCCCACTAGACATGCAAATTTATTTATTTTTTTTTTTTTAAGTATTTTCAGCATTTATTAATGTTGAACTTTCTGATTTTTCCATTTACATAATGTGATTTAATTTTACTGTAAGTGGAAGCAAAGAGCTCCCAAGAAGTCTTATGTTTGGGTGGCAATAGTAAATGTACATCAAGGCAAATCTGTAATGTACACCTGTGAAGCCCAGAGGAAGCAATTGAATGAAATAAGTGTAGTGGGGAAGTGGGGGGAAAAATACTGCTGTGAGTCTTCATTTGTATTAAAGTAAGTGATATCTTCTTATCTCCAGCACTGAATCTATTTACAAGGTGATCTTGATTGAACTTAATGAGTAGTCTTCCTGCTGCTGCAGCACTCATGAGTGTTCAATTATTATCAAACTCCTTTTATACTGGTATCAAAATAGCATTTGTATATTTAGTTAACATGTTTTTCCTGTTGGCATCTGTAATCATTTCCTTCCTCACCAAAATGAATGATGAAATCAAGGAATTGGATGCGTGCGTATCTTTAGAAGGTGTCTTCTTAGTAGTTATAGCTTTTGACTTTATCTGGAGGAAGAAGACAAGGTGCCATGTGGGGTTTGCATTGAGAACACTTGCTTTGGTTTTGGAGTTACGTTTTGCTTTGTGTACTTAAATCAAGAAACAGTTTTCCTTGTGATGGAACTCACTGTCAGCAGGAGACCTACGTCTTTATCTCCTGTCATTAACAGTCAGAAAATGCATAAGTAAGAAGTACAGAATGAAGTATAAAGTGTTTCCAGTATTTCTCATAATTCAATGAAGGTCACTGGTTTTGTACCCAAACAGAAAAGATTTAACCTGAGAAATTTAACTATGTTTGCACTGAAGGCTAAAACTGTACATTAGAAATTATTCCAGTGTATAAAGAACAATAAATGTAATTCAGGTCTGTGAACCCTTTTTATCAAAAATCCTGTATACATAGGTTGCTCTGAAAATAATGCCTCCTATTTGTTTCATGGAAATTACAAGAGATACAAAGAGAACAAAAACAATATTTGATAGAACAAATTCTCAGCTACAAGACACTATTTTTCAATGTAGTCACCACCATTAGCTATGCATTTTTGCCAGCCACAATCAAGAACCTTCACGTTCATTAAATCTTGCACTGTCACCACTGCTGAGACATACCACCCACTGTCTCACTGTGCTCATTTGGTCTCCATTAGCATTCACTGAATGTCAGTGGGTGTAATTTTCTCCTCATGAAGGAATTCAGTTCCACACTTTCGGTTCATACACGCTTCCATGTCTGGCACCAAATTGTTAGGCTGCCCCTCTATTGCCATTTGTTGCACAGCAATGAAATTTAACGTTGGCAGAAAAGTTCCGTCTCTACTGCCGTACCTCTGACATCCATCACTGATGTCACAGGCCAACGAAATAAAATAGGAGGCATTACTTTCAGCATAGCCCTTGCAATTCCTTTGTGGGCTGACTCTGGATGTGCTGTAACAGACCCACATCTCACTTGTACTGAGAGCTCCACGTGAGGGCATAGCACTCCCTGTGAGTAATGAAGAATATGAAACTACTGTCACTTGAAATCTGACAGAACATTAACTACTGCACAGCAGTGGATAAATGAAAGGCTAATGAGGGAGTTTGCAAAGGCCTTAAAAGCTCTTTGTGTGGTGGGAAATTCGCAGAATTACAGGGATTGGAAGGGCTTTTGAGAGTTCAGAGTCCAACCCACCTGCTAATGGAGGTAAATTAATGCTTTTCATAAAGATAGCATAAAGATAGTGTAATACAACACTCGAAGGGATGTTGAAAATGAAACGCTTGTTCAAGTAGGCAACAGAAGGCCAGTGCTGTTAATACAATATGTTTTTAAGACAAGAAGAAGTGCTTCTCTAAGTGGAATCACTTAGTCAGCAAGGTGTTAGTATTTATATGATCAAATAATGACAAATAATGCATCACATTAGAGATTTACACTTAGAATACTTCATTAAGTAATGCATATATATATGTACTAAAAATGAAAACCAGAGCAAAGACTAAAAGTGAGGCGAACTAACAGTGAGCCTTCACTAAACAGGGTAGATTCTATAAACGTGTTTTGAGTCAAGGCACCTTGAAACCTGAAGAAGCAAACATGTTAGTTTCCATCATAGGTAACCATGAAGATCTGACTTGCATTGCTTTGCATTTAAGGTCAGCCTCATTGTAAGTGTCAGAGAGTGAGCCATGAGGAAACATTAAACTTCTTATGTTCTTTTCACACCTATGTTGCTCACTCTTTCCTCTAACAAGTTGGAGAAATCATATTGTTGTTGTTGCTCTGAAGACTGAAGCCAGCTATTGGCCATCTCTAAGACTGCTAACACAAGCACTAGAGGGGCGGAGGCAAAAACAAGCGGATAGCTCTTCCTGCTACCACTGTTTTGGTCTACTTAGGAGCAACTGTATGAAAGCTGTTTCTCATTGTATTTCTGACTTGTTATATCACTTTTTTTTAAGTGTCTGGTCAAACCAACCTTCCAAGTCGATTCAGCCTACACCTGCATTATAGACCTCAAATCACCACTGGAAGATGGAGAAGCAGTCATTTTTCTTTCCCATTCAAAGCTGCCAAGTTACTGTGTGTTAGCACCTGCACAAATTAGCATACTCAGCTCCAGCTGAGCACTGACTCCGGGACAGTTCAAAAGCTCTTATTGCTGGCTGAAACAGAATTGCCACTGGCTCCAGGAATGCCAGCTCTTCTTGCCATATCTGATTTTCCTTTATGTCTCATCCAACCGGAGAAAGTGCATGTTCTTAGCTGGTGAAAAATGATCTGAATAAATGAAAGCCAGCAATGTTTCGTTGATTTACATCTCTAAGGATCTGACCTGTTTTTGAACCTCTGACAGACCTGTGTTGTTGGCTTTCTTCCAAATCACCTCTCTCTTCTATAACACAGTCTGAGGCTTTTGCAACCTTGATTTAGGTAGCAAACCTGTGTTGCGTAGGTTGGTGGCATGCTGCTTTCCCATGAGTGCAAACATCACTCACTTCTGTGAGTGGTTGGTCTTGTATCAAATTTACTTTTCTGCAGCCAGTTGGAGTCTCCCTGAACTTTGGGCAAACCAACTCTAAAGCAAAGCATCCTTCATGTCCCTTCTGCAGCAAGCAGTGTACGTTTCTGATCAGTGCTATCAGCATAATTTTCAGTTTTGGTAAATCCTCAGCTTTGTTGCTTCTGCTACGCACTAAGTTAGTGCATAGGGATAAACCCTGACCCTGTATGTGTGCTTCCAGCAAACCTGTCACTTCTATTCAGAGCCCTGTGTAAAGACATCATCAAAAGCTCAGTTAAGCCAGCAAGAGAAGATACAGACCAAGCATCTTGCAATTTTTCTATTAAAAAAACAAAAGCAAAACAAAAAAAAAACTAGCAAACGATTTATTTAATATAAAGAAAGTTTACATAAATAGACTGCAGAGAAACCTTGACAATTTTATATGGTGCTAGGAGTCATTTTGTAATGGGCTTTGGGTAGTGGAGCTAAAGCACTTAGCCAGCTATATTTCTATTGCAAGCACCATGCTCTATGTGGGCTTGTCTGATTTCATTGCCAGCAAACATATCCTCTGCTATTACTGATGTACAAGTGCATCAGCAAGACCATTAACCTTTCCTTTTACATGCTCAGCACTGAAGTGGTTATTATTTATCAAGTAAAGCACATAGCAGATAATCTCAGCAGGTTTGTTGATTCTATTTTCCTTCCTTTGCCAAGTAGCTACAGTTTACCATCTCTTCTCCTGTATAAAGGAGCAAATAATAACATATTTAAAAGAAGCTACTTTAATAGTGATGTTTAACCTACTGGATTGTAGTTGGTTTTAGTTTTTCATCATTGGCTTTTGAAAATTCTCTTAACTGGAAACCTACAAACATGCTGATGGAAAAATTGTTTTTATTTGAATAAAGAAACCTTTTGTATTTCTAACAATTAAGAAAATCCTAAATATATATATATATAAAGTATTTGATAAAATTTTGTAGTATTGCTGTGATTTCCTGCTGTTTACTATGAAGGATACGACACTTCTGTTGCTATGTTCAGTCATTATTTCTGAGGCAAAAGAGTGGAAGATGTCTGAGATATTACTTGAAGAAGTGGAAGAGACGATCTGCAGAGGGGCAGCAATCAGCCTGTCATTTTTTTTTCCTTATTGCTTGATGAAACAAGGTGGCAAATCCAGCAGAGGAAGAACTGCTGCAAGTCAAAGCCAACTTTTCCCAGCCATGGGGCAGAAGGCTGCTCCTGTTGGAAGCAGTGCTACTTTTTTCAAGGTTACGGGGCCTTGGGGGGGAAGGTGCCTGGGGGAAAAGTTGCTGGGCTTTCGTTAGCCCATATCTCCCCATTCCTGCCAGCAGACCTGGCCTCGCTCCCATTTCAGCTGCAGCATTGTGAACGCTTCTGTAAGCTTCGTGGGAAAGCAGGAAAGAGGTGTTAATAATAAGGAGGGTAATTGTCACTCTACGCCTCATCTGGCCTGGAAAGGACAGAGTTCAAAGAGGCTGTCCGTCCTTACGTGGAGCAAGTAGTTCATGAGAGAGCCTGTGACAGTGCATCCTCTAACTGCAGGGTGCAGAATGAGTTATTACGCAAAGGAAGAGCTACACAGCAGCTTGGATGGTCAGAGATCTTCATGTAACGAAGAAATAAAAATAAAAAATCAATAGGCATCAAATGGGAAAATCTTCTTTCCATTGTTTTCCACTTTTCTATAGAGGCATAAGGCAGGTAGAGGAGCTGACAGAGCTAAAGGATTCTGCACTAGAAAGGGAGAAATGGCTTTAAGCATTATACAAGTAGCAAGTCTTCATAAAGAAGGGATTTTCTTTGTCCAGAACTCCTCTCTGTGTACAATGAAAGCACCTTCCACCTGCACAAAGTCCCTCTGTGACTCTGATGATGAGAACTGTGAGGGTGGATCTGGGATGAGAATCTTTTGGAGTTACCCCCAGTAACATCCCCAGCTCTGGGATGCATGCACACCACTTAAATCTTCCAACAACAGACCATGTGTCATTCTGATCTCATTTATAGTACTACAAAATGAAGATTAATTTCATCTAAATCACGCAGCCAAGTCAAGTTTTGAAAGGGTACCTTTAAGAAGCATATGGTAGAACAAAAATGTATTAAAATCATCAATATTTATGGAGCAGGTAAAATGCATATTAGACGAGCTAGATGCCATCTGTCAAAATAATCTTGATTCCAACTTGCTATCCAAAATGCTGAGACTATTTCTAGGGCCAGCTCCCGAAGTCAGGTTAAAAGACAACTTCTGTGCCAACAGAAGTGAGGTTATCACACAAATGCACAGACAGTCTTTCATATTTCTATTGAGTCACTGTCAATTCCAGATATGTACCAAAAATCTCTGACTCTGAACACATGACAGAGTAGCCCCTAAGCACAACTTTGTCAAACTAATTCTGTTCTCGAGATGAGTTCTATTAAAAAGTATCCTGGGCAAATTATGTCAAAAGTAAATTAATTAATGACTTGGTATCCCGGTATCCCATTTTCTAAGCCATCTCTTAGAAATTTTCCCATTTCTACATTAATTCCAGCAAGTGTTGGTATTTAAATATTTACCGTCTAATCCTGCATCCGCTTATGTTAATAAAACCATCATTAAACCTAGAGGAAGAAATTTCAGGCCCTGGAAGCTAAATTTGCTTTAATCTTGTTACAGGACTGTTTAATGTTCTTCATGGAAGTCCTTAATGCAAGGCAAAATCGACTTGTTTTTGAGATTTTGGGGATGTTTTTGTTTCAAACACACACACTGAAGCTCTGATGATGTTTGCCAATTTGGCCAGAATTCTAACTAAACTTAGGAAAAAATTCTCTTCATTTACAGCATTGACCCAAATAACTTCAATATTTTTTATTTCATTCTGAACAAAACAAAGCAAACAAACCTGGAGGAAAGGGGCAGAGGCAAAGGGGGATCCTTACCTTAATTATCATTAGCAGAGGTAGGTGCTGAAACTCATTAATGCCTTCCCTCTTTTCAATGTGTTGTGTTTTGTGTTTGTTTTTTAAAAATTATTATTTTCTTTAAGTGTCTCAGTTTCGTTATGAGTGGAAAGGTATTTGAAGCTCTGTTGGCTGAGTTGGTGCCAGCAGCTGCCATTTTTTCCTCATTTCTAAGAAAAATTCAAATGGGGGTAGTTCCATTTAGTTGGAAAAGATTTAAAATGCCCGGAAATGAGATTTTCAGCTTCTGTAGCCAACTGATACTTCATTAGTAAAGTCGTTAATAAGTCACATGCAGCCAAAGCTCCTGAAACTAAAGGGGAACTCTGTTTTGCACCTTGACTCACGTATTAAAATACAAGTTGATAGCAGGATGCCATGTCTAATCATTAGAGCGCTTTTCTTATGAAATACCTGTATTCTCTTCCATGTTTGTAAGTAGTAAATGTCATTCCTGCTTGATTAAGAGTATCTTTCCTCAGGTGGATTTCATGAGTTTATCATATGCCACAGCAAATAGCCACTGCATGTTCCTTTTGATAATTAATACCTTCATTAAATGCCACTCAAATTTTAAGTGCCAAATGAACTGAATTCTTAGTGTTCATCTGTCCTGCTACTGGCTCCATGCTTCAGCAGTGACACGAATCAGTAGAACTTGTGAACTTTTCATTTTCACTTGAGACTTTTATCCCCTGAATGGGATGCTACATTGAGGTTTTAGGTGTAGTGAGAATTGTTTGTTTTCTTAATTTCAGAAGCTGTTCAGGGAACAGCAGAGAATGGTACAATTTGATATTCTAGCTCATAGCTGGCAGGAAAAAAATGGAATACGGTCACCAAAAGTGGAGTGAATTTGCTCTGAAGCAGTAGGGCTTTGTGTTGTGATTTTGATTCTTCAGGCTACTAAAGTGCTTCCTGCTAAGTGCCTTCAAGTATGCTTCTTCAACAAGAATTCGTGTTACTGAGCTCAATCTATCACCCAGGCCCAGAATAAAAATGTTAAATGTAGACCAAGTCTAATCTATTAAATGATTGTGCAAAATTGCTTAACCACATCAAAGAAGCAAAGCCATCCACTCTGGGAAAGGCATTGTAAAAGAGCTTTCAAATACAAAATGCAGTCTTACAGGTGATTCAGTCGTGGGAATGCATCCCTGAATGTATATTTCCCTTTTGCCTCCAAAATAAAACAATGGAGCTTTTATCGAAAAAGAAAGATTAGAACCATTTTCCTTATTAACTTTGCTTATTAGAAGATATTTAGCTTTCTATTCATCTTTTTCTTCATTTAATCAAAGCACTTTTGAAAAGAGTCTTTATTAAAAATAAAGCATCTTCCAAGGGTCAGGAGACAGTTTTTATTTTATTACAAAATAAATGCCAATGCTACGTGGAGAGAAATAGGAGAAAGAAAATTCTGAATGAAATGTCTTTCTTTTTCCCCACAGTCACAGAATTACTCAGGTTGGAAGGAACCTGAAGGGACCTCAAGGATCATCAAGTCCAACCATAGTACCCTGCTCTCATATAACAGTGCTAATCAAAGATACCTGGGCACAAGGAGCCCAGGAGTGGGGAATTACCCTTCAGAGCAGGGTGAGAGTGCCTGTGCACCAGCTGTCCCATCCCACACCTCCCACCCTGCTCACAGCTACAGGGCATTAAAAAGCAAACGGGCTGGTGAGGAGAGCAGAGATTGATGCTCGCTGCTGTGACTGCTGCCCATGGTCTGGATTCTGCACTCTGTGTTGGCAGGGAGGAGGCAGGCACAGCAGCCCTACCACGATTTTCTGCAATGTTTTACTTTTGCCTGGAGAATGACAAGTCTAAAGTGTCTCCGTGCCTCCTCTACAAAGGTGGTGCTGGATATAAATGTATAACAAGATCCCTGTGGGGTTCTAGGACTCTTGCTTTGTGAGAAATACTTGAATCCTGAGTTGTGCTGCCTTCGAGGTCCTGTAAGCACTGAAATGGGCAGCCAAGATCTCACTTGATTGCAAAAGGATGTGTGAGTGCTGAGCAGCAGCAGGGCAAGGCATTAAAGCTGTTTTAATTGCTAGGCATTTGGGGCTCCTGAAAAAAGCCTTTTCTTTCCTTGACATCATCTGTAAAACCATTTCATTTGACAGTTTTAAAATAATAAAGCCGAATAGGTTGGAGTGACCTCTTCCCTTTGGTTAGCAAATGAGATGCAATTCCCAGCTTCTAGGGAACCACGTATAACTGCGGTGCTTACATGCTCACATGTGAAAGAAGGTGTTTCTGTTTGTGTGAAGGCTACAAAACTCCAAATGCCAACATTCACTCAGGAGTGAATAGAGATTGACTTTCTCCAAGTCGATGTAATGCTCTGAAAATAAAAGCTTATACAGAAGTTGCTGATATGATGTCAACTATGGCAGTGGAAGCAGCACTGCAATGTAGATTTGGTTGTGCTTCAGCCGAAAACACCTTGCCTGTTCTCTGAGCACCCTGGTTGGTTTTTGACTCCTGTGTGCTGTAGCTCAGCTGAGCTAACTGAGTTTAGCAAAGGTTTTGTGATCACACTGCTTTGAGCAATGCTTCTACAGCAGAATCAGACTGGATGTAAACAATAAATAAATAGTATTTCTGAGCTGAAGAAGCTAGTAAAATGTTACCTGTGTTGATTTGTATTTAAATGAGTAGAAATCCTTTTTCACTATTTGTTAATTGGAAAGAGCTGACTCTGGTCTCCAAAGACACAGAACAAATAGAACCAATAATTTAGAGCACAAAGTAACTGAACAAACAGACATTTTGAATAACCTACATAGTAGAAAAGGTGGACAGAAATTAGTTATCATTTTGTAATTCTATACTGAGCCATATAAATCTAATAAATCACCAAAATCCCCAAAGCAGGACTTCACAGGGACAGAGTTTGATTTACACCAGTGTAAATCCAAAGCACCTCACACATGTCAATTCTTTTATTATCAGGTATAATTCTAGTCTAATCTGGTCTGCTTTTGAAATTGTAGCCTTGTATCCATAGAGATGGAAGCGGAATTGGTACTTTAGCCTTTTAATAGCAAAGCTTTTTTGTTACCACGCATGCATGCTACCTGTGGGTGTCTTCATGTGGTGGGGCTGTGTGCAGGGAGACAAAAATTGGAGTGAGGGGACTCTGAATCTGAAAGGTAAGTTCTAGCAAATAGGAGCAAGTATTTCTAGCAAATGCTGTCATCAATGAGACAAAAAAAATAATTGAATTTGTAGCATCTGGAGAACCCTGTGGCATGGATTCTATTGCTTGCTCCTTCCAGCAGTGACATTTGCTGTCTGTAGTTCTCTTTCCTTAAGCTGGTGAGACATGTGGCCGTGGAGAGTCAAAATTGAGTTTCCTCTTCTCAGAAATCAGTCCAGACCTCTGCTCTTTGGCACACTGGAATTCCTGCTGGAAAAGTAATACAAATCCGGATTGTGATCAGTGTCTCTGCTCTCAGAAGAGCACACTGTAGTTCCCCCCCATCACCTACAAAAGCACACAGGAATATTGTATCTTCCTTGTGCTCTTTCTGGTGTCCTTCCAAGATATTTGATATTTTGTGTAGATCTGCATTCAGAGTGGGGACTTAAAACCTGAATTATGTTTAATGGCAAGTAGGAACCTTTCTATATATTTTGAATTGCCCTGCTGGACCTTATGAGTTAAATCACTGTTGGATAATAGAAAAAAGCTGTGAAAGAATGCATGCCTTTATCAATTGCTTTCTTTCCTCAGATATTTTTGATGCAGTTCTACTTTCATCCCAGTAATCTGTGACTTTTGCATGAAGAACAGAAGCTCCAGCAATAACAATTATGCTGGAAATGTTCTTGGGTAGATTGGTGGTGCCAAAAAGCTACAGCTGGAAGTCCTGAAGACAATTGACTTAAATGACTTGCACACAATCCCCTCCATTTATTGAAGTATTTAACACACCACACAATCACTGAAGAGAAATTCGCATAAATACAATAACACAGCCCTTGCTTATGTGTGCATATGCTGGATATTAAGTACACTGGGTAGTCTGAGGAAGGGGAGGAGTACATGAGATGGAGCAAAAGAGCCAGCAATTGCTCCCTGGAGCAGACGGTGTTTCTGCTCCCTGGGACACATATCCATATCTGTACTATCTGAGCTACAAAATGCAGAAAGTCATTCAGCATATGCTGGTGCTTATGAATCCTTCTAGTGGTTAGGGATGGTACAGTCAGATGCAGAAAAGCATAACCTTCTGCTTTATAATGAGAGGGAGAGATTATTTATACTTAATGAGCTTTAAGTCTTAGATTTTGGGTGGTAGCTGCTGTATTACCTGAGTGCATGCAGCACCTGAAAAACAGAGAACACATCAAGTGAAACACTCAGTGCTGGGGAATCATGGGGAGGCATGGATGTGGTCTTCAAGCTTCAAACTCATACAATTGTTGCTCATAGCCTGGCAATTACAATGCAATAACTGACAAGTGAGAAGGCTTTTAACATTATTTGCATGGTGGGAACCAATCAATCTAATTTTGCTATTCGTGACTGCTTAATTATGTGTTTGGAGGCCAGGCCTGCTGCAGAAAGCAAAATAGGTTTAATTATGTCCTACAGTGAAAGGTTTATAAGTCTTAAAATGTTTTACAGCACCAAAAGCGCACTTAATATTTGTTTATTGCTGGACACAATAAATTACTTTTCTGCTACACCTATGTTATGAACTGGCCAGGGCACAGTGAACTTTGGTGCAGTTCTGGAGGCTACTTGGGGAGCAGCAAGAATCCAGGCCCAGCTGCCTTCAGGGGATCTCCCAGCAGCACGTGTCCTCTTACAACAGCTGCATCTCCTGCAGCTGATGGGATTCCCTCCCTTCAGCTCCCAGCTGCAGGCTGCTGCTGGGTTGTTTGATGTCTGTAGTGGCGCAGCTACAAGGGAGGAGGAAAGAAGGGAGGAGGATGAGGTGGCTTGGCTTAGTGCACTGCACTGAGCAGGAGGGATCAAAAAGTGTGATCAAATCAAATCAGGTTTTCCTTTTTATCTCCAAGTTCCCTGCAAAGGCAATTGAGAGCCAGTTGCTATTTCCCTCTTCGTCCCCTTTTGTGTTCTGGGTAGGGAAGAAAGGTGAACAACTAGCAGTAGACTGAAAGCATTGTTATTACAAAGCATGTCTCTGCAAAGGATGCATTATGTCATTGGACTCGGCCTCTGCCCTCAGCAGCATCAGCTGGCACAGTGGCACCCACCATGGCTATCGATGGCTGATGCTGTGACAGAAGTGCCAGCCCCTTTCAGGTCCAAATCTTGCCCTACCCTAACTTCCCACAGGCAGGTCACGTCTTGGATGTTCTCTGTCAGGAAGTACCACAGGAAATATGCTCTGGTTGCTGGACTGAATGCTTGATGGAAAGCCTTCCTCCACTGAGCATGTCACCTCTTCTAAGTGAAGAAGTATTCAACCTTTTTTTCTAAGGTCACCTTGTCTAGTCCTGCCATCTACACTTGCTGAATAACAAGCTAACCTTTGGGTGTTTGTTAATTGTTTGTTGTCTGATTTTCACTGCTTGTACACATAGGTGCCTAAATGTCAGATCTGGGTGGCAGATGCATTACAAAAAGAAGCAGGTGTCAGAGAATGTAGTAACTAAATTACTGTGAGTCGTGACCTGCAGGCTGGGATGTACTGCTTTACAAAATAGTTTCCTCCAGGTGAGAGGTACCTGCCTCAGGATTTCTGGGCATCAATCAGTGCTGTTCATGGGGCTTTTCTCCTCTTCAGAGGTTTTATGCTGCTTGTGCTATTTGTATGTGAATGACAGTTGTCTATTCCTTTGTCAGAAGAATAATTTCAATTGCTAGTTCAGATTTGTCTGTTGCAATGGAGTTGTTAGCTATGCTGTAAACAACCATCTGAGATCCTATTGTGATTCATTTTAAGTGTCTCAGAGGTTGGGATGGAGAAGTCATGAGAGTTGATCTTCCCTACAGAGCCCTGCAGAAGAGGATGAAAGGGAAGTTAGGTGAAGTTTACAGGGAAGGCTCGGATAGATGCACGCAAAGCTTTTCTTACTGCCACCGTGGCATCTGCTGACCCAAATGCTTATTGTAACCAACAGGGTAGCTGTGCATTATTAGAGTAATCACTAGCTGCAATGCTATCCAATTAACTCTTGATCGCTTGTATTGACTGCAAGGATGGGAAAGGAACTAGGGGAGTCAAATCTTTTTTTCTCATGTTAATCTTCCTTTTGCAAAGTCAAAATATATAAGGGAAGAAAGATTAAATCAAATTTAGTCCCACAGCAAAAGCAACTTAGAGGTTATGTACAGAAACGTACAACATTGTGAACGTGATCTTTAAGCAATATGCTGACTGAAGCATAGGGAGAGCTCCTGTATGCAATATGCAAAAGGTAAAATGTTTAAATAGCAGCTTGCAGAAATACAATTTTAAGTTATCAAAAAGAAAGTTGTCTCATTGGTGCTGAAATTGAAGGAAAACTTCCATTAATAACCACCAAGAGAAGTATCTCCACTGGAATTAGGAAAAAAAATTAGTAACTGCCAGTCTACAAATCCTGGGGCTCTGGGTACTTTCTCCTTCATGGAGACAGCTCTGCACAGCCAGGATAAAAGCAGACTCTCCTGACCCTGGCCCAGGTGAACACCAGGCCTGAGCCAGTACAAACAGCATTTCCCTTCCAGTCCTAGTCCAGCTCTGGGTCAGGGAACTGCTGAGTGGAATTTCTCAGATAAGCATCACAATGCAGCTGTAGCCTTGTGCTGGTGCACATCTCACAATTAGTGTCTTTCTCATGGAGCAAAGGTCTCCAAGCTGCACTTACTGTGAGCTATTGTTTGCTATGAAATGCTCCACTGTGTCTTACAGAGCTGTGCATAGTGGAAATGAGCAACAAATAGGAGTAAGACAGATGACCTTCCTTTGGGCTTATCAGTCCTTTTAAATTTTAATACAAAATTTCTTATCTTTAACCTTTATCTCTTATTCTTATCTTGAAGAGAGGGTGAAGTTTTGAGCAAAATTGACAGAGAAAAATTTTGTTCTGCAGCATTTAAGGAGCATTTAAAGCAAGGACATTACAAGTGATGGAGATTTAAAAAGAAAATTAAACTAGAAAGAAATACTTGACAGTGCCTCTTCTGCATTTACTGGAATATGCTGCTCAAGCCAGAGAAAAAAAAACAAAACCAAAACAAAAAAAACAAGGTGAGAGGTAATCTTTGCTCTGCTGTTTGCTTTTAGCATGATCATGGGTTTGGCTCCTGCTTTATCCAGTGCTGCTTGTATCATTCAAAAACACACTTCATGCACCTGATTATCTCATGTTAAATGCTGAGCTGCTGGAAAGCCAGTTGTATTGAGTAGCATGCCTTGGAGCTTATGATGTACTGAAAAGATGTAAGCTCAAAATACTTGAACAATTGGTGACAACGCTGCCTGCTGCTCTATTACTACCACATTTGTCTTCTTCATGCTCATAACCAGTTTGTCCCTTTAGGTTTAAGGCAGCTCAGTGTTGGTTTTGTATAATTGATTCAGCCATTGTTGCTTTGACTTCTACCTCAGGTGCTCTTACATGCAGTCTGCAAAATCAATAAATAAAGCATAGAATTGCAGCTGGAGATTAATGTACGTCTTTTCAACTTTTTTCATGTGGGAAGTACAGGGCAAATTTGAAAATCATGCAGCTAATTCAAAGAAGGGTGAGGAAGAAATTACATTTCATTCTCTAAGCCTTGTTTTCAAGGATTGAAAAGCAAGGTCCAGGTTCAATACATCATTCTTGAAGTACTGAACAAAATCGGTCTTTGTTCTTCAGAGAAACTTATCTGCAGAGGAGCTGCATTACTTCCTGTGAAATACAGCCCTGCAGATGTGCTCTGCTATTCGTCCCTCTGCTTTTGCTTCCTTTGGTCAAATAGGCAAGAATAGGCACTTTGTGCTGGAGTGAAAATGATGCTGCCTTGTTTGCCCTCAGCTGGGGCTGAGCCCTGCTCACCGAAGGGGCATGACTTCCTGCCAGTTCCTCTGTTTGTTTATTTGTAAAGCGTAATGGGATATCACCCAGCGAAACCCAAGTCTCCATCCTTCTAGCCTCAGAAAGAGAGGCAGCAGGTTCTCAAGCGAGTGCAAATAACCTGGACTGATGCTCCCAGTTCAGAAATATAGGCAAGATGCAAGTGGAGATGGCGGAGCTGGTAGCTCAGCTGTAAGAAGCATACGATCAGAATTCAGAAGGAAGCTGGTCCCATTTTTAATGAATCGGAATATAGGAGCGTGAGTTGTAGCAAATTAAGACTTTAAGTGGCTGGGTTATAAACCAGAATGGAAATTGATTTTATAATAGTGCCTTGCATACTCCAAATATGCTTAAGTGCTTCAAGTTTTAAATAGAGTAAATGCATAGCAAAATGAATTGCCTATCATACACCAAACAGTTGATTTGTTACTAAATCTTAGAATAGGACAGATTCAACCAGTGTCTTTCCTGTAGGTATTCCTTAGTATACCTTCTTAGTATAGGGCTGAGAAATAATGCAGGGCAGAAATGCTATGACAAGGGGTGTCTGGAGTGAGAGGATGGGACTTGAAAAATGTTCCAGCTTTCCCAAGCATCCTCAGGGAGGTTGGCAACCTGCAACCGCTCTCAGGGAGGTGCTGGCAGAGTGTGAGAACCCTCTGGTCCTGCTGACGTCCCACAGGGCTGCCCATGTGGTGCAGTCAGAGATGGTGGGGAACGGAGGGACGATGACTAGGTTTTTGTAATTTGTTTTATTTGGCTTAATTCAACATACAGGCAGTTCTAGCAACATATGTTCATGGACTATGAAAGTGTTTTGCATTGTTTGATACGTAATACTTTCCAATTTTCTCTAATTTTACACTGGTCCAGGCGATTTCCCAGTAACACATAATTGGCTCAAATTTGTGGTGTGACATTTTTTTATAAGTATTGTCTGGGTTCATCTACTGGAGCCCTGGTCCTTCAGCACAAACACAAACAAGGTCTAGCTAATGCAATTTCCCTATAGGAAGATGAGCAGTACATTTTCAGGTGAAGCAGTTACAAAAAGGAACCTGATTTGTGTGCTTTGTTTTGGTTTGTTTTTATTGCTTAAGCTAAAATGAGGTGCTCTAGGCAAAATAATACTAATTTCTGACGGAGTATATATGCACGAAGGTGATGCTACACAGAGCTACAAAACAATTCACTCTGTCTCACTTGGAACCTGTTCAAGTACCGCATGTTTGAGAGCCTGGCTCAGTATGAGATTTACACAAACTTCTGAATTACAGGCTATGAATGTCTGTCTGCATGTTTATGTGTGAAAGCAAGTATATATAATGTGTGCCACGTATCAGTAACCTGTTTGTGACAGGGCACTCTTAGCAGGAATGGTCTTATTGCTGCACTTCAGAGAGCTTCTCTTTAGTTATAAAAACATGCTTATTTGTCTTGTATCACAGAAACCCCTGAATCTGCATGAATTTGGTGAACCTTAAAAAGTAGTTGATGAAGACTGAAAGCTGTAGAGGCTGTTTCCCATCCTGTGATAACCAGTTTTCCCTTTGCTTCCTATGCTCACAGTTCTTACTGCTTCCCTTTCAAGAATCAGGACTTTGCCCCATTAATGGAAACAGTGTGTGAATTGTAGGCATGGCTTCTTTTCATCTAAAGTGTTGCATCTCTTATTTGCTAAGAGTCCTCATGCTACAATGATAAAAGCACTGGTTCAGGTAAGGGCTCAGAAGCAAGGCTATCTAGTCCGTCTGTAGGGGGATAATTGACAAAGCAGAGTGACAAAATAGGCCTTGGCCAACAGTCAGTTTGAAAAGATAGGGCTTGAAATATTACCTATTACACACAGGAATCTGTCTGTATCACCTCATGCAAACAAGTAAACTTCTTTCTTCTGCTTCTTACTGATCCCAGTAAGTGATTTAGACTGAAGAAAGAAAGACTGAAAGAAAGAAAGAAAGAAACACTGATTTAGTAGTCGTTGGTCCCCTTTCCTAAGGAATCAGAGTCTGAAATAAACTGAATGGAGTCAAGAATGTGCTTAGACCCAGACACAATTGTTTGTGTGGCTCATCTTCACAATAGGAAAAACTCTAAGGAAAATCTCAAATGTCATTAGTGTCACACTATAAATAAACAAAATGCTACATGGATGAGAATTCTGAAAATGACTTGTAAGCCATCAGTTGCAGGATAAGGTATAGAACTACAGATTTACAAAGAAGGAAAGCAATGACAAAATAGTGCTGAGCAGCAGAAGAAAAAAAAATAATAATCACTGATTTCCAATCCTGCCAGCTTGAGGTGAGCCTGTTCCTTCAAGAAAGGGAGCCATCATTACTGTTGGTGAGTTGTGCCTCGTTCTTCTGCCTTGGAAAATCCAGGTCTCAATTGGAGAGCCCCAGTGGCTACCCCAGTCTTCTTTTGTTTTCCCATACAACCATCAAACCAGCTTGCTCTCTCTAAGATGCCTTTAGCCCAGTTGATAAGAAAGCAGACACTTCCTATAATGAAGGGAACTCGTTCCAGCAATTTGGTTTAAGAGCTGATGGGAGAACTCAGAAGACATGTTTTTCCATTTATCTAAAAAATAAAAAAAGCTGCTCTCAGTGCTCTCCAGTGTCATCCTCTGGAGCCTTGAGGACCACATGTGTCACACCCTTACTTTGTAGGTCTTGCATTTATAGACTGTGTTTTTCACTTCCAGAGATTTATTGTCCCAGTGAAGAAATAGTCTGGATATGCCTCCAAAGTGGAAATGCAGCCATGTATTTGCTAAGAACAAGCTTGTGGTTTACCAGAATATTTCTGTTTCCTTCTGAGGTTTCCAGCTAATGAAGGGGAATTTATCCAGTACATTTATTGACATTAAAATAAGAGTTGCAGTCCATAAATAATCCCATTGTTATTTTAGCTTGCAGTTTAAAACATTTTGTCAGCAGCATTATTGTCTACTGTGACTCAGCTTGTGTTTCTGCTCTCAGTATCAGAGCAGCTTGTTGGTAATGCAGGCATACAGTCCTGCTGGGTTGGCTTTAAAGCCTTGTTTGAAACCATTCCTGAGCCTTTTGGCGCTGAGCGTGTCTGATCCAGAGCAGAGTCAAGTTCACTGTCATTCCCTGCTTGATAAAGGCGCAGCACCCGGATTTGATTCTGGATTATGAGGAACCGCTGCCATGCAAAGGGCATAGCAAGGAGGGGGGCA
Source organism: Tympanuchus pallidicinctus (assembly GCF_026119805.1). Taxonomy (NCBI): domain Eukaryota; kingdom Metazoa; phylum Chordata; class Aves; order Galliformes; family Phasianidae; genus Tympanuchus; species Tympanuchus pallidicinctus. The sequence continues at coordinate 2,912,480 of NW_026294791.1, read as the reverse complement.
CTGACATGATAGGGCAGACCATAGGGTGTAAGCTATTTGTTAGCACCTCTCAGGAGTGCACCTGACCCTGTCACACCTCTAAAGAAGACTTCATAGAGAGAATGCGTCTTCTTCTTGGAACAAAGGACAAAGTCCTTCAGGCAAAAGTAGAAAGTCAAAAACTGAGCCAATGAAGAGTAGAGCCTGTAATGGCTATGTTGTCTTATTTTAACAGAAACGTCCACTGAATGAAAATTAAAAATTTAATTTCCATATAAACTCATCTTTGCTAATGATGCATCACATTTTATGTAAGATTTGATTTTTTCAATTCTGAAGTAATACGTTTTTAGTTTTAAACTTAAAAAATGCATACATTTGGTTAGTTGGAACTTCTTAACTTTTCCTAATTTATGAGCTTTTATTAATTGGATGGGCCTCATTAATGAAGTTTTCAAAACAGATTCCATTACATGACCAAATAGGAAAAAAGGATGTCTATAGTGATGTCCTTTGAATAATCTTTGTTCAGAGATCTGCCTTCCAGGGCATGATTTCCAGTGGCATGGATTACCCATGAATGTACATATGTCTTAGTACCACCAAACTGCTATATTCCTGTAAGATGTTCAACATCCAAAGACAATTCATTGTACCAGACTCACTTGTAAGACTTCCTTATATGCAGCTCAGTCCTTCCCGAAATCCTCACGAGAACAAGTCTGGCATATGATAGGTGAAGTGAAGGAACAGACAGGTATTTAAGTAGACACATGAGACATCAACCAGGAGTGGTTTTACTACTAATAGCATTTTAATCTTGTTCTCTAAACAGAAGAGGACTGACTTACTCATGGACCAAATTGCACAGTAACGTGTGGAACTGTAGTTAGTGCTGAGGGCACTGGTGAATGATGTTGTTCAGTATATTTATTGTTTCAATAGTTTATATATCCTTTTCTTTGAGGGATTTGGTCTTTCAGATTAATGTGATGGTCACTGTCACATCTTGGATTCCTTGTTCCTCAAGAATAGCCCTAAGCAGTGAACATTACAGAAGTCATTCATTAGGAAGGAGTAGTCACAATCTTTCATACAGTTATAGATGGTAAAAGATGCTGATTTAGCTCTGCTGCCTGAGAATCCATCAGCCCTGGTGGATTCAGGAGGTCCTTTGAAAGAAAGTCGTTTCCAGGCAGAATTTGGGTTCTTGTCTATCACTGTTGATAATAGTAAAATCTCCCCTTCTACTGTGAGCCACTTGTAGCAAACCCTAGTCAGACACGGGGAGAATAACTCGAACAGAATAAGTTTTCATTTTTCAGAGAGAAAAATGCTTCCTGTGTCATACGGCATCCCTGTTTCTGAATCCTAAGGTAGTTCTCAGTCTGTGCTATTGCCTAGAAGCCTACCTACAAACTCAAAATGAGGAGTAATACAAAATCTGACTCTGTCTGCACTGCTCTTGGCATCTGCCAGGGAGTATTGGTACTCAGCTTCCCAATTGGTGTCTGACCAAGCTAGTTATAGAAATGTACTGAGCTTTGTGGCTGTTTTCTTTTTAACCTCCTAGTTTGTCTCTCCTGCTATACCCTGCAAACCTCAAATACAGAAATTGCCTATGGCAGTCCCACAGTTCTTACTTGTGGTATTTGGACCTTTCTGCATCCCTATTCCTCCTTCATTACTCACACAGAAGCAAGCTTGTATGGAGAGACTGAAGGGGTGTTTCTCACAGAATCAGTGAACCTGCAGTACATTTTAGCTTTGGTGAAACTTAAAGTTGCACACATTGCCTATATTTGTATATTTCTAAATATACAAACATAAGATTGATGTTACAGTTTTTGTTAATATTGGTTTAGCTATAGCACCTGCAACAACAGCCAACGTCCACTTGCATCACTGAGAACACTGAGTAAAGAGAAGACACAAAGCGGGGCTGACTGAATAGTTAGTGACTCCATAGTTACTCTTAATGTGTGCTAGTAGCCACTTATGGCAATGGTTTTGTACCTATGAAAGCAGATTGCAATGAACTAAGAAAATTAATGAAACAAGATACTCTCTATTTTCTTTTATGATGCTATGATGAGAGAATAAATCATTTGGGGACAGAACTCTTGATGATTATGACTGCATTCGGCAGTCGTAGCCTTCCCAAGCAAAGGCTTAAGTAATGGCTTCTCTCTGGTATGTAAGGAATTTGTTTCATGGTGATAAATCAATTGAGATAATTAAGGAAATAAACGTTCACAGGAGTTGTGTTGAGATTATTACATGACATGAAAACACTGTCAAAAAACTGATAATTGAAAAGTTTTTAAATCAGTGAATTTTAAGCCAAATGTATATTATATATAGAATGCAATAAAAAAACACAAATTCTGTCCTTCTGAATAATGTTTTTCCAATTGGCTGGCACGTGGACCAAGTTTCTCTTATATATGCCAATTTACAAACATGTCCAATAATAGTAGAGAGAGCAACTGTTCCAAAGCTCTGCCAGTGTTCGTCAGACACAGTGACAGTAGCCACATCATTAATCTCACGGTATATTAGAAATAAAGTCACTGGAATGGAATGGTGTCAAAGGATAAATGTTTCCCCCTTTGAAAAAAACTTCTCAGTTTCACTTCATTCTGCTGTCTTTTTTTTTCCCCCTTTCTCTTCAATAAATCCTTTGGTTTCACCTGACGTTTAGGTAACAGTAGGAGACCAATATCCTGTGTCAGAGCTCAGTCTACAGTTATCAGTTTAGCATACCCTTAAATCCCTGCAATTGCTGTGCCAAGAGCAATCCTCTCACTGAGAGGTTAAACATATGCATTACATATTGAAACAATGTAAGTAGCATGTAATTAGCGTTGTTTATGCATTCTCACTTCAGATTATACTTAAAATGTTTTTCAAGGCACTTAATGTTAGAGAGACTTAAATGAGCATTCATCCTGTCATTTTTAACTTTATTCATAAATGAGCACTCTAAATACATTTGAATGAGTTACTGCATTAGATTCCATGAACAAATACACGCATTCTTGCACTGGAGAATATAGTTTTTAATAAGATATCTTTTAAAATGATAAAACTCATGAATATGGCAATTAAATTTACAAACTGTCATCAACAACTTTAACAAAATGTCTTTGAAACAGGGAGGGAGGGTGTTGAGGGGGCATTTCTCTGTCCTATTTTTTTCCCCCTTTTTTCCTTTTTTTGAAGTCTTGTTCCATAAGGATTATAGCTCCCCCGCTGTTTGGAAAAGATAATTTCACTTGTAACACTAATAACTTGAGCAGGGAGAAGGCTGGCTGAGTGAATGGAATGCACTTCACTGCACATCTTGGCTTCGCTAGAAATCGGAAACAGATGGTCCTTGCGGCTGGCTTCCCACTCGGGCCCGCTCAGTGCCAGCCTGTGGTCGTTGGCTGGTTGCTGCTGGCACTGTGTGACTTGAACATAGTAGGACAGTGGCAAAAGAAATCAAATCTTTTTCATTGAGCAGCAAACTGTAATGAAATTTGACAGATCTGACATTCTATACCCAACATCTAGTTAGAATATATTAACCTTTTAGTTTTCTTGAGCTCCTATCCTACAAGTTAAGAATTTTCCTATTATTGTTTTACGGTGGCTCTGGAGATGGTAGGAAACCTGTATCTTCTAAATGCCCTGTTGTGTCAGAGCTAAAATAAATAGTTTAGTTTGTAAAGGAAACGTCCTGCATTCGCACCTAAGTAGGGTAGTAATAGCTTTGATCCAGCAGCATCAAAGCAAATGTTGTCATTCAGATTTATGCTTTCGCTTACTATGAATTTGCATTGGCTTAAAATATCTATTTATTTATTTCTGGGGCAGAAGTCCTTCTTTCCCTCTGAAGGCTTCTCCCACGTATGAGCATTAAGCCTTTCCTCCCAGTGAGGTCGGGCTGGCTGTCCCACGGCCTGGAGCCAGCAGAGAACATCCTGCTAGGGCTGGTGCCTCTCAGCTGCAGACCATGCTGAGCTGTGCCATTGAGTTATGGCCACAGATTAGGAAATGGTTATATTTAAACTGCAAAATACAACTGTTTTGTGTTCCTTTATATTTCAGGTTGATAGAGAAGAATTTTTTATTTGAAATGTTTGCGTGTGTCTTTCTCCTTCACTCCTTTCAGCTGCTCCTCCTCCTGTTTCCTTCAGACATGAAGTCACAGCATCATCTTTGATGTCCGTGTGTCCGTACTGCCAGAAGCGGGATCTCAGTGCTTGTTACAGATGAGGCAAAACAGGGAATGCAGATGGCAGGAAGCAAATCAGAGTAGTGAGGGGAAAATGCAGGGAATCACATACAACGGAGCTACAGGGGAAAAGCAAAGACCAAAGACAACTTTCCTGGGGAGGGGAAAGAACTTTTTTCCCTGGGTTCAGTAAGATAATCCAAAATGTGTGTGTCACCTCAAGTGCCCAGCAGAAGCTTTACTGTTGGCTCAAGAATCCTTGAAGGTGCAGTGGTCACATGCTGCTTCTCCTCTTGTTTACGCCTTTAGCAACAGCAGATCCTCTTGATTGAAGCCAGGATTATAGGATTTCCAAAAGCTAGAACACGCATTCATTGTCAGCAACCTTGCAGTAGTTCAGCGGCTGTCCAAAAAATCCACTGCCTGCTCTCACATGACACTTGAACTAATTGTCACTGTTCAAGATAAGGAAATCCTCTTTGTAACTCATCTAAGTACAGGCTTCCCAAGGAAAACTCCTTCCAAATTAGGAACAGCTCTAAAATCAAAAAGTTGTAGTCTTCCAAAATTCCTAAGCAATTCCTGCTGCAGAAATAAGGCAGGGTAAAGGGAATAAAAAAGTGTTAATGAGCAGTAGGTACAATGCTGTTAATAGATATTCTAGTAAAGAGTACTGACATCCTAAAGCTGTGTCTGGTACTGGGAGCTACGCACTGTTCTGTGGCTTTCTTTTACTAACACAAATAGTAGAAGCCAACGTTTGGAGAAAGCGCCCGCTATGCCAACGTTTCTAATGCTCTCATGCATTCAGTTTCCAGTAGACTGTAAAATGCCAGCTTGATAGAGTCATCTGAATTAATATATATATGTTATTAGCCTTTTTTAGCATTCGTTCCTGGGTTCCGTACACTTGATAGCAGCAATGATCTCACCCAAATGTGCTGCCGAGGGCAGATGCAGGGAGGCATGCTTGTGCTGCTTGTGCCGTGTTAGGTAGATCTGCTCAGCAAATAAGCACATTTATTTGTGGATAGTTGGCCACTTCTCTAGGAAGAAGTCAGAAAGCAACTGGCAAGTATGCGAATTTGTTGCTTCAGACCTAAAGCTGTCGGAAAACAAATCTCTTTCCCCGTAGCCCCAAAGCACATATACCTAACATTTCCAACTTGAAGTATCATTCGTAGATTGCAGGCATTTATATTTTGCAGCTGTGTCTGCATGAATGTCCATGCATCGTGAAAGCCTTTTCTTTTATCAGATCAGATCTGATTTAGAAACACACATCTTTGTGGCTTATTAGTCGTTGGAAGGCATCGTTTTGTCCTAGTACTATTCACAGTGAGTGTTGTGCAGAATGCTGATTGACAAGAGTTAAATTCAAAACATGTAGCCATTTTCTGGTGTGTGGTTTTTTTTCCTGATTGAAGGAAAACTACTTAGATGTTTGTTTCCAAAACGGCATCTGTCAGCAATCAAAGGGGAAAAATTGCATAAAACAAATGCAATTGTTTGGAGTAGCATTTCCTGGATCATGTTAAATGCTTGATTTGCTCCCCATTATGCTCACCAAATAATTTTATTTTCCACAATAATTGCAATATTTAACATGTTGTATTTAATCTCGTTTTAATGCTATTAACAACAGCAGCTTATGAAAGGAATAATTGCTCCATGGGTAAGAACCCACCATCCTCAGCATCGGAAAGAACAATGGCAAAGTTAACTGCACCTAATTGTTCTGAATTTAAAACACAGTTAACCAACAGCACTCCTCATTTCTTTGCACATAAGTGCTACACTGTCAGGAAGGAAATGGTTTCATGCTTCTGTCATTCATAAGCTGAAAAGTGTGTTTTTAATTAATATTCTAAAGCCAAGTAACATATAGATATAGGAAGACCTAAGTACTCTCCAAGCAGTGGTTAACAGAGCAATCAAGAGAAAGTTTGTCAGTAGATCTATAACTTCATCAGACAGTGGAAAGCCATATAGACCGAACAGAGATTCATCAGAACTTGACAGGGAAGGCACACAGCACAACTGGCTGTAAAATACTGAATAAATTATAAGTAGGGTGGGTAAGTTGTTTGTTTAGAGAGGCAGGAGCAAATACAGTGACATAAAATTGAATTTGACGCTTGGTCAAAGGCCGGTTGTTACTTAAGCTTATTACTTTTATTTTGAATGATTATTGCGAGGGAGCTTTTGGGTAGCAGCACACAGGACAGGTAGCTCTGATGAGTCTGGAGTAAGAGAAGACGATAAATGCTTTGGCCGGCCAGTGTGAGGACAGTTCCTGGCACGGCCTCAGAGGTTTTTTATGGACGCTGACTAAAACTTAACACTTCCCATGCTAGTCAGCCCGTTACTGTAAGTAGCAGTGACCTGCTATCCAAAGCCAAAAAATTAAAAAAAAAAAAAATCCCACAAAAACCTGGGATGGGATGTGAAGTAGGTGCATAGAGTATGCTCTAATGTTATTCTTCTGTGCAGCCTCCATAGATAAAGTCAGGGCAAAACCAAAAACTAATCCCCAAAGTTTATGTTAGCACTTTGTACTTTATGCTTAAGTCATTTGCTTATCTTGCACATCGCAGAAATCTGAAGGTAGTTTTGAAGCTTGATGAAAGTTGGTTCTGTCCTGTACTGAATGATGGTTTTGTGATCTGTGCCGCCTGGAATTACAAGTTTGCTGCAGCCAAATAGTTAAACAATTGATAGCACACAAACAATCAAATGAAGAATTGTGCGCCCACGAGCTTCCTTTTTTGATACAAACAGAAATAGATATTGTTTAAAATAGAGTGGATATTTTTGATGCATTTTCCTTTTGCATGCAAATCACAAAAGAGCGTGGCTCTTTGAGGGAGTGAGTTGTATCAGCCCCAGCTCACAGACCTAGGAAGTATTCGGGTGAGTCTCCGTGCCGCTGCAGAAGTTGATTCTCTTGAGCACTTGAGGAAAGGCGCTGCTGCGGAGGTCGAAGTGCTCTGTGCTCCCCAGGGCTGGCAGAGCTGGGCATCCCTCGCTCCCTGCGCGCCAGCTGGGCGCTGCAAATGGAAAGTGCTTGTTGCCTCTTTAATGCTCAGCTGTCATGAAGTCATACTTTTGTTTTACAGTGCCCCACCAGAGGTGGGAGAGCACATAGTTGTCTTGTACATGATTTTCCAGGAAGGGGCTTTATTACGGAGCATTACCAGGTTTTTGTAACATTTCAAAACTGTTTATTGCGGAGTTGTCTTTTTTCCAAGTGATCTGTCAATTCCTCATTTGCACAGCGAACCTTGTAGAGAGCACTGTGCTTTGTGGGAGGAAGGAACAAACCTCTGTGAGGCTTTGGGTGGTTATTACCCAGGGTTAAGAAGTGTAACATTGAAAACAAGTTTTAAAATATATAGTAGCAAAAATATATTATAAAATATATTGAACTTATATGTTTTTTAAAAAGATAAGAAGGGAATAGTTTAGTTCTTACGGAGCACTTTTGGCATTTGAACCTTCTGATGAAAAGTCATTCATTTAAAACAATAAGTTCTGATATCTAAAATCAAGAAGAAACAAAGAACCAAAACTTTTCTGTCTCCCTTATTTAAAAAAAAAAATAAAAAAGAGCAATTGATTTCTTCAGAAAGCTCATCTCAATCAAGAAATAAACTTCAGCAGTTTCCACTCTTGTTTTGGTTAAATGATTATATGCACAGTTACGAAAGAATGAAAAAGATGCAATTATTTTTTGCTTCTTTTTTTTTTTTTTTGCCCACTCACGTACATGAGAAAAGTAGCTGCGATAAACAGATACTGAATCAGACTGAAACTCTTTTTTAACACACACACACACACACACACAAAAAAAAAAAAAAAAAAAAAAGGAAAAAAAATACCCAAAACATTGCATGATAGTCTCTAAGCAGTTCCATCTGTCAAGCAGAAATTTTAGGCTAATAGCCTGTGGCGATCTCCCTCCGCAGTCCACTACCTGCCTTTGTCCTATTAAATCTCTTTATTCTTCTTAAAAAAAGGAAAAGGAGGAAAGGAAAGAAAAACCTTGCAGACCAAAATCATCTGAGTGATGAAGCCCTAATTTTGACCGCCTCTCTTTGATGTTGAGCAGTGGGTTCTTATTTAAAAAAAAAAAAAAAAGAGAGAGAGAGAGAGGGGGAGAGAGAGGGAGCGAGAGAGAGGAGAAGACAGTGCTGGGAGCAGATGACTTTTCATCTCCACTTCACCTTGCCACTGGGTCTGTGAGAGATTGGTTCATTGTCAAGGAGATTTTTTTTTTTTACCCATGATTCCATATGGTATGGACCGGGCTACATGTTGCCCAACATGCCAGTGCAAATGTTTTCTCAATTAGGTGTCTTATCTCCCGTGAGTTAGCATCAGATGAAGCTTGCTGACAGCATAATGGCAGGGAAAACCTCCGACGGCTCCATCAAATGGCAGCTCTGCTACGACATCTCGGCCAGAACTTGGTGGATGGTGAGTTGGCAGCAGGGCTGCTTTTTTTTTCTCCCTTTTCTACTTTCCCTCCCTCTTTGACAAAATGTCCCAGACCTCACATTTATCAAATTAACATTTGATTTTTTTCACACTCTTCAGTAGAGCAGCCTCACACTTGTCCCACTTGTGTGCTTTCCCCTGTGTAACAGGAGACCGTTAATGTGCACTGCAGTTTCCACAGGGAAGCTTTTTCAATTCTCCTTAAAGAGGAGGGAAAAAAAAAAACCAAAACAAAAAACATGCAAAGAAGTAGTTTGCAAAAGCCCTGTGCAGAGTAACTTGTCACAGCCGGCTGCCTGGCGCTCACTTTGTTTTACTTTATCTGCTGCTTTCAAGCGTCCGTGTGCATGTGCGTTTTTTACCGTGCAATATTTTGTAAAGAGGGGAGGTGGAAAGTTCATTCCGCTGCAGAGCGAGTCGGTGGCTGTAAAAGCCTGGACCGGTGCGGGAGTGTCGTGGTGTAAAACCATCACGTGTGCGGGGAGCGCGTTTTGCGAGGTGCTGCCACACACCCCGCTCTCATCGCTCCCTCCGCTTGTTTACGTGAGAACAGGTTACGGGGCTGCGCTGACCTGGAGCCATGTGTCACAGATCCCACTGAGCCCAGCTCAGACTGCTTTGGGGCGCAATTAAAGTTTCAATAAAGTCCCAACGTGCTCCGTAGAACGAGTTAACTAGCATGTCATGGTCAGCCGGGCCAGACAACCTTTGACATCTTGAATCTATAAGAGGTAGGGTGAGTTGGGAGGATGCACAATAGCCCATTGTGGCAGAAGATGCAAGTCCTGTTGCGAGGAAGAGAGTCCTCAAATCATTACTGCCCTCGTTAGCGTGTTGTCCGTTAGGGATTAATTCGTTAGCAGCGCATTTTTAGTTTTCTGTAATTATTATTCTTGTGGCAAGCGTGAATTCTTCCAGTGAGAGGAAAAGTTTGCTGCCAGGACAATGAATGTATTATCCGCTCCTAACTGGACCGTGAACCTCAGCTCGTTTCACATAGATATCAGTTAAAAAAGGACCGGCGAGTGGAATTACAAAACAAGGCATGATCACTTTCATTGTATGATACGCTGAAACAAGCCGGGTCTCTCCCTCCCCCTCGCCGCCCCGGACCAATTTTGGTATCATTTGGAAAGTTTAAGACCTCTGAGGACTTGAAAGACTTTTAAAAGTGAGATCCGGAAGGTTTTTATTCTGCAGCTTGGTGGTGGCCATTGTGTATATCATGTGGCTTGTATTTAAAGGTGTTTGGGCTCGGGTTTGTCAGTTTTGTTTTGTCTGAAGTCTTAATTTTTTAACCGGCTATTAGAGGTTTGCCAGCGGTTGCCAGAGAAATGTAACATGCAGCTTTTGGTTAACAAGGATAGAGGAGGCTAACCACTTTCTTATAGTACTGATTTTCCAATTAGACTTTCTGCCAGGGGAAGTTGGAGGGGGAAGGGGTATTTGCATGCATATAAACTGTTGACTATTCATGTGACTTTTTTTAGCTTGTTAAATCCCTGTAAATAAGTCTATTGATTCTCAGTTATCATTTTCAAAGCAAAGTTTTAGGCTGCCTGTTTTAACCCCACCGTTAATCTCGTGCTGTGATTTTGCCTTATTCTTAGCTATCTGTATATTTTATTACCGCTCCTCCTTTATTCTCTATCGGCTGCTTTTATGATGAGGTATGTCAACGTTTATTATTTAATAATATCCTCGAATGCTTCTAGGCAGTTATTGTCACCCTTTAGAAAGGACCCGAGGAAGTTTCATTTCGGTCACATTTATTTCACAGATGTTTTAGTATCGTGAATATAATATGTAAAAATGATGGAAACATTTAGTAATGCACTTGCCTAAAAATAAACAGTTTTATAACCACACATGCTGTTGTTTAGATTAAACGTTGCCGAAAAGTTCGTCTTAAACTTGAACGTCACACCATTTATTTTCTAAAAGAACAAAACCCCCACTAAAATAGCCTTGTTTTTGTGGTAGGAGTTGCGCCAGATGAAAGAGATGTTATTTTTAACCAAAATGAATAATTCAAGCTCTTTACAATAGATGCGTTAATTGCAAATAATTTTCATACAAAGTTTCAATTATTGATGGGGTGATAAGCAGTTTTTCATGCAGACTGTGAATCTAAAACGTACAACAAAAAGTAGACATATCTTATTTTCCTTACCCCCAAACCTCTTCACATTTGCTACGTTCTTTTAATCAAAAGTTAGCTAGAGAGCCAATCTTAATGTTTTAAAGACAAATAAAGCTTTTAAAATTACCTCATGCATCGTCTGGCTGCACAAAATCTCAGCTGCATAGTGCTAAACTTCAGTTTGGTACTGCCAGCATACAAAGAGATGAGTGAATACCCCTTGCACCCATATGGACTCAGCTGCCAGCACTGTGATATGCAATTTTGCTTTTTAATGAATCGTAAACAATTTGTGTGTCAAACGAGGGAGTTTGTTTTCTTTCTGGAGCAGGTTCTAAATCACGTTTAAGCTATAGCTGTGTACTGTACTGGACTATTATGCCCAAATTTAAAGGTTCTGTGTCATTTTGATGAAAAGACCTGTTATAATGAAAGAAACGGCTTTATAAAAGGCTGGGTGTAGTAATCTCTTTCTTTCTCTCTCTCTCTCTCTCTCTCTCTCTCTCCGTCTCTCAACCTCACACTCTCCCTCTTTCACTCTGGTCTATAGCATGTTTATAGCTAGCTAGCTGGAGATAATGGAGATTGGTAGATTGCATGATTAGGAAAATGAATGGATTTTATCGTTGGGCAAAGCAGCTTGCATTTTTGAGAGGTGGCTTTAAAATGCAGAGTTCTAATTTTGACCTTATTTTCTTTTGCTGGTAATCTTTATTAATGCTCCTCTAATTCGTTTTGCCTGATCGCAGTTAGTTTTTCTCTCAAGCCATCTGATGGAATGGCTAATATATTTTATCTTACTTGCCAAAGTAGCAAGATGCCATAGTAAAATAAAAATGCTATTTTTCTTTCTTGCAGACAGTTGCTAATGTTTCAGACTGCTTCAAAAGAACCCACAGGATTTGTGCGTTTTAACAGTAATTGCCTTTCTCACCACAGTTTTAAGGCATTCTTCTGATATCTAATCTATTTTTTCACATGCTGCAATCAAAAAAATGCAGGAACAGTTATTATTTGATTGTATTGTAATGTGGTGTTTTAGCAGAAAACTTCCCAAAATGCTGCAAATGTGCATGGGAAGGAATATCTACATATTTTTAGATACAGTAGCAAATACTCTAAGCAGTATAACAGCCTGAAGATGTGACAAGAATTGATTCGTTGAAAAAATAATCATAATTTCGGCACTTTTTATTTAAATTTGGTGCTGTCAGAGAGACACTAAAGGGTTAGTCCAAAGAAAGTTTCAGTACTGTCTTGCATTTGTAACAAATATGTGCAGCTGTGCTACTTTTATAAACATTTATCTCAAGCTGATTATTTTTTTTTTAAATTATTTGCTCCAGCAAGGCTATATGATGCCGTGATGTGACTTTCATATATGTTCAATAAGGGCTGGTCTTCAAATTTGTTCTGCGCCAGGTTGTTAGAATACACACGTAGCAAACGTATAACTGGTAGAAAATTCTGAATGGCAACGCAAAAGTAAAGACCCTGGGCCCAATTCTGCTCAGCACTGCACTGCTGTCAGCCTGGAGGCACTGCGTTCAGAGGAGCACAGTAGCCAGGTTCACCCCCTGAGTGCCTGGGAGCCACTCATAGTTTGAGAATCTCAGCCCAGGCAGCTTCAAGACCCAAACCCCGAACTGCTTTCTGTTGTGGAAATATCTGCCAAAAAAAAAGAAAGAAAGGAAGAAAGAAAAACACGTTATTAATAAATAAGAAGGTATTTCAGAAGACTCCATGTATGAGTTAGCATGCAAACTGCTGTTACTGAACATGACCATTAAAGCAGATCTTGCAGTCATTTGCCAAAATATCTCTTCTCGAGTTCTATTATCAAACTATGAATCCACATTTTAGAATATTTTAATTAGATGCCCTAAGTTAAAAGGTAGTTTGTTAAAGATACAGGGCTGGACTTGTTGTGGTCATTTTGTTTGAACGTTTTTAACCCTATATCATTCTTTTCTCTGAAATCACTTTTTTTCTTTCACGCCGCTGTGCAAAATATTTAGAGGAATAACTGAAGTTGCTCAGGTCGTGAGCGATTCCAAACTGTCAGTGGCATTTCTCTCAATTAAGAACTAATGGAATCCTCACTATAAATTTTATCATAAATGAGATTAAAAATAATGGCACATCTAATAAATATTCAACTTTGTCATATGGAAAGCTAGTTAGTCCTATGAAAGCTAAGAAAGACCAGAAGCACGAAACACTCAAAAATAGCATTTATTATTTAAATCACTGAACACATCTATACACGAATGCATTTACATACTCGCATAGAAGTTTATCATGATAATCACCTCACGCTGTTGTGCTGTTTGTGGCTTTGCTGATTTGTGCTTATCATTTATGGTATATTAAAAAGCATACTTGTGTTTATTATTATCCTGGATCTGCCTCTATCAAAATAACAAAATGCACCAAGGCGCAGCATTGTAGCATGGATTTTCCTTGTTTTATGCAGCAATTCTTGTATGCTCACACAGCGCTCAACCACTGTATAAATGCTTTAATTAAAATTATTCCTTCGCTGTCAGAGTTGCTAAATTCCATATATAACTTCAGTGCTTACATTCAGTTCTTCATTTTACATGCTTTCACTACTTTATAACGTCTTCGTTCTCTGTGTATGTCCTCCTTCTGCCTACAAACATTTGCCCTAGTTGTTTTCCACTCTTTTTTCCTTCACCTGTCCTGAATATTGCCATGGATGTTTCTAATTTAAAGCCAGAGGAGTCAGTGGCTGATTAGAAGACAGGAAATTGGAGGATTAAACTGTCTGGTTGAACTTCCTTTACTTATCAGTCCTGTGTAACTGACACTGGATTAGAAACTCGTTGGGACAATTTCTACAATGTATTGGTACTTCTGTTTTCTTAATCTTTATTCTTCTGGAGAAAGTATGAAAAATGAGAGAAGGGTAGTTTGTGGCAAAAAAAACCCACAATGCTTTTTTGTAGCACTGAAACACCATACATTTAATCTAAATGCATATAAATGTCTTCAGATACGAAAATGTGCTTTGTTTTTTAAAGTATTCAGATTTATAATATATATTTTAAATTAACTTTAGTATGTAAACAACCAAGCAAGAGATACTTTCAGGAAAGGGGAGGGAAATGACATCACTTTAGTAAGAAGAGAACGCGCCACGTTAACCCTTGTTCAACCCCTCAGGAACTTCCTGGTTTGTTGTAACGCGATGGCACAGCCATAGCACACCCTGAGGAACGGCCATGGAGAAAAGGCAGCTGTCCCAAAAGCTTCATCAGGACTTGTGATGCTATCCTGTGAGCCAGGAGCCGGGGCTCTGCCGTCCCTGTTGGCGTCCAGAGGGCAGGAGGATGCTGCATAGACAGCATTCTGAAGAGGAGGAGAAGGAAGAGCACTTCTCTTGACCCTTAGAGACCTGCTTAATCTCTCTGGTGATGTTCATAAATTGTTTCCAGAACCTGCTGCGGTGTCTGGCTGTGAAATTATTTTGATAGGTCCTCCTGATCGTATTATTACTTTTCCAACTCTCTTGTGGACTTTAATCTGAAGCTGTGCTATACCTAAGGTACCTCTCTGCTATCACTTGCCATTTGCCATCCTTTTAATTCTACACACTTAATCAGCTTTGGGTTGAGATCTGAAGTATTAAAACTTCGATGAATGCTTGACCATGAAGAGAAAAAAAATAGGTGCTGCCTTGAAAGGTGTAACACTCTGATCTGAAACCAAAGATTGCAAGGCTGATCATACACATGAGTTTAAAAATCAGCATTGGATCTTTAAATTGATGAGGATGCTTCTGAGGCATTCTGGCAGTGTGCTACTCGTACATTAAGCAAGCCCTCAACTGTTAGAGAAATCAAAATGAAAATAAAATAAAAGAATATTCTGAGGCGTTTTGCTGTTAAAGTCCAAGTGTTTTCCGTAAGAACGAAAATCAATCTGAAACTTGTAAGGATGCAAATATCTGCTTTCTCTGCTTTTGGATCAAAGGAAAAAGGTAACTTTTTCGGCTTGTTGAGAGGTTCCCTGAGTTCTAATCCCAGCGTGAAGAGTCTTGCCGTGCTGCTAGAGGAGTGCTTCACTCCTCTCCGATGCGACTGCACTCAGATGTGACCACTGACACTGATTAATATTTAAAGATGATTTCAGGACGAATCAAGTTGTATTTGTCTTCCAAATCAACAAAGAAACGCCAGTTCTTAATTGCATGTTTTTACTTGATGAGAACTTCAATTGCTATTTCCATCAATTTCACTAGGAACCTCTCTTATGCATGTACTGCAGGATTTGTCCGGTGATAATTACGTTATTCGTTACAAATACTGGAGTTTTTTACATGCACATACACACACTTTACACATGCAATACTCTCACACTTTATCCAGTCTCAGAAAGCCCAGGCCCTGCCACATTCCCAAGGAATCCAACAACGCTCAGAGCAGCAGGAGCTGATCTGACTGAGGTGCTTCTGGAGCTGGCGTCATCCAAACCCAGAACAGACCATCTTCACAGAGGTCTGTGAATTTAGAATCATTATGACAAAAATCGCTGGATCTATTTTCCATACAGTAGATTACTGGCTCAATAAGCTAAAAAGTCATTAGAACAGATGAAATAAAAGCATTGGCTAATGGAGTGAGATTCAAAATATTTTGCTTCCATAAGCATGTCTTGTTCTTTGGTGGTTGTTTTTCTCTTCAGAGGCTGTGAAACACAAAGTTAGCAATACAACTAGATATGGGTGGGAGTGTTGGATAGTACAGATGGCACTATAAGCTTGTAGACTTTTACTACCAATAATTGCAGTGCCCTTGCTTTCAAATGAGTGCAGGTTGCCCTTGATGTACACAAACAACCATATTAATTTCACAGCCCGATTGGAATCACATACACAAAATAAGGTTGTCAATAGGAGCAGTGTGGGAATTCAGTGCTCCTGGATAAGCCATAGAGACCTTTACTTTAAACTTGAATAACTCAAAAGATGCTCTGTGTATGCGGTCACAAACAGACTTTTGAGAGTATCTCAGAGGGAAGTTTTTCTGTATGTGGTTTTTTGTTTTGTTTTGTTTATTTAGAATTCAGTTGTGCTGGAGCAAATGGGCCTGATGCTGCATGGAAATGTGCTAATGTTCAGAAGTGGTTGTCTTTACTGGTGAAACAGAAATAGGAAGTAGAGCACTGCTTGATGATTTACATAAAGGAAACAAAAAGTGACCCAAATTAACCTCTTATATTCAATAAGAAAGAAGAAAAACTGCTCTATTTGACTGTTGATTCAGTTAACACTTGTTTTACTCCCAGGAACAAATAGAAACAACGTGCCTGCGCGTTTCTGTCTGCCAGCATTCTTTTGACTAACAATTTTTCTCTCTGATTTGATTAAGAGGTGTATGTTAAGTGTGGATTATTTACTGCAAGTGCAGGAAGGTGATTCACCAAGGATTTTAGACCAGCAGAACAAGAATAAATTTTTAAGGGTTGTAAACTACCAGAAGTAAAACTCAAATTAACCGATGCTCTGTGCTTGTAAGTTACCGTAGAATCACAGACAGGCTGAAGAGGGAAATGATCTCTGGGTCTGTCTGATCCCATCCCTGCCCAAGCTGGGCCATGCAGAGTAGGGTGCCAAGCCCATGGCCAGGCAGCTCCTGGAGATCTCCAAGGGGGAAAGTCCACTGCTGCTGGGCAGCCTGAGCTCGGCCACCTTCTCACAGGAAAGAAACAAATCCTAATGGTCAA
The DNA here is from genome assembly GCF_026119805.1 of Tympanuchus pallidicinctus. Taxonomy (NCBI): domain Eukaryota; kingdom Metazoa; phylum Chordata; class Aves; order Galliformes; family Phasianidae; genus Tympanuchus; species Tympanuchus pallidicinctus. The sequence goes on along the minus strand of NW_026294791.1, from coordinate 2,895,885 downwards.
ATGGAGCTTCCTGTGTTTCAGTTTGTGCCCAGTGCTTCTTGCCTTGTCACCGGGAGAGAATGTCACTATAATGAGAAATTACAGCTTATATAAATTGCAATGCTTATAAGCACTGCATTAAGACTTGTTACCTCCTCTCCTTTCATCCAGATTTCCCAGGGAAATGAGGCTTAAAAGATCATGCTGTCTGTCTGCCGTATTCGCTGAAGGAAGTTTTAGTGTAAGATGTTATATATTGCACCCAAAGAATTCCCTAACATTGAAAAACTAAAATTGTAAAAAATTATTTATAAAAGTAAACGGTAACTTTCTTTCCAATTCTAACTGCTTTACCTGATTTTGTAGGGTAGGATTCATTCTTATGGCTCGAGTTAGAGCTGAAAATCTCTACAGAAAAGATGTCTCTTTACAGTCACTTTTTTTTTTTTTTTCATTTTAGACCATTATAGCCTTTCTATAGACACCCATTCTTTTCATTCATAATGAAGTTTTCTAAGAGCCTCCCACAGGAAAAAAAAAAAAAGGGTAATACCTTTTCTAGAAGCACATGAGCATGTAGGAAGAGAACATAGGCCTGAAGTAACGAGAAGCCCCCAACGAAGGCCAGGCAAGCAAGGACATTATCTGATTTCTGATGTAAGGTTGTGGCAAGACAAGAAAGTCTGAAGAGGAGAATTGGCCAAAAGCATGGTTGTACAACACAGGTACTGTAAAGGATGGGAAGGAAGGAAAGGTTTGTGAATGTGTTTTCCAGCATTATGAAGAGCAGCAAAGAGATCACACCTGTATAAAGGCAGTTTCCTGCTGCCCTTCAGATCTCGCTTTGAAGTTTTCTTTCTCATTACTTAAAATCCGGTTCAGTGACATATGGGCTACCAACTGCTGTTGTCCTCCAATAACTGGACCGCTGCACAGACAGACAACTTGGGTTTATTTTCCCCTCTTCAGAAGCACAGGCACGGTTTGAATTGCAGATTAGAAGCTCATTTGCTCAAACTCTTCTGCGCTGAGGCAACTCCATAGCAGGAAGCCGGAGAGTCATAGGATGACAGCACTGGCTGAACGAAACAAGGCTCCATGCCAACTTCATGAGATGTCCCCCCAGTCAGCAGCGCTGCCACTTTTGACTGCATCTGCTCACTGCAGTATTTTAGTATTTTCAGGGACTCTGCTGTAAACTCTGGCGAAAACTGAATAAGGAAAACATGAAAAAGAGAGGATCCCAGGCTGACAAAGCGCCCCTGCGGTGCTGGATTCAGATGTCTAAAGCACAGTTGTGCATCGCAACCTGCAGCCTTGCATCCTGGTGTCTCCCACCTGCAGTTTGACAAAGTCAGGGGTTTCTCAGCACATTAACCTCCAGAACCACATGCCCTTGTAGTATTTTCCCTTTCTCTCCCTTTTATGTTCCTCTCCTCAGTTGTTCCTATCTTTGCATGGTCCAGCTTTCTGCTACTTGTCTCTTAGCACATGTGGTTTGATTATGGGACTTGTCCTGCTTGAAAACTGATCCTGCTTCAAAAATGAGATATTTCAGTAGTGTGCAGGTAGACTGGGGACAGTAAAACCTTAACTATGATACACTGGGAATATTTATCTAGGCAAAAAGTGAATGACTGGGTGCCTAGTAATGGAAAGATCGATGGGCTGGGAATTTTCATTTTCCCTTTAGGCAGGAGAAGGGACTGGAGACCAAATGAGTGGAAGTTGTACCATGAAATACAGTGTGAGACGAGGCCTTCTGGAATATGAGAAATAAACAGACCGATAAGTGGGGAATGACAGAGCTGCAGAGTTTTGAGGATGGTGACAATTTCAATTTGATGCAAACATCTGTTCATGTGCTCTGGATTGAAATAATCAAACACCTGTACGTGCATGTATGTGTTTATGCTTGCAAATTCCTTTGTTCTAATGAGTTTTCTGGGTGCACGTTCCAGGACGGGTGCGTGTGAGCATGATATAGGATTGTTATTTGTATGCTGAAGGTGTTTGCACCTGCAAAATGCAGGTGCCTGCTACAGTCTGTGCAGATATGCAATGCGTTTCCCTTGGTTTCTGTACCGATCTGCCAAATCTATTGCTTTAGCTTCATTGTGTCTCAGCTTCCTCACCTATGGAGTAGATTAAAACTCACCTCAAAAAGGGAGTTAGATGTTAATTAGTGGGTTTTCAGCGTTATCAGAAGGGAGGTACTGTAATTGTAATACATTGTTTTATTAAAAAATTACTTTATGAACATAAGTTTCTGCAGAATAAGAGAAGTTAAAACGGGGAAGACCTAACAGGCTGTGGAGCCTTTCCATTTAGCAGCAGTCTGTTCTTAGTGTTTATTTATTGCTGATTTTTATATTGCCTTTAAGCCAAACACTATGGGTTACTTATAAGGCATATGCTCTGAGCACAAGTGAAAGCAGTGTTCAGTGATTAATCGCTGAGCTGCTCTCTCGAAATCAAGATAATAATATAATAAGACCTGACTGGGGAAGGCTGGTGGTATGTATGCTCAGTCTGTGTAAGACAGAGAGATCTGTGTCTTTCCAGTCCCTTGTATGCTGCTGTTCCATATTAAGTAGGAATTCGGTAGAATGAGTGGATTACTGGGATTTCATTAAAAATTAAATGTACAATTATTTAGATGAATTTTTCACATATGCTTGTGGGCAAACAACTTTTGATTAGTTGTTGACATATAGTACACACAGTGTGTGTGTGTGCACATGTATATTTACATGCACGATATATAAATAAAATACAGACAGTAATGCAGTGTTAGTAAAGTCCACTGGTAGTCACTGATTTGATGACTTCTGTATAGGATGGAAAGAGTGATCTTTCTCAGAATGAAAAAGTGTTTTCACTACATCACATTAATAATTATTTATCCGGTGAACAGCATCAGAGCTCCCTGCTCAGCCCAGCCCTCTGCTCTAACTCACAGAAGAAGTTCCTTTTCCAAACGATGCTGCAGGAGAGAAGCTGCACAAAGCCTTTTTCTGTAGCAACTGTCACTGGCCTGGGGCTTTGGGATTTACATCTGTGGAGGGAACTTCCTCAGTTTGATTTTAATTAAAAATCAGGTGGTAATGCTGGGGAAAAAAAAAATTGTAAAGATCTGAAGTGTCTGAAGAGGAATGGCTTGAATAACACTGTATTAGTCATGAGGCAAGGAAGGAAGAATGTTGTCATGATTTGAAAGTAACATTGTTCAGTAAACGAAGATGTGTGAAGCACTTGCTAAACTAAATTAGTTCCGAGGTTTGGTGCACATTTGTGTAATTCTGTTCATTGAAGCTTTGAACAATTGTGAAGGAAAAACAGCAAAGAATCTATTAAGAAAAAAGCTTGAATTGCTTGCTCGTGGTGTTTATCTGCAGCCATTCAGCTGCCATTTCACGTATTTCAGACAGAATAATAAGTTTGCGCAAATAAATACAAATAACACAGTGTAAAACTACTGCAAATTCTATTTTGTGGCATTGATCTTATGAAGACTTTCGCTCATATGGGCAGAAGTTGTAGATGAGTTTTAGGACTCCGTCTCCTCAATTTTGCACAGAGGCTGTTCCTCAGTGGCTGACCTTTTTCTAATGCAGGGATTTGGTTTGCAGAAAGGGTAAATCTGTTGCCTTGATTGTCCCCTGTAGAATAACATGGAATAAGTGCAGCCATATACTTTTTATTATATCATCTCGTGATTAATTTCCATAAAAGTTGGTACTCCCACCCCTTTATTGAGAGGGGAGAAATTGTCCATGCTCTCAGAGGTTATATTCCCAAGTACTTTAATGCACTTCTGACATTTACCTCTCTGCCTGGGTTCTTTACCTTTGTGCCATTAGACTTGTTGCTGTCTTACTCAGTTAAGAAGTACAAATAGCCCCAGCATTGCCAGCTGCAGTCCCAGGCTGGATCATTACTCCAGATTTGAGGTTAATCAACTGCAAATTCCATTAGCTTCATACAGAGTGAAAATAAAGAACAGACGGTCTTGCAGGCGAGCCAGAAGTCAGGTGCAGCACAATACGGCCAGCCTTCAGGTAGAAGCATTTTTTCCCTTCAGCTGACATCTCTAGGATTCGACAAGGGTCTGATCAAAAAAGGATTTTCATACAAGTCTTATAGATGCGCTTTGTGTTGTTGTTGTTGTTTTCCCACTTTTCTTTCCAGTACAATTATCATTTGATTCTGCTGGGGGGGTTTATCCTTTTTCTGCTGCATTCAGTGGAAAGCCATTGCTAAGAGTTATATTCTCAGACATCTTACGTTCTATACCTGTCTGTTGATTATGCTGACAAGTTGTTTTATTTCTCAAGGAAGTGCTGTGCAAAGCTCGGGGGTGAGTTGGCAGCTCCAGACCCATTTGCTAAGATGCCAGTCTTGCAGTTGCTGACATACATGTGCACCTTGGGAGCACTTGCATTGACTTCAATAGGACTCGCCATGTCAAAGCCAAGCACACAGGAGAGCAGTAGCAGGGAGCAGCCCTAGACGCTCCCCTGCTGCTTTCATGCTGTGCACTGTCTCCTCCTTATCCCCCGAATGCTGCTTTTGCTCGTGGTTTTCTCAGGAGCACATGTGAAATTTGTTTAATGTTCTCTTCTTTTTGTATGAGCTACAAGCAGTCAATGTGTGTAGAAATAAAGTAATCTGGAACCTGGAACTGAAAGCCTGAAGTTCTAACTGCTCTTGTCTGAAAATAGTAGCTCTGGTATTTCTCAATTGTCTAAAGCAAAAGTTTTCCTTTTCAAAGGAAAGAACTGTAGCAAATTCTGTGGCCAGAAGTTGAGACACGGCTGCAATCTGACTGTACCTTCCAGACTGAATTCTGGAAGATCTACATTAGCACAACGTTTGCAACTCAGCACGAATCTCGTGTGCTGCAGCTTTTCGCTTTTCTCTGCATGTTTCTCTGTTCACCCAGTTTTGGTGGTGACGGGAGGTGCCTGTCTGTACATCTCCCTATATACATATGTTAGATTATCACTGGCATGCCATTACAAAAGGTTAGGGAAAATATTGCTGCCAACAGAACTAAAGATTAAATAATCCAATCTCTGGGAACTGTAAACTAACAATCACTATCACAAATGGGCCCTTTCTAATCATAGTTTGTGGTGGAATGAAAGATGCAATTGTCTGGAATTGATGAATATGGGATCCATGCTGGCTTCAGGGTCAAAGGTGATTTCATGCAAAGGTCCCTTTCTCTCTGGCACCGCTTCCTTTGTATAGCATAGCTTGGCAGCTATCTCTTTGCACTTCGGCTACCTGCCAATGCAGCTGGTACTGTGCAACTGTCTGGTACAGACTACAAAGCATCACTCAGCAACCAGCAGCTCCGCATGGGGCCCCTTTTCTAGGATGACAAAGAAAGATGGGCTATACATTCTGCCATCTATGCCCATTAAAAAGACTCTTAAATTGCATTACTACAAGTTATTGTTAATTATGTAGTAGTCACTGGATCTGTATGATCCTTTAAGGGGCTGATAATCTTTTCTGTGTGCTGGCAGTATAAGTAATCAAGAGGGAAAATCAGTATTTTGTTGTGTAAAACGTAAGCACTAATGTGGTAATTTGCTTATGCATAGCCATATGAATGAAACCTTCATTTGGATTGTGTACACCACAGGTTTGCAGCATATGCAGGAAAAAAACTGATTGAACTAGACAAATTACTTGTGAAGTTGTGTCCTTATAGCTTCAATATTCATGTTACAGTTAAGCTTGGAAAGCGTTTTTGTTAGTAAGCATTTATCCTGAAAGCTTGCTGTTGTTAAAATGTGCCTTGAGCTGAAACTGAGATGGAAGAAAACAAACTTTTTGGCTACATTAAAATAAACAATTTCAGTTTAGAAATCACGACACTAACCTGTGTCTGAATGATGAGATTCTGGTACAGTGGCAGCAGTGGTAGATCGAAGTGACGGTCATCATCCCAAATGCATTTTCCCCTCTGTAGTGCATTTTCCTCCTATTCTTAAGGAGTTGTTTGAAGTGTGTCCAACAGAAGGACAGCCCTAGTGCCTGCTAAGGTTAAGGTCCTGCTCGTCTCCTGAGGAATGGCCAAGGTACGTCCGTGATGAATTGTAATGCAACCAAATCTGCAGACCTGCATCCAGTGATGTTTTCCAACTCCTATCAGTCCGTCAGTGTAACTGGAATGGCTGTTTTGGGGTGAATGAGTTAGACTAACCCTCAGTGGATATATAGCTGACTTAATGCATAGATGTAAGGTGCGTTAACTTAAATAGTCTGGGCCAAATGCTTAGCTCCTGCCAGTCACGGCTCCACTAAAGCTAACGGAGTTGTGCCAATGTACCCCTGCTGCATTTTCTGCACTTTGCTTTTCCCTAAATTTTGAGAAAAAAGACTGCTTAGAAAACGGTGAGACTGGTTTATTCATGATGGTTTTTTCCCCCCTTTTCTCCTGCTTTCACTGCACTATTTATGATCTTGCACTTGCCTCCTGTAGAGTTGGCAAGTGTCCTAAGATGTACACCAAATTCTGGGAGGGAAACAGCACCATTTCTGCACAATACTGTTGTGAGAGCTAGTCTGTTGAGCCACTTTTATTTCCTCTTTTGTTCAAACTACACAAAAATCTGAGACACCAGATACAACAGGAGTAGACGAGATCCTTCAGTCTTCAGTTTCTCTCTTTCCTCCTTGCGTCTAATATTCCTTTTCTTGCCTTGTTCTGATAGCGGCTATTTGAAATAGTTATATATAATTTAACATTATACAAAAGTATTGTCATATCAAACATAGTGAAATGGATTCCAAAAACACCATCTGGTATTTGGGAATGCACTGTGAGTTGGGAACGTGAGAAGAGATATTCTTTGCCACTTTGCTTGGGACCCAGCCATTAGCAGTGTAATTGCCAAGAAAAGGTGACAGGCTTCAGGCTTAATGCAAGTGGGTTTTTTTTTTCCTCTCTCTCTTCCCCAGCCTGTTAACTCTATGAGTCCTAAACCAAACACAGAAGGCACCGTAATGGCAACGTGATGCTGAAAAACAATAGGCTCCCTTAAATTAAAAGGCAGGGCAGAAAATGAAAACGGTGGCTGGGCTCCTATAAGAAGACTAGAGTAAGTGAAAGCAAAATAAGCTTGTTCAGAGGAGGAAAGAAATGAAGACATGTATTCTTTGATGAAGACATGTATACTTTAAAGCTGCAGTGTTCTATACAGAATTGTTCCTTTAAGTAGTGGATTTGTAATGATTAGAGTTTCCCGAGCTTTATCCAAAAGCTCATTTCAAAGCCATCATTAGTTCCCTCTAATCCACCCAAAATTGCAAAACACATATTGTGAAGGTCATCCACGACCATTCTGAACCTGTTTTATTTGATGTTGTCTGACTTCCACCCCTGTGTCTCCATCCACCTCTTTAAGAAAGTGGGGGGAAAAAAAAAAATTAATAAATTAAAATCTTAGATTGATTTCTGTGGGAATACTATTCTGATGTGTAACAAGCCAAATGGCATGCATAGTACAGTTTATATAGTTCCATGTTGCTTGCCTGTATGCTACTGTTGGCAGGTGTAATTCTAACAAGTTTTGCCAATATTTCTCACCTGAGAACCAGACCAAACATGAGGGAAGGAAAAAATCAGTGATATTTGAACAAGGATCAAAGTCTGCATTACAAGCAGGAAAGCAAATAAATTTTGCAGCTGAGGTTGGAAACAAGTGAATGACAGATTTTAATCTTCACTGATTTCCATCTAATGTTTGAGACACAGCTCTATATTAATTCTGAAACTTTAAAAAGGCCACATTGATTTGTTTCGGTATGTCAGAAGCTGCAATGCTACAATAGAACTGCTATTAAATTACACAAAATAAAATGATTTCTGGTGGGTGTATCCAGTGCTTGCCAAATTAGATAAAATGAAAGCTAACCCTCTTAGTCTAGCTGCTGTTTTTAAATATTTATGTCTTTAACAGACATTTCTGTATGCCATGAGGGGGGCTAGAAACTCCTTTGCTATCAGTCAGTTTGCGCAGACCTTCAGAATCCTTACAGTGTCAGTACAGACCCACATGAGACGTTCGTCACTGTGGGTTCTCCCCATTTATCGGCAGCCCGTGTGCCGATCTGCCATGCTGCTGCTCTGGCTCCTGTTGCTCATCTATTGACTGTGATCGCATTTCACCACAAACGAGTTCAGTGCACAAAATTCAGCACGTGAGGTGCAACGCTGATCCTTGGTGAAGGGTTCAGACCTTTGGTGCACAAGAGCTGGAGGCAGGCCCAGAGGTGCCAGGTTGGTCAAGGGACAGAGAGGGTCTGTGAGACCAGCACCTGCCCTGCCTGCGTCGGGAAGCTTTGCCATTCTCTCTGTGCTCTATGGGCATCAGAGGCTTGAGTCTCCTCATGCAGCTGAGAGGGGAAAATGTGTTAAATAGCACACAAAGATCTGGTGGTTCAATTACAAGAGCACAGGATGGAGTCTTAATTTTACACCAACCCTATTTTGATCATCAGTGCTGCTTTCCAGCCAGCATCACAGCCATTCAGGTCGGTGGCAGCAGGACAGCATGCGTAGGGCTCCCCATTCCCACCTAAAGCCTCAGGAAATGCAAACAAATCCATTTTGCAATTTAATTTCTGAACAGGCTTATTTTCCAATGAAAACCTCTGTACAAGAGAGAAAGACCTTCAGTTAAAATGAAATGTAATAATACCTTTTGCATTATAGTTCCTCTTAGAACAGACACTGTGCAGATTCCTCCCTTCTGACTGTGCTTTTCTCTGGCATTGAATACTCTAACATTTCCAGAATGTATGCTTTATTTGCTGCTTTTAATCAATGATTGCAGCAACAAAGGATCAGTAAGTTAATATCACTTTTGTGACGCAAGGTTTTAAGCCACTGCAGGGCCACAGCCTCTGTGAACCAGACCCTGATGCTGTGGCTGGGGGCAGCAGTAGTTGTGTTTGGCACAGCTCTCTCCTGCCTGGCCCTGCTGTGAAGCATGGGGCACCCCGAGAATACTCTAGCTGATGTGGTGCAGCGATGCCCTCATACATGGCTGGAACTGGAGCATTCCCTGCCCAGCTCGGAGCCTGGGTACGTGGGCACTTCCTTAGGAGGAAATGCAGGTTTTGGCTTTTTCTCACCCTGCCACCAGCAGCAATGTGGAATTGGGTCTTTCTCATCATTTTTTTTCTTTCTGCATAGAAGATCTTGTCTGCTTTTCCCTTCCCAATCTGTGCCAGGATGAGGTTTTGTTTTGCTCTCGGGTGACACGATGACAAACTGCAAATGAATAACCAGAATTTGTTAGAATTAAAATGGCAAAAAATATTATTAGTTGCCGTACCCCCACCGCTATTCGCGCACGCCTTTCCCGTTTCCCCTCCCTCCTCTTTTGACAGAGAGGCAGAAAATGCAGATGCCAAGGCAGCGGAAGATATTTTTAAGCAGGAGCATCTGGCTCCTTGGCAGACTCCACAGGCAGTTGGTTTGGTTGTTTTGGAGTTGCCTCTGGGTCTGTCACATGTTTTGGCATCTGACTGATGTCTGGGCTGCCTCCTCTTATTGGACATATTTTTTCTTTGACTCACCTTTGATTCTGAATTGTCTCTTTATTTTCATTTGCCAGTGAGCAGCAACTTTAGCTGATCCCAGGCTTGTTTATGTAGAAACAGACCCTGCTCATGGGGGCCACCGTGCTGCCGGAGGTGCTCCGCCGCTGCCTTGGGATGCGGGCCAGGCTCCGAGCACACCCAGGGCTGAGATTATGCCAGGGAGGAAACATGTCCCGTGTGCAAATAGACAGCCAAGCGCAGAGACACTGCTCCTGATGAATTCTGCATCTCTGTATGGTTGGTTTTTTAAATATATACATATATATAGATTACAGAAGATTATTACGTTGGGGCTCATCTGAGAAACAGCGTCCTTTTTTTTAGGATCATTCAAGCAGGAGTACAAAAAACTACTTGCAATAGCAGGTTTCCTCCCTGCCTTGAAGCCTGTTGTTTCGATTCATTAAAAAAATGTCTAAGTAGTGCTTACTTCTTTTTTTTTTTTCTTAGCATGGCAAATCTTAGGCAAAGCCAGCTTCTTTGCTCAGCACCCTTTTCCCTGCAGTGAGCTGCGCCTGCCAGCCCATCCCCTGCCCTGCCCCAGCCCACCAGGTTTTGCGACTCGGGGCCACGAGGCTGGCAGAGACAGGTGGGCACCCAGCAGGGAGCGGCAGTGGGACCCCCAGCACTTCTGTGGGATTTTTTTAGGTGGCTAAAGTAAATCTAATTAAAATAGAGTACGTTTAAATGAGCTTTGTTTAACGTGCACTTTGTATAGCTGCGCTGTTAAAAATGGCAGCTCTTGTTTTTGTTATTAGCGCTATCGTTTTCCTGGATTTCCTGATACTCCTAGGGATTGACTGGATTGTTTATCAGATGAGATGGGGGTGCGTTTCCATTCCTAAATGCTGTTTTGGAACTGTCCTGTAAACTTGTCCTTGCTGTGCTCAGGAGACGCTGTAGAGGCTCAGAGATGAGATGTCAATCTGTGCTTTTGGGCTAAAAAGAGACCACACTCCATAGAGAAAGTGTATTCTCTTTAAGGAGAAGGCAAACAGAAGGGAGAAAAAATGTTTGGTTTGAGATACATTTGTAGTTTTTTGTAAGTAGCCTTTAAAAAAAAAAAATGTTTCTGACACAAAGAAGGCATCGTGTAACTTGTGTTGTTTGGAATTTTTTCTTTATTACACCAAATCAAATTAAACTCATCCTGGAAAAGGACACGGTAAAACATAGTATGATATTTTAGAACAAAAACTCTCAGTGTTTGTTTTCCATTGAAGGTGAATATTGCCTAAAACAGCTTGTCTCTCACTAACCTGCCATTTTTTAGCCTCAGATGGGCACATTTGGAAGCCCTCTATAGCTTATCACTGAAAGCAGTAAGGATTCCAGAGGCATGGGGAACTGGCACATTCAAAAGGAAGTTTTTTATTCCAAGGGAGGGATGTTTGGGGCAGCTGGGATGCACCCCCATCTCTTCCTGCTACCTAAATGCAGCAGAGAACAGCAGAGCAGCTGCACATTAATTTCCATTAATAAATTCAACATTAATTGGAATTTGCAGAGAAATACGACTAGAAATAAATACTATGTTTGCAGTTACCTTTTGTCTGTGTAGAAAGGAAAAAATATTTTCAGCTTGATTTTGATTCCGAAAAAAAGTCACTGAATGTAGAAAGAGCAGTCAGGAAAACATCACGCATACGAACAGAACACTTCACACACGCATTTCCTGCTCCACAGAAAACTCACACACAACCTACATAAAATTCCTCTTCCATCCAATCCCAAATCTTTGCACAACTGATCCCAGGAAGAAGCCCTGGACCCCAGAACTGTACAAGGACATTAGGATACATTAGCAGAGAACACACCGTTACATACAAATAACTCGAGTTTCCTATCTCTTCTGTTTGTAGAAGGAAGCCTGAGCACAGCCAATGCTTGAGTTCAGAAATCTTAAAAAGAATATCAGAACAAAACTAGCACAACAATCCACACTGTGTTCTTGAAGCCATCTTGATATTCCAGAGAACGTGCATCATAAATTTGAAATGTGTGGGATTAGCAGTATCATGAAAGGGAATCCCAGAGGACCTATCTCCACCAAGCAAGGAATCTTGTAAAAGAGATTCACAATATATCCTTTCATAAGCCTTGGCACTCGGATGTAACTCCACAGATTCCCCATTAGGTTTTTCTATGAGGGGGAAAAAAAAAACAGGTCCTTTTGGGCTTTTGAAACTGTGAGTTGATTTTGTGATCAGAACACACCATATGGGTGCTTTCACCTTTGTTTTTCAGCACCTGCAGCATTTGGCAGATACACGGCAAAGTAGAGGCAGCAGCACAAAACACAACATTGCTGGGAGAGGGAGATGTGATTGTGAACTGTCTGTGCTCTTGGGGCAAGCAAAGAGCAGAAAGCAGCCACAGAGCTGTGCCAGACTAATCCTGTGGGACTTTGTGTTTGCAATAACCAATTTTTTTAACAGTCTTGTTCATAGTGCTCCAAATTTGCAGCCTCATCCAACAGGAGGTTTGATTCTCGAGAATGCAGCTATATGAGTCTAAGACTGAAATCTATATCCAAAGCTTATACCGCAATTAAAGTGAGGAGGCTCCTCTGTCCTGCCCACGATCTGTTCACAGAACAAGAGGTCAGTCTTTTGGAGCATAGAGATATCCTTAAAAACTGCTCAGACAGCTCAATACTGTGGACAACACGCAGTAACCGCAGGTAAACATGCATGCTTTTTTCTCTACAGAGAACAGAGGAACCCTTAGCACTGCTGATTTGCTCTCTTGGCTTCTTGCGCGTCACATCAAAGTATTCAAGTAACTGAATATTTATTAAAGATGGTCCAACAGGTCCTTGACTATCTTATCATTGGTGCTGAATTATTTACACTTCAGGAACCCTTCAGAATAAGTCTGTCTGTCTTGTGTCCTCTCCCATCATCTGTTCTACAGCATCAGTGGGCTTTGGTGCTCTACAAAACTGAATTGGAAATACAATGTGAAAAAGAATGAAGCAAGTCACTTTTGTTTGGCAGGGAGCTGCAGCCTTCAGTTTACCAGTAGGGGAAAAAAGGCTGATTGACACGTCCAGTACTGAATACTGGCCCATACAACACCAGGACTTACTCTGCAGCCACCTCAGCCCATTTCTAGGCCCTCAAGCATCTGCAAACGCATTGTGTGAGAGGAATAATGATCTTGACTTCTCTTCCTGTTTCACTAAGATCTTTCCTGCTGTGAAGTTCAGTGATCTGAGAACGGTGGCTCTTCTATCCTTCAAGCTGAACTAGGAAACAGTTGGTTTCCCAGTTCTTTTCAACTCAAATGCATAATGAGGGAGAATACAAACCTGCTTAAAAACCTTTTCTTGGCTAAGGTCAGGATTAAGACCAAGCATTACTCCCCAGGAACCCCCTGGTAGCTGCGGGCGGTTTCAGCAACGTCACCACCAGGCTCCGGGCATTTGATTCTGCTCAGAGTCCTGAAAGTGATGTGGGAATTCACAACTAAGGGGTCTGAGTTTTGTAAACCTTTTTTCCACTTTACATTGACAGGTGCTGCTGTTGATGATCAGACTTTTCAAAATAAGGATATGGCTTGGCCAAAACTGAAATGGGTTTAGTCTCCCAGAAAAGTTGTTTTCTCTGCTGCCATCTGACACAGGTAGAGCTAGTGCCAACCTAGTGAGTGCAAATTACAGCCAACGTGAGGTGGAATATCTTGTGCACGGACCTATGTAGCTGTGTAATTGCTTGGCATGTCTTTGGCCCTTCACTTGTCCCAAGTGATAGGTGTGTGAATGGGTTTATACGAATAATAATTCTCAAACTTACAGCCAACCATTTTCCTCCCTCCATTACCCTGCTGGAAAAGATTTCACAGCAGTTTGTGTTTGTTGCAGAAGCCACAGAAGAGGTGAAGTTAATCAGAACTTTGGCTGTCACTCCACTCCTAGCAGAGATAGATGGAGCTGTTTTTTCAAGTTTAGAGCAGTGCAGCTTGCCTCACATTTTAAATGAGGTAAGAGTTGACCTGTGACAACAAGAAAATAATGACTTAAGATCTGGATCATCTGGAATCCAAACTGATCCATGGAAACAAGTCCATGGACAGAAAAAAAAAAAAAAAAAAAAAGAAAAAAGAAAAAGTGAGAATTGAAATCACGTATGAACCAGGAATAATTCTCCTTCCAGCTCTCAATTTCACAATGAAATGTGTGAAATTGAAAGGGCAAACTGTGGTATAAATTTCACTCACCTGTTGTGGAGCTGAGATCAGGGATACGCTGAGGTTATGGAAGTGAATCCTGGGGATTCACTGCGGGGCACAGCAACGAATATCAGGTGCTTTGTACATTAAGCTTAACTGAATGTTTAAATTAACTTTAAATTGCAAAAGGAAGTTTTGCTACAAAATGTGAGAACAAGTATGCTTGCCTCATTCCCTGCATGCTCACTTGCAGAGTATCAGTCACTTTTTCTCTTCATTCTTCATTAAACGGATAGAATTATCCTCTCTCAATCAGGCTTCTATAGAGAATTTGTGCTTCAGCATCCTCTCCCAATTGCTCTGTTGTGGATTCAGGAACCTGGGGCTGGTTGGAAGCACGCAATAGCAGCAGCACAGGCTGTCCTGCTTTGTATGGGGGGGACAGGTAAGGTCTAAAGCCTGCTTTGTGCTGTACCCCAGCAATCACCCCTCCTCTTCCTGGAGCATCTTTGTCCCAGGACAAGGTACTGTCCTGTAATGGCTCAAGTGAGATGAAGTCAGAGGGGCAGGAAGCTAAATGCCTAAATGCTGCTCCCTGGGTTTGGTTTTGTGGGTTTGTGTCTAATCTATGAACTTCACATCACTTAAGTGTAGATTCTCCCTGTGGTTTAATACAAGCAGCCAAAGGTTGAATTAATACTGTGTTCTCACAGGTGAAACTTCACTGACTTGTGCCAAGCAATATATTCTGGACATTCCCAGTTTACATATTAAATCTATAGGGCAGCAGTGGGCAAAAAGTAGGAAATCTCCCATTACTTGCGTACAGTGAGAAATAACATTTGGTGGATGGATACAGTTTCTTAAGGAAATGAGCTGTCTTTCCTTTGAAGGAACACTGAAATAGAAGGGAATGGTTTGAAACATAAACTGAATGAGAAAAATTCACCTCCTGCTTTATTCCAGAAAATATCAGTGCAGTTCCCCAGGCAGGACATGAATATGTTATCACTGAGTTAAAATCATTTGCACACATAGATTTTGACCTTGTCGGAGTGCAGAATCTACACTGAGCCATTTGTTCACTTAGACTGAACAAAATAACTGAGGTTTCTTTTAGGGTAGGGAAAATGCTTTGTAAGCAGCCAAGTGCTGTGTTTTGAAAGATGAAGGTGAGCATGAGCAGAAAGTCCTCAGTGCTGAGATACCACTGTGCAGTTTGAAAATATAATGTGTCTATTGCAGTTCATTACCAGCTAACATGTGAAAACGTATCAGTTCTCAAATTTTGCTGTTTCAATGCTTGCTCTGCTCCCTACCCAGCATTTCTGAAGCTGGGGCTGTCCTTTTGACTGCAGCAATTATCATAGCCAGCTTCTGGTCCATACTTCAGGCTCCTAAATGCTGTTGTAATAAATACAAATAATAGCATTGAATTTCAGCATCAGTTGTGTAAGTATTTCCTTTTGCTGAGAAACAAATTAGACTTTTTTGGATTTAAAGAATTAAGGTTTTGTTTCCAGAAAGCAAACAAAGAGGAAATGGCAATCTTCTTCTGGAGAACCCCATTGACCTGCAAGATCTTGATTAATTTTTGTCATAAACTGAAATACCTTTCAGAGTCAGTGTGTTGATATTCTGTAGCAAGGGCCCAAACTGAATGTCTGAGTTCTAGCTAGGAAGCCAATGTAAAATTTTCACTGAACACCTTCCTTGGGAATCTTTGTGCAAATGAAAGGAGGAAAAGCTGGGGAGGCAGGGATTTTTACTGCTGCTCTGGATCATCGTGTGGGTTCTGTCCGTGCCTTTCCCTTTCCCCTGTGACCAGGAATTCATTTGTCTGTTTGTGCCCTACTTCCCCCACTTTAAAACATCAGAGGTAACACCTCGCTGCCCTCAAAGGATGCTAAGAAGGAAAAGCCAGTGGGAACAGCAGCAGATGAATGCAGTGGTGTGGGCAGGGATGCATTGGTGTGTTAGCACAGTATGTGAGTGTGGCAGGCTGCAGCCTTCTTTGGATAACTACTCTTCCAATATATTTGCATAATCCAGTTAAACTGAGAATCTCGGTTGAAGATACAGATGATGTGCAATGTATCAGTAAAGTTAGCTGAAGTACAAGTCAACAGTTGTAAGGGAAAGTTAGGATTTTCCCATTTTCTGTGCATGAGAAAAGTTGTGAAGGACATGGGAACTTCTGTTAGACAAGCCTGAAAAGATTGTCCTTAGTAATGGACTGTCCTAAAATCATGTTATCCCATAACAGGATTATCTGTGGAAAGATAGAGAATTGATAACTTCATCCTCTAAAATGACAGCCTTAAAATAACTCCTCTTGTTAAATTTCCTAGCTGTTTTAAAGCAAAGGAGTGATGAGTTAGCTGATACATAGATTTCTGTGTTTTTTGAGGAAAAGGCATGTGCAAGACCTGGTGCAATAAGATCTAATATACCTTTGTAATGCTACAACATTTCTGAGCTCTGTCTGTATTAATTTGCTTCCATTTAAGGGCATGAGAGCCTGTGTAACCCAGCCAGCACTATGGAAGTGGCTGCGTCCCTTCAGCTATGCCATGCCTGCAGTCTGTGCCCTGGTGATTGATGGATCCCTGAGATCCATCGTGACCTCGCCGTTCGTATCAATGGGCAGCCTGTTGAAAACCCCAGGGCTTCTGTCATGCTGACACCCTCACAAGCCCATCACAAGTTTCACGTCGCAAGTTCTTTTCTTTGAAGATGCAATTCATCTTTATGTAGCCTCCTCCAAGTACAGTTGTTTTGTCCACCTCCACTATTGCATCAGCAAGGGTATTGCTCAGTGGGCTTAGTTTTTAGCACACCAAGAGGCTGTGAAACGACAGGGCTTTGCAAATCAGCAGCTGTATCTCTGAGCTCCTTTATCTGTTTTGCTTCTTTATCTGAACTTGATTGTTAAAAATTGCTCTTTGCTATACTCCCAGAATCTCTCTCCCAAGTCACAGTAGTAATAAGGTTGGACTTAGGGAAAGAGGGGGTTCACTTGTATAGTGTTTGTAGTCTGAGCTCCAGACACAGGATAATGGGTTTTGTTGCAGTAAATGCCGAGCATTTCACGTAACAGAGAGTTTGGGATGGAGTGAAACAAATGGAAGTTGTGTCCTAGGCTCAGGCTGAGACTCAGCACCGTAAAGTAGGTTGTGCCACCAAAAACCACAAAGAAAAGGCAAAGCACAAGTAGCAAGTAGTGTCCTAGGTGCAAGCAGTTATTTCTGCTGAGGCTGTCTGGGGCTTCTGATCTAACACTGACATGCAGCAGTCGTCACTGACCCAGGTATCAAAGGACACCCTTCCAGTGTGCTTCCCTGCACCCCAGCTCTGTCCCAGCTTCATTCCTCTCCTCTATTAGTGACAATTCAGATGAAATCGTGCATTCTCCCCTCCCACAACTGATCAATACAGAGAACCATTTTATTTTGTTTCATTTTTGAATGGGTTAAATACAGAGATTGATGCCAGTTAAACAATGTAGTTTCTACTAAATCTGACATACTGCTTCTTAGAGGTCTAATCATTCCCTTCCTGGATAGCAGTGTTCTGGTACCACCAGCCTGTTTGTCAGGATAACCAGAAAATTCTTTCAGCCCTTGCTCAGAGAGAAATTCTTTCCTTTTGAAAAACAAAAAAGCAGAACATTCTGTCTGTGTGCCCTGAGCAGCAAGAGGAGGTGTGAGAAGCCAGAGTGGTTCCTACAAAAAGAAATCTTTATCATTGTAAATCAACTTGGTGAGTAGCAATTGACTTCTTTGTCTCTAGAGACATTTAATAAAGTACCCTGCAACCCCTTTGTCATCCATTAGTCACCAGATATTGGACATCCCATTTTAAAAGCATCATTTCTTTTGCTAAATATATGGCCTATGAAAGAAATATGTTTTA
This sequence comes from Tympanuchus pallidicinctus, assembly GCF_026119805.1. Classification (NCBI taxonomy): domain Eukaryota; kingdom Metazoa; phylum Chordata; class Aves; order Galliformes; family Phasianidae; genus Tympanuchus; species Tympanuchus pallidicinctus. The sequence continues at coordinate 2,878,191 of NW_026294791.1, read as the reverse complement.
TCTCTTTTTGGATGGACACTTTAAAAGGATATTCTTGCTTCCCAGTCTGGATTAAAAGTGCTAAGAAAATCCTGTTGTACAGGACGAAAATGTAAGTGCACATTTAGCAGTGACTTTGCTTTCCTTATTTATTGCTAATAAGGCTTCCACCTCCAGCCTATGCCAGAGGCCAGGGCATCCTTCAGAGCAGTCGCTGAAATCCATCCTGCCCAAGGGCTCGGGGAGAAATTGCATTGTGAAAAGTGGGGAAATGTTTTTTTCCCTTCATACAATGCTTAACAAAACCTGTTGCTGAATCTCTGGACAACCTGATCTAGCTGTGGATGTCCCTGTGCATGGCAGGGAGCTTGGACTAGATGACCTTTAAAGGTCCCTTTCAACGCTCAGGATTCTATGATTGTAGGATTCTAAATTCATTCACCTGCATATCTTGAGGAGTAAGAGCATCATCATTTTTATCTCATTTGACACAAACTTCTGCCTTAGCCCATGCTACATGCAGCCTGGAGTACACCTCATAGCAGACTCTACTCAAGGCAAGAATTACCTAAGTTTGAGCATTAATCTGAGCTTTGGAACAAAACAAAATGCAGTCTAAGTCTGCATGGAAACAGAACAAAGCTTGAAAATCAGAACGCTGAAAGCCAAAACTTAATGTGACAAAGGACAAATGTTTAATTTCTTGCCTAGTCTCTTGTTCTCCAGTCAATGTTGTGATTTCTGTGGGGTCTGAGTCATGATTTTTGACACTGATAACACTGCTGTTCTCACAACAGGGTACTGTTAAAATGGGTACTTTGTTTTAGGACATCTTGCAGCACTGTGTAACTGGACCCCAGCTCCCTGTGAAACTTTCCCTTTTTAGCTGTTCTGTCTGTAGGCTGATGACACCAGCACTTTCCTCCTGCACAAACTTTTCAGATTCCTTACTCTGCAGCACAGAGCATGACTTCAAAGATGCACTTCCACTGCAGGGCAGGTGAAGACCTTGCTGACACTTCACAATCAGGAAAACAGTTTCAACTGCAGCTACTAATCCTGTAAAACAGTGAGCATAGACAGGACTTCCTAAAGGTCTGAGTAGTGAGGCCTTACTTTATTTCTGCACTTTCGATATTCACTGTGACAGAGTTTCATTTCTCTGGAGTGGTTTATTGCATGTCATTCATTGGTTTTTTGAGTTCAGATTCTGTGACTGGTTTCTTAATTTCATTTTTTTATTATATTCCCTCATTTTATGTTCTGCAATTGCATTAACTCAGCTTTCCCTGATCAATAGTAGCTGCAAACAATTTGCCTTTCACTGCACATACAAAATCTGCAATAATGGTCTTCAAATCTTTATAGTTTCGTTAGTGGTATTGAATTTATCATACCTTTTTATCATGGAAAAAAGGATCACTGAGTGACCTACTGCAGTAGAAGGCAAGTGGCAGACACAGCTTCCACTCCTTGCAAAAATAGATTGAAATTTAAAAGACTTTTTCTCCAGAAATTTGTAGCTGGAATATTATTATCAGCATAAATGTTTGATAGTAACTTCTTAAATCTGTGGAAGACCTGCTTAGTTTTGTTAATATGGTTACTCAGTTCCTTTTGGTACCAGGTGAGATCAAGCTGCATTGTCCTAACAGTCCTCTCTGGACTAAAAAGACCAAAGCCAGTGTGAAAAGGGCATGACAGCCCCATGCCTTATCCAAATGCGCAGAGAAGGGGACGTGTGGCAAGACTCCTGCCCTGCTGCTCCCATCCTTCTCTATGCAAGGACCAGGCTGAGGATTCCAGCTCTGCTGCAGGGAAAGGGCAGAGGAGAGGCAGTGCCTAGGACACAGCAAAGCAACAGTAGAAGGGCCACCACATCCCACAGTGCTGAGAGCAGGAAAAGCAGGAGCACGTGGAGAGCTGGGGGGAGGGCATGGCTGGTGCTGCCCCATGGCTGTGCACGGCCAGGCCAAGGAATGCTGAGCTTCTCCTCCTGGGGGGAAAAAGATTGCTCAAGTTATTTGCCATAACTTCAGGCTAAGTCTAGCTTGCTTTATTTACAGCCATTGACTTGAAAAAGACTACTCATATGGGTAAAGGAAACACGGCTTTGGCCTCCTGACAACTTTAAAGTCCTAGGATTTATGTTGCTTGCATCCCTCAGAAATGTTTGCAAATGTTGATGCATACTTCTAGATTCTCACTCATAAAAATGCTGCTTGTGTTTTGGGGTTTCTTAGAATAATATTTTTAAATCAGCTCCCACCCTTAAGGTTCATTTGAAATTCACACTCCCAAGGCAGTAAAACAGCACTACGGGTTTGCTGGCAAAAAACTGGCAAAAAGCAGGAAGCAGAGTTTTAGTCCGCTGCTCTCTCAACAGTAGGTGATTTTGAAGACAGCTTTGGTGTCAGCTCTGAATGCCTCTTGTACTGAACCAAATGGATTTTATTTTTTTACTTACGCTTCCCAACATTTGATCTTAATAGCTGGGAAGAAAAAAAACAAGAAAAAAAAAGTGGAAATAAACTTTTAATGGAAGTGCATGAGAACAGGAAAAATTACAGTACATGCCATATGACCTAAATCTGCTGATACTTCTTATGAACTGGAGGCTTTGGCACAGTGCTGTTTAATGGACTCAAACATTTTTGTCTGTTAGTGAGAAAACATTTTGTCTTCAGTGATGTGATGTATTCTTAGGAAATATGAATATAATAAGCATGGCTGAGTAGAGATTGAACCCAACACCTCCACCCTCCCAAGAAGCCTGACCTGCTGCTTGAGCTTCAAAGTTTCAGGCTGGTCTCATGAAAGTGCCCACTGCAGGTGATGCATGGAGGCTCCGTGGTGGCTTGGAGGCTCTCTCCTTTAAATCAGAAGTCCAAACAAAAGCATCTCCAAGGGGTGTGCTAAGACCCAGATGGGTTTTGTTTGCTTCCACTTACTTCTCCTGGTGCTTACACTGATTTCTTCTGTAGTTATGAGTAATACTAATTAAGACCACTATGTGCAGTGCCTGCAGTGAAACACAATTCTGCATGTGTGCCATATCACATGCTCCCAGGGGATTAGGTAAGGGTCTGTCACAGTTCCTGTAACTGCAACATCATGTCCTGCTCTGTGCTGTGGAGCTCCCAGCCCTGTTCTTCTGCCTCCCCCCACACTGAGGATGGGATATCTGGGATAAGATAAGCTGGATGTGGGGCAAGATTCTCTTTCTCTTGCAACTGCTAAAAAGATGCTGTGAATATGAGCCAGAGTGGGTATGGCTGTCCCAAACCTTTCAGCTAGAAGATAAGGGAAGGGGTTGGGCTAGATGGAGCAGAAAATCTAGAGCTTCAATGGGAGAAAGGGAGAAGAGTGTCCCAGTGCTATGACTACCAGCCTGCATGGCATCTTTGAGGACGGAGTGAAGGCTTGGCTACCCATCACAACACACACAGTTGTTACTTTTCAAGGTGAAGCTTCTCTGCCACATTGCATACGTCTCTCAAGTGGTAATTGCAGTCTTCTCTGCCAAGGAAAGTCTCTTGATTCAATGTACGTTGTCCTGTAATCCTGCTATTAAGCAAGACAAAATGGTGCACATCATATTGTGCAGCTTCTGTTCCAGCCCCAGCTGACAACAGGACTGGGAGAAGGGAATTGGTTTCTGATCTCCCATAGGACGGAGCAGCGTTGCTGTAGTCCTTCTGATCTCAGGGATGTAATTACAAAAATGGGTCTATCAACAAAAATTCACCATTATGAAGCAAATAAAACCAAAGGGTAGTTAATCCAGGGATATATCACACATCAAATTAAATCTCACTTTGCCTGTAGTAATAACAGAAATAATTCATTAAGATAAACCTCTAGATTATGCACAACATCTGGAGATAGAATTAAGACCTTAGCTGTGAGTGCATGTGCATGCACACTCCCTCCCCCACTATAAAGTGATACCAGCATAAGAGGCAGTTTAAAGTCAACTGTTGAGCTTTTCACATCCATTTATTTCCAGTACTTACAGAGAAAACAATTGTGATTTCCAAAGAGATCTGTCTCTGGAAGGGTAGAAAATTCCCACATCCTTTTTTCTACAGAAGAATGTAACATGATGTGGGGGCCTCTGTGCACAGCCAGCATCACTCAAAAAAATGTTGACGTGCAGCCTTGGAACTTGATCTGACTATATGTGATGTCAGCGTGAGTTCTTCTGTGTTTTACAATAGAGCCTGCAAGCAATCCTTCCATGCACTCTGTCTCACCTGCAGAACAGAAGTAAAGGAGGTAGGGAAGATGTTAGTGGGCTATTTTGAAATGAAAAGTATCTTAATGTTAGCCATGGGTTGACAAGTCTTATCTGCAGAAGTTGTGCATTACAGCAGAGTTAGAATTAATCTGAATACGCATTCAATCTGAATATATCTTTTAGGATAAAGTCATACTGACCAGGCTGAGGAAGATCAGTGGGTCATTCTGCAACCCACATTTAGCAACTGCCAATAATATCTATCAGGGTCATGCATATTTTTCCTGTATTTTTGAGGAGTATTGAAGATGGACAAATTGATTCAGGTTAAAATCAAATCATAAAGTCTAGAAAAATGTCAAGCACAAATGGCTGACAAAAAAATTTCTTATCCCTGCTGTAAGCTTTTTGGGACAGAAATTCTTTCTTCCATCCATAATTCAAGTGAAGAACCAGTCTTATTACTCTACACCATCTCTTACTACTGTTAGGAATGTGCCATTGGAGTCTCTGAAATATGTCTGTTCTCAATGGGACGTTATTGTTGTTCATATTCGTGTTCCAGACTCTTGTCTTGAAAGACTCTTGTCTTTCATTCATAAAAAATCTCCTTAAGACACGGCCAGGATGCTGTTGCCTGCTGTAAGAGAGCATGCTGAAGAACTCACCAAACAAACCTCTGCTACAGTAAACCTCTGCTTTTGGAGAGAGGATCTCGCAGGGAAATTCTCAGGGTGCAGACCAGCCCTGCTGTCATGAACTCATCAGCAAACTGCATATTAAAAATTCTGACTGATATAATTGGTAGTGCAGAGATAAACCAGCTTTAAAATATCCTGAGAATGGAAATAACTATTAACTAATATGCAATCCAGTAGGTTTAATCAGTTTTTTGAGTCCAGAAAAGATCACCAGAAGGGTCTTCTCAGCCTGGTGGCAGATGTTGCAGAATTCTAATTTTGAAAAAAATTCTCCAAATTTGCCACAAATCTTGCTGGAAAAAGAACATGAGAGGTCACCTAGCACACCCAGCTATCCAGAAGCACAGTCAGCTTTCTGATGCCTGGTATGATCTTCAGGACCTTCTGTGACGAAGAGTATGTGACCTACTTCAGTTCTTCACAGCTGATGTTCAAATCCTCTGATCTCTCCTTCCTGCTCTCCTTGCTCAGCTTTTGTGTAGGAAAATTCTTGTGAGCTCTCCTATAGCTGTGAGCAATGGAAACCTAGAAAGAGCCTCTGTTTTGAAAGGTTTTCTCCAGTCTAATCCATTGCCAGGCTGGATGTTAGCAATGAATCTCTAAGTTGACTCAGAAATAAAATAAAATATTTGCAGATAATTCTGAATCATGTAGCTAAACAAAGAAGCCCACACTTACCGAAGGAGAGGTCATACATCAGTTCTGAATGTGACCCTGGTGGCTTTCTGGTTGATGCATGAAATAAGCACCAGGAGCAGGCAAACTGCTAGAACTGCACAGTCTGGTTTCACCTGATACACACAAAGTCATGGGCTTGGATATCAAAGAAGGAATTGTGCTGCAGACTTTTCATGTGGACCCCTGTTCTGATTTTACTGCATTGAGGATAGAAGATAAACTATGTAAACAGCTCTTTCCAGTGTTATTTTTCAGTTTGCAAGCAAAACCACTGAGTGCAGAAGGATGAGGAAAAGGAATTTTAAAAAGAATGGAATTGCTGGGTCTAGTTTAATACAGGCATGAGTCATTCGGTGTCAGAGTGCAGCAGGAAATAGAAGTGGACAGAGCCACATGAAATATCTAAGTCTGGGAATGGATAAATCTTTGGTAAGAAAGGTAGTGTGCAGCGTCGTCACTTGGAAGGTGAAATAAGGAGATCGGATGTGCAGCTTGCTTTTCTGATTCTCAGCTGAAGGCCAGGCTTTGGGGCTTTTGCCCTCCACGTTCTCCAGCAGGTTCCTCATGGTCGCCCTTGGTGCCTTATCTGTGGAGAACGTCCCATGGACGGGGTCTGGCTGTGCTGGCAGGTCCAGATGTGTGACCTGTACACACAGATCTCTCTTCTAAGCCCATAGCCAGGAACAGCACTGATTCTCCTCTTCCCTCCAAGAGGCCTTGTGGATCTGAGATAGCCCTGGCATCTTGGCCCTTGGACTGAATTTAAGAAAAGGTACTTTTTCCATTGCCTTCTGCATATTCATACTCCTTCCTTTTTTATTTCCTTTTTTTTTTTTTTTTTTGTTTCCTGTGTGTGCTGAAGCACTCAAATACCAGGTTATTCCCCAAACATTCCTCATTTGTCTATTTGTCTTTTCCTGAAACTGACTTGTGTCTTTCACTCTGTTCTGACAGTACCTTTTCATGTGATCATTCTCTCTGCTATGCCAGCTTCAGGGTACTGGTACTTAAACCTCTTGTCCTCTGCAAGGTAACTGAGCTTCCACACTGAGCACTGACACTTGGAGTTTTGAAACTATCACTTGCTTAATAACTCTACATCCGTCATTCTTGGATGAAATCCATGGCAAACAGAATGTGAGAAAGTGAAAACTAATGAGCGTCTTCAAGAAAGGATAGGGAGCTTCTGTTATTTCATTTAGTCCTAAGAGTTTAACTTCTGGCACCTCCATCACATTTCCAAATGGTAACTAAAGGTTGTTACTTTTTCAAGTTGTGCTGTGTAGCACATTTCATCAATTAAAATGCACCCTCAATGTAAAAACACAACAGGGCCAGCCTGGCATGAAGGATGCTATCATGTCAATTTTTTTCCTTTTTTTAAAGCATACTTTTGTTTCCAATTGCTGAGATCTTTATAGAGCAGATTTAAATTAAAACACGGATTTAAATATAACCATGAAAGAAATACAACATGCATTCATCTTAGAGTACTATGCAATTTACACTCCAAATGAAACAAACTGCTTTGTGTGCTGTGGCTTAATGGTGTTTCTAGTGATTATTATTAACTTCTTTCTACTAAAGGAATGTAAATATCTCCTTTATTATGTGGGATTTGGATCCCTATAGGTCCAAAGTTTCAGATCAGTGCTATCACATTGCAATTTCAAGACACTGAAGAAGATATAAGATGAAAGACTCAGCAGTGAAAGACAAGGAGGTTTACAATTGGTGTGGCTGGGTTTAGCTCCAGCTCTGCCACTGGCTTCCTGCAGTTACACAGGCCTGTGCTGAACTGCCCACTACTACTGTGAGCAAGTAGCTTCCTGCTTCTCCCTCTCTTCTGTTTGCCTGGAATTAATAACATTTGTGGGTAAACAGTTCATAGAAGCACAGAGCATTAGTATGTTCTCTGCTTTTTTAATACTATATTTACACAGCATGTTCTTCCAGTTCTGCATTGGTACAGAGGGATGGGTACAGATCATCTGAGGCTGCCCAAAAAATCTGAACCTCTCCCTCTCCTCTGTCTTTTTTGATTCCGTTCTTTCCCCTGTATTTCTGTTTCTGATAGCTGGGGAGGGAAAGAAAGGGTGAAGGATGAAAGCCATAGAATGCAGTGCAACGTGTGAGTTACTAAACTTGACACAACTTCAGTCAGGTGACAGGAATTGAAATTGCCAGAGTAGCAGTTTGGGCATTTTTACAAGTAGTTTGTAGCAAAAAAGAAAATCCACTTTCTGATCGAAGACAGCACTGATCTCCTTCTGGTCCCCAAAAATCTCCTTTAGACATTGCCTACTAGATCCTGTATTGAAGAGAATTGAAGTCAAGCACTTTGCTCTGTCCACAAGCAGCATTCTTTGTTGTTTTCTTTTCTCTTATTTGCTCAGGCTGAGCTTTGCATATTTTTGTTGCAGTTTATATCAGGTAATGAACTCTCATGAAAGTCCATACCTCATGAAAATGATGGATCAAACATCCACCTGGCAGAGAAGGCGAGAGTATTGCTGTGTACCCAAATTAGACTTTGGCCTAAAGCTGGTAGGAGTTAGACTGCAACAGAAACAGAAGTTTAGGCAACTTCTGTCTCTTCCCAAGGGTACATCTTCAATCAATCGTGGTTTGGTGCTGGCTCAGCTGGCTCATCTGCAAGTGATGTTAGGACTAAGGGCACCAAAACAAAAGACTTCTCCACACTCTCCAAAGGAAGTCTTGTCTGTGCAAGGGAAATGCAAACCAGAAATGATGTTCAAATCCCACAACTTTCACAGCTCAGAGAATTCTTAGAAGTGCTCTGAGAACAGGCTGGATAATGCTCTGTGCCTTTGTTGTATTTAAAGTTGTTGACATTTCGTTTGCTTTCTTTTTACCTCAGAAAAATCAGTATCGTGATGATTTCAGCTGGAAAAATGATCAATAGGAGAGGTGGGTCAGCCAGCTAAGCAACCTCAAACCTTGCTGATCTGCATGATAATTGTCATATAGCTGATCTGCACCAGCTAATGCAAGCTAAGAGTGTGGATTTTCACTTCTATTTTTACTTCTAGTAAAGTTTGAGGAAGTTTCCTAATTTTATGCGGCATTTTACCATTGCTTTGGGTGAAGAGCAATCTTCCACAGAAGAAGAAAGCACTTCCAAAGCTGACTACTAAAAAAATGCATTGATTTTGCTAGAGGAAAAACTCTGCATGACTGCAGGGTCCCTGAATTTCTCAAGTCCACTGGGTTCAAATGAATACATAGCTGAATAACTTTCTGAGTCGATAAGCAGTACCTGGAATGATTTGTGTTCACTACCATTATTGAGACCAAATGCAGGATCAAGACGTAGTTCTAACGGAACAAGATGGGAACAGAAATAAGTCAGACCCAGAATCCTGTGCAGATCCTGAGTGTCTGTAGGGCTCGCAGTGATTTTTGTCCAAACCACTAAAGATTTCCTCAACAAAAAGATGCACTGGCTCCATTTTCACAAGTCTACTCAAGAGCTTGTGAAACAGATTTTTGGGGGTTGTATGCATGTCCTCCTTACTGCAAATACTGTGTGCTCAGAAACAGAAAGGGCAATTTTTCCTATTGATAAGTAAGTGAACAGCCATTCATTTAGCAGAATAACTGTATGTTCTGTACAATTCAAATGCTGCCTATTCAGCTAGTCAAGTATCTTTGTTCTATGTCCAAGTAGGCATTTATTCATCACTGCATAGCACTGCAATTCAAAGGCTCAGATGTTTAAAGTTATATATAGGCAATATTTGGGTTGCATTGGCATGCCTAAATGATTTGAACAGCTAAATCCCATTGGACATCTAAGTCCCTTTTCTAAGAGAACACAGAAAGCTATGTTCTGTTAGCTAATTCAGGCACCTACATCATTCCTAGTGCATCTCCTAGGTGCTTAAAGGATCTGTTTTCTGTAACCATCATAACCATATCTCACAAGTAAACAGGATAGAACAGAACAGAGCAGTTAGAATGGACCTACAGAGATCTTCCAACTGCTTGAGCTCTTTGGGCTAACCAAAAATCAAAGTACATTATTAAAGACACTATCCAAACTTCTCTTGAAAATTGAAGGGATGGGCATAAAGACTGGTATTTGCTGACATAGAACCACAGTACATATTTAGTCAACACACAAGAATTTGACTAAGAAGCTACAGCTGGTATGCTGCAGTTGATGCTCATTAACCATATAATCATTTCAGTCTTACCTTGTGTTTCCCCATCTGTTTGTATCTGTTTGTTTCTAATCTATCTCATCTTTTACTCAAACATTATGGACTGTTTGAGATATGGACTGTCCTCTCCTTGAGTTTATACAGTTCCAGACTCAACAGAGCACCAGACCTGCACCTATACAGAGAGATGATGACACTTGCCATGGAAAATGTCCATTTTGTAGAAAGGGGCTGTTTCCAATACTTCCACGTGATTGATTTATTTACAGTTAGTTGGAAGATGTTTTAAGGAGCTTTAGATCATATGGTCTTCTCTCTTGTATGCTGCACGCTGCAGAAACTCATCTTTTTATTCCCAAGCAGAATAGAGGTGTGTATGTTCAGCTGAAGACTACATTCTGTGGAGAAACATCCAGCTTCATTGAGAAAAGACCAAAGGAAAAAAGGATACTTTTCTCAACTCCACAAGGCTTTGTTTCAGTGATCTTTAGCCATCACAGCTGAATGTTCTGTGCCTTGTTTCTAATTCTAGCAGTCTCTTATGGACATGCCTTTGTCTCTGCTAGGCAGTTGTAGCTTACAGAAGTTGAACAACAATAGTCATACTAATGAATAACCACTCGTGACTATTTATGTGATATCTGCATCCAGTTAGGCAGTGTTCCAAGTGACACAGGTGTCGATATCAAATTGAGAATGGCTCAATTTCTCTTGGCAATAATGAAAAAGCTGCTGGTCTTCTTGATTCATCAACATCTACTGTCACCTCTGGAACACTGTAAGTTTCTTCTGCTTTTATACAAACTGACAAACAGAAAGGACACCAACCTTTCCTAGCCCACCTCATATGACACCTATAGCAGAACTTTTGATGCATACCTTGTAGCACAACTTCTAAATTTAACAGGGAATTAAGTTCTATATGGGCTCACCATCACCACCGTTTTCAAAGTCATGCTGCCAGGGAGGAGGGAAGATCATCACATTTGTATCACTTGGTTCCAACTACCTTTCATCTTGCTCTCCTTGTGGGGGTTTAACTTTTCACAAGGCTGACACATAGCCCAGCTTGCAGCAATTATGTCCTGAGTTTGTTTGGAGCATGGCTTAAAGCATCTCCAGAGGAGCTCCCTTCCCACACAGCACCCCCTAAACAACAGTTTGCTGTGCTTCCCAATGCTTGCCCACAGGGACATCAGCCTTGATGCCATTTTTCCTTCTGTCCCTTCCCTTCCCAGCAGCTTTGTAGCAGCTTTGTCCAAAGAAGGTGCAGGAAGCACAGACACATCCACAGTACTATCTTCAGTTTGCTGTTGTGTGTGTGTGGTTTTTTGGAATTGACTCAACATATGTGAAGGAGAGTTTAACCAGAAAAGGAAATATAAGCAAAGTGGTTGCATCCTTTTGCAATCAGCTATTTTCAAGGCTGGCCGTCATCTGCTTAATGAGAAGACTTTTTCCAGTTACCAGTGAATAGTTTTATTTTACGTAATTGCAACCATTTCAGTATGGCAATTAAGATAGAATGTTACCTTTGGGATGGGATCAATTAAAGGTTTGAAAATTGAATTTGGGATCATGATTAGTCTGTTTTACATTGCTTTAGTATTCCAAAATATATAATTGTATGATTCAACCCTTTTTCATACATATAGTAAATATAACCTTTCAGGGTTTCTTTTTAAGCAGAAACAGATTTTTAGAGGCCTACTGGTAACTAAAACCATAGCATAATGGGGAAAAAGGGTTTCCCTATTTAATTAGTGGGGATTTTAAACTTACAGTACATGAAAATGTTGAATTTAGGGTAATAAGTTGTCGGATTTCTTCGGAATTGAAATCATTATGCCCTGGCCATATTCCAAGACATCCACTCTTTCTCCCTTTCTCCCTTTCTTTCTTTCTTTCTTTCTTTCTTCCTTTCTTCCTTTCTTCCTTTCTTCCTTTCTTCCTTTCTTTCTTTCTTCCTTTCTTCCTTTCTTCCTTTCCTTCTTTCCTTCTTTCCTTCTTTCCTTCTTTCTTTCCTCCTTTTTTCCTTTCCTCCTTTCCTCCTTTCCTCCTTTCCTCCTTTCCTCTTTTCCTCTTTTCCTTCTTTCTTTCCTTCCTTCTTTCCTTCTTTCCTTCCTTCTTTCCTTCCTTCTTTCCTTCCTTCTTTCCTTCCTTCTTTCCTTCTTTCCTTCTTTCTTTCTTTTTTTTAAGTTACACTTCAAAGCAGTGTGGAACATGCTAAAATGTTGTAGTTGCTCATGTAATGTCACCAAAGCTGACTTCTGAATATAGACAAAGGACTTCGTGTACTGAAGTGCTCCACCAGTGGAAAATTGATAGCAGCATGAGATATGCTATTACAGCCTTTTTGTTCTACCTCCAAATTTGTGCTGACTAAAGCGCTTTTGTGCCTGCCCAGGAAAAAAAATCTGTCTAGAGGAGGCTGGAAGCTTAAAACAAATGCAGCACGGAGGGCATAGATTCTTAAGCAGGACCGCGTGAATTTAGCTGGAGCTCACTAAATAACAACCAAAGTGCTTTATTTTTGTCAATTACAATTTCCTGAAAGAACATGAATCACAGGGAAAATGATCAAGCAGCAAAGAATAAAATCTCTCCAAGACCAGAAAAGTAAAATGAAACAGAAGAATTAAGTAGCACTTCCTAAGTCTTGTCAGTCCAGCTTGGAGTTATTGCCAGGTCTGTACACACCACAATCTATTCAAGCATTTCTGAGAGATAGGAACCAGAGATGCAGTTTGAATGCAAATTAAGCACATACTTTCTTTTAAGGCAGCTTGAAAAAGTCAGCGTGACCATGGATATACGCCCCCTTCTTCCACCCTCCTTCCTCATATAAATACATCAGCCAAACAGCATCACTACCACTGCCCCCACACCCAAACTGGAGAGGAAAGGCCAAAATAAACATTGTGGGTCATGAGCAATTCACCTAACCTTGGGTTACTAATGCTGGTGGAGTGTCTCAGGAACAGGAGTGTGCAGCAAATGGCTTATGTTAGAACGCGCATTCAGGTGACTTTGTAGATCACTGGACAGTGTGATTGAACCGTGACGGCCATAGGACTGCCCTATACTCTAAACAGTGTGTTTTTGGAATTTGAGCAGTGGAAGAGACCTTTTTCCATTCCCATCTCAAACAAGCAGAGGATGGCAGCCCCTGAGAGCTGGCCCTTCCTTGCAAGACCCCATGGGGGACTGTGACAGTTCTGCCTTTGATGCTCTGCTCCATGTAGCGTTTCCTTCTCTTCTGCCCCATTCCCCTGCTTTTGTCACATTCTTCATTCTCCATTCATCTTCCCATTAGCCCATGCATGGCATTATGCACTCTGTGTTTCTGTGTGCTACTCAGCCCAGCACTGCTGTAACAAGAAAATCTCTTTTTTCTTAAACACAAGGCTGGCTTCTCATTCTGACCTGGTGGGGCTTTGCTTTGAATTTTCATGTGAATGACAAGGTGCAAGGTCATGTAGTTACAGACAAGGTCACTTCCACTTACTGCAGCGACAGTGGGAATGAGTAACCTCCTCACCACCCGCAACACTTGGTCATATTTGTCTATATTTTTATTGGAGCATTCATTCCACTCCACCCTGATAAATTGAGCTGACATCCTGAGGGGTAACTAAATGGCAGTTACAAAACAAATGGACCAATAGTCTATTTAGTCTAGTCAGTGTGATCAGAATATATCCTTCAAAATAAAATACTACTGGATGGGGTATGGGAGTCCTCCAGATGGCCAAGTGGATAGCTTTCTAAGGTCAGCATGAATATTTAATCAGCGTTTTTTACAGTGCAAGCATTAAAGACACAAAGTTGGAGCTGCTCATGGTATCCATGGAACCCGAATCGCTTGCAAGGATACCCCTTTACTAGAGAAAGACAAAACAGCCGTGCTTATGTGATTATTGAAGTATATCTCAAATGTGTGTATTTAAATCTGTACTTCAAATGTGAGGTGTTTTCTGCTGTGGGATTTCTTCAGGTTGGTTTTGTGCTAGCTGGCAATACAGCACCAGCCATTTGCTACATTTGGAACTGGTGCTGGAGGGACATTAATGGTAGCATGGTGTTAAAATTTCGGTGCTTATACTGTGTTCATGAATGGCAATACCTTCTAGAATGGCTGCATTGGACTGTGCAGCATGTTTTGCAGATTCCTCAAGACAAACACAATAAGAAGCGAGTTACTGCTATTACCAGTCTAATAACAGCACACCCATCCTAAAATTATGCAGCCACAGTGTACGGTCTCTGAGATGAGGTCTCCCAGGGGTTCACAGACTGTCCCTGACAGGTCCATGAAAGGCAACTAGTAAAGCAGAACTATTCTCTTTAGGCTTAAATTCCATCTGCATGGATCTGTACCTCCAATGGAAAATCTTGTGCAGCAGTCAAAGTTAAAGATAGAAATGTGTCTTTCAACTGTATGCAAGAATTGAATTCAGACTGGGTTATTGCATCAGTACATAGCCTCATTCTAACAACCTGTCAGTGCAGATCCTTTTTTTTTTTTTAAATTAACCTGTATTTTATTATGAGGTTGTGTCAGGGGTCAGCTCTGGTACCCAAAGGCTTTGAGATGCTCTGAGCCCAGGTCAAAATTTTGCACCATTACCTTCAAATCAACATGGCCCTGGTCACTGTATATCATCTTGTTGATGATGCTTTTGTAGCCAAATGATTCGAACAATACGATTTCAACATTGCTAATAAGTAGGTGACTAGAATGAGATGTGAGCCCAGGTTTTCTCAGCATATGTTAGCACTATTTGCAAGAACAATTGTGTTTATCATTTAACATAATCTACAAGTTGTTTCTTTGATCTTTTGAATATTGCTTTTCTAATCTTTTGAATATTGCTTTTCTAAACAGATCTCTAGTGATTTCTTCTTAAATTTCTTTCAGTCTTTCTGAGAATAAAACCCACAAACAATGCATTTTTTCAGTAAACATAGTGTTTTCTGCATTATGAGATTTATTCCAAATCACAGTGTCCAGAGTTGCTGCAAGATAACAAGAAAAGCATTTTCTTTTCTGCCTACTTGCTTGCTTTCCTATCTTCTCTGTCCTCATAACTGTAGCAAAGTCATGACAAATATGGGAATTTGAATGGATATATTTTTTTCAACAATCTCAGAAAGCTACTTCAAAAAGAGGTAAGCCTCTAGAAGGCCCTACATCTTATCTTTTCTGTCACCTGAAAGCTTACTGGGTCATTTGTCAACTTTCATGAGAATGGAGCTTCGTTCAGAGTTTAATTCCTATGGCCCAGCTGCTCAGCTTACAGCCCTGGCTGCTCTGCGTGAGGTGTGCTGCATGCATATACCTGAATGGACAGCTGCGTGCGTCTGCGGGCTCAGAAACAGCCCAGGCACTTGGCAGTGCCCCTCTGGTATGCAGTTGTTGCCTTGTTTTGGGAAGATAAAGTTGAGGAGGAAAAGGATAGCCCCACTTTAACTGCGGACCGTACCAGCAGTAAATCCAAGCCCGTTCCTTTGCCAATAGGACCAGATGCCATCAGGATCTGCCGGTGAGCTCTGCCTCTCCCCACCACCCCGCTGCCCACAGCAGCCTCAGCACATCTCCTCTGGCTGGGGCCAAACTCTCCCCAGCCCGCAGATATCCCAGAGCACAGATATCCCTTCTTACCGTGCCAGCCCTGGGTGCTACTCTGCAAAGAAGGCCAACTCTTCTGTTTCAGATACTGATGAGCTACATCTGCGTTAGATTTAAATCTCCCTTCTAGCTAAAGTCTTTCCCATCTCAGCTATTTGAAATGTTTCTGTCCCAAATTCCTGCCCATCTTCCTTTTCTGTCCGTGACAGAAAATAAGAATAGAAATAGTAGTAAAATGCATTTTTTACAACTTGTTAGAGAGTGCAGTTGCGTGTTTTAGTTAGCAAATATGTCTATTTGTGGGCATTACTCCAGACAAACCAAACGAGCACGAGGAAGAGCTCAATCCATCTACCAGGTGATCAGCTGAGGTGTAGCTAAGCCAGATCACCCTGTTGTGTCCCCCCTTACAGTAAAACCAAGCCCTTGAAAGAGGATCAAGTACATTCAGGAGGTATGTATTTCTCTGTGTGGGATAGCACAGTGTATTTCTATGACCATGATCTTCACTGAGGTGCCTTGCTTCAGCATCTCACCACAGATAGGCTGACTGAGACCTGGTCAAAATGCTCAGGAGCTGGCTGGGCTGAACCTCCTAAAACATGGGCACAGTGATTCCTTAACTAGTTGCTTGGCTGTTGTTTGTTCACAGAAATTTCTATGAGCACTCAGAGATCAATGTAGAAGTGAAACAAAATCGTCTTAAGTTTCCAAAGCAGTGGCATGTCCAGCCTGGCTTCGTGGCAGCTAGAAGCATTGGAGCCAGAAGTGTAGTGGCAAGTTTTCTGTTCCGTGCAGGAAGAATAGGGAGGTGATGAAATGAGTATTCGCCTGAGGCTCTGGAAAACTGGAGCCAGATGATGGTGCATCATATTAGGCAGGCACTTGCTGAAGAGCAAGAGCATGCACTGATGGATACTAGCAGCAGGACCACTTGCTTTCATATCTCAGGGATAGCAAGTGGAAGTCATTATAAGCCAGAGTCTGTATAAAAATAACATGCAAAAAATGTTTTGGAGTGGCTACTTTTAACAAGCTGGAGGGAGCAGTTGCCTTCCTGCAAACCAAGCACCTCCTGACCTACTTCTTAACAGCAGCTGAAATCAAAGGCCCTTTATGCTGCTGAAAGCCTTAAACTGGGAAGCTGTTCCAGCAAGCAAGAAGTCCTGAGGCACTTCTCCTTGTCCCTTATATGTTCTTTCTAGCCTGTGGCTACTCATGGAAAGAAATGCCTTTCTACTTAAACATAGTTTGACTAATTAATCTATTCCATCTGTTCCTTCCTCCCAAAATGTAACCATGACACAGAAGTTTCCGAAACAGATTTGGTTCTCATATTGATAAACAGGTCACAGAAAAATGGGAGAGTGGGGAAGGGGGTGAAGGGAAATGTTGGGAATTTAGCTTTTATTTCATCCTGATTAGCTTCTGACTCGTTGCAGGAGGCTGATTTATGCAGGATGCTGCATACATCAGGGCAGTCAGCAAGCACATCTGAGATCATTTGTGCAACTAGATGGGAAATGTTACTCACTGGTTGCAGAAAAGCCTCCGAAAGTACAATGTGTAAAAAGTTTTGTACCAATTTCAGTGGAATTAAGTCACTTATTTGAATATTTAATGTAACCTGTGAATTTCCTTTCAAAACAATTACCCAAATCTGCTTGTCTCTCGCAGATACAAAAGTAAACGGTTTAATGAACTCCTTAAAACACTGAGAAGGAGCCGAATGGGTTAATTTTTAAAAGTTCAAAGTGCACCTGAACTGCGTTGCTGAGGCTCACCAGCTCACAGCTGCTGCAGGGCTGAATGCAGCACTGTGTTGCCATGTGCAGGTTTGCTTCTCACAAGTTAGCTCTGCTATTGTAGATCAAATGCCCTTTATCTGAACTGACAGCAGGTAACTGATCAAATATTACTGAGTTTGCCTTTAAAATTTAACCTGCAAGAGTTATACACTGCATCCTGTCGGATTTTATGTTTCATGACATAGTACGCCAGAACCAGGCAAAGCAGCACAGCATAATGCAACGTGACAGCTAAATTCAAAGGAAAAGACAGCTCTCCTGCAACAATTAAGCACTCTTGATACTCCGAGCTCAAATCCAGTGCTTTGTGCTTGCTGCAGCCAGCCAGGTGTCCTCCTCACAGCAACGTCACCTGCAGAACCACTGATCTTTTAAACATGCACAGCTAGACCAGTGCCTGCAAGTTTCCCAAACTTTGTTGGCTTTCTACTGTAAGACAACTTGACTTCACTTTTTTTTTCTTCCCTTTTTCTAATGTTCTGCTTAGTATCTCCTTTTGTGTGATGGAGTTTTGACCATTTCTTGCTCCAGTGCAAAAGTATAATATTACTGATGATTTCCAAACTTGAAAGGAACATAGGAAAAAAATATTCTCTCTGGTGATGTGGCTGTGCTCACTCCAGACTGTATGTAACTTGGATAACCTTGACAACTAACACAATAAACAGGGCCATGATTTTAAGTGAGGATGAGCTAGCACGTTAAAATCTCTCTGCCAAATCTAATGCAAGCGCCAAGCCTTCCAGGTGTTTCATTGTGTTATCACACAGAACTAACATAATTTTTTCTTTCAGTTCCGAAAAGGTGGTCCAAAATGTTTAAACTACAGTAGTTGCAACATGTCAAAGAGGGAATTTATTATCTCAGCCCCAATAGGTCTTAATAAGCCTTACACAACTGTTTAGGCATTTATTCTATTAACGGCTGTTCATTCCAGTGGCTTCACCTGAATATTCATGATCTTACTATTCCCAGTGCTTCAGTGTAGCAGCTGTTTGAAATCCACAGCAAATGTTCAAGAGAGTTCCACAAATATAAACACCCTCACAGCTGAATGTTTGGGGCCTGTGCATCGCAGAGGAAAGACATGAAACATTTATGTGGAGTGATTTTTGGAGGACGGCATTTACAAAGCTTAAATAGTCCTTGCACATTTGGGAGCACTTCACTGTGATTGGGACATTACCGTGGAGGACAAAGAGTTTGGAAGAGCGTCCAGCCCACAGAGATATTATTTCCTTGCCTCTGTGAGATAATTCAGCATAACAGAGGATTCCTGCAAATTTCCAGATTCAGAATCAAACATAGGCAACTGTATTCAAAGGTGGGGGTTTTTCTTGCCTCATTGGCATTGTTCTGAATGAGGACAGAAACAGCACGCATAGAAAAGGAGGCACCAAGGAGGCAAAAGGAAGCAATGTGCTCAGTTAAGAAGTTAATCTAAACACAGAATGAAACACATCAGTATACAATAAATCTTTAAAATCTTGCCGTCATCTTCACTCTTGTATGAACTGAGTGTCTAAGTCAGGACTCTACTTATGGAAACCATTTGTCTCATATTAAGTAGAAAACATGTTCTGATGGAGTCTAAGCAGATAAGACACTTTAATTAGCAAGCACATGGCGGACATAAAGAATTCAAGCTCCTCTCAGAGGAGCGGGGATGGGAAGCAGAGCTCTCTACCTGGCACCCCATCTGTTCTGCCTCTGTCCGTGTGGCTGGCATTTAGGAGTTGTCACCAGCTCAGAATTATTGGTGGTCTTTGCAAAATTAATGGCTGGATTTAGCCCACTTCTCAAAAGACCGGTACTCTCCTGCAGGAAAACGCTTTGAGGGCATGAGAGGATGATTTGCTCAGAGAAGATGGAGCAGAGGTGCAGGCAGAGGCATCAGCACTTACAATGGCTCTAGCAGGAGCAGTTCTGCAGCTGAGGGCAGTGTCCCAGGACCTGCAAGACTGAGATTCCCACCCAACTCCACAGTCTGCAGTCATGAGGGCAGTTTTTGCTGAAGAACCAGCAAATGGAGGCAGGAAAGGGAAAGAGGGCAGGATGCATCTCCTAACACATGAAAACATTCCCCTTTCAATTCATGTCACAGGTCTACTTTTTTTTTTTTTTCTGGAGATTTCCCAGCTTCTCAAAACTGACAGATTTCCAATGGAATAGGAAGAGTAGAAAACGAAGAAAAAAAAAAAGAAAAAAAGAAATGGCACATGGGAAACAAAAATTGTTTCCCATCATCTGAACTGTTCAGACTGGAGACTTTAGAGTGACTCAGTCCAGCCATTTTTCACTGGAAGTCTTTTAGTATATTGGCAGATTTGACATAACAGCAACAGTAAATTACAGTTAATTAGACAGATAAAATATAGTCAATTTACAGTAAATGTTAGCACAGACATTGGAAGTACATTTATGTATATATATATATGTACACAAACGTACCAGTAATAGGATTAGCACCGGTTAAGAACTTCCACGAACTACTGAGCAAGACCATATCTCGCTTTTGTGTAGTTCAGAGAGAAGGAATTTCCTTTCAGAGCCTAAGTGACTGTGCTGATTTCAGAAGAAAAGCAGAGTTCTAGTGTTTAAAGAAAACCTTACAACAGCCACGGGATTTTCAGTAATATACTGGGGACAGCATTGTTCATATACAGACCTGATCTCTGTGAACAGTAATGGTTCCAGGCTAATAATGAAATAATCCATTTTTACTAGATGAAAGAAGAGGGATCAGAAAAGTAACTCGATCTGTGGGTAATAATGGTGCCAAAAGCTTATAATGGAAAATATCTGAAGAATCCGAGACTCTCTTTGAGAGATATGAATGATTTCTTTTTTCTTGCGAAAAGTGTATGAAGAACTTGAGAAGAAGTGCCTGACTGAATTTTATGAGAAAAAGCTCTGTTTGGGGGAGAAAGCGGCCGTGTCGGGTTGCAGCCCAAGCACAGCTCACCCAATGGAGCAGGAGGCACAGCTGAAAGACGCACCGATGCCCGCGCTTGCTGCGCTCGCACATCGGCTTCTTTCTTTCTTCTCCTCCAATTTTTTGTTCTCCAAAAAGCAAAGTTTATAAATTAGCAGGAAAAAGTCCCCGTGTCCAATTTGCCATCTGTTAACACATTTCATAATTCATACCATAATGATCTTTCAGCAAAAAGAAAAGATGGGGTGAAATCACTCAAATCAGCTAAAGAATTGCTGCTTATTTCAGCAAGGTCAGGGTTTTGCTATTCCTGCCCAGCTAATTTCATTGCACAGTTGAACTACATTTCATGCAGGAACATCACCAGTGTACAGTGTTCATTTTACCTCGTTGTGAGAATAATCCTTACTCAGATAAGCAGACCAATAAACATTGTGTGAGCTTCTGAGAAGAGTCTGCTTTAGTGGAAGTTTTTATGTTGCTTTCCTCCAGCCTTTTTCTTTGATTTCTATGTTGTCAGGTTGATGAATTAAAACAAAAAGAAGAGGGAGAAAAATATTTTTATGTCTAAGCTCTCAAAATACAGCCACACAAAGGAGCGTACAAACTCCTCACCCGGCTCTGTGTTACCTAAGCACCCCTCATGTAGTGCAAGCAAAGCTCATGCAACAAAACGTGTGGCTCAGGAAGACTCCAGGAGGCAGCAGCATTTGTTGCTGAAACACAGCCATGATTAGAGACAGAACTAATGCTCCTATTTAATAATTTTCTTTAAGCCTTTACGAAGGTCATTGGCCCAAATATTCCCATTCTGCAACTGGGGGAGCGGAGGCAGCAGAGCTGTGCATACTGAGTTGATAGCACAGTGGTCTTCTGGCAGCACTGTGCTGTCTCCCTGTGTGAGGCAGAAATAGGAATGAGCAGGAAAAATCAGAAAATTGTGTTTAGCGTAGGCATAATGAACCCTGTGGTCCTTCCTCCTGATAAAAATGCCTTTATTTTCTGCAGCTTCATCTTTTGCATTGCATGCTCTGGCATATCATCTAATTCCTGCTCTGTCCTCATGGGCATGCATGTGCTGGTCCCTAGGAAGTAAATAATAACATGGGGGCACCTCTGTGACACGTTAATTGGAAGTGTATCATGAAATTTAGCCCTTCTCTCTCTCTCTATCATACACACGTAAAGCCTCCCTGCTCTGTAAGTGTGTGTGAGTGGATGTGTAATGCAGATAAATCATTGGATTTCAGTGACTGCTGCGCTGAGATTGAAATAAGAAATAGCTTGTTGATTACTGAGGCGATTAAAAGGATCATCTTATTGATTCCCACCCAGCCAGGCACAGACCTCAATAATGAACATCGACTGGTTTAATAAGGGAAAAGGCAAGATTTACTGGATGCATGTGCTTTTCATTAGGGAGAGCTGAAAGGAAATAAAAAATGCTGACCTACCCAGTCATGGGCCATTGTGCCTCTTACTCTTATGAGTGCAGCCAGTACAGGAAAGTGGGTAATAGAAAGCAGTATGTGACTGCACAGGGGCAATGCCTAATAAAATTACTGAAACTAAAGTAACAGAAATGAAATTATTTTTTACCATCTTTTTTTTTTTTTTCTACTGATTTCAATTCCCTTTGCTTAGAGTACATGAATTTGGATCTGGTCCATTAACAATGATAGCTGACTATGCATTAGAAAGTCAGAGGTTAGGTCTCTCTTCCTCCTTAGAGCCATTGGGAAATATGAGCTACCTAGGGGTAACCCATCTATCTAGGTTGATTTTAGGAGGAAATGATTATCTTAAAGATATGCTTGAGGTTGAAAAAGCATCAGCTGGACATCTGTGTTACACAGCAGTCTGGACGCTGGTCTGATTTGTTATTGTACCAATCAATGGCTCTGTGAACATCTCCTTCAGAAGGACTTTCAGCTCTAAGTAAGTCCATACAGCAGATACAAGTGCAGATACTGGCACACGATGGGCAAGCTTTTCTTCTTAATAATCATCAGCAACAACAGGTTTTACCGGAATGCAAATAACAGGATTTTCACATGTCTGAGTCATACCTCAGATAATTTACACCTCTGGCAGAGGACTCAAACACAACTCCTTAGACAGCATCCATCTCATCTACACCAATCTCCCAATTTCTGGGAGAAAGGAAGCAGATTGTTGAGTATTAGAGACCTGGTGGGCTGCTAAGGGAGACAAGGCTTTCAAACAAACATCCCTTCCTATCACCCTCTGATTCACATAGCCCACAGTGCTGCTGAATCACAGAGATTTCTACAAATAATCAAATACCTTGCCTATCATACATATGAAACATGATGTTCTTACTTGCCAGCCCCAAAGAGAGTATTCCTTTCTAAAACAGCACAACGTGTGTTTTCTTTGCCTGCTTACACAGTGAATGATGAGGAAATAATGAAATTTAATATTGTGTTCACTCTTTTGCTGTATGAGGAGTATAGGTTTGCTGAAGCTTTTAAAACCAGAGGAGCCAAAGTCTTGTTGGATTATAAAGGCAGTTCCAACCAACCTTAATGGGGTTACTCCAGATCTGTCACCGTGCAGCACTTTAAGGAAAAGAGGACAGATCTACTTAGTAAATTAATTATTCTTTAACTTGAGAAACTCTATAATATTCATAGATATATCCATCTGTGCCCTCTGGGAGGGGCTCCCAATCACTAAATCCTTTGGACATCACAGGAACTTGGTGGATGTGTTCTTGCCAATGGTTTTGTTGATGATTATTTGCCACTGTGTTCGCATGAAGTCCCTTCAATTCCGTGTCCCCTGCTGCATTAGCTTTCTCTGCTCAGTCTTTTTATCCTATGCACCTGGTGAGCTCTGCTGTAGCCTCCAAGGGACACAGGCTCTAAAGAACAAAGACAATTCAGTCCCACTGCAGTACAGCTCTTCAGCAGCACCTCCAAGTGTGTCTTCCCTCTTGGTTCTGCTATATCTCCACTTCTGCCCAGGACATGCTGACAGATGGCCTGGATGAATGGTTACAACACAGGCTTATCCTGTGACACAACAATTGTGTTGGTAGCTTTGAAACATTGCCTGCACACACAGCCTCTGAGGTGCTAACAAAAAACAATACAAAGTGCTACGAAGCCCTTTGTTGGCACCTTTCTTTCTGTTTACCAGTGCCCTATTTAAATGTAGCTCATGGTTAAGTCAGAAATGAAATGCAGCTGAAGGGCTCCAGAAGCACTGAGAAAGGATTTCAGCCCAGAAGAAGTGGCCAGGCTGCCAGGCACACCAGCCATCTGTCTGGTACCAGTGGCCAAACCGACCACAGCTCTGCCAAAAGGGGCACGGATGTCTCGCCTCCAGTCCTACCACCTTCATCCCTTTCCTGGAAACAAAAGACAGCATTTCTAGTCGTGCATAATCCAGTGATTTAGGAAATGTTGGATGTCATACTGTAAACCAAAAAAATCGCACACTGTCCGTGGAGATTTCTTTCCAGGGCTGATTTCCCTCCTCTGCCTGCTTCCACCCAAATGGCACCAGCAGTCTGAGGTTCCCTTTCCAAAGCTGGCATTGCCAACTTCCAGTTGAGGTCAGAGTTAGGTTTGTTCCTCTTGCCAGAGGAATTTGGGCATGTGTTACATTTCTTCGATGCTGAAAATGCAAAGGAGTTTCTTGTGGAGGCTGTTTCTCAGTGTGATTGCTTGCTATAATGTGTGGGCACAAAAGGGTGTCCAAAAGCTCTCCTTAGCCAAATATTTCCCTGCATTTTAAGATTTGCATGAGTGGGTTTTGTACTTAAGCAGCCTTTAATGTATTCAGAAAAAGGTTTGTTTGGTGGGTTACATAATAGTGTTGAATCTGACCCAGACTTGTTGTCACAGCACTGCTGTCAGATAGATAGTGAGCTGTCAGATTGAAATATTCACTAGTAATCTAGGTTATTGGGCCCTTCCTTCAGAAGTACACCCAGCAGAAAAGCACCAGTGGTAGGAGCTGGAATTACACGGTTCTGTGATGGGGGCTGAATGCTATTCTCAAAGCACTCCCTGATACAGGGAAGACTTTCAGATGAACTGTACCCTATTCCAGGATCAGCTTCCAGCTGATTTATTTTTTCATCGTTCTTCTCAGGTTAGAGCATGATTAAAGACCTTAACTTCATAGACAGATAGGTTAAAAAACCTTTATGCGTTCACCAGAAATATGCCCAAATAGGAAGTTAAAGGATTCAAGGATTTAGGCTGTCTGCAGTCAGCCTTCACAGCACGTAAAAGCACAACAGCATCAGGCACCATCATTACACAGTTGATCTCTAATTAAAATCTTAAATACAGAGACCAGATAAAGTGCTGACCTTTTCAATTGAGAAAAGACTAATTGTTCTTTCTTGCTAAAGATGCAGTAGGTATCCTTAAGGATGTAATCTTGCTCATTCCTGAACCATTTTTAGATAGGTTCTGCTACAGAGTCATTGATAGGAGAAGCAACTAGCAATAAAAAACATTGTGTGCCATATAATGGCATTTGTTTACTTTTGAAGCCATTTTATTGCAGAGTTCTTAGCTATTCAAGCTTGAATTTTTATTTTGCAGAATCTTCCTTTTTAAGTAAATTTGGGTATCAGAAACCAAAAATGCTAAGGCTGTCTTGGAGAATACTTCTAAGTTAATGAATTGAATGACTTTGAATGGATCAATCTTGCCACTTTGCCATGGCAAGTCCATAGTGATCCTAGTGAGCTGTGACTGCTTAATGCAACACTTCCCACAGAATGTATCTGCTATCAGTATTCTCATTACAGGGGAGAGAGAAGTAAGATTGGAAAGTGAGGGCAGAACTGGTCAGATCAAGGTAAGAGGGAAAACAGCGAGAAGTTAAAAAAAAAAAAAAAGACTGTGGAAAACCCATAGTGCTGGGACCTTGAATTCTTCACGGCTTAAAGAGACGTGGGTAGAAAAACAGTTTCATTTCTGCCCTACCAAAAGATTAAGGTCCTTTGATCAGTGAAGACAGAGGTTAGAAAAGGAAGTCAGTTTGTTAGAAGACAAGGCATCTGTAGAAGGCACCAATCTGATGAAAAAAACCTGTGGTTATTCTTGGCTGGACTGATCCCCCATTTCAATTCCTCAGGGCACAGGCTGTGGTCAATGCTCCGGAGTCATTCCGGGTGCATTTAATGTTCTTTGCACTGACTTCAAGGCAAATAAGCTCCAAGCTCTTGCAGAGAGACACAGGGCTCTCCCATTACACACACCACTAATACTGGCCATTGTGAACAACTGAGCCAAAACTCTTTATCTGAAGCTTTCAGATGACTGCAGGGAGGCTTAGATAATTCCACCAAAGGCAGAGAAAGGTCCCAAGCCTCCCACCAACACTACATTGAAAGGAGATGATAGCCATCACTTCTGTTTCACATTTGCACGTATAAATCTGTCTGAGCCTTGATTCAGTTTGGTGTTACTTCTTTTTATTACAGATGGGGAATCTGACTTCACCTATAACAATGTGCTTGGTTGTGCTTTGTGTTGGTTTTGCTCGCACGCAATCGAGTTCATAGGAATTAAATGTGCTCTCTGGTATCTCCTTCCTCACAGAAGGGATAATAGAAGGGACAATAGAAGCTTTTCCTGAGCCCTTCAGCTGCTTCTCTGCCATGTTTTCCTGGTTGTCCAATGCTCATTTCACTGACCCGGGTGTATGGTCTGACTTAGGCAACGGGGACAGGTGAGGCACCATCACCACAGCAGCTCTCTCGTCTGAGGTGTCCCCAGCTCAACCCACTCCATTCATATTTCTCAGCACCTCACTCCCACAAAATCTGCTTTAAATTATTCCAGGTGGGATGGGCTGACACTGGCCCTCACTGAGTGGATTCAAATTTACTTTCTTTCCTTAAAAATACTGCCGGGCAGAACTGATGATAAATGGCTGAGACCGCTTGCACCAGATAATTGACTGGGAACTGAGCAGTCTCTCCTAGGACTCATCTCCCCAGGCAGCAGCATGCTGTCACAAAATGAAAGATTTGCTGCTCTCAGGTCCCAGTGGTGCATGCAGGTCCATGGTATGGGACACGCCGTGCCTGCTGAGGATGATGCCTCCTGCCCCAGGGTGGGAGTGGGTAGAGCCAGAGCTCCAGCACAGAGGGCCATGTGCAAGATGAGCAGGCTGGGGTTCTGCCACCAGTGCCGTGCAGGGACCACGAGTCTGCAGACAAGAGCATGCTCATTGTTTTCACATTACCAAAGAGAACAAAAAGGAGGGGAAAAAAAGAGAGATAGGCTATAAATCCCCCAAACTGGGGAAGATAAATTAGTGTGAGAAGTCGTGAGGAACCTGACAGGAAAGAGTTACTTTGTGCCATTCTGCGACGAGGAAAAACAGCCCTAGGTTTTTCTATTGTCTGCAGGTTTTTCTCCGTGAGAACAGAAGGTTGGGCACAAGGTGAACTGTCAGGAGGAAAAATCGAGGGAATCATAGAGAAGATGGGCCTTGTACATAATTGATCTGACAGAGCGCTGCCCACTCCATCATTGTGGCTGAAATATGCTTGGCCTCCTGCGCAATAATGCATGTGAGTTTAGCAGCGCAAGACTTGGTCTATTAGGGAGTTTGTTTAACCAGGAATGCTCCTGTCCCTGCCAGCACTGAACGCCCCCTGGAAATCACAAAATCCACGCTCTGTCTAGAGGAAAAAATCCCACCACACTAAACACTTCCAACGGTAGACAAAACCAGAAAGGGACTTTGGGTGAAATCACTGCTATTAGAAGTAAGAGCAGTGTTTGCACTGCCTCCAACAAGGCCAGCATTATGCTGTGCTCCCTGCAGGATTCCTGTGCTGTTTCTCCCCATCGCATTCCTTTCTCCTTTTGTAATCCTACCAGTGGGAGATGTCACCATCTCATCGAACTGTCTCACAACCAGCCTATGGGAGCCTTCCATAAGGGGCAGAACAGATATCTGAGGATTTGGGATCTCAAACCAGGGGCATTAATACAACTGCTATATCATAGCTTTGTTACTGGCAGATAAAGAGGCATAGTTTAAAAGAGCAAGGTACACCAAGATACAAGGCCTGATAAAAGCTGCCATTTCCAGACACAGCCAGCAATTGTCTCTGAAAGCCTCTGGGTGGTCTGAGCCTGCAGACCTGTTCGGGAGACCTCCATCGTGCCTTGCTTTGAATGAGGCTTCGACCAGTGGGTGAATACAGCCCAGTGCCACCTGTGTGGTGCCGAGAGCTCCCAGAGCCCAGCGGCTCGGTGGGCTGAGTTCAGGCTGCACAGAGGCACAGACCTCGCTGCTGCGCTCAGCATGCAGAGCTGTGGAGGGACCTCACTGCTGTCCCCTGCCCCACAGCCTCTGCCACCTTCTGCTCCGTGCTGGATGCTATCATTTACAGCCCATCTGAGTAAGCCAAGCCACCCACACACCGATATTGCACTAGGGTCACCACGAGCAATTTTCTAAAACCACGCTGACATCATTGAAAAATTTGTTTAAATCCTTACTATTTCCAGCTAAAAAAAATCCATCATAATTATGGAAATGACCGTGGAATTATCTTTCCATAAATTACCACTACTGACGTTTAAACTGATTGCGATTTATTTTGCCCCTCAGATCTTGCCTCTGGCTGATGTTGTTGAGAGCTGTGATCTCCAAACTCGTTGATATTGCATAAAAACATTTGACACAAAAGGGGTTAATGATTTCCATGCAGGGTAAAGCTATGAGGAATTAGTGCTCCAGAGTGTAGAACATTCACTTTTACAGTAGGTGGTGTTCTTGTTACACTTTCATACATGCCAGGCTAATTAACTGTCTTAAAGACCACATCATTAAATTATTTCCCCTGCTTAAAACACTGCAATGTTTAATGTACCCCAGCAATTCAATTACGTTTAAAACAATATCCTAAGGACAAACTGCTGCAGGGTGGCTTTTAAAGGAAGTTTCATGCTTTACCTCAAACGCAGGTAAAGCAGAGAGCAAAAAGAGAATTTGAATTCCAAAACAGCTATTTGAACAAAAGGAAATCTTCCACAAAAACTTGTAAATTAGGATAGTTAATGTAGTCTGGATAATTGATTTTTCCTTTGCTCTTTTTAGTAGAAGTTCACTCCAAAACTCTGCAGAGTTTTACTTTTCCTTCAGTACTTGTTAAAATCTGCCCATTCCATCTTGTGATATATTTTTTATTGTTGCTTTATCTCCCTTCCCCGTTGCAGATTCTCTTAAGAAAAAAAGCACAAAGAGATTTCATTAATTATAACATCTTGGAAGATGGCGTTGGGTCCTGAAGGTGTATTTTGCTAGACTGTAAATATGCAATGATCTTACACATTTAATCAAAATAACTCATATTAATTTATTAGAGGAAAAGTGGGCTGCATTCTGGCTCCATCACCCTCCACCAGCATCATTTCCAGGCACCAGCAATGCATCTTCCTGCAGCAGAATGAGTGCAAGGCCAGCAGTGAGCCCTGCACGAAGGACACCGCAGTTGCTGGAGCCTCACTCCTTGTCAGCAGGATCTGCAGAGATGTCCTCTGTGTGCTGGGGACACCCACTGCTTGGCTGCCAAGGGTGGGAGCAGCTTCAGCAACAGCAGTTTGTGTCATTGGCATAGTCTGCTGGATGTAGAGAAATACAGGGGTGAAAGTGACTAGAAGAGTAATTCTGTCTGCACACGAGTCCAAACTGCTATTGACAGCTTCTCTGCCATGTCTGAATAGTGCTGAAGCAATACTGATCCCTAATATCAAGGAACCAAGCTTCTCACACTTCAGTCTCTCTGATGTTTGGAGTGGGATGTTGATGTTCTACAGCAAATTCTTTTACTCTTAGCACATTAATCAAATTATTGTTGAAATCCTTACAAGACACCCTTCAGGTCAGAATACAGAGTTTACTGTTACAGGTGGGATGGGATCTGTTAAAATGCAAATCCTTAGCCCAGTAATTTGGGTGGAGTTCGTCTCCAGTTCCTTTCATTTCAATGGCAGTGCCAGTCATTCGAATAGCTTTGATGCCAATCTGTCTGTGGGAGCTGCTGCTTCCTGCCCCAAACCTATCTCATTTTCTGAAGTATTCTGCCAAGCTGTCTGAGAGTAAACGTGATCTCATAGGCACCCTCACTCAGGTAGCAAAACCACAACACGGATGTGTGGGAACCAAACCCACACAGAGAAGCCACAACTCAGAATAAAAGCAAGATAACCACGTAATACTGAAAAGACATGGCTTATGGCAGGATAGGCATGTTAGCACACAGAAGAGGATCATTAGTGTAACGTCTTTTGGGAGAAGAACACAGCAAGATAGTTCTCCCTTTGGCAGAGGTAGGCAGTGTCTGCTTGTGATAGCACTGAAGGGCTGTGCAATTCCTGTCTCTGACCAGTTGACCTATCCTGTAAGACCATATACTGTATCACCTCGCATCGTATTCTGTCATGTTCATATCCAGTGTGACAGTGGTTTCTTTGAATGAGTAAGAAAAGTTGGCTCAAGTGACCACATGCAGTTCCTACTTTTTGCCCTGTAATCCGTCAGGTAGCAGAAAATGCAGTCAGCCTCTGGCCATACAGCCACATTTTCCTGCCTGGTACCTTCTCATGGTTATATATGTTGTTACTGTGTCATGGATGATCCTGTGGTGGACCCTTGTGGTAGTAGAAGGTGAGGAGATGCTTGTGCTCACGAAAAATGGCATGTGGAAGCAAGGTGGTGTACCCAGACCGTTCATCATCTCAAATTGATGATCTTTTCTAGTGGGCTGAATCCAGCCGTTAGGAGAGAAACTCACAATTCCCAACATAAGGGAAACAAAAAGGAGCTGCAGTGTCTGTAAGAGGCAGTGACTTTAGGATTTTAGCATGGAAGCATCAAGTTGTTCCCAATGCAACCAATCCAGTGAGAAAGCCTTTTCAGATGATAAATGACTAAAGTTAGAGGGTTCTTAGTGCCAGGATTTTGGTTTATTTCAGTTAGAAAGAATTCCCTCACTGTGAGGAAAGGCAATTACTACCAAATAGTGGTTGCTCTGTGAATCTCATGGGGACTTGCTTTTATGGCCAGTATTCTCACCAGCTGGGTGAGGGGTGAAGTGTTATCTTCATGCAAGTCTGAGAGGTCTGTGATCCAGGTGCTGGTACCTGTGTACTGCACTTCCCTGTACCTCCAAATAAGCTGCCAGAGAAGGAGCCCAATCCTTCCTCTCCAATCCTGCTGCTCCCACTTTGGGACTGTACACCCTCACTGACCCTCACAGTGAGTCCAACCAAGGAAACGGCCTGTCAGAAAATCAGGCATTAAAAAAAAAAAAGGGTTAATTTTCATTGAGATCAGTTTCCTGATCTCTGACTGCGTGGTCAGAGAAACACCTGTGCTGGCACAGGGGGAGGGAGCACGAGTGACCATCTGGAGAGCACGGGGACAGGAAACCCATTTGGGTTGCAGAGCAGACTTCTGCCAGCTTAACTAGCCATGGAGTGGTGGTGTTAATCAAGACCTTGAAACAGGCCTCCAGGCAAACATAGCATGGCATCCATGGGATTAACCATGGGGTGAAATGCATTGCTGGCCATATGATGACCGAGAAGTACTTGAAATATAGATCTGCATGGATATTCCAATAGAGCTGTGTTAAGATGTCATCAATAACATTATAGGGAACTGAAGTGGAAATTCCAATGTTGCAATGAAATTCATTTCAATGGGAATTTCTTTTTTTTTTTTTTTTTTGCAGTGAAATACACAGATCTTAGCTGTGTTAATCCATGTTAACTTGTTGATAAGTCATAAGAACATAAATATAACCAGTGCATCAATAGGTTTGGTTTCCGAAAAGTATGCAGCAGAATCCCTTCGTACCCTGCTTAAACCTGTGCTAAAGGGTTGTGGTTTGACCTGTGTTCTCCTGAGGAACTCTGCACTGACACACTACAGACATACATTGCCACTGTGACTACACACAATGCCTGTGTGTACGCATGGTTTATAATCTGTTTCACGGTCTTGCATTTTCTTTCTTTCAAATTATTCTTCATATTTTTAATTGGGTTTAATGTATTTATTTTTCATATATGTCCCAGTTATTTATTTTGCATTTCACTCCAAATTTTTTTGCCATAGTATGCTTAGGCAAATCTATTTTTATTAACCTTCCATTTCTGGGTCTGTTGTACAAATAAATTGCAAATGTCAA
Source organism: Tympanuchus pallidicinctus (assembly GCF_026119805.1). Classification (NCBI taxonomy): domain Eukaryota; kingdom Metazoa; phylum Chordata; class Aves; order Galliformes; family Phasianidae; genus Tympanuchus; species Tympanuchus pallidicinctus. The sequence continues at coordinate 2,846,822 of NW_026294791.1, read as the reverse complement.
GATCACTTCCTTTCTCAAGAGTTTCCTTATCCCTAACTAGCTCAGCAAGTCACATGTAACATAAAACATACTGCATTAACTGTAAAACATATGCATGCAAAACAATCTTTTTTCTAAGGCAGTTATATTTGGTGCCTTTATTCCCTTGAAGCAGTCCATAAAATATTTCCAGTTGTACGATACACCCTGACAGTAACATTTTTCATTCAACATTTCTCCCTTTCCTCATTGAATACTGACCCTTAAAAAGTGAAGAACACTGTTGCCATCCAGAACAAAGCAGAATCTCCACAATCTCAGTTAGGCTTTGGACTCGTCTTCACCCAGGCATTATACATCTGAGCTCTGAGCACGTCTCAGTATTCAGCAATCTGAGGCTTGCATGCAATATTCCCCTGACAATCCGCACACCAGGCTCTAAGAAACACTGCTCTGAACTGAACCAGGGTCAGTACCAAAAGAGGGCAGTGAAGGAATGGCACTGATCAGGGGGTATCACCCTGAAGGTCCTCCTCTGAAGATCACCATCAGGAGGAACCAAGGACGTGGTGCTCCGCAGCACCAGAAGCTGTGTAGCAACAGCTTGCTGTCAATAAGATCAGCCGTGCTTTCAGTTGTACATTTATTTAAAGTCTCTACAAACGTGATGGGCTGTATAGTGCAGAAAATAGGCTTGCTGGGATTAGAAAATGGGCAGTGAATCCAACACGTACAGTGTTAGCACCTAACTAAATGAGTATCGCAGTTTAATTCCTGACTTGAACCTACAACAGAAGGTTACAATAGTTTCACTACGCTAATTTTATTTTAGATACATATGAGGAGGTGCTAGAACACCCCCATTCCTAATTTGCAGTTATAATTATTTCGTAATAAACATAGTTCTGCAAAGAAGTCTTTGAGTGACAGAGCCGAAGACCAAAACTTCTTTGGATGCATTGAAAGTGTCGACAGAGACGGTGCAGGATCCTGCACTGACCTCAGCACGCACCTTCACCTCTGCCTCAGCAACACCTGTGCTGCACAGGGCTCACCGCCCCGCATCCATTTGGTCTTTGGCTTCTCCTGTCACTCCCAGATAGAACCAGAACTGCAGCTCTGAAACAAGCCTCGCCACACTCCCCTGCATCGTGCTGTCCAAAGGGATGATTGTGGTCTCAGTCTTCCTACAAGCAGTCAATGTTTTCTTTGCTATCAAAACGATGCCCATGGGGTGAACATGCAGTGTGAGCTGCACAGCCCTGTCACTTACAGAGCACAGTAAACCCGTGTTCTCCTAACGATCCTGTCGCAGCCAATTCATGCAACACCATCCAGGGGGTCTGGCTGCCGTTCTTCATTGCCTTCACGAGCAGAATGGAGACAGCTGCTATGGAGGGTTTGAGTCTGATTTGCCCCAGTGCTACTCCAGTTTAAAATGAGCATCTCATTGTTGTCTTGCTTAGAATAAGAAGAATCGTCTTCAGACTGTCTAAATATATCAATAATGTATGTCTATATAACTCTGAAGCAGCAGAGTTCTGTAGTTCTTCAGGGAACAGCACTGCACGGGATTCTGGCTCTTTGATGAGGCTTCATGTGGGGAAACTCCTTACCAGATCTGCACCCGAACCTGCTGAGCACTTTGCAGTCGGTACATGGCCTGGATGTGCCTAAGCACTTGGGCTCATCTTCATAGAGCTGCTGTCATTGACCTCCATTTACCACCTTCTGGAAACCCTCACCTAGACGGAGGCTGTGTTTGGGTAACAGCACTTGCCAAGCACAAGACTTTCTGTTTCTGCTCTGAAGGCAGCCATAAGGGGAAGGACCAGCCTGTCTGTGCCATCACTGTGCAGAACACCAGCAGCAAATGCGCTGGTCACAAACACAATTAGCAGGTCTGTGTATTTGCATACACTGAGAACATCCAAGGGAGCCTGAGAAGAACCTCCTTCCACCTTCTGTACCCTTTGCAACTCTTCTGTGGGCCAATTTAATGCACTCTCACGGAAATGTGAAGCTGTGCTTGAGCAGCGCCAGCAGATTGCGTTACCCTGCCTGGCTGTACAGAAATCACACATTTCTCCCTGCCTGCAGTCCCATAGGTCACAGCTAAGGTCAGTTGAGAACAAAAATGATACTTTGTGATCCAACATTTAGACACTTATCAACTCATAAATCTTCATCCAACTATAATGACAAAGCACGGAGCAGCACAGTCCCATAAGCACAGGGTTGTCTTCAGGAAAAAAAAATAGCAAAACTATGCATAAGACAAAGGCTGTATTTAGAACATAGCAAAAGAGACATGCCTTTTCCAACCTATTTTTATTTTTCTATTTTGCAGTCTTCATTTTCTGAATATCTAGGTGGGATAGAAGACTGTGTCACCACTTGGAATTATACAGAGCAGTTAGCTAAGGAGTAATGATCGTAAGCAGGATCACTTAAAGAACAACATTGAAATGTTTTTCATAGTGAAAATAAATGACTCACTCCTTTGTATTTGGCAGCTTGAAATGGGACCTCTTTCCTTAATGACATTCCTTCTTTGCAGTGTGCTTATATTCATTTGCTATTGTGCATTTGTTCATAGTACCAGTAATACTTGGCACTTATGGTCCATACTGTCTTTTAACTCAAAAACTTTACGAGCACCAGTTGATTAAAGTGGACAGTATCCTCAGGACATTTAATGTCTGCACCCATTTTTCAGAACAGAAAACTTGAAGGGTTAAGTTTCTTGGGAAAAACATCATGATGCACGTCACAGGTGAATTCCAACGTTGAAGGGTTTTGTTCCTTCTCTTCTGTCACCTGAGCTGTGTGAGATTTCTGTCACCCAAGACCAACCCAGTCTGCCAAAACATACCAAAGAAACATTTGGTATTTTGCACCTGATCTGAGTTTGTACCCTCATTCCCATACTTATCTGGGTCCATTATCTAAACTTCACGTGAGCGTGACATTAAAGCAGCTGAAGTTGTAGCTACTCTGCAGGACAGTCCTTTCTCGTCTGCAACATCTGGATCCCTTCTTGCAAGCTCTTCACCAAAGAATTATTGGAGCCACTGAAAATCTTCTGGCCTCGCTTGCTTTCACTCAACTTCCTTGTTAGGTGATTCCATTTATTTTTCTCTTCTAGTTACTGCTCTTATGCTGGTGCGAGGTATTAGCAAGGTAAGGGCACCGCTGAACCAAATCCACTCTATGGAAAGCAAATCCTCAGGGAATCTCCTGTTAAGCTTGCAAAACAGCCCTGTCTCTCTGGAAGAATCTCGAGCAGAAACATTTCCCCAAGACTCTTCCTTCAGTCCCCATTGCAGAGAGCCCTTCACACTTGCTTGCAGAGAGATGTACCCATTTGGGGGTAATTCATTCAACAACTGTCAGATCTTTCTAACTGCTTTATAGCTTGTCCTCCTCGAGCATTCTTTCAGTAATCCCTATACCAAAGCTGAACCAAATGTGTGTTTATGTAAAACAGCCCAAGCTATATGCAGCCAGTGCTTTTTGCATGACCTTTAGCGTAAAATGCAATATGTCTGGTCTCAGTTATGTTATTCTGTCAACATGTTCCAGTTTGGGCTAAGCTGGAAGCAGCACTCCGTACATCTGGCTCAGGAAGAGAGGACATCTGTGCAACTAGTCTAATAAACCAGAGCAATTCAATGAAATATTGTTCTAGTGTTAGGGAATGAAAAGAATTTCTGCATTGCAAAACACAACAAATGCTGACTTCTACCAATAAGAGTGACCTCCAGAAACATGGGAGATTAATCAGCATGAGGGAAAGGCAAAGAGATGTTAAATGATGCTCTTATTTCAAATATAAACATCTTCCAAACACATAAATCGTCTCATTTGATTTAAAGTTATTTAGTTCACATGGAGTTAGATAATGTCCTCCTTTTAAAAATATCACTTCGGAAATTTATGGACGTAAAGTGCTAATTATGTATTTTTAAATGTGTTTTATAATTTCATTGTATGAATCCCTTTAGGACATAATGCTATCTATAAATCCTTTCCCTTCTTCTGCCCGGGATTTTGTGAAGAACACAATGGCTAATGCAGTCTAAATTAGACAGAGGCATTTGGTGAGGTCAGAATACTATTGCCAGGAGGTTCCCATTTTATTTTCTTTGGCCATTTTTAAAAGGGCAGCACCTTACACTTACTTTAACAACAGAGTACTGCTCTGAAGTAATTCATTCAGCAATTGCTTTTAGCTGCTTTAGAATTTTCATCAGCCTTATTTATCCTTTTTTCTGAGTACTCTGATTGAATAGCAAAAAAGTCCAAAGTGAACTAAGCACTTGCCAGCCTTTCCTAAATATTAGCTCCACTTCTAGAAGATACTGGGAGTCACTGACAACAGAGAAAATCCCATTTTGCTCTTACACAGTGAGTTTTGTATTTGGTCTGACAGGATGGAATGAGCACAGATTTCTCATGCTTCATATTCATCCCCATTTGATACAACGATCTTTCTGCTGGATTTTTTGTACAAATCTCACCATGCCTCTCCTCTTCCATCCCTTCTGCTCACGCACACCTTGCTGTTGTCTGCCTAATGACAGGACCCTGAGAGGATAATACTGCTCTTTGTAGTCCAGAAGTTAATCCAAGAGCTCATCAGGCCGTTTTCCAGCTCCCATACAGTCGGCCATCAGCAAACTTCCCTGCTCCAAAGCCACTTCCTTTGGTCTCCACCCTAAGGCCCACACAAAACCAAGTTCATCCTATTCGTTACCTTTCATCACACTTGCTTCCATCTGTCCCACTCCCATTGATAAACCTTTAACAGTGAGTGGAAAAAAAAAGCCCATCTTGGTGTGAATGAGCTCCAGAAAGCAAGGGCAGAAAACATCTCCACCTATCAAATAGCCTCTGCAGTGGCTGCTTGCAGTGTGTGCTGAATAGACAATATCTCTTGAGAGAATTCCAGAAAACCAAATACAGTCGGCAGCAAGCTAACTGCAAATACAGCAGGTCGGTGAGATCTGCAGAACCTCTTTACTTAAAAGAGACTGAAAGTCTCTTAAAAGTTTCCTTCAGGCAATTTGATTCTCGCCCAACTTCTCTGGAGGGAAAAAATCCCTGTCCATGTATCTTCATGCATTCTTGACTGTCCCAGGATATACTCCTGGTCCAGTGAAGCACATCAGTCAGGGACAAGGCAACATTGCTGCTGAATGACTGCTGCTGAATCTCTCCTTGTGTTATGTTAGTACACAGGAATGTGGGAAGGGAAGGGCAGGCTTCATCACACAGCCTTAGTGTACAACTAATGACTATTCATATAGAAGCAATAATGATCCAGCAGACCAGGCACAAATCAAGAGACATGGAGTCCTACTCTGAGCTCTTCCACACATCAAACATGGGATCCAGGAGATCGCTTTGTCTTTCTGTACATCTCTTTCCCAAAATGTTCCTTGTTCTGTGCTGTCTGTGCGGATGGGGACCTTGTGTGTGTTCCCTAGCACAGCAGTGTAGACTGATGGCTTGGTCATGGAGAGTCAAAGCGTGCATCTGCGTGTCTTCACTGCAGACCCACAAGTCTCATAAGGAGATAAATAACTTGCCTTTTTTTCCTGAAAGGAAAGAACATACATTTTTCAGCTATCGAAATACAAAATCATCCAACTGAAAACGAAAATAATAATAAGGCAATTTTTCCTCACTAAAAAGTTCTGGGTTTAAGTTTAAATTTTTTATTGTTTTTATTAATAACTTCCAGATGAATCTTTGAACTTTAAAACTTCATTTCAGAGTGAATTATATTGGCTGCCCAAGAAGTCCTCAAAAAAGCTCTAATGGAAGGAAAGACGAGGCCAAACTCCTTCTAATTTTCCTAAATTCCAAGGAAATGTATATCTGAGCCTACATTTCCCACTCCAGAACCACTTCCTCTCCTGGCTCCAGAGAGCAGCCCGAGCTCAAACATAGCTGAACTTTGGCAGCATCTGCAGGCAAAGAGCTGCTTTGTTTCCAGCAATAACTGTCACTGCACGTTTCAAAAGCAACCAGAAAACTACAGCCCGTGCCGAGTATTACATTCAAAACGATTTACTCTGGATAGGTCTGCCTGCACTGAGCAGAGGTTAGCAGCATGTTATGGAAACAAAGGCGGGGGGCCACACAACTTCAGGCTTTAGCGTAGTGCCAGCAAATCTCTCGTTTAAGCAGTGCTCTCCAACGGCAAGAGTCGAGACATGGCAAGCTAAGGCAGTGTGTGCTGGAAGTGTGCTTTCACTGCAAGAACTGCAGAAACGTAAGCACGTCAGTCTGCTGAAAGGTCAGCTTAAAAACCTTAAAAGCCTGCACAAAGTCTAAACCTATTCCTTTTGCAGAGCAGGAGCAGATGGGTCGCCTGGCTTTCAGGATAACTGCTGCAAGTTGCTCCCGCAACATTGCACCCCAGAAGCGTTCCTGCCACAGCAGGTTTCCCAGAGAAACCTTCCTTAAAACCTTCGGAACAGTCGCGCTTTAGCATCATCTACTGGGAGAGACGGGCAACTGACTGTGGCAGTCTGTGCCTGCTGCTGCCGCTCCAGCTCCAACACTGCAAGCCTTTTCTCTTCAGGAGCTGCGTTTTAAGGGATAAAACAAATACTTCCGTGCTGGTGAAAAAGCAGACTAAAATAAATACTTTCTACCTTGCTGCCGTTTCCTTATTCGAGGCTCCGAGTCACAGCAACCAGAAGTAAATAGGAAGCCAGGAGGAAGGGAGCAGCTGATCTCACAGATCGGATTGTGCTGTGAATTTTGTCACAGCAATCTGAGGTCTGTTGCGGTGGTGCTCAGCGCCGCAGGGCTATGCTATCTGCAGCACATGATGTGCAAGACAATCTGAAATTTGCACTTTTCACCGGCAGCACCAGCCACCCAAAGATGTCGAAGTACAATAATCCTGCCTGGCAGGCAGGTGTTATCCTCATATTGCAAGCAAGGAGATTTAAGGGCAAGAATCCCAGCAGCGCTTAGATGCTGAACTCTCATTGACCACAAGCTGGGTGAACCACCTGAAACCAATAGGATTTCATACCTAAACAGCTTCAAATATCCTGTCTGTGGTGATTTTTCCAAGGTTTGCACGACAAGGGTGTGAGAGCAGCAGCATCCAGATCTGAGGAGTCACAATCCCTTTACTTACTGGACTGTGCTCCAACTTCATTTCTAAACTTCCATAGCAGTCTTGGCATCAGACATGCCATAGTTCCCAAAACCAGTCCCACATCTGGGCATGAAGGCTGGATTCACTTCACTTACATTTAACAGCCTGAAAACTAGATGCCTAGAAAAAGCTATCAGGCATCCCTGGCAATCAAGGAAGAGAAAAGCACTTCCAGGAAGCAATTCGTCTTGCCATCACATTATTGCTCCCTCAAGTTGCAATACAGTCACCTGGCATTCTCTCACCTTCTCCAAGGGCTGAAGCAATCTGTTCAGAACGAGAGTTTTTGCCTCTGGAATACACCTACGTTTTGTCTGCATTACTTTCCTCCAGTCTGAGCTACACTATTTCTGGTGGCCTGTGTTGGTGGGCCCTCGGGGAGATTTTCCTCTGCTGTGAGCAGCACAGCCTGGGCTTGGCCTGGCTGCGTGCCTTCAGCCCCATAGCTCCGACTGGGCAGCCAGCTGCAAAACCTCAACCCCTGCAGACTGTTACAGCATTATACTTGATGTTATTCAGAAAAATGAAGTAACAGCTATGGTAATACTCCTTGTGTATAAAAAACATGGTATGTGCATTTTGGAATTCAGCTAGGTGACCTTTTGACTAGAGATTGAATACATTGACTCATCAGACCTCCATAACGAAAGCCAGGTCTTTTAGATGTGGGGTCTGAAAGCTCCTGTAGATACTGAAATACATGAACTAATTTTTCAGGATCCTCACCAAATGTGCAACCGGTTTTAAAAAATCTGATTAAAATATCTTTGAAAATTATTTTCCTTCGATTTTAAAGAGAGCTTCTCTGAAGAGCTCCTGGGTGGGTCCTACTCATTTTTCTTGCAGTTCATCCTCAAGGTTTGCACATATCCTAGAAGAATTGAAGGCTACGTAGCAAAACATTACAAGCCATTTCCTGGAGTTTCAATTAAGTTCATTTCAAATAAATGCTGAATACATGAGGACACAAAACTCACGTGCTTTGGAAAACCTGCTTCCTAAAATTGGTAGTAGGAACTGAATATCTGGTACACATCTCACTTCAGACACAGCAAAACTTGCAGTTTCCCTCAGCCACAAATTTCCCTCAAACTGTTACTGACACTCTGTATAAAATTCCAGGGCCTGCAGATGCAAAAATCTTATTCTGGACTATTTTTTTCACTGCAAACTGTCCCAGTCGGCATCTGCCTTCAGCTCTTGACTCCCTAGGAAATAGGATCATCACATATCATGTCTGGAAACACCATGCCCTGAAAAATAAAGGACAGACCCCTCCTTCTCTGTCTGCCTTGCTATTCTCAGATTCCTCTCCCAAGATATTTTGGATATTTTTGAGCAAGATGTAAGGAATACTCCCCAGCTGCTTGTCTTGAAAGACGCAACTAACATTTCACAGCTGTTGGTGGCCAGCATGAAGCAACTCCCATCTCTCAAAACCCCTCCACAGCTCTCCAAAAACCCAGCAGTGAAGAGGCACTGGGACTGGCTTGTCCTCCTCCATACAGTCAGAGTCTATGAATCAAATGGATTGGCCCCCTGCTAATCCACTGTCTATATTTTTACCAATAGGATAACTTTAAATATTGACAGTGGCCCTCACTGGGTGCTCTTCACTATTGTTGGCTGTATTGCATAAGGAACTACAACATTCCTGGTAGGTAAGGGACAGTGAGTAGACGGGAACTGAGATTGGCTATTTGGTACCTAAACCACGGTATATAATTTAGCATAGAAGTTGAGAAGGGCAGAGAAGAGTTCACCCCACCTGCTGTCTCTGCTCCATGTTGGACGTAAAAAGAATTTCTGCTGTGAGGGAAGATGGAGGAAGGACCAGCCCCCCCCCCTACTCCCCCTCTGATGCACATCTAGTCTTTCTCCATTAACAAAACTGTGGGTCGGTTTGGTTCTCTAAGTCTTTTCTCTTCATTAATCTGCTTCTGGGCTTGTGAGGATGAGGGTGGTCTTCTGACCCACACCTCTTCCTGCATGGCAAAAAGCAAACATCTCCAGTGATGAATTACCCTGATTCCATCAGGACCTCAGCTGTATTTTGGACACATCCAGTACTTAAGCACCTCAGTCATCCTTATCCCTTGAATGCCTGAAACTCTTTGAGGTTTGCCTTCTAACCTTGCCACCATTTTCTCTTCTGCAGCATCTAATCAGTGCTCTGACAACTTTGGGGCAGCCAGAGGTCAGCACTGCTGAAAAGAACAAGGAAACAAGGCTGTGCGCATGAGCAGACACTCACTGCTTGTTTTCCTCCTCTGCCTCTTTACAGTGATAACTTTAACTCTGTGTCTAAGTTTTTCCATCTGCAAAAAAGCCTCTTTTTTGCAAAGCTCTGTGGAGATCTCTATTCTTAGTGCTGTTACGCCAATGTGTAGTTGATTTGCCTAATTCTGCAGTACCATTCTGGAATATTTCAAGTTTAGATTTTATCCTTTTTGTGACCATAAGGAGAAATCAACAAGATAAAAATAATGGAGTTTTGGATGCAAATGCACTCCCTAAGTTATTGATACGTTAGGTTTATTGCATGTGTACTGCTGAAGATAAAATATATCCCAGTACAAAGGTGCCAAAATGTGGCTTACTGGCTGGCTGAAGAAGGAAGGATGACATGGTCAAAGACAATTTTAAAAGTTCTGATTATTCCAGGGCACAAGACCTGATTTGCCTCTTTCTGCATACGGATAGTGATTTTTGTTGCATGCCCTGGTGGGTTTTTATGCTTTCATTCCCTTGATATCCCATGCTAACACAATGAGGATGTTTAATGATATTTATTTGCGAGTCAGCTGAGGTCTTGCTGCAATGAAGGGATGGGCCAGCACGCAGCTCTGTGCTCTGTGAGCTCCTCAGAACCACAGCCAGCCCCAGGCTTCAGTTGGCAGGGACATTCCCATGCCTGGAGCTGGACAAACCCCTGAGAGCAGAGCATTCCAGTCCAGCCCACTGTCAGACACACAGGCAGCAATGACTACAGCAGGTGAGGGAGATGCAAATAGCAGACTAGAGGTCCTTCACAAACATTTGAAATAAATAACCTATGGTTCAATGATGTCATGTCCATGGGGAACCTGTTGGGTTGCAGGTTAAGAGATGTTAGCCATGGGATCTGAAGGGCACGGCCTCCACCAGCACCAAGGAGCCATGTGTCCTCACCCCCTTAGGACAGCTCCATTTCTGCTCTACTTTGGGTCCCACTCTGAGGTCCTCAGCACATCTCTAAGGCTCAGCACACAGAAGGTTCATGGCAGCCCAGAGGCTGTATCCTGCTGAGAAGAAGCTCATTTAGGCCTTGGTCAATCTAATCTTCCACAGAAGTCCCTTGTCAGTTTTGCTGTCACAGTAGCTGCTGTGTCCAGCGTTCACAGACACTCTTATGAGGCTGTCTATCAACCTCAGGAGCCAACTTCTCTTCATCCACAACATTTTGCATTTCGCACTGGTTTATTTAGCATAAAATGTAGTTATACAATCATCACCACTGCAAAACCAAGAGAAGAAGTTTCGGCAGCTGTAATTATTTTGTGTCCACAGAGCACTAGGAAAATGTGAATGGGTGCACATACACACACACAGACAAAAACCTTCTCAAAAACACGTGAGAGGTGTGGTGCAAAGATTGGCCTCTGGAAGCAATGTATTACTTTATGTAATATATACATACGATATATACATACATGCAATATATACGAACTACAGTTCAGATGATGCCAGTATTCTTGCTACCTTGATTTATATCTCATTTATGCAAAATCTATATAGCACTTTTAAAGTTACACATAGAAGCAGCCATACCAATACAGAGAAAAAGAAAAAAGCCTCTGGCTCAAGATGGTTGCAGCACAGTTGAGATTGAGAAGAAACTGGAGTGTATTTCTCCACATTTATTTTAAAACTTTGCCCTTTTTGACTCCAAAAAGGTCTGGAGATGTCTAAAACATATTCCTGACTTAGATTTGGTGAAGCAGTCTTTAAAAATAGGTCTTATTTCTTGTCTTTTTTGTTGTTGTTGTATTTCCAGCACGGCAAGAAAATACTTGCCCAAAATACTAAAAAAGAAAAGCCTCTTGAGACGGCCAGCTCTTGCAAGATTTCCATCCCAATATTTACAGGCCCAGAAGGTCCAGATAAGCTTTGGATGTGCATCAAAGCTCCTGGATGGCTATCCAAACCAAGCACAAGCTCTGAGCCTTTTGAAGTTTGTCCATCACTAGTTATCACATCCAATTCCATCCCTTTTATAAGATGAATTATGGTCTCTGTCTTCAGGAAGTTGTTTTGCTCAGTGACTCTTGATTTTCCACAGAGGGATATGTAGAATTTCACTAATGTCTATACCAGTCTTTCAGAAGAAGTCACACCCCTATCATTTTTCAGCATTTAAGTGCATTTTTCTTATTTAAAACCTGAGACAAAACCCAAGTTCTTGCTTCCTATTATTACCTTGATAAAGCATCTGCAGAGCTGAGTCTGTGGGTTCAGAGGCCCACTGAGGCACGGGCTTGACCTTTCACCATTGGGACCAAGGCTCACGTTCATCCTGCACTCTGGAGTGAAATACAGTCAGCAGTTTCTGCTCAGTCCCCAGTGAACAGTAGCTCACACAATAAAACTATCATACCTAATTCAGCACAACTGGCAAGCTTTTGAGAGAAGGGCCTTGCATGCAGGCTGATTTACGGGTTAACCCACCAGAAGGTACTCCCTGTAGGTCAGGTGTGATGAGGTCATTGACAGGGCAATAGCGATGAAGTTTCTGACTGTAAATTCAGCGTGTTTCAAAAGTGGTAACAGACAACTATAAACAATTTGGATAAGCGTCCCCCATAACTCAAGAAAAATATTCTTACTTTATGTATTGCGTAAAGGATTGCCGTGAGTTTTCCTTGCTTTCCCTTGCCATATGTGCAAAGTAAGGCTACTAGAATAGATTTGCTCTCCACACTGACAGAAGTTTGAGACTATCTTCTTAGTACTTTCAAGTTCATTTGCAAAATTTGGTGGGGATTGCTTCAATTAGGGTCATCTGGTCATGTATCCCTTGATCCTCTGATCACCAAGGCAGAAATACCATGTTGGTAATCTCTGGGCTACCATTTGGGTTAATGAATCGGCTTGACTTTAATTCCAGCCCAGATGTAATCTTTTATTGCTTAATGATTTGTTCTAAAATGAACTCCAATGAATGTAAACAGTTTCTTTATTTAGAGTGAAAAATCTTTTTTATAACTTGCTTTTCTTCCTAATTAATTCTAGAGCAATTAAATCAAACCTTGATCTGTGGCAATCAAGATTAAATCATAGTATAGGTTAGGCTGCTAATATCGTCTTTGAGTTCATTATTATCAAGGCTAACAGTAATCAGAAAAGGAGGGAGAAACTGATGTAGCAAGGGTTGCAGATCTGAGGACTTGTTCTCGTTTTTAATAGCTGATCTGATTTAATGTATGATAATACTTGTACTTATTTAGTAACTGTTTTCCAAGGAACTCAACATACTCTCCCAAAGTTAATTTATTCTCACAACACTGATGCGCGGGAGGTAAATATTATCTCCCAGGGACACAGAGAAGTTTTGAGGCATAGAAGAGTTATGAGTTGTGCACAGTTGCAGTTTGGGGGCCAGATCTCAACTCTGTTAACAAATCAGTAGTCAGGAGCCTCACTGTGGTATCTAGATCTGACAGGAAGGAATGGCACCTCATCCACAAGCACTCACAAAGCACCCTGAGGAAAATGGACTTGTTGGCCATTGTATCCATGCAGTCCTCAGAGTTAAAAACTGGCTGTGTTATCAATAGGTGTCCCTACATCACAACTCCTCACGAGGACCTGCCATTTCACCAAGAATTTGCATTCCCAGAGACTAAGAAAATTTGTTTGTAAGTTGTTAACAAGATGGAGGCTGATGAATTACACCCACGTTGTAGTTCTTCTTAGGTCTGCCTAAATACTCTGGCTTGCCCATACTATCATTATCTCGTACCTTTTCTGCAAATCGTATCAAGGTCAAAGGGACAATGAAAAGAACTCTTCACAGCCTTGATGTCCCCAATCAAGGCACTGATGTCCCATACCAGCCCCAGCTGAACCGGTTATCTGACTGCATCCCTGTATGTCATTCTATTATCTCCTGCTGTGGCAGATTAATTCTGACTGCAGGAAACTCCTGCCCATTTGGGTCATCTCTGTGTAGTACAGCAATGGTGCGGAAGGGACTGAATCACCCAAGTTCAACTCCCATCAAGGAAAACACAGGAAAGCATCACAATGTTGTTTGTACTCCGGTTACATATTAGCTAAAAAAAAAAAAAAATTACAGCAGTGCCATTTTCAATTCAGTGTTATGCTGGAAAGGTTGCAAATTAATTAGAATTATGCCTTCTTTGTGCCAAGTGATAATTTACTGCAATTAATTATCAAAAGATCTACTGCTGTCAATTACGGTACTTGCTCTTTGCGGGGGGAGAAGCTATTTACGTATAGCTGAAATCTGTAACAAAGTTCCATTTTACTTTTATTGTTTTCAATTAAACTATCATCGTTTGCTTTCCCTCTGCCAAACACAATAAAGACTTGTTAAGAACTAATCATGCTACTGTGACCTTTTTTTTAAATCCAAACACTAGCTAGACCTGCACTGAGTCAACACTCCTATTGTTACACCTGCAAATTGTACATAGAGAGGAGCATACTTCAGAATTAATGAGCACAGCTGTGGTCTCTCTTACATTCAACACTTGTAAAATAGACCTCTTTAAAGTGCCATTATCACAATATTGATAGAGTTATTTATAGTACTGCAAACGTTCCCAGTCATAACAGAGTCCTTGTTATCCCCCACAGCAGTTCATGTTGTTGCCATCTCCTGGACTCATTCCACAGTATGCGATAAGGCACCAGGTGGACAATCCTTCACAAATGAACTATAAAAGACATTAGGAAAACTTCTACATAAGCAAGTTTTATGGCTGGGAATAGGTCAAGCTGTCAAGATCCAGCCTGTGTAAGACTTGTCACGTTCCTCTACTGTGTGATTTCCCATATCGTTAAATGATATATATGTGAAATGAAATTACAGGCGCCTCGAGCTGCAAATTATCTGGACAGTATTGTCCAAATTAGCACTGTTTTTTGCAGTTACTAATACTGTTTTATCATAACTCAGTAAAACAGATGTAAGTTCAAATTCTTGGTGTCAGTCGCTGAAAACAAATATCACAGGTGCCAACTTTGGTTGCTAAGGGAATGCAAGCTTCTTGGGCTTCACAGTATGTGTGCAAACAGCTAGAGACTGTCCAAGGCAGAGGTTCTGCTGTCAGCAGGAAGGTAATTTTCCTTTTTCAGGTGTCCTGCTAGTCAGCTTGGGCTCCTGACACACTGTGGAATTATCAGCCAATTTGATCCAAACAAAGGCAGCTGGAGACTTCATCAGAGCAAGTTCTCCCACCTGGTAACTCCAGCGCTGAGCCCTTGTTTGTGATATTACTCTTATTGCAATCTTTCATATTATTCTATGGTTAGCTTTTGTAACGTTTGGGTTTGTGTCCCTCTGAAGATCAGGATGTGCCTCCAGAGCCAGCAGACAAGTAACTGTGGAATTCAGCACAACTGCTGCAGCTATATGAGGATTTCCATGTTCTGCAACCAGCTGTGTCTTGAATTTAGTAATGGGGGGCTTGAATCGAGCATAAGTCTCTTTGGTAGACAAGTCACAAAGTTATGTCACTGTGGGGACATTAGAGGTCACAGACTGGGGATGAGTGCAGCCATTTTCATGCAAGTGGAGGAGGAACAAGAGCGGAGCAAGTCTTGAACCCTGCACTAACAGTTTTACTCCCTCTTTCTTATTCCAATGCTTTACTTCTCCTGTTATACAGCAGGAAATAACTTTGCTTCTGATGCACTGTCCCTTATCCAAGACAAACCATTTTATCGTAATTCTCCCTTGGTTTTGGAAAGAACTGCAGAAAAACCACAAGTCTCCGAAGAGTAAAACTTCAACAAACACATTGCTACTTATGAATTATTTCTCCAGATCTACCTTTTTCATATCTCAAGTGCTTCACAGCTAAAATGTCAGCTCTAAAATAAACTAATATTCTGGTTTTGCTCTAAATTTAAGAGAATGCTTGCATTGTGCAAGGCAGCTCAGAGAGCTCACCTAGCAATGCTTTACTCTCAGGTGTTACTCGTTCAGATCTCACAGCAGGCAAGTAGACTTGGGTTGTGATTACCAGCTGATGGCTGTCTGGTTTATGTGAAATCATTTGCCAGCTGTCCTACATCCCTGGGGAAGAGAAGAAGGAGGGTAGCTCTTGCTTTCCTTAAGGTAAAGGGAAAAAGGGTCAGGTATTCCTATACAAAGTTTTAAACTGTAATTCCTCCTGGTTGGTGTGCTCCTATCTCACTGAGAAATGGATTTGAGTATTGACATAGTTTTTTATGAAGGTTCCTTTGATATCTGATATTGCAAAGGTCTAATTTTTATCACTGTCTGATATGCTTTTCTTTGTTGGTGGTGTTTCTTTTTTTATGAAGGATTTCTGTTTTTACAGATGTTTGTGGCTTGTGCACGATCTCATCATAATTTTGAGCATTATTTTATTACAGTGTTTATCCTCAGCTATATCATGATAGGAGAAAAAGCATGAGAAGGAAAAGGAAAAAAAAATCAAAGGTTTCTAGTTTGGGATCTGGAGGAGGTTTCACATCTTGAGTTGCTTTTCAGGATTTCAGAAATGTTGTTTTCCCAGAAGAAACAAAAAGCCCTTGTAGTATGGGGATGAGGAGTAGTGGAGAAGTGAAAGAGAGAAGGCTGGTAACTATGGCAGTCACCTGGGACCCTGCTCTGCCATTTTCCTCTGATTGAGTGACCTTGGTACAAAAAATGGCTCTTCTAGAACAGTGCTCTCCTCTATGGAGAAGCCAGGGCTGAGCTGAAGCGAGAGGCAGAGCCGCGCGTTGATTTTTGTTTCCATAAACTTACTGAGGAATGGCATGCAACTTTGGTGCACATGTGATTAAACTAATCTAGTTAAAATCAGAAAAGGATTTCTCATAATTCAATTGGAGTTGTTTTTAATGTTTGGACTTTGGTCAAGGACAGCTTTATTGATTGAATTTAATTGCATATATTTTCCTGTCCATTTATTGAAGCCTATTTTTCAAGTCACTTGAGAGGCTGCTAACATTTCAGAAAGGGGATATGCCAAAGCATTGCTTTAATTCATTATCTTTTGGACATACGGTAGTTGCTACTTGGCCCGAATTAAATCCGTTAGAGAATGTGATAGCATAATTACTTACAGGTATCCAAAACTGCTTTTAACCGAATTCTCTAGGAGGTTATACAGAAGATTTGCGTTGCCCTTACATTGAATGCAAATGTCTGGGATTTCAATGATAAATAAATACTTCAGCAACCGAGGACAGATTTTTCTTGTTTCCATATGTTGCTGATGGACTAAAAATCTTGTGAGGTCTTTATTTTTCCTCAGTATAAAAAATAGAAGTCTTTTACAAATTAGTTCAGTAACTCTTTCAAAATGTATAAACATAATGACCCTTGAGGTAAAAAAGAAACAGTCTGTGATTTTGACTTGCTTTATTCTTTCGAACCGTGCTCAATTCTCAGAGATTTTCTAGACAAAACTGCACATTAGCTAGATTACTTCGCAGCGCGTTCCAATGACATCAAGTCTATCAACTTCCAAAAGTTAATGTCATCCTGCCTCAAATCCCAGGCCAGCGCTTGATGTTCCCAGACTGGAAGGATGGCTCCCATGGACTGGAAATTGCTGTAGGAGAGGGCAGCAGCTGTGTTACCCCACAGGCAGCACTGTGGAGGAAGCACTGCTCCTGGTAGCTCTGTCCCTGCTGTCCATACCTCCTTCTTACATTCTTTTATACTCCATCACATCTTCCTGCCTTCAAGACTTCCTCAGTCTAGCAAAGAAATGGTGTGCATGTGTGTCTTTAAGTACATGGGAGCTGTTGCTGGCTGTCATGGACCTGTCCAAGTGTTGGGCTTAGTTCTCTCTGTGCTGATTGTAACTGGCATCATCTTGGTGTTTATGAAAACTGGAAGTGGCAAGAGTTGTAGCTGATACAGTTGTGTTCATTAATAATGGATCTAAGCAGAAAATGTAAATCTAACTACAAAACCTCTGACATAAAGTGTTTTTCAGGTATCTGACTACTTTATAGGGGGGTGTGTAAGACCAGATTTGATTTAGCTCTGAAAACCACAAATTGGACACAAATCAGGCTTCAACTCTTTCCCAATTAAGAAAGCACAATGCTTCTTGAAGTGAGGGAAATGCTCCCCCGAAGAGCCCAGGTTTTCACTTCTCCTTACGTTAGCTGTGCAGCTAACAAGCACAGCTGAAGTGCCTGATGTCTGCAGTACCTCCCCTCCCTGCAGAACACCTGACATTTAAATACTGTCTAACCCACAAAAGTTTTGCTCAGGAATCCAGTGATGGTATCTGATTTAAAAAAAAAAAACACAAGGAATTCCTTTCACGAGGAGCTGAACTGCAGATGGTTATGTGATTTGAGGGCCACTGAACATCAACAGTTTCACCAACTGAATCGGAATTACAGAAACACCTGCATGACTGCATCTGCAGACTCAGCTAAATTATGCTTCCATCCAGCCACATGACATCTAACGCATAATTCTTCTGCATTTTAATCAAATGCATTATAATGTCAGTATAAGATTTCAATATGAATGCACCTTAATGTAAGAGTAACTAACGGCTGCCATCCATTAGTACCAGTTAAGAGACATACTTCCTATCAGGCAATGAGGGCACGGCCATTTTAACTCATTATCTGATTTGTGAATTACATCCCATTGCACACGAAGGGGATGCTCACAGGACACCGGTGGGGATGCAAGATCGAGCGTGCAAAGTTAGGAAATGTTTGAAGGGAGGCTGCAGGGCAGGGTTCTCAACCCCCTGCAGTGAGACAGGTTTGTGTGCGCTACCAAGCGGGGTCGGGTCCCTACAAAACCTGCGTGAGTCTGGCAACTTAATGCTTAAAGAACTTCTATAGAGCATGTGCAAACTCTGAACTTGTAAAGGCTTTTCAGATTTGATAGATTTTCAAGGCTACAGTGAAGCATCTCTTAAGAAATGGCTGATGTAGGCCAATCTCCCAGTTATTGCTTCAGCCCATGATGTCGACAGGGCTTTTCAAGGACAAACTGCCAGAAACACTGAAACATTTTTTTTCTAGTGCCTTTTTTTAGAGATAGATGAATTGGCTCGGATGAAAAGAATTCCAGAAAGAAATCAGCCTGACAAAAACATGAAGTGTGGGGAATGTCCTCTAATTGCTAATACCTGGTGAAGTTATGAGCGCTGAAAATCAACTTTTAAACAGGAAGCATTGGTCAGCCTTGGGTGACAGAAAACACTGTGAGTTACCGCTTGCTGAACTTGCTGAATGTGCCAGTTGGCTTTTTCATAAGATGTGCCTATGGTTTGGCCTTCAGAAACGTGTCCCAGTGCCCATGGACTGAATTCAATAGACTTTTGCTGTTATATGTGCTTCGGCCCGTAGTGTAGTTCAGTTTGGGTCCAGATCTTCTGGAAAACGGATACTGTCGTATCATGTTACTCCTTTATTGGCACATTCATACTTCTAGGACCAGTAAAACAAGCCTGAAAGCATACAGTGAGGTAGAAAGTGAAGACTTAAACTAAGTAAATTTGTTCTTGAGAGGCTGGTATTGAAATACAGTGCTTCCTGCCCATGTTTGGCTTTACTTTAGTTCATTGGTCCCTAGTGCGCCCAGAATTATAGCTCAGCAAACATCACCAAGCATCATACATTAAAAAAAAAAAATCCACCTGAAAAATCTCTCAGGTGTGGCTTAAAGGCAGAAAACCTCCTGGGCAAAGAAACTGACAGACCGTATCTTGACTTGGTCATTTCCCCTTTCAGATGTGGACACATGTTCAGTACAAATTACTCTGAAATGAGTCATTATTTTCCTATGGCTAACAAATAATAATGATTCAACATTTGCATGTCCCTGAATTGCAGTGGAGTGGGATTACAGATGGCACAAAATGCATTAGTTTTACAAAACATATTGAAGATTTCAACTTTGTAACTGAAATTGTTCTGTCTTCACTTAACTTATATGCATGTGAATACCAGCATAGTGGGGAGCCTGGAGATATGAGAACCACTAAAGATGCAGAAAATAGGTACGCAGAAGTAAAATGCAAATTTTCAGATCTCAGCTTTGCATTCAGTTTCATGAGAACTGACCAGCAAAGGTCCAACCATCCTGCCCAGAAAGTCTATGGTGGAGCCCCAGACAGAACCCAAATTGTGTTCATACATTAAGTCCCACTGGCAAGCATTAGTGGGAGCTGCAATCACTGGATGTGTGATGTATGGATGTATGGATGTGTGAAAAGCCTCAGTGAGAGCTCTGTAAGGTAGTGTGTGACTGTGCAGAGCCACGGTAAAATAATCTACAGGGAGAAACCTTGAAGAATGCTGTGGATAAATCAAATAATTTAAAGAAACTGTCAGGTGATGGAGTTTAAAAATGAAACAGGGAAATAAAAGCAGTGATGGAGTCCATTCACTGCACTGAACAGTAAACAAGAACTTGTCTTTAGAAATTAAGTGGCCAAGATCTTCAGAAATGGTTCATTGCTTAGTTCTCTAACTTAGAGAGAACATCAGCACGATACAACAGCCAGCAGCCAGAAGTCCCAGGTACCTCTGCACCTCTCCTGTCAGAAGGAAACTTCTCCCAGAGCAACAGCAGTCACAGCTTGCAAAATCCCTCCTCGCTTCTGCCAACGCTGACCACTGCAGCTGCATAAATAAATGCTAAGGGACTTCTTTTGCCTACTTAAAGCAAGAGGACCTACTGATAGATATAAAGGGCTAAGAACTTTACCCTGTTTCCTAAGAATTTTGTTTCTTTGCTTTACTATTACTCTATAGTCTAAACAGAAATAAGGGACGTGGCAAAAAGGTCTCGCTGACAAGGCATGAGTTAAGAAAAGCTCTGATCAGTATTGCTCTGCTGAAGAATACAGTACATGAAATGGTGGCAGCTCTGCAATAGGTCAGTGATAATGATGCTCCTGAGGTTATGCTACACTGACAGCAACCATATAAATGTCAAAGCCTTGCAGAATCTCCCTGGGAAAGGCTTCCTGCTACCTGACAAGCCTCCGGCAGCCATTCTGCTGGGCAACAAAAATCTCTAAAGAGTTTGTTCTCTTTTTGCAGGCAAACTTCAGGATTTTCCCTGAAGCCATTGCCTAGTTTGAAATCCCGCCGTGGTTTGGAGGATACCAGTCTCATTTACACTTAGATGAAAGAACAAAACCTTTCCTGACAGTTGCACATAGGTGTAATGAACAATGAAATCATCAGTTAACAGAGCAGACAGCAAACACTGCTGGAGGGTTTTAGGATGGTGATAAGAGCCCCTATGAACAACCGAAACAGGAGGAATACGGAATGGATGATAAGTAAATAACGTGTATAAATCAAACCTGACTGCAATCACAATCACTGGTTTCTGGTTGTTCTGGTGCCCATCAGCCACCTGAATTGGAAGTTCTCACAGAGTTCTGTGTGTCCGTGTGCGTCTCACTGGCTTCAAATTCAGGTGCAAATTGTTCCAGCAATACTGCTCTGGTACATCTGAGGCAAAGCAATCCATAAGACTGACAGTGAAAGCTCTTATCTTGTGAGATGTCCTTTTCCAATGGTCACTGACCAATAGCCAACCTATTAATCACGGTAAACCAAGTTTGTTGGGTCCGTGTTGGCCAAAGCACTTGAGAAAAGACAAAAGGCATCATGTTCCAGCTGGCACCTGCAAGTAATTACACATGGCGCTAGAGGTACGCAAAAGAACATTTTGAGAACTGATGCTAAGAAGAAAGGTTCATTTCTTTTTGGAACAGACTGAACTATTTTCTGATCTCTAGGTGCCTTAGGGTCTTAGAAATCAAAGTAAATAAAATCACTTGCCAGATGTTCATCTGGAAAAGTGACAGATCTCGAGTTACTTTTCACCAGTTCTGGAAGCTGATTCCACTTCCCACACGATGCTGTATTTTATAAGGCTATTTTATCAGCAGTGGTGCAGGGCAAATGCTCCAAAATCATAAGAAAACTGAATCTGGGGGCCCACCTTTTTTCCCAAAGCATCTCATCTCCCTACCACCACATCTTTGGTCTGTCTCTGATGTCTGAGGATATCAGGACACATACGATGCAAAGTAAAAGCCAGACATGCAGTTTTAGGAGAATCTAACATGTGGTGGCTGACTCTTTCCTGAAAACATCCTGAAGAATGGAAGGAAGACGATAAGAAGATGATTCCTCTGGACTGTACCAGGCCAGACATGGCCAGGTAGGAATACTTTGAGTTATGTTCCTGCTTGGTGAATATGTATTACATTGGTGCTGTATGAATGCTAGTGAACGCTGGTTAGGAAGGAAGCATTGGAGATAAGTTCACCCTAATTATTAACAGTCAGAACATGTGGTGCTTTAGTGAGATTTCTTTAATCTGTTTTGATCATATCTATCATCAGAAAGTGCTTTTATTCTACACTGGCATAGCAGGTATCAAGACATTTTAACTTTACAGAAGTAAAGAGATATGACAATGTATTCTGTCTTGTTTTCTAGAGTTTCACTTCTGGAAGATAAACTATCCCCATCAGACCACTTTCCATTGAAAGAAAGGAGGAAGACCAATTTATGATCACAGCTTGAGAAATAAGTCTCCTTCATATCATACCACCTCATCCTGGATCTCACAGTTGTTTCAAAGATAAAGAAATCCCTCAGACTGCACCTCTCCCAGCAAATCATTTCAGCTTGTGTTTCATTTTAACTTTCTGAGTCGATCAGTAGGACAATTTCCTGCATAGAGTTAATTGCCAGCACCACTGCAAGCTCAAAAAGGCAGGTCAGCAGCCACTGGATTGACCCCTGCCTAAGTCCTTGAGACCATCTAGCTGTCCAGGCTCTGCTGTCACTGATATTTCTGTGCCCTCCCAACTTTTGGCATCTGAGTTACCATTTAATAATGCTGCCCAATGTCATTTTTTGCTTTGTCTTTTTACTGAATTACCAGTATCTCTGGTCACCTCCATCTGTAACAATGGTAGAAACAACTGACACCTGGTAGTTACGTTTCATGGGCTAACAAGTTTAAGAGCAGAAAGGGTCATGTTGAGCTTTTACTCTGACCTCCTACACAGAATCAGCCCATGCTTTTTGATTTTACAGCATTTAGATCCCAGTTTTCATCTCACCCAGCAGGTATTTAGGCAAAGTTGAGCTGTGCTAGTCTGAAGATGCTACAAATGAAGGAAATCAGATGAAGCCTCTGCTTCTCTCCCTTCTGCAATACATTGAGCTAGGACCAGATGCACGGTGTGGTGGTATTGTAGAGCCTCCAAATGTTTTATGATTGATCGTGGTTTTGGCAGTTCTTGAGCTTTTCTGAGGGAGGAGAGAGGAACATGATTGTAGAAAGCAAAGGATGCATAGGA
Source organism: Tympanuchus pallidicinctus (assembly GCF_026119805.1). NCBI lineage: Eukaryota > Metazoa > Chordata > Aves > Galliformes > Phasianidae > Tympanuchus > Tympanuchus pallidicinctus. The sequence goes on along the minus strand of NW_026294791.1, from coordinate 2,824,073 downwards.
TACATGTCTGGGAACTGCTGAGGCAGGTATGTGAGGTCACAGAGGCAAGAAGCTGTGTGAGCAGCAGGACAAGTAACTATCAGCATTCTCTCATGGGAATAGATTGCTGAGGCAGTGCTGCTTCAGAGAAAGAGGTCTGGGGTGAACTTTCAGCCTCGCGTTCTGTCTGTGACCTGCTCTGATTCTAGGTCTGTCTTATTCACACTGCAAATAAAAGAGAATTCTAGGCAGGAGATTCCCCGGGCTGCGGTCATTGCTTCCCAGGCTCCAGGAAGCAGCTGCTTCCAGCCAGCAGGCAGCAAGGGGCAACCCATCTGCAGTGGGGGGCTGCCTCTCAGTGCTTCCCAAAGCCCCACATCCTTACCTTTTGAAATAATTTGTTGTTACAGATATATAAACGTATGATACCCGCACACCTGGCCTGTAGAGCCCATGAAATGCGTTAGACTTGTTCTTACTTGATTAGTCCTTTGCACAGCTGTACGTTCCTGCTCCCAAACACATAAGAAACATTTCTGTTGATGTGCATGGACTCACAGCTTTGAAGGCTAGAGCAAGTCCCTTGATATACTACAAATCATTACGTGCTGTTGTGCCGGCATTAAGTGCATTGACTTGTGTTTGGTTACGGCAGCTCTTCTGGTGTACTTTGAAAATGTCAAAAACCACAGTATCTGCTTTGTGCCTTGCCGCCAGCCATTTTTGCTATTCAAATCTAACTTCTCTCTCGAATTTGCTCGACTGGCTTGCAGATAGCCATTCTTCTCTGAAAGATTAAGAGTTTCATCAGTATCTAGCAGATGCTTCCAGAGTGATCTCACAGATACATCCTTGCACATTATACCCATGTCACGTCTCAGTCTCCTTTCCAGTAAGCTAGGCAGATTGAGTGCTTTAAGTCTTTCACCATTAAGCACTTCCTTCAGCCCTGAAATCCTCTCTGTGGCTCTTTTCTGTACCCTCTCCACTTTTCCAACAATCTTTTAAAACTGCGAGCACCAGAAACTGCATAATCTTATATTGTCTGTATTAAAACCGATTGTGTTTGAATGGGCTCAGCTCATCAAGCAATTGAGATCACTTGGAATATCATTCTCATCATTGTCTGTCACTCCACCGACGTTCCTGTCATCCTCAAATTTATCAGCTGTGAATTTACAGTGTTTACATCCAGCTCATTGAAGAAAACATTAACTAGCATCTGACCTGATGCTGATCCTGGTAAAACTCTCTCGTTTGATAACGCTTCCTGATTCATAGCTAGCTTTTAACAGGCTGTTAGCCAATTCCTAATCTAATTAGTGCATGCTCTGTTGCTATTTCTAATGTTTTTTGATCAGAATATCACACAGTGTTAATTCTAATCTCCATAAAAAATGAACATCGCATCTTTTCATTGACCTTTATCATTCAGTCTTTACCTTCATCATATTATTTGATGCGCCTCATCAAAGAAAGAAATTGGGTTTGTCTTTCGGGGCTTATTTCTCCTAAAATTGTATATACTACCATTAGTTATATTTCCATTCTGTACTGTTTCGATCCCGGCAGTTATTTCAATGTAGGGGAGCAGCCGATGCTGTGCTGCAGGCCTGTCTGTGAGCTCTGCGCCTTTACAAACCCGAGCAAAACTGTTCCTTGAACCCGCTCCTTGAAAGCTGACTCTCCTCATGGTAGCGCTCATTGTTTGTTTATGTTTGTATCATCAGGTGATTAAGGATGGCTACTTGCCATGCAAAGTAGCACTACAGCACCATGTGTGTGTTCGCTCCTATTCCCAGCCTCTGCTTTCCAAGTGCTTCCCAGTGACCGCGGTACGGAAATCATTGCAGCCCCGCGGCTCCAGGGAGAGCTCCGTGCCTCCTGAAGCGAGCCTTGGGAGAACACCGTGCAGGGGACGATGATGAAATATCAGCTATCATGTAACCATCTACAAATGTTAGATTTCTACAAAGTGATTCCGCTGAATTGTAATTAAGGGTTTGAAAGTCGAATGATTTTAAGTGCTAGTTTTAATTACCGCTTGGTGAACTTTAGTGTGTTAGAATTGTCACAACTTTCCTTTAGAATTAGTGTCAAGCCAGGCAATACAGTGGGAAATTATTAACTCATACTTTGGTTGGGCAATTATCTGCATTACAAGGTTTATGCAATTAGCTGTTTAAGATGTCATTATATTTTGCCATCTGGTACACAGGAGTTTATGCATATGAACAGGCACGTGTTGAAGTGATTTTCACTATATGACTCTTGATCTCAACCCAAATCATCACTATAATGAGTGGAAGACACAGTGTACAGTACATTAGTGGCAGGTGCATACTATCAACTTCATTTTAATAGAAGACTTTCATGTTTCCATTTTTAAAGTATTCTGCACAAGTGCTGAAAAATTAATTGCTCGTTTGCAATTTAGCAAAAACTGAAGACATGTTATTGCTAAATGCTAAGGAATATCAGTTTTCAGAAAAGAAACTGTAACTTTGGGCCAATTTCTGCTCGAGGCAGTAAGAAAGTCTCACCTAAGTTCAGCTTAAAACGTTCCCTCGTTTCACAGTGAGCATGGCGAGCTGCCTTTGATAGTCTCAGGGCACTGAAGCTATTGCAGAGCGAGCTGCAGGGACGCCTTCAAACCTCCAAACATCCCATGCAGCAACCTACAAAGTCACGGGTCTCAGCCCACGCTCACGGTGCTGTGAGCCACATCCTCACTCCTCTTCCAGCCCATCTGACCGCATCGCTTCGCCTGCTGGCTCACAGCTGAGGCAGAGATTTAAAACTGGGGAGGAGAAAAGGTTCTGCTGTCAACAAGGAGATCTCTGCTGCCAGGCAGGACAAAATGTAAATATTAGTAATGACATCACTTCGTACTTAGATAATACCTGGTATTTCTGATGCATACTGAGTCTGGTGTTCTAAAAATATTTGGAATCTTTAATTTATTAAATTGCATGCAGATATTAGCCTCGTTTGACACGAGGAGACTGGGCTCTGCAACTGCAGGAGACCTCCCTGGGCACGGGAAGGCTGTGCAGAGCCATCAGCAGGACCGTATTCGAGCGTCAGTGCTGTCCCCTATAAGCAGGCTGTAGCTGCAGTCCTATTGTTTAGCTGTAAAAGCATTCAGTGGTTTGGGGCAGGACGAGGGTCAGGCATTAGGGAGAGGAGAGGACAGTTCCAGCCACTTTCTCCTCCCAGATTTACTAAGTGCTAAAAGGACAGCTCGTAACACAAGTCGCGTTGCTCTGTTGGCAAATCACATTTCACAGCAATCCGTATTGTTGTGGGTTCTGGTGTGATGTTTGAGGCACTCCTCATGTCCCAGCACTGCTGGTTGTCTCAGGGGGTGAAGGTTCCCAGGGCGGCTTCCAGCCCCAGAGCGACGCATAGCAGAGACTGCGATTCTCCATCTGCAGCCGCTGCGGCTTCGTTACTGAATTACATTAACAGGCCGCCCTCTAGTGTCATATTTTATTACACGGGTAAAAAATGGGCCGGGCAGGTAAAAAAGTGTATTTCACTTTGTGAAAGCCACCGAACGAGTCAGCCCTACAAGGTGGCCTCAGCATTTCTGTAGAACACGTCTCAAAGCCCTCTGTCAGGCTGAAACTTGGTGTGGAAAGTGTTTTTCCATGGAGGTTTCAGACATCGATCCCAAAAAGCCAAAGGAAAGCACTTCTCGAATCTGTGCACGCACTCTAAGGTGCAGGATTCTCCTGTTCTCTAAAACTGATACCGATGCTTGCATGGGAGGTGGTGCCTCATAGGCACTGCGGGGGGCTGCCAACACTGGCGGTCCAGGCGAACGCCTTCGGCTCCACGGCCATTACTGGTGGCCCAGAGGAGTCTGTTGTGTGGTGCCGGAAGGGGGAAGACACACACTCAGGTGGGCAGATCAGAGGGGCTGAGGTGCTGCCCGACCGCGCAGGGCAAGGCAGAGCGGCTCTGCAGACAGATGAGGGGGGAGCGCGGCTCCCCGGGCGGGTTGGGGCCGCCTGCCCGCCTGCCTTCCTGCCTGCCGCATCCTCCTCCACCCCTTTGTACAGCCCAATTCCCTGTTCCCACACTCATGCGACCGTCAGAAAGCGAGCGGGAAACCCGCATCGCCTCCGCTCGGAGGCTTTAGCTCACGCCGCTCCTTATCTCCCGCCGGGTCCGCACCCCTCCTCGAGGCCGCGGGGCCGGGCGCGGGGGGGCCGCGCGGGGGGCGGGCGGCGGCGGGATGCGGCCTGCAGGGGGCGCCACGAGCTGTGCCGGGCCGCGCCGCGCGGGGCAGGGGGCGGCGGGGGCAGCGCGGAGCGTGCAGACGTGCGAGGAGACATGCACGGCCGGGCACCAGCGGGCGGGTCTGCGTACGGGGTCGTGGCTGCATGAGTGTCCGCAGGCGTGCGGCTGGAAGTGCCTGCGTGCAAACACGCGGAGCTGCAAGGTGCGTGCACAGATATGCACACAGTCACGCGTGCAGACATGCAATCATACGTGCATGACTCTGACCATATGTGTGCACGCAGCCGTGCGCTCACATATGCATGCATGTGCCTATCGTGCAAATGCAGACACACACGTGTGCACACGGATGGATGTGTGCATAAATTCACACGTGGCGCTAGGATTGCTGACGGGGCCCAGTCTGAATGAGCCTGGGTTTACAAACAGCCTTGGTGCAGCAGTGTGGGGCAAGGAGAGAGCTCAGGGCGTGCTGAGCCTGGCTGCGGGGTGGTGATGTTCCAGCAGTGAAACTCCTGTGCCGTGTGTTGCAACCCCGCAGCAACAAACTGGAATTATTTATTATTGTTTCTTCTTATTAATTTAATTAAGTTCTGTCGGTGTCACATTTTTCCTTCGTATTAAAGGAAATGAAGTCAACATCATTAAAAGGAGTGGGATAGGCGTATGCCAAAGTATTTGTAAGAGCACGTTAAAAATACCCCGATATGAATTCCAGCTGTCCTGCGAGCGCTGCTGGGAAACGGCGCAGCTCTACACGGCCAAGGGCTGTGCGGGTTGCTTCTGCTGGGGAGCAGTGTGGTGCTCTGCTGTAGAGCTTTTGGAACCCAGTCCCATCCCTATGGGCCTTCGGTGTGTCTTTCAAAGCAGGTTTTGGGGCTGTTTGCAGTGAAACACGAGTTGTATAGCTGGGGACATGTGGCTGGGGTGGCAGTGTCCCACCTGGCCCAGCAGATGTGGGGCAAACGCACCCCAAAGTTTGGGACTCAACAGTACTGCAAGTCTGGAGGCATTCCCTGAATTCAACACGTGAGGAAATATTGGAGCTCAGTGCTGCAGCAAAAGCGACTCTGGCTTCGTGCAACTTGTGTGTTGGGTTATTGCAGGGTGGGAGGTGAGCCCTGGGGCTGTGTGTGTGAGGGGGACCTGCAGGTGCTGGCCCCCAGTCACAGAGTGCCACCACGTGTCTGTGGCAGGGTCTGTTCCTTAGCGATCAGGGACGCAGAAGGAGGTGGCAGGAAGAGTGCTGCGTGCCCAGGGAGAGGCCAAGCCTGGATGTCCCAGGGCCAAAGCCCTAACCCAACTGATGGCTGTTGGTGATACGACCTTGATGGCCACAGAGCAGCCTGGGGATGAGAAGTGTCAGCGAGGATCCCGTAGCAACCTCCTGTAGGACTTGAGGATCCTTATGGCTCCTTTCCAACTTAGGATATTCCGTGATACTATGACACGTGTGTATGTGCTGAGCATACGTGTGTGTCTGTGTGCATGCATGTGTCTGCTGTGTATATAAATCTTGTGAGTGCATGAGTATGTGCAGTATGTATATGTGCTGTGTGTGTGTGTACACGTGTGTCTTGTGCAGATGTGTGTGTGTGCAGATGTGTATATGTGCTGTGCATGTGTGTGTGTACATGTGTGCATAGGTATAGATGTGCTATGCATATGTGCATGTGTGCTGTGTGTGAGTGGCAGTGCAGAGCAGTGCAGAGCAGTACGGGGCAGTGCGGGGCAGTGCGGGGCAGGGGGCGGCGCGGGCGCGAGGTGGCTCCGATTCCTCCCGACCCCCCCGGTGCCGATGGGGGCTGCGCTGGGGCCGGGCCGTGCGCTGGATGTCTGCCCCCCGCCTTCGTGGGGTTATTTCTCTTTTTTTTCTTTCTTTTTATTTATTTTTTCCGGGGGGGGTGGGAGGGGGGGGGCGGCTCCCGGCTCGCCCCAGTCCTCGATCTTCGCATGTGCGCGGCGCCGGGCGCGGAGCGGAGCTGTGAGCAGCGGGACTGCGGGGCGGCACTGCGGCAAAAGCGGGGGGGGGGGGGGAGGAAAAGAGAGGAGAGCAGAGAGGACGAGGTCGGGGAACCCCCGGCCGGGGGCGGCGCAGCGCGGGACTTGCGCGGGATTTGCGCGGAGCGGCGCGGCCGGACCTGCGCGGGCTGCGCTCCTTGCTCTTTTTTGCTTTTTTTTTTTTTTGTTGTTGTTGCTGTTATTTGTGTTTTTTTTTTTAAACTTGTTTTTGTTGTTGTTGTTGTTATTGCTTTTTTCTTTTTTCTTTTTTTTTTTTTTCCTTCCCCCCCCCCCTTTTTTTTTTTCCTTTTTTCCTTTTCCTTTCTTTTTCCCGTCCCCCAGAGGACAAAGGCTACCACTGACTCCACCAGCGGTTGAGGAGGCAGAAATGGCAGGTTGCGAGCTTTCTTTATTTACCCCCCTCCCCCTAAAAAAGATATAGATACCTCCTCCCCCCTCCCAAACCCCACAGCGGCGAATTCCCATCGCTTCATTCCCCTCCTCGGCCCGGCATTGCGGTGCGGGCACCCACCGTGCGCCGTCCTCACAGCATCCGCAGCCGCGGGGGGGGACACACACGGACACCGCGTCCCCTGCAGCGAGGACCGAGGGTTAATCCCATCTGTATCCGCGTCGGGGGGAGCGGGGAGGCAGCGCGTGGTGCATCGCGATGTATGGAGGATGTATGCGGCTATTAAAGTGACGTGGGAAAAGATGCTCGGCGAGGGGCTCCTTCTGCGGCGGGGACAAAGGGAAGAGGGGAAGAGATCTTTTAAAATATTTTCCATTCATAAAAATGGCAGAGAGCTCATGCAGCAGCTATTCCTGCGTCTGAGCGAGCAACTAATGCGGTCCCGCCAGCCCCGGAGATAATTGCAGTGTCGGTAGAGACCTAATAATACAGCAGCACATGTAATTTTAAACAACACCTCATTGTTTATTGGGATGTAACTTTCCCGAAGTTTATCTGTAGCATTAAGAGATTTTACGCGCAGAACAAATTGCAAATGAGCAGCTGCGGGGCGACGGAGCTCCTATATTTAGCCACGATCTGAATCAGAAGAGAGAAAAAAAAAAGAATAGAATATCAGTAAGGAAGCGTTCAAAGGAGGAGCGGGGCTGGGGGTGTCTTTCCCTTTTTCCACGGAAGGAATCCACCCATCGCCCGCACATCCCCGCGTCCCTCTGCTCCGACGGCCCGAGCGCGGAGCAGCCATGGATGGCTTTTTGCAGGAGCCCCAACCATCCCCGGGCCTGCGCGTCCCGACGGGAGCGCCCACGGCTCACCTGGCTGCCGGCACCCTGAGTGCAGAGATAGGGCCGACACGGCGCCGCCCGCACTGCGCTCCTCCACTGAATTCCTTGAAAGAAAACTTGAGGGAAAAAAAAAAAGAAAAAAAAAGAAAGAAAAAAAAAAAAGCCAACTGAACCCAAAGCCTCGCCGCGAGCCCCGGTGCCAACGCACAGTGCCCGTCCCGGGGATCGCAGTCGGCAGCGCTCGCAGTGCGGCAGCGCCGTGAATTGCAGCGCTGCTCCGCACAGCTCCGGCTCTGGAGCACGCGGCTGGCGCTGCTCCGGGCACCGGGCGCAGCTCTGTGCAGCACTGAGATGCGAGCAGTGGCTCTGCTGCACATCTGGGTGCGTGCAGCCTTTGTGCATTGGGTGCACACAACTTCCATCTGAGCCTCTCCCCCCCTGCAACGGTGCAGAGCTGTCTGTATAATTCAGCGATACAGAGATGTGAAAAGTTCCCAATCAGCCCTGAGTGCATCGCTGTTTAATCTCTACGATTTCATTTCGTTTCATTTCATTGAGTTTAGTGAGTGACAAAGGGGAGGGGTTCTAAAGTACCACATTCGTTCCCGTCCCTCCTTCCTACAACCTCACCCCCCGCTGAAGAACCCTCATTTAAGGCTGAAAAGGGTCATTATTATATCAGAAAAGTTGGAGTTGGGAGAAACTGTGATGGAAACCTCCCTGCTTTCTGTCTGCCAGGACAGAGCCCAGAGCTCAGCCGTGCCCCGTGCTCCTGCCTTGGAAAAGGGCAGTGGGGAGATGTGTAGAGGAATGCCTTGCGATGCGCTGTGCCAGAGGAGCAGTGAGAAACCCACACCTGTTGGCTGCTGCCCTCCGGCCCGCGGCACTGCAGATCTGCCTGGAAAGGCCCTCGGATTGCTGTGTCCTCTCAGAGCTTCAGCACAGAGAAGTGGGGGGAAAGCGACTTGGTCTGTAGGTTGCTGTGGGGTTCAGATCGGTTTTCACAGCTGGGGAGATCACGTCCAGCATTGAGGGCCAAACTGTGCTGCTGCTGCAGATGGAGTGGTCTGCGCTGTGTTCCCAGTTCCTATTAGGCATAACTCGTATCACCTGGATGCTGTAATGCCTAGAAAGCAACTTCACACAGCCTTGTTGTCAAACCACTATCAAATCTCAGCTTTTCTAAGCAAATCCTACATGTAAAACATCCCGATGTGGAAAGCAGCAACAATAGAAGTGCTTTCCTTTTGAGAAAGGTATTGCATAAATATGTCAGCGTATGTGTGTACCGCACTGCCAGAAGCACGGTGTTTGTGCACACACATGGCCACACTGCACTCATACCTCTCTGGTGCAAACTTTCCTGGTGCAGTTCTCTGCTGGAGGCCGAGCTCAGCACGTTGCCAACTGCTGGAGCAGGGGGTGGCAGCGGCACTCATGCCGTGCAGAAGCTGCTGCAAGGAGCCTGCTGGTCCCCAGCAGTGGTCACAATGGGTGAAAACATTTCCGAGGGCAACAGAATCTATCTGTGCCCCTCTTGTGGATGCCAGCCCTGGTGACACCATGAGTGTGAGGGAGTTAGATGCAGAGTGCTGAATTCCATCCCATTTCTATGCCTTAGGGGATCCCAGATCCCAAAATTCGGACACTTTTGGGGATGGGCCTCGGTGCAACCCGTTATCCCACTCACCAACAGGCAGAAATTGCTGCGTGCACAACAGTATTTACACACATTTAGCGGCATGAGGTGAGAATTTCCAAAAACATACCTTAGTTTGCTGATTGAATTCTTCTCCTCGGAATGTGGAGATTGGAGCTCCTGCCCAAAGCTCCTGGCTGGGGGCTCGGTGCCACGGCTGTGACTGCGTGATGGCAGCGCATGGCTTCAAGGGCCCCAATGGGAGGGGACTGGGATGGATCGCACCGATCTCTGGAGCCACCTCTGCCAACAGAATCCCCCCATCCATCCCCATCTGTGGCGATGCCAAGGGGCACAGTGTGCCATTGTTCCTCCCTCTGCCCTGCAAGGTCCGCAGTCACACCCGTCCCTCCGGGTGACAGCCATCCCTCCCACCCAGAGCTCTCTTTGTATGCTGATAACATGGTGGAAATCCCTCCTCGTGCTGCTTTTCACCGTGTGTTTGTGCAGCACGGGGATGAGATGGTTTCATTTACGCCATGTGCATCCCTCCATCCGGAGCTGGCCAAGGGGGGGTCACTGCGAGGTGACCACAGAAAACCACAGCCAACTTTGGGGTCATTTCTTTGGGGCCGTTTCTTCGAGACCAACTTTGGGGTCACTTCTTTGGGGCCAACACTAAGGGTTATTTCTCCCATTTTCTGCTCTCAGCTCAGTGCTCTGTGTCATTAAATCCCATTAAAAGCACTCCATTTGGAGAGCTCACCACTCTGCAAGTTTGGTTAAAAAAAAAAAAAAGTGATGAACCTTCAGACCCCCCTTCTATCCCCCAACCCCCCCATCAATCTTGCAATGTTATCATGCACGTGGGGGCTCCCAGTTCCAGGGCTCTGCTAATGAAGGGACCCGTGCAGACCGCTGTTTGTTTGCCTGCATTTCTCACGCCCTTTGAAGGTTTTTTTTCTGTCTTTTTTTTTTATTAAGTGACTTTAGCAGATTGTACCCTCGGAGCTGTGAATAATAGCGTTGTTCTGCAGAGCTGGCCGAGGCGCGTTAAGGCTCACAAAGCCAGGAAATCCTTTCAGGGATGGAATCAGGGCTATTTTGGGGGCTCTGGGTACAGTGCGCACCGCTCAGCACCGCTCTGCTGGGAGCAGCCTGGGGGGGGCTGTGGGGTGCAAACAGGGGGGTGCAATACAAGAGGGGGTGCAAAGCCATGCTAGGGATGGTGCAAACCAATGGGGATTCAGTGCAAGGGGGGGCAGTGGGGTGTAAAGCAAAGGGGCACAAAGCAAGGGAGGGCGCAGTGGTGCGTAAAGCTGAGGGTGCAACGGAATACAAGGGAGGATGCAAAGCAAAGCAGGGAGTGCAAAGCAAATTGGGTGCATTGCAAGGAGGGTGCAAAGCAAATGGGGTGCAAAGGGTGCAATGCGAGAGACGGGGCAATGGAGTGCAAAGCAATGGGGGTGCAAAGCAGAGAGTTACAAACATGGGGCTGCAGGCAAACGGGTTGCAAAGTGCAAGGAGATGCAAAGAACTTGGGATACGAAGCAAAGTGGGGGGGGGGCTCTAAAGCAGGGGGACGCAAAGCAGAGGGGTGCAGAGCAAAAGGGGTGCAATTAGGGGTTGTGCAAAGGATAACAAGCAAAAGGGGGTGCGAAGCAAAGTGCAGTGCAAAGCAGGAGGAGGGTGCGAAGCAAAAGGGGGTGCAAAGAACGGGGGTTGCAGAGCAAAAGGGGGGGGGGGGGTGCGTAAATCAGAGGGCGTAGAGCAAGGGCCATGCAGGGACCGGGGGTACGGAGCAGCCGGGGGGGGCAGCTGCCGCCAGGTGAACCCCTGCGGAACCCCTGCTGCGCTGCCGGACCCCCCCCCCCGGGGCTGGGAAGGGAGCCGAAGGGGAATTGGGGGGGGCGGGAGGGGGCGGGCTGCGATGCAAATCGCTGTTCCGGAAATAGGCGGAGGACAAGGTTGGGAGGGGGAGGCGGGGGGAGAAGCAATGGTTACTTCGGCAAAGTCGCAGCGCGGAGCCCCGCGCCGGGCGGCCCCGGAGGGAGGGAAGGAGGGGGGAAAAAAGGATAATAAAAAAAAAGGGAGCCGAGGGTGAGCGGCAATTGGCTGCGGCGCCCATTCTCTTCCGGGTTCCCAACGGCTCAAGTTTATTTTAGCGATTAGAAACAATTTTTGCACTAAAGAAAAAAAAAAAAAAAAAGCGTCGCCCTGCGCAGGCAGCGCCCGGCCCCGCGGTGCCGTTATGTGCGGGCGCTGCGCGGGGTTTGCGCGCGGGGTTCGGCTTTTTTCCCTTTTTTTTTTCTTTATGATTTTTTTCTTTTTCCAGGGAGCGCAGAAAAGCGCTGAGCTCGGCAGATTCCCCCGCTCCCCCTCAGCCCCCCCCACCCCCGAGCGCCGCCCGTACGTGCGCGCCCGCTCCGTGCGCGCCGTCTGGAGCCGCCGCGGCCGCGCACAAAGACGCGCAGGGACGGACCGGGGTGCAGACCAATGGGAGCGGCGGGGTGGGGTGACGTAGCTCCCCGCTGACCAATCAGCGCCGGGGGTGGGTGTTGCGACGTTTGAACTCCCCCGGGGGGAGGGGCGCACCTTTTTTTTTTTTTTTTTTAGGCTTTTTTTTTTTTTTTTTAACCGGGATTTATTATTTTTTTTTTTTTTTCCCTTTTCCGACAAAGTTGGGAACGGAGCGGCGGAAACCTCCGGATTTAGCACCCAAAATATTAAGAAAAAAAAGAAAGAGAGAGAAAAGTGCTATTTAGAAAAAAAAAAAAAAAAAAAGAAAGAAAGAAAGAAAGAAAGAAAAGAAAAGGAACAAATGTTGCGATTTAGCAAAAAGCTGAGTGGGGAAAAAAGAGCACCAAGTTGCGCTTCCACCCGCGCAGCGCTGAGGAAACCCCTTCTGGCTCGCTTTATCCCCCCTTCTTCCCCGCCCCCGCCCTCGCCCTCCTCGCGTTGCTCTGCGCGGCTGCGGAGCGCTTTGCGCGCAGCGCTCGGTCGCACCCCCAAACCTAGAGGGCGCAAAGAGCCGTCCCACGGCCCGAAAAGTTCCCTGCGCGGGGGAGCGGGGGTCGGGGGGGTCGCGCGGGGGCGAAAAAGAGCGCTGCGCGCTGCCCCCCACGGTATTTTCAGTCCGAGGAGCGCAGCGCCAAGCGCGGCCCCCGCTGCGCCCTTTGCCGTCGGGGCAACGGCGGTGGGAAAACGCCGTTCCCACGGGACGGCCGGACACACGGACACACGGACGGGGCTCCCCTCGCGCGGGCTGGAGCGCGGCCAAACCCCAAAAACCCCAAAGGCTGCCGCTGCCAAAACAATGCGGGGCGGGCTTGGAGGCGCTTCTCCTCTACGGAGCGGTGTTACGAGCCGGGAATTGAAACGGAATTCTGTTCGCGATGCTCCAGCCCTCCCCCCCCCCCCCCCCAGTTATTATTTTTATCCTTATTTCTATTCTAATTTTCATTCTTATTTTCAAAGCTCACTAAGCACCGCACGACAAGTGCCAGCGCACCGGCAAAGTTCCGACGGCCGCGCCGCTCCCGCTGCCCCCATCCATCCCCGCACCCCGCCGTGCCCCCCCACCCCCCCTCCCCTCTCCCGCAGCCAAACTTTGCGCCGCGCGCTGCGGGGCGGAGGGAGGCGGTAGCGCCGCAGCCCCCTCCCCGCCCCTCCCCGCCCCCGCGGGCGGCGCAGAGCGGAGCGGGCGCGGAGCGGGCGCGCAGCGCGGCGCAGCGCAGCGCAGCGCGGCGCGGCGGGCGCTATGCCTTTAACGGCGCGCGGGGCAGGCATGCCGAGCGCGTAGTGCGGGAAAGTCGAGGCGGGGTTAAAGTTCAGCTCATGGAGCGGCTCCGCGCTGGCTGCAGTTTGGCAGAGTTGGAAATGTGAAAGCAAGAAGCAGGCTCGGGGCTCCCCCTCCTCTCCTCTCTCTCTCTCTTTTTTTTTCCTCTCTCTCCCTCTCTCCCCCCCTCTCCCCCTCTCTCTCCTCTCTCCCGCACACGCACACCTCCGCCCGCAGCCCCCCGCAGCAGTCATGTATTCTCCGCTCTGTCTCACGCAGGTAAGCGGCCGCGGGGCGCGATGGGGCCGCGCTGCGGGGCCGGGGCCGGGGCACGAACGCGGCCGCTTCGCTGAAACTTCAACTTTGTTGCTTTTCCCCTCTCCCCCCTTTTCCCGCACGGCCATTTGTGTCGGCACATGGCTAATGGCGCCTACTTATTAACGCCGTAATTAAGAGCCGAGGGGCTGCGGGACGCCCCCCGCACGCCGCGCCCCGCCGGGTGCTTGGTCATCCGCGATCGATGCGGCGCCGCCGCCGCTCCCCGCGCCGCTCCGCCGCGACCCCGCACCGCACCGCGGGGCTCCGGGGGGGAGGGGGATCCCCGCCGTCCCGCCGCTCTCCTCCCGCGCTCTCCCCGCGCGATTTCCGCGCGCGACCCCGCCGCGGACCCCCCGCGCGCTTCAGTGCAGGCTGCACCGTCTTCTCGCGGGGGTCGCCCCAACTCGTGCCGTGTCCCCCCCCCTTCCCGCACCGCTCCCCGCCCGTGGAGCGCCGCCCGCGCAACTTTTGCGCCCCTCGCGTGCGCGGGACGGGAGGCTCGGGCCGGGGGGGTTTCGGCCCGCGGTGCCCCCGGGGTTGCACGGCCGCACGGCGCCCCCCCTCACCCCAACCCCGCGCCCTGCTGCAGGACGCTAAATTGCACACCTCCAATTAGCAGGATATAATGGTTTAACGAGGAAACGCTTTGTGGCGGGCTCCTACCCCAGATTATTTCCTCCTGCAGGAGATTTTGACTCCATTATTCTTATTAATTTAATTTGAATTTTATTTTATTTCCTATTTTTTTGCCGGCGAGAAAGCCTCTCCGGGCGCTTTCCGGCGAGAAAAGGCGACGAAACGCAGCGAGAGGGCGGGAGCCGCCAAACTTTATCCCCTTCCCTTTGCCGGCCCCCCCCCGCCCCCGGCCCCCAGTGCCTGCAGCCGTAGGGCCGGGGCTCAGGGCTGCCCCGCACACCGCAGCCCGACCTGGCACCCACGGCCCCGGCTGCCGCGGGGGCACAGCGCGTCGCCCCACGTGCGGGGCTGGCAGGGCCTGGCTGTGCCATGGGGACACGTAACCCCGACCCACAGGATGGGGCTCTCTGTCCCATTCCCCCCAATGCTTTATTCTTTTTTTTTTTTTTTTTTTTTTTTTCTTTTTCCTTTTTCTATTAGAAAATCTTGCATTCTTGTTGCACACTTGGAAAAGTGAGGCGAGGGCAAGAGGCCTCCCGAGGAGCTCCTTCCTTCCCTCCGCAGCCCCGTTGGGTGCTCCCTGTCAATCCCGATAAGAGTGGGGCACCCTTCTCCATGGCTTGGCTATTTTTCCCTTCAGGATTCCTATTTTTCCCTCCAGGATCGATGGGAGCTTTTATCAGTGGGAGTTTGGGAAGGGAGATTTTTTTTGTGTGCGTCTTTTTTCATTTGGGTGAAGTTTTGGTTCAGATTTAAAGGGAAAGCGGTTCAGAAAGGGAGACACAGACATCAGAGTTGGAACGCGTCGGTTCCAGCACTGTACCTGGATGGCACCAGGTTTTGTGTCATCTGTCAGGAAAACCCCAGCGCTGTCCGTGTCTGCAGAGGATCTCGGAAGCGGTTGGGGAACATATGCCCATCTCCTAATAGATTTACAAGCAAACGGATTGTAAAAATATTCACAAGGGTTGCTGCGGCTGGCTTAGGTTCGAGAGGATCCACAGAGATACAAGTGTTTCTCAGGGCTCCTGCAGGTTACCTTGTTTCCAGGCAGTGCTGGGGCTCTGGCTGCGCCTTCTGCCCTCTCGGAGCAGAGCTGCTCAGGGCCGAGGGCTGCGGCCGCCAACTTTGGGCACCGTGCAGCACAACTTTCCTCCCTCACGGCTGCCTGCACGCAGCCCAAGGGCTCAGCACCCGTCCTGCTCACACGCTATAAAAGTTTCCCTTTGGGCGAGTTTGGGGACAGGCAAAGCCCCTCTCCTTTTTGCTCCTTAAACCCTTTCTCTTTCTGCAGCCAGGCTGCGGTCAGCTCTGCACATCTGTTAGCACGCTTGCACTGACACACTTCCGAAACTTTTTTTTTTTTATTTTTGCTATAATAATACCCCCAAAATCAATAACGGCGCTGTGCAGACCCGCTCCCCTCCCACCTCACAGTCCTGGCGCTTTGCTCTCTGTGCCACGGTGCCGGCCGAGCTGCAGGCTGTGCCGTGCCGGGGCTGCGGGTCGCTGTGTGAGCCATTAACCTCTTCTCGCCGCGCACCATTTTGAGCAGCACCCGGAGCCTGGCACGGCCGCTCACCTCCCGCTGCCTCCAACCCCTGCCTTCACACCGCCTTTTTTTTTTGTTGAATTTTTTTTTTTTTTTTCCCCTGGCTCTTTTCAAGTGGTTGTTTTTTTTTTTTTAAATAGATATATATTTTTTCCTGTGTTGCCGCTCCCTCCCCGCTCAGGTTCCCGCTGTAGGAACGGGCTGCAGCGCAGGTTACAGCAGCTCGCTCTTGGATGGCGTCCAGCGTCGAGCCAAAAAAGTCCCGAGCACATGAGATCCGTCAGGACAAAGCGCTGCAGAAAGCAGAAAAGTTGCAATATTTCAGCCCCACCAAGACGTGCTCAGCGAGCGCTCTGCTCGCAGCAGTGCTCCCCGCGGTCCGGCAGCGCTCTGTGTGCACAACCAGGACCCCACAAAGGCCTTTTCCCCCCTAAGAGGGGCAGGAGGAGCAGGAGCTGGCTTTGGGGTTTTGGCAGCTCGCAGGGAGCTGCGGTCCGTCTCCTTCCCTCCCTCGTAGGAGAGACAGAGCAGCTCCGCGTGCGCCTTCGCCCACTTTGTGAATCTGCCGACTGCAAACTCTTGGCAATCTTTATTATTTTTTTTTTCCTCCCCCCCCAAACTTTATTGAAATTTGAAACTATGATCTCTTCCATCCAGTACAAGATGGGAGAGGAGGAAAAAAAAAAAAAAAAAAAAAAAAAGGAATGCGTCAATCATCAGAGTGATTTATTTTATTTTACCTGCTTTGGTGTTAATGCTCATCCATCGTCCTGTGGTTCCTGGGCTGGGTGGATGGCTCTGCACGTTCTGTGCTCAAAGTAAAAATGACCGCTGTGACAGCGCTATGGATTGAAGTATTTACAGCGTAAGGGCCGTCAGAATCAGTGCGGGGGAACCTTGAGGGAAGTCAGTAGGAGCTCCTGAGTTAGGGCAGCGTCTGCTGATGAGTATTTCTGCTACCGAGTGCTCAACTTCTCATCATTATTTGAAAAGAAATAGAACTTCAAATAATGTTATCAGAAGGATGTGATATTTCTGTTTTTATAATGGCATTTACAACCCAAAATGATTTGGGTCGGAAACGCTCCACGCGATCATTTCGGTACTCAAAAGTTAACTAATGTGAACCCCAGCGCTGCCCTGCGGGACAGGGCAGAAACTCTCCCGTGTGCAGCAGCTGCTGTGCATCCCCGCAGGGCCCAACATGAAGCCTGGAGGCGCCCGGCCCTGCAGCCATGGGATCAGGCCCTGCAGGCAGTGGGATGAGGCTCTACGTGCAGTGGGATCGGGCCCTGCAGCAGTGGGATTGGGCCCTGTGGGCAATGGGATCGGGCCGTGCAGCAGTGGGATCGGCCCGCAGGCGCTGTGACGTGCGCTGCGCTCATTCATTTGGTGTAGGAACTGAGAGTGCGGCCCCAGCATGGCACTGCCTGGGTCGATCCCTCTGCTGGTTTACGTGGTGCTTTTTGAGGACATTGATCTATTTCTGCATAATAGATCTATATCTGTATTTTTTTTTACAAAAGTAAAGGGGTCTTTCTTGCATTTTTTTGTGGTCAGCAGCACTGTAACTGTGATTACTTTGTGCCCAGGCAGAGGGGATCTGTAGCACATCCTGGCACAGAGCAGTGTCTCTGGATGGCAAAACTAACTTTCCAAGTACGGTGTTTCTTTTTGGGTGTACGAAAATACAGCCTGACACAAAAAAAAAAAAAAAAAAAAAAAAAAAAAAAAATTGGCGTGTTTGCATGAGTTGTGCCAAGCTTTTCTATCACTGCGCTTTTCAGTTTTTTGGGTCTCCTTTCAGTTTACCAAAACTCTTTGGAATCCTAACATGCAGCAATGTCAGATTAAAATTTTAATTTTTTTTTTTTTAATGGACTGTAATCCTCACCTTTTTTTTTTTTTTTTTTTTTTTAAATACTATTCGGTGCTTTTTAAGATTTCAGCTGGGCGGCCGCGGCGCTCCGTCCTCCAAGCAGAGCACCGCCGCCGTGTTCGCACGCACGGCTCCACTTGCGCGTTACTGTACAGCGCGCTGCCATTTCCAAGTTATCTTTGGGAAAGTTTCGCTATACTTCAGACTTCCCCACACAAACAGGGATTGGCATCCGAGCGTTCCGAATTTGCCAAATTGGCGGGCACACGCTGGCGACGCCGCAAGCAGCGGGGTCAGGGAGGGAGCAGAGGGAGATACGCGCTGCGAGCGGCCGAGTCCCCGCACCCAGCCGGCCCCGTGCCTTTAACTCCTTCTGCCCTTTTCTCCACCAAACTGGGGCTGGGGGCCCGATCCTGGCCCCGCTTCTCCTTTCAGGGGGTCGGGGCCGCTCGGCTCTTTTCGGGCCTCGCTGTGCTTTGCGTGACACCGACGCTTCTCTGTGACTTTTTCAGGATGAATTTCATCCCTTCATCGAAGCACTTCTGCCTCACGTCCGAGCGTTTGCGTACACATGGTTCAACCTGCAAGCCCGAAAGAGAAAATACTTCAAAAAACATGAGAAACGCATGTCAAAAGAGGAAGAGAGGGCCGTGAAGGACGAACTCTTAAGTGAAAAACCCGAGGTAAAGCAGAAATGGGCGTCCAGACTTCTGGCAAAGCTTCGGAAAGATATCAGGCCTGAATTTCGGGAGGATTTTGTTCTCACAGTCACAGGAAAAAAGCCTCCGTGTTGCGTCCTTTCCAATCCAGACCAGAAGGGCAAGATGAGAAGAATTGACTGCCTTCGCCAGGCAGATAAGGTCTGGAGGTTGGACCTCGTTATGGTGATTTTATTTAAAGGTATTCCGCTCGAAAGTACTGATGGCGAGCGCCTTGTAAAGTCCCCACAGTGCTCTAACCCCGGGCTGTGCGTACAGCCCCACCATATAGGAGTTTCTGTTAAGGAACTCGATTTATATTTGGCATACTTTGTGCACGCCGCAGGTAAGTGCCTTTCTATACCACTTCTCCACCTCGCGCGTCTGCGTCCCGGCGGGTTTGGTGCGGGCGGGAGGGAGCGCGGCCCCAAATCTGCCCTTCTTCACCGGGCACAGCTCTTGTTTTCCTGGGGTTAATGGCAGTTTGGTGTTTGGGGCACTTTGCTCAGGTATTATCCAGGCTTCTTTTATTTTTCTATTTTTTTTGTGCGGTGGAGGGAACGCGGGGAGAATTCCCAATTTTTTTTTTTTTTTTTTTTTCATGTTTTACTTCTAAAATTAACTTTGTGCCTGTTATGCATGAAGCGGTTGTAGAGGGTTGGGATACCCAAGGTCAGGGCTACCAGGCATCCTCACCTGGAGAGATGGGAAAGGGAGAGGAGCCCCAGTTGGCAGCTGGAAGGTGCAGATAACAAATGTGAGGTTGTCATTTTGGGTAAAAAATTGGGGAATTGAGGCCAAACCTTTTATTTAAAAAAAAAAGACAACCTTGAAACATCACAGTCTATACACAAAGAATTTGGTCTGTTCTTGAAACGAATTCTTCATTGAATAATACTGCGCCTGGGGAGGGCTGAACTGTTTTTATATGTGATGAAACGGGAAATGCAGGGGTCCTCCACCTGCCTGGGGTTGCCTCAATGTGTGAGAGGGTGAGCAGAGGGCTGGGGTGGAAAATAACATGGCATCGTGTCTCTGATGGGCAATTGTGCTGCAGAAAGATGTGAGCAAGTGCAGTGCTGGGCCCTGGTCGTCCGATACACGATGTAGAGAGGATGTGTGTAGGGCGGATATAGGACATGCAGGTTGGCCTGGCTTCAGGCTGGCCTGCAAGTGGAGGGGCTGGGCAGGCGGAGAGAGCAGGGGGCGAGGGCGGGATCATACCCATGCAGACCCCGTATATATAAATATACAGGAAACATAGCAAATTGCAGCACTGGGAGTTGGTGTTTCCAACACCACGTTGTTTTGGAGGGGTGCGTAGGAACTTTTGGCCATTCCAAATTCTCCTGCCATGCCCTTGCAATGCAGCCCACACTGGGGCTGACCGTGTGGCCCTCCTCATGCCATCCCCACAACCAGCACCCAGCCCTGCAGCATGATTGAATCACGCTCACCTTCCCGCCGCCCAAAGGCTGTATTTGCTCTGTGCTTTGTTATGTGGCATGGAGCAGGGATTACCGTCTGCTGTGAACTGAGCAGAGAACAGGGCCAGGGCTCTGCCCCAGGCTTTTAGGGTTTTTTAGGATGCTGAATACTGGTCCCTATTGCATTTCCTAAGTGCAGAGCGGCCTTCTGCGCAGGGCGAGGGTTGCCAGCAGAAAGCAGAGGCTGGGTTCAGCCCGCAGGGAGGATCACAGGGACACAGGATGGGGAGAAAAGGGGAAATCCAGGCTTGGGTGCTGCAAGGGGCCAGAGGTTCTCTTCCTGCTGCAGCAGCCAGGCAAGAGACGCCGTAGAAGTTCAATATTGTGATTAGGAATATAACATCTTATCAGCGTGCTGCTGGCAAACACTACCCTTGATAGCAAACTGATGTGTTTCTACGCTCATCATCAACGGGCAGCGGCCTCACTGATTGTTGGAGCTGCTTGCTGTAGATCGTTGGTGCAGAGCTTGGGACCTCAGTGCTGCGGATTCGCAGGGTCTGTCTGCAGTGAGCAGTGGGTGCACACCGCGCCGTGGTTCCGGCTGCAGCACGCTGTGCTCGTTGTGCTGCGGGTTTGCTGCTGCACCGCCACGCTTAGGATGGATCGCGGGTCAGGCGTCCCCTGTGTCGCTGCACAGAGGTGTGCTGGAAGCTCTCTACCTTTTTTTTCCCCTTTTTTCCTCTCTTTTTTTCACCCCTCCGAGGTATCCCAGCAGTCTTTGTTGCACCTGAACATTGGCCAAGTTGCCAGCCATTGGTTCCCGCAGACCCGCAGTAATGGCAGCTTGTGCCATGTGCGCAACAGGAATGGTACAAAAGGAAAATATTAAGGGTCCTTTGTCTGTAGCTCCATCAGGGCCGCCTCCAGCAATGTATGGACCGGGTAGCTCTGGGGAGGAAGGTGCCAGCACTGATATTAGGTAGGCCGGTCAACTTACATATAGCGGATTTGACAAGCATCTGCTATAGTACAGAAGATTTGTAAACACTAAACAATGTTTTTACCTCCTTAAAAGTTTTGAGAAGTTGCCAGTATTGGCAGGAGGCACAGACTCTGAAACGTGCTTGGAGATATGTGCCAAAACCATTGTGACCTTTTCACCCGTAGTGCTTTTTCTTCTCTCTCTCTCTCTTTTTTTTTTTTAACTCTTCTTTTTTTTGAGGGAGCGTTCCCTTCCAAGATGCCTTATTCGAGATGACTTCAGCAGCGAGATGTCCCTCTCCTTCTAAACGTGCACCATAATTATTGCTTTGAATCCACGCTTTTTCTTCAGTAGGCACTATCATCTGTAGGAGAACACATGTGCTCAGATTTAAATAGTGCTTCTCACAAAGCTACTGAAATCAATTATTCCCTTTAAGAACTGGCTAGAAAGAGAAAACAAAAACATGCAAATACACAAACGATGTGTCTTTTTCGTTAAAAAAAAAAAGGAAAGGAGAGGAAAGGAAGAACGGTGTTCTGTGAATTAGAGGTTGACCAAAAATGTATTGAAATTTAGAGTATTGCTCTCAGTTTGCAGTTTCTAATCTGCTTAACTAAAAGCAGGTGGCATTTTCATACCCTAAACTTGGGTTTGCTTTTTAGTTTTCCCTTATTCTGCACTTGTATCAAATGACAAGTTGGAAACCATTGTGGCAAACCGTTTTCTTTGTGGGAGTCAAACAGTAAAGCTAATTTATGGCCAGTCCTTTACCAGATGATCTGTATCAGAATCTGCAATATACTAGGCACGTGGCAAGGTCACAATTTAAGTTGTTAAGGTCACAACCTTAGCCACCAGGCATTTGACCTTTTAGATAAAGTTAACCTTTGTTCATTAGTAGGCACTCAACCGAGAACTTTCAGGAGTTTTTTACTGCTTTGGAGTTCCTTCTGCTAATGTGATCAGATTGGAGGAAAGGCTCGCCATGGAAGTAGTTAAATTCTGTGCAAGGTCCCAGTTCTGCAGGCTCTGGCAGTGGGCAGGGCTGGATGCCGGGCCGGGGAGCGACGCTGCGATGCCCGATTCTGGCTTTTTTGGAGGGCTGCCGTCACTGTCCCAGGCAAGTTGTGCTAGCCAGGTGGTTCTGGGGGAGAAAAGCTTTCGGTCTTTTGGAAGGACGTTTAGAAATCTGAAATTTAAGGAAAAGCTGGAGATGGCTGTTTATTTCAATGAGCTATTTTTTCTGCTTCTCTTAATGTTTAAAATAAGAGCCAGAGAAGATGCAAAAAGTCAGCATTATTTCCGCAACTGCAAGAATTCACTGAGCGTCTAAATGCAGTCCGTGGCCATTGCCTGGGCAGCAGTGTATGGCACACGACCTTGAACTTTAGGTGGACCCATTGGCAGATTTAAAACATTTCTACTTGGAGCACCGCAGAGAGGCCCCAGTCAGAGTAAGGCAGAGCCTGGCGAATAAAGCAAGGGGCTGCAGATAGCCGAAATGCTGCGGAGGTATCGCTTAGCTCCAAGTCTGAGAGGTACAGCCCGCTTTGCACCGTGATCCTTTAGTACAATTGTTATTGATTGTTGCTGCATTAATCCCGCTAATAGCCGCGGCCGGCCGGCGGTGCGGCGGTGCGAGAGGTGCTCTGACAATGCCGTGCATCACGGAAAGAGCTGCCGCAGCATCTCCAGCTCTGCAAAAGTCTGGCGTTTGGCTGTGCAAAGTATTGCTGGCTCCTATAGGACGCACACCATATTGTTTACTTAATTATGCCGTGGCGAAGGCTCGTATTTAATTATTTAGACGACTTCCCCGCTTTGCTGTGATACCACGTTTATTATTTAATTTAAAATCAAAAGGGCCGCGCTACTGTTAGTATTTGATGCATTTTACTTTTGTTTTGGCTACGTTATTGTCATTCCTCCGTACAGTAATCCAGATCGCCGTGATATGCAGATTGGCCAGATGGTCATGTTAACAGATTGAGAACCCACTTCCCACTGCTAAAGAGCAGGTGTAAGATCAGTGGGTTTTTTTTTTCCCTTTCCTCCCAAGTTTCAACCAAAATGCTCTTTAGACAGCTCATAACGGTAGTTAAAAAGAGGCACATTTCAAATGGTGTTTGTTCTGTGAAGATAATATGTAATAGACATGTCGTTTTTACATGTATCTGAAGACTTTTAAAGCATCCGTGACATTTCATCTGCATATAAGGCTTTTGAAAACCTAATTCCAATACACGGTTGTTCCAGCGTGCGTCAAAACCAGTCTTTAAAGTTTTGTTTGTGATGTTAATAGACCCTGTGCCTTTCTGCAGAACATGGGGCTTATTGCATTGACTCTTACCAAGCCGCTCAGCCAGCCTTGCAGCCGGTGTCGCGGTGTGCTGGGCTCCCTGTGCACGGCCAGGGGAGATCTGGGGACTCACTGTGTGTTTTTTTCATTTCCATCAGTTTTGGCCGTTCAGTGACATGTATACGTTCGAAGAAAAAAAAGTGAAATGAAGTCCTCTCGTAGTATTTCTGCGCTCAAGGAAGAACAGGAGAAGGCAGATTTTGCATTACTTTAGGCTGGTGAAACATCCCTGTATGGCAGCAGTGCTGGAAGGCTGCATGTGTGTCCCACGTGGAAGTGGCTGAGGGCAGCCCCAGCTCCCAAACACGGCCGCGCAGCAATCCCACACCCTGCGTGGCACAGAAAGATATCTCCATCTATCGGCGCTTTCTGTGTTGGGGCATGGGGCGGGCAATTGTGCGGGGCAGGAGGTGACAGGAGCAGGATTTAGGTCGGGACAACTGCGCTCCCCGTGCTGCTGTAACCGAGCCGGTGAGTATCTGTGATAATGCGGACACTAAGTGGTGCGGCACTCGGGACGGCCTGCTCCGTCCCAAAGCCCTGGCAGGAGTTCAGTCATGTGGTTTAGCTTTCCCCTTTCTCCAACAACAACAACAGCAACAACAAATAAACACTGGGCGAAGGCGTGTGCGATCTGCTCAGGATGTTTTCCAGGTGATGGGGCAGGCTGCCGTTTCCATGCCTTCCTGCCCGGAGATGCGGGGCTGGGAGCCGGCCTTGGCCAGAGAGCAGCGAGCTTTGTGTGCTGGTGAGAGCGTTACCCAACGCTGCTGGCTTGTCTACAAGCGACTGCACTTTTATATTTCCCTTCTTTTCCACCCAATGATGAATAGCATTAATTTAGATCTATTTAAGGCGAGTGTGGGAGAAACCACAATCTTTGTTGTGGTCACTGCTGTACACAGCGGGGCTGAATGTTTCTCTTGGTTGAGGCCTCAAAGCTGAATCTGGAGAACCCAAAACATCATGTCAGCTTTTCAAACCCTTGAAAGAGACAGTGGAATCCTAATTGTTCATAAAACCCGCTATTTATTATTACGATTCTGTATTTTCAGTCTTTCTCTCCATTCGGATGTAAAGGAAAGGGCATCCCTTGCCTCGCTCCCCCTCCCCTCAGTGCTTCCCCTCGGTGTCCCAGCACAGCCCCCGGTCCCAGCCCTGCTCCAAGGACGGTGCACCCACAGCGCTGCCTGGGGCTCTCGGGGGCCATCCCTGCTGGGGCTGCTGCTCCTGGGCCGTCCTCGCCCGGTGCTGCCCCCGCACTGCACGGCCCGGCGCAGGCAGGAGCTTGAGCAGCAGATTGAATTACAGGCTGTAAATTCAGGGCAAATTATTTTAGCTTCCTAACAGCAGCCGACCCTGCGTGTTTCCTCACGGCGGTGAGGACTCTGGGTAGAGAAGAGCTGTTGGTAGGACTGTGTCGATTCGTTTTTTTCCATCCGTGCGGCGTTCTTCTCTTCATCTGTTACATCTGTGGTGATTGTCGGTTAATGGTAGCCACCAAAAAGACAGCTCCATACCCACGATAAACAGGGGAGCTTTGTCCGAGCCAGTCTTTCTGGGGGAGCATTCTGTGCCCTGTTCTGACAGCCCGGTGGGTCGCTCACGGCAGCGTAGTCCCACTGGAAGAGATATTTACACATCCTGGGGAAGTGCTTCTGTGCTCCACGCTGGTGCCCTGGCGTGTGCTGGCTGGGTGAGCTCAGCCCCGCTGGAAGCCTGGCAGGATGACATGGCCACCGCAAGGTGGGCTCGTGCCCGCGGGGTGCGCAGGGCCCTCCATTTTGTGTGCCAGCCTCGGGCATGCGAGTGCAAAATGGAGAATGGAGCGGCTCACTGTGTTTCCGTTGGTCTGGCTTTGCCCGCAGATTGGGGAAGGTTGGCCGGGGCTGGCCTGCTCACCGAGGAGCTGATGGAAACCTTCCATTTTGGGGAAAAAATTGCCAACGATTGGCTCTTTTTATTGCTGGGTCCGTCCTGCGCGCTCATGCCTCTGAAGGCAGCAGGCAGGCAGCTCGCTCGCTCCCCTGCATTTACGAAGAGCGCCCGTAGCCAGGCGTGGAGCTGATGCTGCCCTGATGGCACGCAGGCCCTGAAGCAAGGTTGGGGGGTCTGCAGGGTGTCCATCAATGTATTCCTCCTGGGTGCCGCGCTCCTCGACGTCCCATGTGTCCAGCTCAGCATTCCCGCATCCCCCGTGGGCTTCGGAGCACATCCGTGCTGTTGGATGAGAGATAAAATCGAGACGGGTTTAATGACATGCTATTCTGAAAGTTTCCTGGACTTCATTGTTCATAACTTGGACCCGGATCGGGTTATTTACACATGAGGATTAAAAAGCTGCAAACTACTGTGTGATTTTGGGGCTGAAAGCAATTAGCATATGTGGGCAGGAGGATACACGGCATGTCTGCGTTCCTTTAAAATATAAATCACCGTTATTTAATTACGTTTTGAGAGGGCAGATTTAGGATATACTGCAAAATGCATTACCTATTATACCAACATGATAATCTTATTAACCTTGCTTTCTACTTTTTAATTTTATTGTGCACCCTGCATAACTCTTATGATATCAAAAATAATTACTTGGAGAATACATGATGTCAGAGGTCCGATATGACATTTATCTTCACAAGTGAGGAGACGGCTATCTTGTGCATTGCATAACAGCATGGCAGGCATCAGACAGGGCCGCATGGGGGAGAGGAGGTGAAGAGGAGTATCGTCAGACGTTAATGTATATGCATGCATTTGCAGGCTTGTGTTATAGCCAAGGGTTAGCTCGACCAAACTTGCTGAAATTTAGCATCATCGGGCCTCCCTACGCTCCTTGCAGTGTAAAGCCTGAATGTCATACTTGCATTTGCAACACAACGCTTTTAGGTGAGCCAGTATTTCAGGGCAGCTCCATGCATTCAGCTCTGATCCACCCAGTTGGATTCGCTGCTAAAACCTGCGCCTTCCATACCGTTCCGACCAAGGGCAGTGCCTACCTCTCCCTTTCTCTGTCCTTCTCTCCTAATGTGTGATATGTGTTGATATTTTCCCCTTATTTCATGAGGGAATGGGTGAGGGTGATGGGTAAGGGAAAACAAATGCCATAATAATATCCCTTTTCAGAAGAATATAGTTTAATTTTGTGTGTGCGTGCAGCAGCTGCCATTGGCAAGCTGTCGTCTTTGTTGCCATGGGCTTTTTTTTTGCATGCGTGCCAGAACATGATTGGATGTTTCAGCATGTTCATGTTTTGGGGTGAGATATATCTGTAGTGAATCACAAAACTGTCATTGGACTGGGGGGTTTCCAAGGCAGGGTCAATCGGCCAGGTGAGCTGATAGTGCCTGGTTGCTATCTGCTCAGGTCTGCGGTACAAAACCTACTGGTTTTTCAATGATGCAAAAAGGTCACTCAAAACTATCACTGTGTGAAGGGTTTGTGCACAGGAGGATGCGTCATGGAGGTTTCCTCCAGTGTGGCACCCAACGGTGGAAAAGCCAGCGGTGTCATCTGGGGTACCAGCAGTGCCTTTGTTCTGCCCATCTCACCTGCTTGGTGCTGGCAACCCATTCTGGCCAGCACTGCGGTACGTTGCGTGCCTGGCTGGTGGCACTGGTGGCTTTGTGTACCCAGCGACCCCACCCAGCAATGCGCAGTCCTGCTGCAGGCTCAGGGACTCACTGTGCTTTCCATGGGACATAAAACCAATGCTGCGCTGTCTGCAAGAGCTGCGGGTTGCAGCAAATCCTCCTGACCCTGCCACCGCGGCACTGCGCCGTGACCGCAGAGGTGTAGCTATTATTCCTGCTCTTTGGTTTCATCCATTTGTCATATTAATAACATGACTCATAGCATTAGCAGCTAAACAAGAACGAAACCCTCTCTACACCATCCTCTGTGGTGCATGTATCCCTTCTGGTCCCAGCCCTCGTCACCTCATGTTAAGGTACTTGGGAGTGATGCCTACAGCATCATCCCTATGTGCACAATGCATTGGCAAGCTCAGGAGAAATATCTCATCAGAAAGCATGTCAGTACAGCACCCAGGCCTGGAGCAGTCCTACCTGCAGCCCTGGGCAGCAGGGAAGTTTGCAGGGCTCGTGCAGGTGGTGTGCAGCCTGTCGGATGGAGGCTGCGGGACGGAGAGCTGAGCACGGAGTGGGGTGTTGAGACAGCTTTATTCATGTTGTGTTTTTCTGCGCCTACGGATTTAGTCTTGTGTGTGAGGTACAGATAATGAGCTGCATGAGCTTTGCAATAAACAGCACGTCTGGTTAAATTACCGTTGGAATATTTTGGTGTTTAAAGGCAGTACATGTGTTACAAAATACCTTGTAATGCACTGAGCGAGCAAAGTGAACCCCTGTAAAGGTATCAAAGGCAAGTAAAGTAGTTGCTACATTTATTGTCAAGATAAACACTAACTGGAGATTTTAATATCGAAGTACATTGTCAATCAGATTTCATCCTAAGGATATTCACTGAAATTCTTGTCTGATTGTTTTACCCAGTACGGCTTTAATTTGATATGGAAGGAAACAGCCAAATCGCCGACTGATGCTGGAAACTTAGGGTAAAATTTTAATTTAATTCAGTTCTTTTTTCTTTCTTTTCTTTTTTTTTTTTTTTTTCTTTTTAAGGCAAAGTAGTTTCAAGTAAATTAGAAGAATGAATTCTTTGTAGCAGGATGCTTTTCTAAAGCACAGCTATTGTAGTGATCTCTTTTAGGCAGAGATAGCCACTGCAATGCTCGCATTGTGTAGTGACAAGGACTTTTCCTGATGCGATGAGGACTTCATTAAAAATAGCCAACGGACCTATTTACATCCGTTACTGTGTTCAAAAGTAAAAAGTAGTTGTTGCATAGCGATAAAGTAAATCCCAAACTGTTTTGTTTTAAAGCTCCACAAATGGCTTGTGTTGTAGGGAGGACTGGCATGACCAGCGGCCGCAGCCTTGTGAGCGTGGGTTGGGTCTTGTGCAGCAACCGAGGGGCAGTCAGGCAAGGAGTGGGGTTTTGTGGTCAGGGTGGTGTTGCTTTGTTCCTGTAGAGGACCTCAGCTTCAGCTCTGGTCCAGCTTACTCTTAGGTAGGTGCAGCTACAAACACCCCCTGTGAGGCTTGGTGCTTTGCGGGGATGGACACACACATCTCTGAGCTGTCTGCTCTTTCCAGTATGGGTACATGAGTGGGATGGAGAGGCACTGTTTCTTTTTCTGGTCAAAAGCTAGAACTCAAAATCATGATATTTTGAGTGCAGACCAGTTGTCTTCCATGTCATACTTTTTTTAGTAATAAGCTCTTGTATGAAAAAGGGAGGTTTTATGTCCAGGGCATGAAGCCACAGGAGAACAGCATGAGAAGGGTCCATGTCCCATCTCGGCTCTCTATGCTCATACCAGTGAGGAGCTCCTTGTGGGCTCGTCGCTCCTGCCAAGACCTCTGTGTGTGCAGGGCTGGGACTGAAGGACACTGCGCTGCGTGGTGTGGGGCAGGATCCCCATGGCAAGAGTAGCAGTGGGGAGTTTCCTGGGTGAGGCTGGCTGCAGGCAGGGTGCTCCATGTCCTCCCACTGTAGTTAGGGGGCTGCCAGCATCCCCGGGGCAGAGTGAAAAGAGTGGGAGCTGAAAAAGAAAATGGGATGGGTTTGTTCATACAATTCTGCAACACTGGGCAGCAGCGCCTTTGAGTGGATAAGTCTGCTTTGAGAGCCTTGAGAAACTTACTCTGGTCACACAAGCAGTGTTTAACATTAATACTGTTTCCTCAGTAAAAGGGATGATGATTTCTCGGCCGCCACACTCGTGTTTCTGCTCGGCCTTCGTCTGCCTTAGCAACTTTTGTAGGGAACTTTTCAGCTCCACGATGGATGCTAGGAGCCACCGGCGCGGTTCTAGGACGGATCAGTGGGCACGAAGGCTTTTAACATCATGATTGCCTTCCTCTGCTGATTGCTGTGATGACCTGTTTGTTTGGATTATATCTCTTTTTTTTTTTTTTTTTTTTTTTTTTTTTTTAAAGAAAACAAAGGAAGTACAGTGCTGTGCACAGAACAGTTATTAAAAACAGTTGGGAAGCATATAAAAGGTACTGTTTGTGTGAGAAACGGGACAGCTGTGGTGGTCTATTGGGAAAGTGTGTACAGATGGTGGTAGGGAGGGGAATGATGACTACATGGCTGATAAATGAAATACAAAAAAGCATTAAATTGGTGATCTTTTTAAAGAGTACATTTTTGGTTAGCATTTTTGGTGCATCATTAGGGCTCTTTGTCTGCCTCTTATTTAGCCAGGAAGTGCGACCATCTTCACGCATTTGCGGCTCTCATTTTGTTTACAAATAAGGAGTCCGTTTAATAAATTACATACCATGGAATTATTAAAGAAGATAATGAAGCGCAGGGTTTTCACAATGTTGGGCAAGATGTGGGATCATCCCAAAGACCCCACAGTGCCACGAACACTGTTGGGCATGAATTAGTTATGGTCGCACATGGGATTTCCTGGAGCCTACCCGGGTTTCTTTGTTTTGAGAGAAGTGGGAGCAGCAGTGTGCGCGAGGCCTCGGCGCTCCCAACCTCACACCAGGGCACAGCAGTGCACGCTTTGCCTTCATTTTATAATGCTGGTCAGCCCTGAGGGTGATGGCAATGCAACGATTGGGGTCCTTAAGCGGATCTGTAAAAGATGTCCCTTTTCCTGCGAGCACCAGGGAGGTGCTGGCTATGGGCACAGCTAGGCGGGCTACCAGCTCCTGCTCTCCCTCTCTGGGAACACACTCGCAGTTTCACTTCACCTCTTGCTGCTGATGCAGCACACTGACAAATTCAAAGCAGTGGGGTCTGGAGGGTGGCAAAGAGGTGGCGGTGGGCAGAGCACCATGGGCTGCAAAACGGGGGCTCAGGAAATCTCCATAAGAGGAACATACCCAGAGGGAGTTTTTCCAAAGCCTTGTTGGCTGCAGGTTCATTTATGCTCTGAATTTTGTTGATTTAAAAACCATCCACAGGTTTAATACCACTACTTTGGGGATTGTTAGCTTTCCTGACATTCTATCACAGACACATCTTGTTGCCTGGCTTGATGAATGACATGTTTCAGTGTGGCTTTTTTGGGGCCAAGTAAATTTTCTCTTGCATTTTCTTGAAATGTAGGGGGGGATAAAAAAAAAAAAAAAGAAAGATTTAAAAAGGTTTAATGTGAAGAAAATGTATGACAACTTGATAGATTGCTTGGGACTTCAGTGCAGTAATTGTACAAAGTAGGTTGGGATTTTATTTTACAGATGCAACGTATTAAGAAGAACAATAGACAAAGAGATGTAGAGCATAGGGCTGAAGAGACCATCTTGGCCAACCTCTGCAAATTTGTTCCGTATTGTGATTATTTAATAGCACAAAAATATGTTTACTGTAGTAACCCTGCACGTTTTCTTAGCTGATCAGATATGGAGTTATGTTTTCTTTCATACACCTTGCCCGTAAATATACCTCTTTAAAGCAGAACAGACCGTTTCATGGCAAAGGGCCGATTCAGCAGTACCTGGGCAAATGCCTCGAGCCGATTCCTTCCAATACATGTTTTGTTTCTTGACAGTATGACCTCATCCACTTCTGTAGCTTCCCTAGGTGCAGAAGTCCAGGAGGCCTCGCTGGGGCTGTGCCCATGGGTCACACACAGACAGGAGAAGCAAGTCACTGCCATCAGTGCTACGCCCTGATGGTCCCAGCCCAAAGCTGGCCTTGCAAATGGCCGCCCGCAGAGCAGCCTCCTCAGCCACAGATGGGAACGTTCCGCATTTTTTCCGCTGTAGGTCCTGGTGAGGACCCCCAGCATCCCTTCGAGCTGCCCCATCCCCTTTGCTGGCCCCAGCGGTGCTGTGCCCATAGCAGCCGACAGGAAGACAACGATTAAAAGTAGAAAGCTGCTAAGCGGTCAGGTTTTTATTATGCTTTAGTGTTTTGTTTAAGTCTGTTCTTAATTGGTTGATTAATGTAAGCAAAGTCCTTCTCTCCCCCACCATCTCTACAGATGGCAAATGGTAGGTCCCAACTGTCATTGTGAGCAAGAAAGGTTATGGTTCAAAGTCAGAGATACAGAGATACCACCATAATCAATCATAGGAACTTGTCTGGCTGTGCCTGGCCAGGCAAAAGTTAGGCCTGGTAGTGATTTTTCCTCCAAACCCACTGGGGGGAATTTCTGTTCCTTGAAATGGGTTTTGGGGAGACCCATTACCGCGGGCATCCCACTGCCTTGTCCATTGGGTCAGCACACACAGCTCAGCACAGTGCTGACTGCCTTCCCCTGTCGTGTCCTCCATGCTGGCAGGGCCGGGGCAGCGGGAGCTCCTGTGCACAGCTCCATGGGCTCAGAACATCAGCCCAGAAGGAATCAGAGCCCAACGTCTGCTTTAACAAAATACCTTTAAATACGTCCCTTTTAATTTTTTAATTTTTTTTTTTTTTTAGTCTAAGAGGATGATTTATGAAGGCTAACTTCCTTCTCAGGATGAAGCTTAGAATTATGTTTCTGGTATTGATCCATAAAGAGGATTTGCATTTTATTCATACTATAAAAGTGCTTTTAATGGAGACATCGCGGTAATTGAATTTATACTGTGTGTAACTATCGAAGTATCTTTTTAATTATTTTATGTTATGTAATACAATAACTAAATCTAAAGCCTGTGAAAGGGGATGGCTGTACCCTGTCCTTAAGAGTAACATATATAGCTTTTAATATTCTCGCAGTGGAATGCAGTTAAGGACATTCTTTATTTGAAAAAAAAAAAAAAAAAAAAAGAGAGGGGGCAGCGAGAGAGGAGAAAGATTTCATTACATTCAGCACAGTATGAGACTAAGTCAAAGTAGTTTTGCTAATTAAATTCAATTGCCATCCATTAGACCAATGGAATGAGATGAATCTACCATATAGCTGACACAGCACAGGTATGCAATTTGGCTAAATGGCCATTTCTGAGCTGCAGCCCGCGCTTCTCCACTCGCTCATTTTTTGAGACTCACAATTTCTGCTCAGAAAGAAGCAGAGCAGTGCCCGCTGCCTCCCGTAGGCACGGACGGTCTTGGAGATTGAGCAGGAGCTGCTCAGCAGTTTGGGAATGTGTTGTGGGAAGCTTTGAAGGCCTGCAGCCAGTAGGGATTCTTTTCCCTGCGTTCATTTGTGGAGATTTCCCTTCTCTGCTCATCCAGCCACATTTGTGAGGCTGCCGGCAAAGGGCTCCTTGTGTTTCACTTAGGAACCCAAAGGAGCAGTCCCCTCTCGGTCTATGAGTTACCAAAAATGACTTGAAATGCAGTTAGCAGGCTAAGTTTGCCCGTGCCTTGGCATAATGTACTGCTTTGGGAGACTTTGTACGACAGACTGAGACGACTCCTACCCCGGTGAAATGACAAGAATACCACTCAAGCATTGGCCGAGACAAAACTTTGACAGCCAGCAAGCCTGTAATGCTGCTGAGTGCACAGATTTACACTTCCTGCCAAGATTAAAACGGGCTAAACCCAAAAAGGGTATTAGGGATTGTCGCTTTAGGAAGAAATAACACATTAGTGCGTTGTGCTGGTGCGAGAGCTGCGATGATCCCTGGAACGCTTCTGCTTCTTGGGATCTTACAAGTTGGTGTGCTGTGGTCAGCGTGGTCAGGAGTGAGGAGGACTTGCAGTACAGGAAAATAAGCGCAGCTCCTCCAGGCACACCTACAGGGCGAAATATCTTGTACCTCCCCTCCTGTGCTGCAGGTCCAGTTCCAGTCCTGCCTCTCGTTGGACAAAATCTCAGCACAGTCTGGGGGGTTTGGTGCAAACAAATAGTCCGGGTCTGCCCATGAACCTCCCTTTCTGATTCCGATCATCCTGATCTTCCTATAGTTAGTGAAAGGGAAAAGAGAGAAGTTGGGCTGAAAAAAGGCCCATCGAGAAGTATTCCTGTAAGCCACTTTCCCAACATGGTATCCTTACATCTTCTGAGCACAACGGGTTATGCTATTTATGATAAACCTTTGGGGCTGGGGTATTTGCTCCATAGAGTCCAGACGAATAAATGTGAAGAAAGGATCCTGCTTTAAAAGAAGGAAACAATTAAACCTCCTACTTTGTTATTTACAGTAACTACCTTTTTTTAACAATTGTAGAAGTTCAAATGAAAGTAGCAGTGTGAAGAGGGAAATGTGGGAACTTTCATTTGTCGAGACTTTGCATTTCTTCTGCTTTATAGCCATCAGAAAAGAGATTGTTGTGCATTCTATTAAATACTGCCAGTATGATTAATTTAAAGGGTTACATTTTATTGAACCCTGGTGTAGATGTTCTTTGTCAACTCACATTCACTGCTAGTTAGAGTGTGTGTCGCATTTATCAAAACTTTCTGGAGCCCCTCTCACCTCATTAGCATGTGAATCTCTATTGAGCAGTTAATGTCCGTTACAGCGAGAGTGCTCAATTCTTGTTTTCAATAAGCCAGTTGTAAAATGTCAGACTGTCACTTACAATATAAAAAAGCAAAAATGATGGTATTTGTAAAAATGTTATCACCTCATAAAAACAAATTGTAAAGACATGAAAGTGATCTTGGTATGCTTTGCTTTCAGAAGTGAGTTAGTACAGCTGCTTTAAATACCAGTTGTCTGGATTCCCACACTTTCCTACCAATGGAGAGGTTTACACAAGCATAATTTAAGTTACAATTACCCTAATTAACATCTCATTTGCATAAATTGTTGAAGTCAAAACAACAAAGAATTGCTTAAGAAGCTTAACCCTATTTGTCCAAAATAAAGAGATGAGTTTTCACTTTGCAATCAAAATTGGCAGGTTCATTATGCCCAAACTCAGATACAAACTGAAGTTATACTATTAATTAATACTTCGCATGTTTATGATTGGGCTGCCTGCTCTTCTCTGTGCAAGGGTTCAGAACATCCTCTTCCTGGTACTGGGGCTGTCAGGTGGGGATTCCACAGAGCTCCTGCCGTCGGTGCAACCCCCTGCCCACTGTCAGCTCACGGGGCCAGGCCTGACACCCAAGCTCCAGGAAGAGGGCTGGGAACATGATGGGAAGGGGATGGGAAGGGGATGGCAGTGACATGGCAGTGAGAGGCAGGGACAGCCTCAGCCCTCCCTTGGCAGAGCTTAGGTTTTCAAACTTCTGGAGGCCGCTGCACATTTCGACTCTTATCTTGGAAGACAGAAATGCAGATAAAGATAACCGTAAAATAAAGTTTCAATATACTTTTTTAGTAAGAAAACAAGGCGACTTTATGGGGTGCTGTGTATGGAACTCTCAGTGCTTGTTACAAAGTCCTGATCCTGCGCTCTGAGCCGCCCTGCCTGAGCGTCTGACTTCTGGTAGCTGCGTGCCACGGGCAAAGCGGATTGTTTGGGCTTAATCCAAAGCTGCTGAAGACAAAGGGAGTTTTTCCTGCAGACACTCACTGGCCTGGGTAGATTAAAACTGTTCCCCCTGGCAAGTCCTGCTACTTTGATAAACCCCGTAACTGTTAGCTGCAAAAAAGCACCGCTTAGCTCCTTCTTGCCACGGCTCACCTTAATGAAAGAGCTCCCCGTGCCTCTGCGCATAGCAGGGACAGCTCTGGGTGATGCCGAGGGAGCGCTGGGAGCTGCTCAGTGCTCGGGGTTTGTCAGTGCTCAGGGATTTTAGCAGGGCCAAGGAAGCCGTAGCGCAGTGGATGCGTTAGCCGACGGGATGGGGCATGCGAGCGGCACGGCGTTGTGATCAGCTGTCAGGTGCCCGTCTGCCGGTGCTGATGAAAGCGTTCCCGGAGTCGGGGCTGTATTTTCCTTTCCTGTATGATCTCGTTGCAGCTTCATTAGCTAAGTCAGAGTGAGTGTACATCAGCCCAATAAAACTCTCGCTGTGCCCTTGTGATGTAGCAGCCCCTTCAGTCAGTGCCCTCGGATGGAGCTGACCCACCAAAGCCTCTACGTGGGCGATGACCGATGGGAGCGCGCCGAGCGGAGCCGGGTGCTCACTGCGCTTGGGTTTTGCTCGAGGTTCAGCCTGCGCCGAAATCTTTGCAAAGCAAAGATCGCAGGGAACTTATAATCATAAAGCAGCTGAACCGAAGATGAATCTCGCCTACCGATTTTGCATATTCTTTTTTAAAGATTGCATTATAATTGAGCGGTTGACTTTCGCGTTGCACTCTTTTTTATGAGCCAGTGATTACACAGTATACGGCGCTTACGCTCTGAACATGAATGAATCTGCCAGTTCTACTACAGTACTCTTTATAAAATAACAAGGCTTACCAGGTGGCAAGAATTGCATAATTGAATTGGACTGAATCCTGGTTTTCCCAACCCAGAGCGGTTACACTTAGAAGTAAATTACAATTAAAAGAGACAGAATGTTTCCATTGTATTAAGAATCCTTAATAGCAAACTTTTCATCCATAAGGCTCTGTTCTCTTCCTGAAGCGTGAGAGAAATTGCTGTATGTGTCTAACTACCATTAACACTAATGGGAGCAACGTACATAAATCCCCACACGGCGATGGCAGAGCAGACCCCAGATGCCTTTAAAGAGGAAAGTGCTTGTAGGGATGAATAGAGGCACGAGCCTGTCAGTCCCTGTGACAGCTGCTCTGGAAATGTGCGAGGTCTGAATTTGAGGTGTGGGTTTCTGGTGAGTCTTCTTCAGTTTCATCACAAGCGTTGCCTCGAGACCAGCCCTCTGCTCCTTCAAAGGGCTCTGTCCTCAGGGCACGGCAGGCAGCAGATCTCTCAAGTGGAGAGAAAGATGCTAGGGACAGATTTGGATCCCGCTAAAACCACGATTCATTTTAGGCCTCTAGAAAGTTGAGGGGAAAAAAAAACAGTGCCGTTTGCCAAGAGTACCCAAGCTCCTCAAATTTTGCTCACCACTTCCTACCCTCCAGAGCTGGGGATATTGAGAACATCTGTCTCCAGATGTGACAAGAAGAGGAGAGTGCTCCTCCTTCCCAGAGGACCTTCGGGTTTCCCTTCTCCTTTGTTTCTTATTCCCACTCCTATGAAGCCTGTCAAGCAATCCTGGGCAACACGGAGAGAAATTCTGCCTTCAGCCATCCCCAGCAGCCAGGGTGCAGCCCTCCAGCCTAGCCCTGCCCCAGCCATTTGGGCCTGGGTGTTTTTCTGCCATGCACATACACCTCCTCTGAGAGGTGATGTAGATGCAAACCTTGTTTTTATTCAAACCCCAGTTCCTCCTGAACTTTCTGATCTGCTCTTCTTGATGGCTATGCAATGCACTGTCACCTTGCCATTAGGGCTAGGTAATTAATAGCTGCATAATAGAAGTGAATGCAGTTGCTCAGCAAAATGAATGATGTGTACTGTGAGGGAAAGCACTAGTAAGTAAAGTGGAGCTGGAAAGAAATTTCTGCTTGCCCTTCATTAGGAGAAGTTCCAAAGAAATGTAAAGCGTGATCACATTAATCAGAAGAATTGGCATCACGTTATATCCTTCTTTGTTATTTGGCATAAATTGCAGGGCATTAAATGATTTAAATTATGCTTATACCTGCCATAATTTTTGGCTGATATTTAATGAATACTGGGGGTTATCTTGGAGCACTGGTCACATACTGACAGGTAAAGGCTGGATGCAACCCCTTCTTCTGTTCTTTTGTGGGCTTCCAGCATGGATGATGAGAGGGGAAGAAGTTTGGAGCAGATTTGTTACAATCAAAGCTCTAAAAACAAAAATGTATTGTGGGCCTCCCTCCTTTTCTTCTTTCTGTCCTTCCTTCCTTCCTTCCTTCCTTCCTTCCTCCCTCCCTCCCTCCCTCCCTTCTTCTACTCTTCCTTTTATCCTTCCTCCATCCTTTCTTCCATCCTATCTCTGTCCTTCCATTTTGTCTGTAAACTGTCACAGAATTCATCACCAATTACCCATGGTATGAGCGCTGAGCAGCTACTACAGGTACGTGTCTCTCACACTCATCCCTGCCTCATGCTCATCCTGTAGCTCCTATTTCTGTGGATAACCCCAAAACTGTGAAGGACAAGGCAGCTCTTACTGCACCTTCACTGTCATGACATGGCCACAGAATGCCTGCAACCAGTCAAAGAGCAGCTGTGTTTCAAAGAGCAGCTGTGTTTCTGTAAAGTCTACTTTGAACAAGTTGCAGTAATTTTTTTCTGGCTTTTTAGAAGCCCTGACTGACATGAACGTATATAATGTCAAGAATACCTTTATATGATTTTTCCATCCTGGTACTGTAGTGTAATTAGCAGGCTCAGGCTTGCTCCTGCTCTTTCCAAACGCAATTCTTCCTGGGGAAAGAAATTAAACCGAGGGATGATGTAGATTTTTGCAGCCAGTCAGATGAAAGTAAGTGGTGGTTACAATTATTCAAAAGTACTTGGGAAAGTATTGAATATGGTAATCCTTGATAGGAGAAGGCACTGGGCTGGTTAAAGCACGTGGCTGCAAATGTGCAGAAGTTGCTTTCCCTCCCAGCCCTGCCACAGCTTCTCATTGTGGCCTTGGGCAAATTATTTAACTGGTTCTGTAATAGCAGAGTTTGTTGAGAATAAAAGTGGGAGTGCCACCGTTCCTTTTTGTTCTGTTTGTCTTCCTGAGGCCTCAGACTTGCAGAACGCAGACCTGCACTGTGTATTTATGCAGCCCAGCTGCAGCACAGACCATGCTGTCACTGCTGTGACCGCCGCTCTGTGCTATGCAGGATGCAGTTATCTGTCTGTTTCAGACCACGTAGCAGAGATGCAGAAACTTAATTCAATGTAGCAAACTATATAGCTGGTACGTTCAGAAATGAATGTAGATGACACCCACTCCTCCACTGCCCATCCGCTCAGGCACACTGTGTGCACTGGGATAATGCTGTCCTTGTTCTCCTTAACCTTCCCTGCTTCACAGCAGCAATGCCTGCGATAAACAAGGATGCAGCCAGTCCTGGTCATGCTGCTACATTCACCTGCAAAAATTTAATAGATTTTTAATGCCTTTTGCTGCTGTCATGTCCCTTTAGCAAGAAAGTCTATTAAAACTTGTGGAAGATAGATAATTTTTGAGGCAGGGTGGTAGGATCCAGCCGTGTTGTTTTATCAGTCTCATATTGCAGAGTTCCAGAAGTGGCCTGAAGCTTTGCTCTCTGCTGGCAAGAGTCTCCAAAGCCACCACAAGACTTTTTATTAGAAATGTTGGCTTCAGACAACCCAGAGCTCTCCAGAGCTTTGGAAAGTTAAAAAATCAATGATAATGTCTTTTTCTTTTTTTTCTTTCTTTTTTTTTTTTTTGGTTTTGGCACATATCTTTGCAGTCTCAAAATCAGGTGCAGGATGCGACTGGTGAGCAGCTCCTGAAGTCCTGCGTCCTGCCCTCAGTCAGCAGCAAGTAGCTGCTTGAGTGTCTGTTATAGAATCTGAATGGCAAATATAAGAGAGGAAATCATGAAAGGGTTATCGTGCAGAGTAGGGAGAGAGCTCTTGTACCCAGCATTAGGCAAGAAGCTGTGCTCTGGTCCTGCAGCATCAGGGTAGCAGCGCTCAGGATTTGTTCATCCTAAAATACAGACATGGGCTGGTGGCAGACATGGCATGGTGCAAGAGAGAAACACAGCAAAGTGGGTCCATGGTGGGATGGTCCCACAGAGGACCATGGTGGGAGGGTCCTCAGAGGAGTGAGACTGGATGCTTTTGCTTTGCTCTTGAAATTTCTCATGCGTGCCTGGAGTCTGTGGCCATGCCGTCTTCGGTGTTCAAGTAGGGCTGCCAACAGCTCACTGTGCCCTGGGTACCATCCCCACAGCACTGCAGAGTGGCTGCAGCTCAAAAAAGAAAGAAAACAAATTGCTATTGGATGCCCAAAGAAACCAGCTTATTGGGAACATCTAGCCTTGAAAAATGGCAAGTGGAGCAAGTGAGACTGCAAGGAAATCCATCGAAGAAACACCTAACTCGAGATGTTGTGGTTTTATTTCAAGTGAAAAGTAAGAGAGGTCTTCTGCTTTTGGAACAATTTTCATGTTCTTATTAACGCTTACCAGTGGTGAGTGCCTCACAGAACATACCCATAACAGTAATGCTGTTCTCGCTAGCCAAAGAACTTGCAAGTCGAAAAGGGACGCGTATCATAAATAGACTGTTTACAATAGACTTAAATTATATGATGAGCCATATATCATATCACAAGCCCTTGCCAGCCATGCATGACTATTTGCTTCTCCTCAGGCGGTAAACAAAGTTTTCAGCTGACCTACTGTTTAGTAGGAATGCACTGAAACAGAGATAAGCAGTGCCGCTCGTAATGCTGTAGTGGAATAAAATCTGGCATAAATTTGCCTAGAAAGTAGAAGGAATGCATGAAATATTATTTCTTAGTTCACATAGGACTTTTCTGCCAGCGCGCCATGTAATATTGTGTCGCTAATAAAAAGAAGGTTATTCCTGCTTCTGGAAGAGAGCACCTCTTGCACGGCACAACCATGTCTGCTCAGACAGCCAACACCACGTATATCGTATGAATATCAAATAATGTAAGGTAAAGGATGAACTAAATGTTAGAAAATGAAGACCTGAAGGAACACACAGGGTTTAAGAAGTGCCCCGTATCGTACTGCAATGCCTCGGGATTCCTGCTGAGCTCAGCAGGATCAGAGCAGCCTTTTCCTACCTGGGGTTGAGTGGTTTCCTGTAAAGTGTGGTGAGCAGATCTGGGTTCCCAGCACAGACCAACGCTTAAAAATGGGCTTTTAGAGGGTTTGTATATTGGTATAACACACCTTGGACTACTCCAGTGCCTAATGGCAGCATTGTGCATGGCAGCCGGTTGTTTGTTTGCCTGCCTGCTCCCAGCCTCTCTCTTAGCCTATTATGTACGCACACATGCAAAAAATATGAGAGTTAAAGAAAAATGTCAACCATATGTAACATACATGGAGATTAGTGACAGTAACAGTGAATTCATTGTGGTTTTGGCAGTCAGGACACCATGCAGGCCATATTTTAGAGTTTTAGACAAATCCACATGTATTCCAGAGATTGCTGTGGATTTTCAATATGTGTGGCTCATTAGATACGCAATCTGCCTGCTATTCTCTCCTGTCACACAAAGCTGATGGCAGCAAACTGGCATCTTGGAGATGTTGGTAGCACTACAGATTTTAGCATTAATGCCAGACTTGGGCATCCTGGAGCTGTGTGCTCTTATGCTGCATGAGGGTGTGTGCCCACAGAGTCTTGCCTGGGGGGTTTATAAGTAAGCATATAAGATAAACTCTCCACAGATTCCTATTTTTCAGGTAAATCATAGCAGCTCTATATCCCCATCTGCATAGAGCAATTGCTACCAGCAGAAATCTAATAATTGCATATAAAGTATACAGCCTGCAAGAGTTCACCTTATTTTAAAATGCTGAACTCTTGCTTAAACCTGTGTGAGTTCAAGCAAGGCTACTTACTATGCAGGACTGAGTGCTTAAATATAGGTGAAGGAAATTCTGGTCTGCTAATTTCAGAAGAATGTTTAAAACAAAGTGTTACTGTTTAATCTGGGCACATGATGGGTGAATGAATGTTTGAATGAATTGACATAATTGTTGGTTAGCCCGTATAATTTGAAGAGCGTTCGCACAAGTTTAACTCCCTCTGGATGCAGGGCATCCTCAGTGCAGGTACGGAGTGACTTCCCCAAAGGCAGAGGATGGTGAAATCCCATCTCCCATTGCACTGAACAGCCCTTTGAGCGATGGGCTGCGGCTGAGGCTGTCTTAGTGATGTGCTTTGATTCAAGAGTGTTATCCTTAACCCCTCTCCTCACGTTGTATATGATATTTAATGCATCATCTTTGTTTTAAACAAACAATACACAAGCTGTTGCTGGCAGTCGTGGGAAGCTGGTGGTCCATCTGGAAAGTAGGGAGATAGATGAGGGGGGAGAGGAAAATTAAAACCATTTAGGGGTGTATTTGCATGTGTAAAACCCTGGGATGGGAACAGGGCACTTAATAGCTATTTAAAAACCAATTTGAAGACAGGGAAGATTCTTTGTCTTTGAAAGGAGTTATTAAAAATAGGCATTATTTGTGTAATAAAAATCCATTTAAAAAAAAAAAAAAAAAACCACAACTCTGGCCCCGTACCTTTAAGAAAACTTGTTTGTTCACAATTTCTGCTGCATAAAATCCATTCATTCTAAAATTAACCATTTTTTCCTGACAAAAGTTCAGAATGGTATAAAATTAACCAATCATACAGCTTATTAATTAAACCAGTGGCAAGATTGCTATTTCAGTGTAACCGTCTCCACA
This sequence comes from Tympanuchus pallidicinctus, assembly GCF_026119805.1. Taxonomy (NCBI): domain Eukaryota; kingdom Metazoa; phylum Chordata; class Aves; order Galliformes; family Phasianidae; genus Tympanuchus; species Tympanuchus pallidicinctus. The sequence continues at coordinate 2,783,020 of NW_026294791.1, read as the reverse complement.
GGATGGTTGCAAGTCGGGTTTCTGGCTGATTGCTTCTGTCATTGCCAAAGACAGAGCATCCCACCTCAGCTTACCACTGCCCAGCGTGCATCCAATATGCCATTTAAAACCTTGATTATAACCAGAGAAAGTTCATTGAAACCAGAATAAGTTGCAAAATAATTAATCTTCCCTGCCATCTTGGATCCTCTCTCTCCAGCACCCAGCCAGATGTTTTGCGTTTGCCGTACGCGCAGCGCTGTAATCCTGGTATTTACACAGCTCGGGTTTTTTCCTCCATCATTAGCACTCTGCTTCGAGGTTACATGTTTTGCCTTTGCAAAGGAGATCACAGTTGCTGCTCGATGGTTCCTGCAGGACAGGTCGGCATGGCATGAATGGCTCTTTCAGCATGAGTATATTTGCAAATTAAACTCTTTTTTTGCACGCAGCGGAGTTCTGCTGCCGTGCTCTGGTTCAGGCCGAGCGCTGGGCAGGCTTTGGGCTCTGCACCGAGCCTTCCCCGCAGCAGCGAGGATCCTCGCCTCCATTTCGGCGCTGCCAGGCCTGGAGATGATCTATTGAGCAGGTGTTTGTAATTTAGGGTTCACTGCTGTTCCTGTGGAAATCAGTGGAAAAAGGGACGGCGACGGTTGAGAACAAAGTGAAAAGGCAGCGCGAACAAGGCTGGCATTATCCTGCGGCTCCCGGCCCGAGATGCGCTGTGAGCCTGCGCCGTGTGCTTTGTAGGGAGCTGCATCTTCCACCCTTGAAAAGGGCTTCAGTAAATGAGCGGGCAAAAGACCTAAGTGAGGAAGTCAGGAAATAATAAAAAAAAAAACACACACACACACACACATATATATATATATATAAAAACCTAACTGGGGCTCAGCGAGCAATCTGACATTGCTGCAAATCCTGCTCAGAAATATATGTGCTCTGCTTTAATGACAGCACATAGAGTACTGCTGAGATAGTGGAAAATTTTACAGGGAGTTTTGCTTAAGGAATGGCTCTAACTCAAGTTACCTGTAGAGCACAATGTCATATGGAAACACTTAGGGAGCTGTGGAAAACTTTCTGAAATACAGTGGAATTTATCTAGCAAAGCATTTCGTGTACGAGGGAGGAATATGGATTACAATGGAGTCGGTGAGGAGCGGGCTGGAGGAGGCCGCGTGCAGCACTGCTGCAGATGAAAAGTACACATGTAACCGGGGGGGGGACTACGGCATGTCCACGTCTGGTATACATTTGTGCTATTTGCCATGCACGTAACCTTGTTATATAAAACAGAGCCCAACAACCTTAAAAAGATGAACGGTAAAAGAAAGGAAGGTGCAGGGAGGCGGACTGCTCCCAGCCTGCTGCGACGGCTGGATGAGGGCTGCCCTGGGCTGCCAGCGTGGGGGGAGCTGGGACAGCCCCCGGGGAACAGAAGGAGCTTAGAAAGACAAAGAAGGGCAGACTTGGCTGGAAACAGGAGCAAGGAGAGCTGCTGGGCTGCGCCGGCACTGGGCTGGGCGTGCAGGCCCTGAGGGCTCCAGCAGGCCTGGGGAGAAGGACGGGGGGCAGTGGGCATCTTCCAAGCACGTTTCGTTATGTATGTGCTCCCTAAATGCTCATGGCACTGGTCGCCAGAGCATCTGGGCACTTCACAATAATTAAAACTGACAAATCCATAAACAGTAAACAACAGGCTACCCACTTGGGCAGCCAAAAACCCACTACTGCATCAGCTCAATAGCTGCACCCATCTGCCAAACGCAGCCCTGCGCGGGCTGCAGCCAGCGCCTTCCCCCCGTCAGCCCTCACTGCACGCCGTGTGCGGGAGGCCAAGAGGGTTTTATTTTTAGTTTTAGTTTGTTCTTCCCACCACGGAGCGGCAACAAGTACCGACACCCTTCTCCCTTGGACTTGTTGGCCCGCTAACCCTTTCGCAACACAATGGGAAGTCAACCACTCGCACCCAGGGGAGGGGATTTAATGACTGGAAAATAGAGAGAGAGAATTTAGTTGGAAAAACTGTGGAATTAAAGTTCTGGACAAAACATGCATCACTGGTGCATAACGTTTCTGTTAATTGGGTCTTAACAGGTTTGTGAGTCAGGCTGTAATGACTATGGAAACGGGTCACCCCAGGCAGCACAGCGTCCTGCCGCGGGGATGAGGGCTGCAGCCCAATGCCCACAGTTTGGCCGGCGGCTGCTCTTGGTGCTGTAGGGCCGGCTGCTCCCACCTGCAGCCCCACACTGCAGCCCCCAGGCAGTCCGACCTGGGGGAGGTCTGGGAGAGGCCCCTGTCCAGCCTGGCTCTCAGCAAAGGGCCCTCCTGCAGATCCACCATCACGTGCGCACTGTGCACGATGCCAAGCGCGCTTGCCGCTCTCCTGCGCTATTGTTTTCACTTCTGGGTTCTTCGTGTGTTCTCCTGACCTGCCAGAGGCACTAAATCTTGCCCATGTCTCCCCGCACTCCGGTGGCAGAACGAGCTGCGTGAAGTTTTTCAGTTTTTTTGACTAAAGCGCGATTAATTAAAATATAAAAACGCACCCAACTGTGGTAAATCATTTCTTCTTTTTGCTAAACGATTGCTCCCTGTTAAATCCACCTCTGCTTTCCACTGCAGAAGTATCTCCATGCAAGCAAAGCTTCTAATGCTCGTAAAGCAACCGAGATATTATCTCTCTAATTAGCAGCTGGGGAAAAAAAATAAATAAATAAAAAGAGAGAGAGATCAATTAATGCTGTAATTAAAACCAATACCTTTAGATCTGCTTGTGGTGAAGGCAGGCAGCTGTTACGGCGCTCGCTGATGGGGTGTGCTGAGTTCCTCCCCCAAAATCTTTGTGCAGCACTTGGTAGTGGGGAGCAGCACTTGTGGCAGCAGTGCCAGAATGGACCCCAAAATGTCAGCAGCGCTGCAGCCCCCTCCCCTCTGCAGCCCTGGGAAAGGAGGAGGGGGTCCTGCGGCCGGGCCAGGGGCTCGGTGCGGTGCTGCAGCCCTCGCTGGGCCCTTCCCGGGGCTGGGTAAGCTGTTTTTCATATATTGTAGCCTGGGAAAGCTGTGTTACTGTTAAAAGAGTAACCATATCCCTTTCTGAGCTGTTGCCAAGCAGATGTAGGCTTTTGGAAAGTTCCCAACAAACTTCCACAGCTGATACTTTACTGACTTGTTCTTTCTCCCTTCCCTCTACTTGCACCTATTTAAATAACCAAAGGACATAATTTGGGGGAGGGAGCGTTGCTCTGCATCTTCTACTTGTTAAATATAATTAATTGAGAGTGACCAGTTAGTCAATTACAGTGTACAGCTTGCAAAAGAAATGCAGAAATATCAAATATTACTGTTTTACCAAAAAGCTCCCTCTTCTGCGCTGAATGCTTTCTTGGAAGAACCAGCCGAGTAATGAGGAAAATTGAGCTCCTTCAGCCCTTTGTGCGACGCGGGGCTGCTTCTGCTTCTCACCAGGGCAAATATCTCATTTACTTTCCTAATGGCAGGGCTAATAATTTGGGGGGTGGCTGTGAAGGAGGAAGAAATAACAGCTTTTAAAGGCTGGCGTTGATGCAAATCTCGTTGTGTGTGTGAGTGCGTGCAGGGAGGGAAACAGGGCACTTGAAATGTGGAAAGCTCTCACAAATCATATATCACGGGAAAGGTTTACAGGAGTTCAGAATATAGCGAGGGGTATAGATGTCAGGTTTTCTTACACAATAGAGGGTCTTTTGTTTCCGCGCTCCCTCTTGGCAGGAGCCTCCGTGCCACTGCTGGCAATTTCCTGTCCATCTTTCACCGAGCAGCAGAGCCGAGCAGGGGAGTAGTCCCGCGTTTTTGTTTAGACTATTTTTTTAATGCTAAGCCTTGTCCTAAGCAGGATATCCCTGTGTATGTTTGGAGTTCCTGAACTTCTCTGCAGAAAATTATCCTTAAAAAGCCCCTTCCATAACACCCAATGTCCGACTTCTCTCTGAAAAAAATAATCCCAGCCTTGTTTCATTGCTTTTGCTTGTAAGAGCTTGTACCCGCTGCTTTATCCTCCTGCACCTCAAACGCTACATTTTGAAGCACAAAACCAAAAAGCAGGGATGATCCAGCAGTGCCTCCTCTGTCCCACAGCTGCCCCAGGTTGGAGGCCATCCCTGGGTCCTCCCTGCATGCTTCCAGGGTCTGCGGGGCTCCAGGGATGGGGCTTCAGGCCGCTGTGCGGCCCTCAGGTGTTCCAAGCTAACAGGCCAGCATCCAGTTGTTATAATAGGTTTTTTTTTTTGTCTGGCTTTCCCAAACAATCTGCAGTTGACATCACGCAGTAGGAATAAAGTAAAACTAAAACACGGTGGTTAGCTTGCATGGAGGAAGCAGGAACTGCAGTCTCTCAGACAGAGCAGTGGAGCAAAATATAGAAAAACATACCTGTGGAATATGGAAAAATAACTGTGAAATATAGGGCTGGACAGAATTTGGTTTTGAAAATGCTATATTTTCTCCAAAACTTGCATAAAACTTGGTAAAACAGCACCAAGAAAGTTAGAGGGGGTCTGTAACCTGGTATGAACGGCAACTGCCCGACACAAAGTCAGTCAGGAACGTAACACCCCAGCGATCCATTTGTAGTTAGGTTCAGAAACCCCTTCAGATGAGCAGGCTGCAGCGTCTGCTCCTGTGACTGTGCCGCGCTGCGCCCCTCGCCCCAGGGACATCGGTCCCCAGTGGGCAGGGACACAAACAGCCCGAGCCCTCGCTGGGGTGAGGGGAAGCGACGGCTGCGATGTGAGCACGGCTGTCCCCGCGCCCCCTGCTCAGGCATTCCTCTGGTAACATGATCTTACTCCTGTCTGCTTTTAACAGATAGGCGAGGCTTAGTTATGTTAAACATGTTGAACTGAGTTTGATTCGCAATGCTTTGGTCTGGTTTCTTTTCCTTGATTAGCTTTAATCAAACCCTCTGCGTTCCATGACCTTAATAAAGCTATTTTTCCTGACAAGTGAAGACCATCTTAACAAGCAAAGCTCATCTGGCCTGAAACTAAAGCCAAGTCAAGATGGTGTTTTAGGTCCTCATTAAAGTCCACAGCATGAAGTAAGAGGGGAAATGATGAAATGGTGCTCCACCAAGCCATCCCTCCTTTACATTTAATTAGAGGAATTATACGCGACCCAGTAGATGCCTTGGGAAGGCAATCACCATTGGGTTCATAAAGAGCCCGGCAGCATAAAAGGGCACTGCTACTGCCTTAGCAAGAAGTAAATGAACACCGGGAGCCGGATGGACTTGGGGATCAACCGAGAAAAACCCCGTACAGTGTTAATACAAAGAGAAAAGAGCTGCAGAGGCACCCGGCCCCGGCGCGGGGCGATGCGCTGCGACCCTGACATGCTTCGCAGGGATGTTGGCATGTTTATTCTCCCTGCAGTCCTTTCCTTCAGTTACTGCTGACTCATGCAGGTTGGGTGAAATATTGACGGCCGCGGCCGGCCGGGCGGTGAGGCGAGGAGGCGAAGGAAAAGCCCCGGCTGTGAGTGATGCCACGGGGCTTGGCAGTGGGAGAGGAAATCAGCCACATGCAGACAAAATGCGGTCAAGCAGCCGTCCCACACAGAGGATGTCCCTTGCACTCATTAGCATTGTGTTTGTAACAGAGCTTATCAAAAAACAGCCAGCAGACATAATCTGTGGTTTACGCTTTCTTTCGTTCCCTTATTTTTTTTTTACTCTCTTGTTTTCCTTTTTTTTTTTTTTTCCTTTTTTTTTTTTTTTTTTTTTCTGAGGGTTTCTAAAGGATGTAATCCACTCTGTTTTTATTGCCTCTGCCTCTGGACGTGCCGCAGCTCCAGCCAGCAGTTATTTCAGCGTCTCCAGCCTCCCTGCGAAGGTCTGCACTGCTGAGGGCTTGACTGCTACTAAATTGCAAACCGCAGGGCTGCCTTAACCCTTCTCCTCCTGCTCAGCTACCCGAAGTTTGGGTGTTGCAGGCTGTTTCCATTAGAAGAGAAATTGCTTACGAAGCACTGCGGTGCTTCACTGCAGACCTGCTCATTTAGAGGGGCTGTGCAGAGCCCGGCTCTGGCACAGCAGGAGCAGCCCCAGATGCTTTCCATGGGGCCCCTTCCCCATCCCGAGCCCCCGATCCCTTCTGCCAGCTCCACCAACATTTATTTTTGCACTTTGACGGCTCCTCTCTGCACAGCCAGGAGCCTGCAGCCACCACAGCCATTGCACCCAGCGCCCTCTGCTTCCCTCATTGCCTCTATTTCATCCTTAAAGTCCAAGTTTTCCTCTTGGGATCAGAAACTTCTTGCTCTGATAGTCTCAGAGCCACCTTTTCAGTGCTTTGCATTTGCAAAGTGATTTTCTGGCTGGGTACATCCCTCCCTTTCCTCTCTATCTCCTCGTGCAGGGATGAAGGCAGAAGCATTTGTGTGGCCAAAAGGAAAGTGCTGTCCTTCCCCACTCCAGTCCCGCTGAAAATCACTTCTTTGCTTGCTAGTCTAAGATGATATTTGCAAATAATTTCCTAAAAAGGCAATCTAAAAATGGCAGTGTTGTTATCCATATTTGTACACAGGCTCGTGTGCGACTGGATTCCTAGGGCTCGTCTACACAGGGACAATTGAAATTAATGTGAAATAACTTTAAAGTGGATTAGCTAAACTGCATTATGTCTTCGTGTAGACACTGTCATTTAGAAATAAAACGGCCTTAATTTGGTTTAGTTTAATTTGCTTTAGCAATTTAATAAAGACACTTTAAGTCTGAGTGAGCAGTTTACACAGGGATTTAATGCAGTTTAATTAATCCACTTTAAATTCACAATTTTAATTAATTAGGATGAACTTTCCTTAAGTGTTCCCCTGTTGAGATAGCAGTGTGGCATTTCTAGCCACCTGCAAGATGACCTGACGACTCCCAACCCCAAAGGGCTGTTGCAGTGATGCGTGATCGGCCCCATCCGCAGAGGTCGGTACATAAGGAAGGAAAGTGTCAAAGTCCTGCTGGCCTGACTGCTGCCCCAGATTACCTCTGGAGAGCCCAGGCTCGTGCTGTAACGAGCCACCGTCCTCCCAAGTGCTTTAAGTACTCATGTTGCCCACAAAACCGTAAGCAGAAGCATCTGTCCCATGTGAAAAGGGTTAGAAAGCTGTGTCCTGGAGCAGGGTAAGGCACAACAGCCTGCTTCAGCCCCGTGCACGCGGCATCGCGCTCTGCTGACTGCTGAAATGGTTTCAATTTCTCACCCAGCTTACGCCGTGGTTTTGCAATGTTGGCAAACCCACAAAAACCCCCTTCTGTTTGGGAACAGCGGTGTCCTGCAGACCTATGTGCGCCTGGGGTGAGGCTGCCCGGGGCTGCAGAGCTCCTGGTGCCCTTGTTTATATACTGCCAGCAGAAATTCCCTCTTTGCTCGTTGTGCAGATGACTTCTCCTTGAGAACCAGCATTGCTTTGAGTGCAGATCCTCAGCCTCCAATCTCTCACAGCCCATCAGCGAGTGCGTGTTTTCTGCAGCACTTTTTATTAAGGAGATTGTGCCAGGGTTTCTCTCCAAGACCTGGAATGTGTCCCCGCTCACCTCTCCCATCCCCTTGCCACCTCCTCCTGGCCCCGCAGCTCCCTTGGTGTTTGCTGGCCTCAGCACCCACAGGTGCCCCAGCCCTGCAGCCATCTCCAACCTTGAGAATCCTTCAGCAGCATCAGGTCCACCCACAGCTGATCCCGAAGCAGCTGTGGTTTGTGGCTGTGGACTTCCAAATCTCACTGAGCAGACGGGCACTGCACTGGGATGCCAACATGCCCTTACTGCAGGTTGCAGGGGATACCGGGTGTGTTAATGCTCAGAGCATCCCATTACTCATTCAGGGATTAAAAAATATCAGAATGGAGACATCTGATCCCCCCTGTGATACGCACCACCCGGCAGCTAATCAGCAAATTGTAGTTAAACACAGGGCTGTTTGGGGCTGCGCCTGGCTCCCAGGTCACATTTGGTAGGGAGGGGTTAGGTGGAAGGAGGGAAGAATCAGTTGCAATTTGCCTTTATGAAGATACCAAGGAAATGGGTGAGATCACCGGCGGTCTCATTTGCTCCCTACCCCAATCTCCTTGCAGCCAGGAAGGAGAACTGTGGATGCTGAGTGTGGGAGCACCAGGATTTGGGGAGTGCAGGGATCTTTCTGGGAGCATTTTAGAAGGTGTTCCCTGGTGGGAATGGTGCAGGAGATGCAGGGACAGATGAGCAGAGCTACTATACCTGGGGTGAAATGCAAAGACACCCTGCAGATGCCAATGGACAGTCCTGGCACATCCTAAAACCCCTCCGGCACGGCAGCGAGAGCAGCAGGGTGCAGTGCCCGTGGCAGCGGGACGGCAGCCAGGAGCACCCGCACCTCCTTCCTCAGCTCAGGCCTCATTTGTAAACACTAAAGTGCTTTTTTATGATTGCTCCGCTGGTGCCAAAACCAAGCACACTCCTGCTCGCAGCCTCGCATCGCGCTGCCACGGTCCAAAGTGATGTCATGTATTGAGCGAGGGGTCTGCCACCAACTGCACACACACGAGTGCCAATTTTAATTAAAACTTTCTCCTTCACGGCACGTGGGTTTTATCTGTGGCTAAAAGGAAGTGGGGAAGAGCGTTCCTTGGTGTTCCCACTTGGACGTTTGTAGGCCAAACAAAGCAGGGAAAGTTTTCTGTTGCTAAACGCCCGCTAATGGTGTGTTTACCCTAAATGTTGGGTTAGTCCATTTCCTCAGCCGCGAGGGGAGAAGGGAGTTAAAACCATACTGGCTGTAAGTGTTGGATAGAGACGGTCTTTCTGAGAGCCATAAAAAGATTGCCTTTGATAGGGGTTTTGTATAAGGGGAGATCTCGTATTGCTGTAAAGTTAGCCACCAGATTAGCTATTCATATATTTTATTGGTAAAAAATATGACAGGGGGATTATCATGCGAGAACTCTGTGGAAAATAAAAGAGATAAAAGCAGTTTAGCTGTCAGGGCATTAAGGCTGTGGTTAGCTCTGCATAGTGTTATGGGACAGAAGGAGGCCGGGTCTCTGCGGCCAGCTGGTGTTCCCTTCAGATGGCCATGCACTGCAGCAGGGGCAGCTGGGAACTGTGAGCCCAGGTGGCTGAGGATGCAAAGGGGATCCCTCTGTGTTGGTCTGACCAAAGGGATGGAAACCCTGAGGCACGCCTATGGGGCTGCAGCTTGTTCCTGTACTCTTCTGGCTGCCAAGGGGCTGCTCACCATGCAAGTAAATACAGCGATGGCAACCACAGTTCTATAGCCATCCGTGTGCATCTCCTGTTTTAGTTTCAGCACATTTTCTTTCCCCCCGCCCCTCATTTTCCCGTGTTTTTGGCTGCAGCCATTCAGAAGTTCCGGACAAAAGGCTGTGGTAAGCATACAAATTGCTTGCACAGCCAGCGTGCAGGGTGCATGCATGGGGCTGGCCGCAGCCGCGCATCCATCTGCGCAGCACATGTGCATGGGGCCGGGCACTCATGACTGCAGGTTTTGGTGTGGCAGTGACTGCTGTGGGAAGTTCCTTTAGCGGGGGCCCTGTGCTGTCAGTGGGGGCTTGCCTGCTTGGTCCATTCCCTTGGGGAGGTAATGGGATGCAGAAGTGCCCAGGATGGAGATCCTGCTCTGTGAAGTGTGGGAGAATGGAAACTGTGGCTTAGGAGAGCACCTGGACTAGAGGGTTTGAGAGGTGTGCTTGGGTCTGTGCTCTTCAGTACAGCACCGAGCTGCTGCTTTATGGAAGATACAGACGCTGTATTGAACAGATGTCTTCATCGTTGGCTACACACTAATGGAAATCTGTGTTGTCATTGTCACCAGTGCAGCATTACATTCTTAATGTATAGCTTCCTTTATGTGAAATCTAGCTACACAGCACCTAAAACTTCCCTGTACTTAGCATCTGACCTGACGGTGTTCCATCCAGCCACGCACCTCTGGGTGCAGCCAAAGTCCTGGAGTGCGTTAGGGGCCACGCTGCTGCACTTTGTAGGGTTGGACACTTCAATGTCCTGATCCATCCTGCTTTGCATGCCAGAGTGTTTTCATTAGCACAGCATTCATGCATGTGAGATTGTCGCTAACTGATATAATTAACCAGTATGTCAAAGGCTATTTGTTTATTGCACATGCAATGGCTTTTTTGTAGTAAGAAGCCCTTTCTGCTGACACAGTGCGAATGAGAACACACTAAACTGGGGGAATAGCCCTGAGCTGGATGTGGAAGTTATGAATAATGATTGCACTTAAAAGGAAAGAATGCTATGGATTCAAAAGGTTTTGTCTAAAGGTGATCCGTGTCAGAAGAAAGGAAGGAGAGGATGACGAAAAAAGATTTTGTCAGACAATTTCCCCCAACCCGTGCTTATTATTATTTCCTATGAAGTGAGCTGATCTTTAGTGATCAGTGAGAGCAGATGACGACTACAAGTAAATTCATTAACTGCGGGCAGAAACCGCTGGAATCCTCCTTGGAGGCAGCGTTAAGGCACTGGCTGCCCAGCCTTTGGCTCAGCCCTCCTTTGTGGTCCTTCCCACTTCTCTGCTGGCTTTTTAGCTCCCGAGAATAATGCTATTCAGCAGCACAAATGTCTTCTGTGTCAGGTGCTTTCGCTGTGAACTCTTTGGGCCTGCTGCATATCACGTCTCTGCCATCATTTTGGACGTCTGTGCAGCTTTTAAGGGATCTTTTCAGAAAACCTTTCTTTTCAGTTATTTTTAAATAAATATTGCTGGGGTGGTCTTCACAGCAGGATGCAGCAGTTCCTACTCTGCGAAGTGTGAACCGTAGCATCTGCAACTGAAGTACTAAAATGTGTGGTTTGTAATGGAAAGATGAGGAGTCATGTTTTGAAGGCCTGCAGGAAGTTCTGAGCACTGGTGCTGGTTTGTGTCCCGACAAATCTGCTAGGTGCTGCTCCAAAGAAACCCAGATATATTCCTTAGCTCAATAAACGTCCAAACCTGTCTATGCTGGAGGTGTCCCACAGTCCTCACTCAGGCTCTCCTACATCTTCTTTCAGAACAGCTGTTTCTGCTCCCATGGTTTCATCCTGTGAAGCCCAGCCCAGTGCCCCTGTCCTCACTGCCTCCGTTTGGTCCCACTGCTTAGTCTGGTACCATGGCTACCTCTCCAGGAGCAGTTAAATCATTAACATTATTTAACACAATCAAAACTGACTTTTTTGCTTCCTCCTCTTCCCATCGCTTCTTCTTCTTCCTCCTGTTGCTGGAACCACTGCCAATTGATGGCCAAAACCTGGCCTCCATCTTCAACTCCTTGTTCTGCAAACGTGCAAACAATTTGTACCTCCCCAACTCTCTCTTGCCCTGCCCATCCCTCAACACATAACTGCTTTTTTTGGCTTGTTCCGGCTGCTAGAAAGCTGTGGATTCTGCGGTCTGTTTTCTCAGTCTCTTCTGCTCAGGCCATCTTGAGCCCACTCGTGTGGATACCCAGTATTACTGCTGGACTTTGCTACTGGCCATGCCATCCTGTTTTATGGATCCATCCACTTACTTCTTGCCCCATTGATGCATTACTGGCTCCCCAGCATGTTCTTCCTTAGCACTTGCACATCTTTGCTCGACCCCTTTCCCTTCTCCCTGCCCCAGCCTTCGTGTCCCCATGTCACCTCCCCTGACCCCATCTGGTCCTTTCAGTCCTAGGCACATCCCTGTGACCCTCATCTCTCGCATGCCTTCAGGCTATAGAGATTGGCCATGACACTTCACGTTCCTCACAAAGAAAGCCCACACATACCATGTATCAGTGCATTTTTTCCTCTGTTCTCACCTGCTCTCTCTTAGCACTTTGTTGTTGTCTTTGGCTTATCTTGCACGGTAATCTCTGCAGGGCACAGTGGTCTGTGTGTTCCTGTAATTAGTACCATGCCTGGTGCAACACAGCCTTCATGCAGTTGGGTATATGGGAACATTTCTAATGCAAACAATTTATAGCGAGGAAGAGAGTTAAAAAATTAGAAAGGACTCCAAACCCATGTCACATATTCTCTTGCAAGGAATGGGGAAAAAAATTGTTTATTCTGGCCCCAAATTTTAATCACCCAAGGGCTGTTAAGATAAAAATAGTCAGTTCTGCCTTCTGTTTATGGTATACTTGGTTGAGTGCAAGCCAATTTTGAAGCTGAACATACTGTCTGCTATTTTTGCTTGATTTTAGATTCCACATTTTAAATAGTTTCTTTAACAAGAAGCATATTTTCACTGATACAAACTTAGCTTGAGGAGAAGCATCCTGAAGTTCTAGCCATATTGAAGATCAGTGAAATGTAGTAAACTCTGGTTTTAAGGGTTTTGTTTTCTCCAAGAGCTGAAATGAAGAGTGTGTTCTGGCAACAAGTGCTGGCACGTTGTTCATTAAAAGCTCTCTTCCGAGCCTTGGTTCCCACACACATGTGCCCTCATTCTGCAGAGGAGCTTCCAGGCAAGGGCATTGGCAGTGCTTGAGTCTGATCTTCAGCCATACAATTTGTCTTAATTTTCTACTAGCATCTAGGCAAGACTTAGCTCACGGGTGGCCACAGCAAGGGGCAGCATGCAAACCGATGAGCTTCTTAATGTGGGCTGCCCGGCAATCGGATGATTTAATTATCTGTGCCCGGCGCAGGCTGGCTGGCTGCTCCCCGTCCTGCCTGCCCCCAGGCTGAGCTGCACGCAGCCATGGGGCAGCTGCATTTGATCTCCTCGCCGGCGCGAGGGTCCGGCCCTGACAACGGCCTCTCTGTTCAGAGCTTTCTTTCTCCGTCTTTCTTTTCCGCTCCGTTTGGCACCATGCCCCCAGCATCATTTGTGTGGAGGGGAGGATGAGAGAGCTGGATGGCAAAAACTTAGAACATGGAGTTGGGTGTTGACAATCCCCATGATTAATTGATCCTCCGAGGATCCAAGACGATTTGCTGAAGCATCAATAATAGAAATCCTGTCATTATCCACTATTTACTCAGTCTTTCTGCGGGAAGACATCCTGTCTCACTGCGTCTGCATCACACGCGGCTCTTGGGCACAGGGGCTGGGCTGTCGCCCACAGACTTTCTTCCACCACCCGTGTCCCAGCTGGTTGTACTGGGACCGAGTAGGCCTGGAGCAGGGAGTACTTCAGAAGCTGGCCAAGCAAAGCTTCCTGGTGCTCCTGGAGAACAGCTCCATCCCTATTGACCAGCATGGGTCATTGGGGTGGGATGTGGAAGGCACAGTCTGGTGTCACTACTAGTACATCTCCCATCTGGCTGGTACTGGGCCTGCTGTAGAGAGTGCTCCGGTCGTGTGAGGTGAGCTGAGAGGGAAACAGGAGCACCAGGTGACCCCATGCTCACACCAGGGATCAGGGCTGCCTCTGAGCTTCACCTCTTGCTGACCTATCTCCTCTGATCTGCCCGGATGAAGCTCCTGGTCTGACTCACACCTGCTCACAGCAGAGAAATGGGGTTGACCAGAGCTGTGTCTTTTTTCCTTCGCCTGTCTGTGTGAGCTGGAGAACAGAAAGGCTTCTAGTGGTCGCTGATCATTTCTAGAAGCTCGTGCCTGTCCAGGGAGGTGTCTGCTGGAGGCCATCCGTAACATTCGTGCTCTCCTCCTTAACCATGCTGAGGGTGCTGCTGGAGAGTGCCAGCACTGGTAATGCTGTTCATGTAGGGAACTCAGGGGTTTGGAGGACCACGAACAATCCTTCCACCTCCCAGTCTACAGCACGACTGGCATCTCACCGCTCTCCAAACACAATTCCAGTGTTGTGGGTGCTTCATTGATTTCAGACAGGGAGAGGTGGGTAGTTGTGCGTGGCTGTTGGGCTGAGTGCAGCTGCACACATCTCCCCCCATCTTACCCAGAGATTTTGCAATACTTTCCACCTGTAATAAGTCTAGAGGGGTCAGCTGTTTTCAGGTGGTGTAATTCTAATGTTGGGCTGCATGGTTTCTAAGTCACAGCCTGAAGCACTGATGGAGCACCTGGGGAAAGCACCCTGTCAGCCCTGGGAGCACAGGTGAAGGCAATTCAGCTGTGTGATTGGAAGGGGTGGAGGTTGGCTGCACCTCTCTTAAACCTCATTTAAGGGCTGACTGCCATCCTGGAAGGTTCTCTGGTTGGAGATCCCTTCCTTGTGGCACCTTTCCTGCACTCCTTAGATCTTCAGAAGCAGGTGAGCACTTTTCCTTTGTAATACTATTCTATCTGCGTTGGTCCCTTTACACTGTTACACTTCTGTATTGCCCTTCCACTGCATTAATTAATCTTTCTGACTGTAACATGGGCCAAGGGCTGTCCTTTTGGCAGTTAGTGCACCTCACACATGCCAGCAGAAGGTAAGTCTTAAGCACTACTACTGCATCTTGTTGTCAGGTCCAGTGCTGCATGCGGTGAAGGAATTCCATGGAGTTCAATGAGGGGCACAGGAGGAGTTGTTGCTGTGAGGCACCATGATGTTGCCTGGAGTGTTAGAGGTCAGCAGCAGGCAGGGAGCAGCCCTTGGTGTGCAGCTCATCTCTGTTTGCAGGGTTATTCAGATGGATTCACTGCTCCACCAGGCAGCACCAGTGGTCAGTGTGAGCTGTCTCTGGGCTGGGGGCGCCTTATGAGTGCCACTGTGCTCATTATGCTCCTTGTTGCAGGAGCCCACTGTGGCAGCCCAGCTGGGGTTGTGCTGGGGACAGGTGACAGGGTGACTGTGTGTGCTATGCTGTGCCATGGCCTGACTGCACCCCACAGCCGCCACCACAGCTCTGCTATTTCCCTGTTGCATGGTGTGCAAGGTGTGAGCAAACCTGTGCTGGTGTGACAGTGTGGCAGGATGGGGCAGCTGATTTTAATTATTTTATATATAGATAACTTTCAGATAGCTTGCAAGTTTGGCAATGGCTGCCAGTGTAACAACGTGACCTTGTTACTCTTACCCAATTCCTCTGAGTGTTTGTCTCTCTCACTTGTTTTTCCACATCTTAATTTAGCTTGCAAGTGGTCAGGAAGGGGCTGGGGCTGCCCCTGCCCTGCTGGCCCTGCTGCTACCCCTGCAAGGGCGAGGAGCAGGCATTAGCTATGGGGCTGGTCAGGCCCACAGAGCACAAAACTCACCTTGGTCCTATCAGTGGGCAGGGTGTGGGCTCTGCAAGCCTCACTGTGCACAGAGAGGGGGCATGGAGGAGCGGGGGGTGTCCTGGATTTTAGCCCTTTGGGGGGTTTATTGGTGTTGACAGTGTGTGAACTCAACATCCTTTGTAATAATGCGGTTTTGAAATCTGCATTATTCATGCGTGCTTCTGAATGCGGGCCCACTGTGTAAGTTGGGGGGGAAGTTAATGAAATAAATGTTGGTATCCTCGAGGAGCAGCATGTGAGGCATCACAGCGCTGGGCAGCTCCAGCAGCTCTGCCCACCAAGGCTGGGAAGGGGAAAGTGTGTGGTCTCATGGATACCCTCTCCCTGAAACACAGCTGAATTCCAAAAAGATGAGTTACACAGAAAGTGTTTCACAGCCACACAGATTGGTAATATTTCATATTTTTTAAGAACTGTAGATTGTTTTGCCTGTTCTTTATTTGTGGCACAAATAAATATCTAGTGGATGGTTTTGAATGAATTCATCCCAGGAAGCACCCTTTTACTCTTAGGTTAATGTTTAAAATTGAACCAGAGAGGGGATGGCTAAGGATGTACGGGCTGGATAAGCCAGACAATTGCAGAGCAGAGAGAAATGTGATTACACTCATGAATGTTATTTGCAAGGGTAAGAGAGAGTTCTCAAAGTTGTGCATCTTCAGTACACAGCAAAGGCAGGTTGCAATCGAACAAGAAGACTGAATGCAAAAGAAAATCTATTTTTTAAGTCAATCTTGGAGGTGTTTTGGGGAGGACATGCCTTTGGCTCTGCAGCGGGAGGCTGCAGCTGCAGGCTGGGACTGGCTGTGCATGCTTCTCCCAGCAAATGCTCACCTGGTGTTCTGCAGGTGAATCTTGTGCAAAGAAACTTACAGTAACTTGTCCAATGGTGCTTTATTAGTATTCCTGCAGTTGTTTGTGAAAGAGAAGGAACTTGCTGTTTTACAGGCTGAAGGAAGTGACCATCCCTGAGATGGAGATCACAGAGCCCCATGGTCTAAGCACTCAGCTGTGCTCATGCTCAGTGTTTACATTACCCTCCAAATTATTGAGGAGCCTTCTCTAGTTTAATGTATCTAGCAGGGCCTTCAAAGTCAAGTGTGTTTATGTTAAGTGGCAGAAGCCTTTCTTCCAAAGCAAAGCAGGGAGGGCAGCACCCGCAGAGCTGCAGCCTGTGCCCAGACCCTGCAGCACAGACTCCTCAGGTGGGTGCAGCGGGCAGTGTACGGCCCGTGCTGCTGAATACGAGCAGAACGAGGCACGAAGGAGCTGGGAGCACAACAGCAGCGGTGCCCGGGTCTGCACTGCCTGCGCTCGCTCACAAAGTCAAGTACACGTGCGGTTCTTGCAGCACTCCAGTGATTCTGAATTGCTTGACGTTGTGGCAGCACTCAAATCTCAGTTGCTTTGAAACTCAAGGGTCTGCACGATGTCTGAAGCACGGCTTCGTTTTCAAACGGATGCGGGCAGGATCTTCCTGGCCTCAGGCTGTGTGGCTGCGCACGCGGGTGCAGCAGGGCGGTCCCGCAGCCGCTGCGCGCTTTCCCACTGCCGCCGGGAAGCGACAAAATGAGATCGCAGCCCCTGAATGTCCCGGTGCTGAGAAAGGGGACTTTAGAAATAGCCCCAGAGATAAAGGAGGGCATTTATCCCCACGATTGTTCGGCGGAGAAAGCGATTTCCATAGTCTGCTGATGGTCAATCAGGAGCATGCGGCAAGGCGCCTGCTGGTTGGCTCTGGCGGAGCTGGCAGTTTTACTGGTCGAGTTTTGTTTCAACTTAATGAAGTACTTTGCCTGCACCCAGCGCTGATGGGGAAGGTTTGTAAACTCCTTGCCTTTGTTGGGGTGACTGAAGGATTTTTTTTTCTTCCTTTTAGCCAGCCATTTTTGTTTCTTCTCAAATCCATTGCCTTAGACAAAAGGTACAGTTACTGTAAAAAAAAAAAATATATAGAGGGGGGAAAAAAAGGCTGTAAACCTGGTTTGCATCTTGAGTCCCGAAAAGGCTGTTTTTTATGCAGGAAAGAGGAGAGCCTCAGGGCAGGCAGGCGTGGGGAGGGAGCTGACGATTTACGGCCCTGTGGGCTGAGCGTCCTGCTCCGGTCCCGTGCACGGGCACCTGCACCTCCCGGTGTCAATTAAATTACAGCGAGCCAACATGGCTGTTCAGTTTGAAGTCACTGCATGGGCTGCAGTCTCTGTGCTGTTCATTTCTGGTGGTGTGGAAGAGGCTGCCGTGCTTTGCTCTCGTGGTGCTCGGAGCACCGCATGCACGCCGTGGCTGTACTCAGACAGAGGGGCACGTCGGCAGCCCGAAGGCTGCCCGGCAATGCAGTTGTAATTGAAGATATTTAAAAATGTATGTATCTTCCATCTTTCCCATATGGGCTCCTTAGGCAACATGACCTTACTTGGCCATTATCTGACCTCTCTTACACTTGGATTACTCAGTACAAAGCAAATTTATGGTTGTTTATTCTCTCCTCCTATCAGCTATTAGTGCCTAATCATATGGTCTATCGATCATGTGATTAATCGCCTGCCTAAAGAGGCAGCAGGTCCCGGGGAATGCTGCACTGCACCAGCCTGAACTTCAACCCCTTATACAAACCGGCGGAGCGCAGGCATCCGTCACTGCCGGCAGCCCCGGGCTGTGTGCGGCACGGCGCCGGCAGCGCCGGGCGCTGCGCTCCCCTTCCTGATGGATCAAACTCCACCTACAGTTGTAAACGGGATGATTTCCAATGCATCCTATAAATAATGATCAAAGAGGAAAATATGTGGGCCTTATTACAACAGTGCCCGCTAGTGCTGCTATAATTAAGGGTCTGTCAGCGTTTCTATTATAAACCCTTATTTTCAAGGGTTTATAACTCGGTCATAAAATTTTGCTCTGGCTGAGACTTGGCATGAAAAGTCCCAGCATGTAACCAGTTTTTCTTGTTACCAAATTGTTAAAAAACCTACCGATCAGCCCCATTTACTTGTAACAACACCCGTGCACCTTTGTGTTTCCAGAACTGTTCTTACTTCTTAAACAAGCGGCTTTTTATTAAAAGGAAATTAGCATTTGAAAACTCAAACTGCGCACCGAGCAGCTCTGCCCTTTATTTTCACCACCTTACAACGAACACGTTATTTGCTTCTGACTGGTGCTGAGCTGTGGCCGGGGTTGGTACCAGGGGATGTCTTCAGGTGTGAGTTACTCTGTGCAAATCCACAGGAGCTGTGTGGATTTTGGTGCCCATCGTGCTTTGTGTTAGCCGGGGCACTGAGATGCCTTGCTGTCCATTGGGCTGAGTTATGCACTTAGGGATTTATTCTTCCCTTCATGATCTGTGCACGTTAGCTCCTGCTAATGAGAATTATGGCTCTGTCAAAGAGGGGAATCTTGAGTTCAGCTGGAATAAAACTGAGGGAACCTCACACTAAAAACATGTATTGAATTTTTAAAATGTAAGGTTGCCGTACCTGGTTTCGAAAGGAGCATGTTCCATTTCCAGAAACATGTCCTTGATATGTTAGGAAAGGACAGCAAGTTGGCTCAAAAAGATGCAGCCACTTAAAAGCATTGATTCTCCCGGGACAACACGCCAAAATGCAGAAATAAATTAAACATAAGCAGATGCTGTGCCTTCTTTCCATTTTTGGCTAGCGTGTCCCATTATGGGGCTACCAGTGGGACAGCTGAGAATGACTGACATTTACTCAAACTTCAGGCCTTATTGGACTGCCCTGGCACTTGTGATGAAGATTCAGGTTTGTGCTAGTGTTAAATCTGAGTATTTCATTGACTTAAGGCGTGCGTTGCATCAGTATAGTTCTTTATTCTGTGCCAGTTTTATACTATTTCTTTTCTTGTTTAAAAAGGACCTTATCGAGTTTATGAATGTAGCTTTGGATTTTCAAAGGAGCACGAGGGAAATACAGACCCGTCTCCTACTGGAAATCGCAGCCTCAGAAAACCAGAGTTCCTGCCCTGGCAGAGATCCCACGTATAAGCTCTTTCCATTTCCAGAAAAATCATTGAGCTGAGGCTAAGAACGTTCATCTGGTGCCTGTCGAGTGCATTGCCTGAATATAAACACAATGATTCTGGAGCAGAGAAAAGGCCCACGACTTAAATGGATTTACACTGGCTAATAACCTGGCCTTCTACTCTTGACTTCTGACATTACTTGAAAGTAAACATAGAGCTGAACTATTCAGTGATTTAAATGGTGGTTTAAGATGTGTGCTTTTACCGTGCCATTGCTCTCCTGGTGAGTCTTGCAGCGTCTGATGGTTTCCTTAAGGTTGCAGGTATCCAAGATTTACATGTGCATCTCAGCTGCCATTTAAAAAAAAAAAAAAAGGAAAGAAGAAACTAAAAAGGCCGAGTTTCTGACTCTTGAGCAAAGCCTGAAATGTTCCCTGCCTGCACTTTGAGCGATCGGAAAGCAGAAGGCAAAGAGAAAAAGCGAAGTTTGAAAATGCCATGATTTCTGAGGTGTGACATATGCTTTTCCTGCGCGGCGGGTTGGCAGCAGGAGCTGCACGGTGGGTGCAGAAAGCAGGTGCGGAGCCCGGCGCGCTGCGCGTCCTCCTTTCCACGGCGCAGATCGGCTCGGGGCCTTTTTGGTGCTCCTGTGCCGCGTCACACAGCAGATTGCTACGGTTTGTTTGCAGGAGATGTAATAAATAGTTGTGTGCGTGTGCCTTAAAATTATAGCGTTGCTTGAGTGCCGGTGAAGATGGGAGCCCTGAGGCTACTGACAGGGAGTGCCGTCAGCCCGTGGCAGCAGGTGGCTGCTCCACATGGCCACACGATGGCTGGGAGGTGTGGGGGAAGCAACAAGTGGCTGCTGGGCGTGCTGTAGTGCTTGTGTGTGCATCGCACCCAGAACTGCAGGCGAGATGTCTGTGGGATGGTGGCGTTGGGCTCAGTGCTGCCCTGGGCTGAAGTCATTTCCATGGGCCGTAGCCAAGGTGGAGCTGTGGCATAGTCCTTGGGCACCTCGTATGTCCTGCTAGTGTCACTGAGGGCTGCTGCTGCTCGAGGATAAAGGGGGATGTGAGAGTGTTACTGGTGTAACTTGGAACAGGGGAATGCTTGACCACACTGTGTATTTTTGGGTGGAATCATGGAAACAAATGGCGGCTGAAGAATGCTCTTGCAGAGCTGTCAGAGCATTGTGGCTTTGTACCAGACTGGGAATTCCCCCTGAGCCCTGGAAGTGCTTTCCTCACTGTGTGAAAAGTCCCCCGGAGAGCTGTGATTTTGCAAAAATTGCATCTGGCCTCTGAATCCAATGGCTTTGGAGGTGGAGCAGAAGGCCCAGGCGTGGGGTCAGTGTTCTTCACCCGGCAGGGAACGGCTGCTTTGCAGCAACCCCTTCGTTGTAGCTTGTCTGGGTACCGTTGGAAGCAGAATTTGTCAGTTCTGAAGTGCACAGATTAGAAAGGAATGTGGAATTTGGAAACGTGGCAGCTTGTAGCACTGTATGGTTTAAATTAAACCTTTTTTTGGAAAGCTGAAATGCTGTAGGCCACATTGAGGGGGAAAGCAACAGCAGAGAGGACTGGCTGTGGTTTGTGCTTTGCTGTGTAACTGGTCCACTTTCTCTTGTTTTAACACAGATTTTTTTTCTTAAAAAAAAAAAAAAAAAATGCCTCTGGACTCCTTCTGCCCAACCACACAGCTTCTCTGCTGACCACAAAGAGGAAGCTTGGTGCAGCAGCCGTAGCATTAATACCCACTGTCTCTTAACCCAGCAGGGTGCGAAAACATTTTCTAAGCTCTTCTATCCCCTTTTGGATTGATGGCTCTGTGAGCACTACGGCACTGGGAGGGGTGCGTTTGCCTTTCTTGCCAACTTCAGAGGGGGCTGTAAGACCCCCAGCTGGCTCTGCACCCACCTCCTGACCCCCAACAGTTCCGTGCATCGTGGGAAGTGACAGGAAATCCAGGAACGTGTTTGCTGTGAGGGCTGCGTGGTGCAGATCTTGATCAGTTGGAATATAATTGTTCTTAATGAAATGGAGATGACTAGCTCTTAAGTGAACAGCCTTTTCTTCTTTAGAAATAATAAGATTAAGATTATGGATTCTATTAATCATTTGATCAGCTTTATTCATTCATCTTATTTCCTTTACATGCAAAAAGCCACGCTCTGTACATGCCTTTATCTTCTAAGATGACATTTACATATTTCCTGGTGCAGTAATGTCCCGGGCATAATACACAGATCGCTTCGTTCCGATATTGCAAACTGACTGTTTCCGTGTGCCCAGTACTGTGGGTGATGAAGATCTTAATAATGTGTGATTATGTGCCCCACACCTCAGTGCCCCACTCAGCTCTGCAGCTCTTGGCCACCAGGCCATCAGCAGTGTTCCTGGTGACCCTGAGGACAGGCAGGTGTCACATGGCACAGAGCGGGATGCCAGAGGGCAATCCTGATGACCCACATGTTAAGGGAATCTGCTTTCTTGGCACTCTGCACCAAAGATGCTGAAAGCATGACTTTGGGAACCTTTGGGGAATTATTGGAAGGGAAATTTGTTCCTTCATAGCGACAGCGTTGCTATTTTTTTTTGTGTGGATGTGCCGTTGGGAAGGTTTTATTTTGTTGTCATTAGAGAAATCTCTCTGTTGTTATAACGCTTTCTATGTGTGAAGAAATACAGACATAATGTGTATCTAGTCCATAAAACACTCTTTGGGAGCCTCCACCTGTGGCACAGCCTCTCTGCACTGCCAGTGTGTTGCTGCAGGTGCTGGTAGCTCCTCTCCCTGAGTGCTACGTGGACTGGGAGTGGTGGGGGAGTTCAGCAACTACTGGAGGCTCTCAGTAGCTCATGTGAGCTGAGCTGGAGAAGTTGCACTGTGCCTCAGTCTTTTTCATCTTGGTAGAATTATACTGTAACTAATTGAGTCCATTGATCACTGTCTTGTTTTTTTCCATCTTCTTCTCAGAGGATTCATTTCATAGTGTTCCATACATCAGTCAAGAAAATGGCTGCAGTGGAATTACCAGGGTTGATAATAAAGGTAATTTAGCCCTGTTGAAATTATTTTTTATGTATCTAAGTACAGTAACACATTCACACGTGCTGCCTCAAATCTAGCAATGAAATGCCTGCAAGATCCAGACTGTGGGGTCCTAAAATAACTCTTCTTGATGACCCCAGAAAGCCAGAGCAGTTGGGTGAGGGACCTTTTGCAGCACAATAACAACCAGACAATTGAACTGCAACTTCAATTTGCTCAAAGAACTGGCCCAGAGCAGAACAAATAACTTCTGTTTTGTGCACTTTGTGGGGCTGGGAATGTTTCTGGATTAGACAGCAAGTGCTTAACAAGCAAAAATAGGAAGCAATGCATGTAGCTGATGGCTAGAGCCCTCCAATGATTTAATTCAGAAATAGGAGCCAAATCTGGCTTCAGCCAGGAGGGTTTTATTGTGGATGTCTGGTGGTGGCACTTAGCCCTTACTAAGTAACTGTTTGGAAAGGGATTCTCATTCTAGATTAGGGTTGGTCTCGTCAGTAATACGCGCGACAGGATGTCAGAAGATCTGAGCTGAGGTCTGCCACAGATTTCCAGGATGATTTAGGTCAAGTTATCTAATCTTGCCTGCTGACACAGTTTCACCCCGAGACAAGGTGACAAGAGAGTTTGTGAAGTGTTTACTGGAGAAGAGGCATTCTTATTCCTGTTCTCACCCAGGTTGAGGGCTGAAGGCAGAAGCAGGTCTCTTCTGCTTGCAAAGCCATCGCTGTGTACCCTGAGCAGGGCTGAGGGAAGGCTGCTTCCAGCAGCATCGCTGTGGGGCCCTGCAGAGCATCAGTGTGGGTCGTTATCCTGTGCCAGAATGACCCAGGCCCTGGCCAGCAGAGCTCACTGCCCACATGGGCTTCCCCAGGCTCCCTGCTTATGGCAGCTGCAGGGCTGCGTGCAAGCACACACCCTTTGCCTACATCAGCACTTTTTGGGACAATGTATAGTGTTCACAAATGGGAACTGACAATGGAAGAAATACGGCGGAGTGAAGGGTTTAATATAAAATATTTATACAGTAAAGATCTTTCATCTTTTGTCAGTCACCGGGTAGGGAAGTGAGGAATGTATTGGGAGTACATTACCAAGAGTATGTTATAAATTAAAATCTCAAATTGAATAATACTGGCTGCTAATGTGTGCAGTGTTGGAAATGAGTCACTTCTGAATCAATGTAATTTACTGTGCCAGCTGAAAGATATTTACGAAAGAAGGTATCTTCTTGTTTTTTTTTTTACTTAGACCTTATTCAACACTTACGGATAGCCTATACTGTCAACACCAACTCATTTGTCATGGAGAGAAAGGCACGGCCATTAATACCAAGCTGTTTCAGAAGCACTTAGAAAAGAAAAAGGTGGGCCACATGAGTGGTCAAACTGTTTATTCTCATTATTTCCTCTCAAATTTAATACTGGTAATTAGTAGTACAGCAATTTTGCAGAGATTAGTTAGTGGGAGACAGCAGACTGCCTATTTTCCTGTAGAACTACTGAGTGCAATAATGACAGTTTCCACTGTGTCCTCCTTGCCTGAGTCCTTGGGTTTATTTCAGCTTTTATCTGGGCGCTGTACCCTCAGAGCAGTGACTCTCTGGACCTGTGTTGATCAGATGATTGTCATCTCGGGAGGTTTGTCTGGTTGATGATACTACATAGGTGAGGCCTTATCTTTATTACCTTGAAGCATCTAACATTTAAGGTACAGAGTGGTGTGCCAATAAGGTAGGACTTAATAGCAAGGTAGAATTTGCTAAGCACAGGCTTTGAAAACAAGCGCTGCTCATGAACATGAACTGTCATCCTTTTATGTCTAATAATCACTTTAACAGGTCTAAATGGTCCTGTGATGGTACTAGGCTCAGGTCTGTGGGGCTTCTGGGTCATGGTGAAGGTGGTTGCTGCTGCTGGGGACACTTTGGCACTGCACAGACCTCTCCATTGCATAGCACAGACATGCTGTAAGGTGACCCTATGCTGGGAATGGGGGGTCCAAAGATCCACATGGGCACAAGGTAACAGAGACAAATGGAACAAAGTAAGTTCAGAAGACTGACTAGAATTCAGATTTTCCCCATTCCTCCTTTTGCCATTGATTTTTCACTGCTTCTTCAAGAAGGGTGCTCTGGGAGTTTCCATCCTACTCCGAACTACATCAGATTCTCATTCCATTTCTTTGCCTGGAATCCGTGATCCAAAGGCTTTGTGCATAGCTTCGCCTCATCTAAGTTTATCTGCCAGAGCTTACTGCTTGGTGCAAGAAGGTTGCCTGGGCTGGTTCTGTTGTTTGGCGAAATGGGAGAGGCACTCCCTGAGGGCATCTCAGCTCCCCAGAATGCTTTCACAACTGCCTGGCTCTCCCTGTTGACTTCACGTGGAGCAGGTGGCAGCTCACTTTGGGAAGTGCCCAGCCAGCAGGCAGCCACATTCAGGTGAGACAAGTCTTGGCTCAGTCTCTCTGCCCTTTAGTGCCTTATCAGTGCAATAGAAATAGC
Organism: Tympanuchus pallidicinctus; assembly: GCF_026119805.1. NCBI lineage: Eukaryota > Metazoa > Chordata > Aves > Galliformes > Phasianidae > Tympanuchus > Tympanuchus pallidicinctus. The sequence continues at coordinate 2,758,366 of NW_026294791.1, read as the reverse complement.
TGCAGATAAAGATGATGAGAGTCAATGGATTGAAAGATGGGAGAATATCCAAAAGGAGAGGGATGCTCTCAGTAATTCTTTCAAGGGCTGCTGGAAATTTCTTCTTGCTTATTAAAGATATGTAAAGGTAACTGTAGACATCACCAAATTAGTTTTAACTGTGCAGGTGATTCTCTGATGGATGCAGGGACAGACTTCTGTACGTAATAAAATATGTATTAAGGGCATATTACAGCAGTGCAATAGGGAAACTGCAGTGTTCTTATGCCATACTTTTTGGTAGGAATATTTCTGCTGGGCTGCATCACTGTCTGTAAATTTTATTGATTATAATTAAGTCAGTCTGCATTGTCTCTGAGAACTTACATGGGTTTAAAAATCAATACTCCTTATATTCATTAGGGGAACCAGTTTGAAAAGGGTTTACAGTGAGAATAAGCAATGCATTTATAGCTCTGCTTTTGTGCATACAAACCACTAAATGCTGAGCTGCTCAAAAGCCCACATTGAAGGGTCTGGAATTTATTTTTTTTCTCCTTTCTTTTACCCCATGAGCAATAATGAAAATTGTCCCTTCTTGGTTACTCGTCCTAGAGTGAAGCCACTCACCAGAGTTCTGCTTTCTCAGTGTCCTCCATGCTCCTTCCAGGGCCGTGAAGACAGCATCGGATGAGCAAGAACTTGAGCTGATGTTCTGTAGGGTATACACTGAAGTCTTCTCAACTGGATCACTTGCATAGCAGCACCCTTTAAGGCATAAAGGGGTTCATTGGTACTCTTGTTTGACTTCACTATGGAAAAAAATCCTGCATTTGCATTACTGGAACCTCTAATGACTATATTTAGGGAAAGTCAGAATGAAGAGAAATTGCGGAGGGTATCTGGCATTATTGATTTATGGATGAAGATTAAGGCCAGATTGCCCTGTACTTATTCCTTTTACAACCTGGTCCATAGATAGACTTCCTCTGAGTCAATGGGTTCTTTATGTGTGTGCTATTTATTGAGAATAATGTTATCATAGTCTGGTGCACTAAATATGTATAGCTCACCCTAGGGAGAAGATGTAAAAGATCTTTGATTGTATGAAGGGTGTGAACACTAAGGAGAGTGAAGGATAATTTAGGTTGGGACTTGGGAGTACAGCTAAAACACATACCATCAAAGAAACATGGTAGATGTGGAGTAGTCCCCAAGGGTATAAAGTTAAATGCCCTTCAGCTGAAGTCCTTGAAAGCAGCAGGAAGGACTACAGATGTCTTTGTAGGGGTTGCACTGTGGGCACAGAGGTGGGCAGAGTGGTCTCACAGAGCTTTTTCTACCTTCGTGTTTTGTGCACTGCTTTGGTTCATATTTGATTCAGGTAACTGCAGATCTACATAATGCACAACGTACTGCACCAGCAACGCTGTTGTAATGTTTCCATCCAGTGCCGTAGTACGTACTACTGTGGACTTTACTGTGATTTTTGATTTAGTTTACTGCATTGATGAATTCGGTATGAACAGAACTCCAGCATGATAAGGAAGTGGCACAGAGTAAGGCATGCTGTTAGCTTGTGAAGCCTTGCAGCATCCTAGAGAGAGGAAGTTAGATTTATGCGTGACTCCTGACTACATTTGAGAAACTTAGTAGTTGGAACTTGTAGGCATCCATCCACATCCCCCAAAAACCTATAGCAAAACTGGCATTTAAGTGTCAATATGAAAATACCAGAAGGGAAAGACCAAGGCAAACTGAGTTTAAGTAGGACTTGTGTGTTTGAGATTACGTGGCAAGCCAACTTCTCAATCTACACTCTTTTTACATCACTGACATTTTAATTTTTGAGCTCAGCCATCTGATAGTGTTCACCACTAATAACTGCTTGCATACAAGTACATAAAATAAAATGAGCTAGATATTGCTAAAGTGTCCAAGACAAATGTCCATGTAAAACCATAGTCTTTTTTTTTTTTTTTTTTTTTTTTTTGCTGGAATCTGGTGTAAGCTGCTGTAAAGATCTGGCCAGAGCTGGCTTTGGGCAACAGCAAAACCTGCAGGCTGAACTTTAAAAAGCCCAGAAGTTGTTGTGAGAAATATTGCTCAGCTGTAGTTCTTTGAGGCTGTCAGTTAGATAAAAAACACTGCCCCAAGCCAGAATGCCCCAGAAATTTTTCAGGAAGATTGGAAAGGGCCTGAATAGCCAAGCTTACCCCAGGCCAGCGACAAGTGGAGGTCTGGTGGTATCTGCCATGACAATATTTTCCAGTGTATGCACTCAGCTGAAATGATTCATTAGAAAAGAAGTTTAATTGTGGCCAGTAGTCGAGACTTTCTTTGTGCTCTCTTATCAATGTTTTCAGTTTGCAGCAGGACTTGGCTTGTTTGTTAATACTAAGTTCTCCATTTGTTTGGGAAACAAGGCTGGACTTATCGTGTTGTTTGGCAGGAGAAAATAAAGCAGAAATGCAACTCCTCTAAAGCCCAAGAGCAAGCAAAAGGGAAAGTTAGTGTTCAGGAGGAGTCACTCAGTCAGTGGGAACTGGCACAGCTGCACTGAAGCAGGCAAATGAGTGTCCAGGTCTTGTTTTCCTCTAAGGCATGTGCTGGATCAGTACATGGAGGCCTGATCTGAACAGTGCCTTGGACTGACTCCTCAGAAATGTTTTAAAAACAGAAAATAGTTTGCTTGGGCATTTAAAAAACCCACAGCCTCGCTCACTGCCTTAACTAACATACGTATCATTTTTCTCAAAGTAGCAACCCAGGAGCTCTCAACCTGCTGTGCAGGACTTGGACTTGATGATATTACTTGGTGCATAAAGAATTATTTATTAAAAAAAGCAACACAGAAATTAGTGATTGTTCCACATGACAGTGTTTAAAATGCAACTCTGAACTGAATTTCTCCAGCATGACCTACCACTATTGGGATAGCATTATTCCTGCTTTACCAGTGCAGAAAGAGCAGTGTTAGGTGGAATCTGGATCTTGAGAAGGCTGAGGCTAGAGCCCCATCTCTGTAATCAAAAAGAACTTGCTTTTAAACTATTCCCATTGACCTTAGTAGGGCCAAGGTTTGATTCCAAGTGTTTATTCTTGATTCCAAGCTCAGAGATGCATATTTTTAATCTGACTTTGAATGTACATTTCATGGCTTATTCATGCTCAGAAATATTTCTTGGCAGAGTCACCTAGATTGAGCAAAAAAGAAGCTTCTTTTAATGCAGAAATATTAAACAATGTGTGCTGGAGCACAGAAAGCTATTTGGACACAGGAAGACTTTATAAACATAGATTTGATTGTGATTGAACCAAAAATGGTGGTATTAAATTAATGTCTGTTTAAGGCACTAAAAAAATCTGAGTTTTTCAAACTGTTAAGGATAAAATCAATCTGCAAAAGTATTTTAAGTTTGCAATAAAAATATCATTGCTAGTTTCACTTTATTTTGTCAAAGTATATTTAAAATTACTTGGAGGTCTTCTTGAAAGTTTATGACCTTTTTCCAATTGGAGCTCATTTAGTTGAAAAAGCCATTTAGGAGCCTGGAAGCAGATATTTTTGTTCCTTGCAAGAAACGAGCTACCCAGCGCATGTTCAGTTCTTTGTGAAGAAACACAAGTACCTTTGATTAGGAAGAACCTGTTGGTTTTTAGTGCTGTGTGTGAACTGCAGTAATACAGTACTTAAGTTTTCCTAGCGCAGATACGATGGCAGCAAACTCGGTAGCTTTCCAGCACTGTGAGCAGCGAGAGATCTGCGGCGGCTGCCTATCCAAATGTGTGACCAGAGCCAGAGGGGCATCCCTTGGAGAACGCCTCTGCCCCGTCTCTCTCCCTCACACCCAAAGGGCAGCAGTGGTTACAGTCAACCGCAGTCTGGTTCAGAGCTCAGATTTGAGCATTTTAGCCAGTAGGAACTAAAGCTGATATCAAGACCGCAGGATTTTCCATTACCATAACTGCTGTTTAGCAATGTCTAGTTGATACAAGGATTGTATGTGATTGAGGCCGTGTTCATCTCTTTGCAAGAGGAAGAATTATGACATTCATAGATTGGAAGAGAGTGGGTGATAAATAAAACTGAGGCTATCCAGAAAGCCCCAGGGAGCTTCCTCTCTGCAGAAAGAATAAGAAATTTATAGATGTCTAGAAATTACTGTTGAGCTTTTTGCTTTTTTTTTTTTGTTAGCCTCTTTCAGTCACATGAGTAGAGTTCAATTATCAGCACAATAAATATTCTTGTGAATTGGAGCCGTGTGTTGGCAGCAAATTTCTGCTTCTTAGGAAGGGAGGAACAGTTAGAACTTATTAAAAATAATAGTTTGCTATCCAACTTGATTCTGAGGTCAGAAAGTAGCAGAGCCCGAAATACATGTAAACTGAAAGAGTGTGTTTGGAGGAGTCTAATTCCAGCAGGTTAATGCATATATTTTATATATATATATATATATTTTAAATATGAATATTCAGGCTAGAAGAAATGTGAAAATGTTATGTTCAAAACAAAGCAGAATGATTACTGAGAAGCTGTTCTTGCTGTAGAAATACTCCTTGCAAGTCGATTTAATAGCTTGGTCACTGTGTGAGGAAATACCACTGGTATCGTACTGTCTATCACCTAGGGTGGCTGTGTTTGCCAGATGGGAAGTGGGAGGGATTTTCGTGGTTTTTGCTCCGTTTGACCTTTCTGGAGTGGCGACTGGCCTCATTCAGAGTATTCCCTGGAAGCTCATAGTGCTGCTCCAGCACAGCGCTCAGCCCCGCTCCGTCCTGGGCAGGAGATGAATGTGTCAACGGAATGCAAAGTTCCAAGATAATTTGGAGTCCTGGAATGCTGTGATTCATTTATCTACTGCTTAGGTTTGGCAAATGCTAAAAGTTCACGTCTTCCCCGGTATAGACCATTGCCTGACCCATGGTGACTTGTTTTCAGAGCTGTTCCTGTTTGGCATTAAATTTCTAGATCTGTAAGCAGTTTCTCTTAATTTAAGAGAGCTTTGACTGTTCTGGGCTCAAGAAGGTCTGACAAGAGGGAGCAGAAGTCAGCCCAACTGTACACCTTTGGCCAAGGGGACTGTAATTCTTGGATCCAGCTAACGCAATCTATTTTAAGAGTACAACTTGGCCTCTTTACAGTAAACTTCTTTGGGGGAGAGTTCATTGCACCTTGCAGGCCTCCGCCAGTCTGGATCAGCGTCGGACATCTGAACTTGAGGCTCTTAACACATTCGTCAGCTGTGCGTGCATGCAGCGAGATGCTAAATGCTTCAATAGCTTCTAATTTCCAAGCAGCTCAACAAAGCCCAATTAATTAGTAGCTTTTAGATTATATGTCATTTATTGATATTTCAGGGAGGATCCGAATGTTGCAGGAACACAACTGCAGGAACACTGCAGTCATGCAAGCAGCTGCAGAAGCTGGAGGCACACACTGCAATAGACTGGGGAGTATCGGAGTGGAATTTTACCAATGACAGTCTAAAGACTTATAGCTGCCTACAGAACAAGGCTGGAAAATTTGCAAAAATCTGTTCTCAATTATTGCATTTTTTTGTTCAGCTTTAATTTCTCCAGAGGAATTTCAGTGCAGTACCTTAGCTGTTCCGTTGTAATCCTGCATTCCCGTTGCTTTATTAAATACCTGGAGTTATAATCTTGTTTATGAAATTGTTATTATCTCTCTAGTTGCAAATTGCAGCATTACGTAGAGGAGTGATTATGGCACGAGGCACAGAAAAATCGGATATGCAAATGGAGCAAGTTAAGCATGATGATGGTTCAGCCCCACAACGGGTGAAAAAAAGCAGCGCTCTGCTTTGCTGTTGAAGCGTTCAGATTCATAACTTGCAAACTGACCCCAGGTTTCTTACAAGAACGCTCCAACTAGCTGAAACAAAACAAACAAAAGAAAAGAAAGCAAAAACAAGCTGTCCCAGAAAACTGTTATCGAACTAAATTTACTCCTATAAGCAGAATACTTTCTCGTGGTCCCAGCGCAGAAAACTGCTTCTATGGAGTCCTTGGAGGGAAGCACCTTGCTGTGCTGCAGAGTGCTGCCAGGCTGTGCTCACACACAGCGGCCGTGCAGCCCAGCTGGCCTGGTCCTGTGCCTTGCTGCCAGCCCAGGCAGTGCTCCTGGCTGAGCCCAGGTGCAGGCAGCCTCCCTTGGAGCCTTTCTTCCCCTTTGTTTCTAAGTGTAGGTTTGATGACGGATCGCTTTGGATTCTTTTATGTCTAGAAGGGGAGTAGAGGGATAAAAACACTGAATCTTACTTTCTCACAGGCATTTTTCCCTGGCAGTTCTGCTAGTGCTCCTCAGTATTAAGAGGATTGTTGACCGGCTTTCGGAGCTGACAGGGTCACTTGAGGTACTGTGACAGGGCATTTAGGTCCAGGAGTTGATCCTGTGTAATGTTAACCCAGGAAGCTGGGGAGAAATTGGGATGATCTTTTGCCTGATTTTTTTCTTGCCTAATTAAGGGTGTAGAAAAAGCAGACACTGCAACATAACCAAATGCAATTAAAGAGATGTCGTCTGGCATCTGTCCACTAAACAATTCCACCTCCCTCCCCTTTCTTTTCATATATTTTAGTTCCTTTTGGAGCTGTTCAAATGTCTGAGCAGCTCCCCGTTCCTGCACGCAGCGCTTGTTGGTCGGTGTGCTGGCTGGCTGCTGTGGGCTCTCGGTGTGGTACGGAGTTCCCTCCACCGCTGGTTGGTGCCAGGATCCCGAAATATCAGGCAGGTTGGGCCAAGAGGAAGCGGGAGCTGCACTGCTGAGGGAGAGAGACATCTGGAATTCCTATTCCACCCTTCACCTCCCAAAAAAGAGAGATTCTGGTGGTTTGCTTTTTCGTTGTGCCTCTTTGCCTCGTGTTTTTCTTTGTCGCCTGAGGGAGAGCCGGAGCAGCGTGTTCCAGGGAAGTCGGTGGGGCCAGCAAATCCAGATGATGTTGGATGCTGACATGGAAGCAGCTGTGGCACTTGGTGCACTCACGGAACACCATAGCTGTTAATTCGATAAAATAGCTTTTCCAATTGAGATATCCATCCTGGGACAGCTGATCTTTTGTACTGTGCAGCCCAATCACGTCTTTAAAGCAGCAGCAGCAGAACTTCCTGGAGGGTGCCTGCACTTCACTGAACAGTTTGGCAGCCGCAGCAGAGGCCTGAGGGATACTTTCAGATTTCCCTGTAATTAATGAGCACCTCTGCTCTTATGGCAAATTACAGTGTCTGATGTAGAATGTTGACCTGCAGCTGCCCCGTGCCAAGTAGCCTATTTAGACCTATTTATTTCTAAATAGAGCCTGTAAATGATAATGGGAAACTTCGCTATTGATTCGTTTACTCCTAAATGCTTCCTCTTTCAGGTATTGAAGATGAAATAATTTTCCATAATCCTATACTTAGGCTGATCTTTAGATTTATTATATATTTACCATGTGAAAATTCTCAAGCTATTTCACATTCCTGCAAAGCCAAAGAAATTAGAGAAGGAAAAGGCTTGTTTGATCTTGTCTTGTCGGTGCACAGCCTTCCCTATAGACTGCTGGTTATCTGCTGTGCTTGCAGATGTCCCAAGTAAGGAAAAATCTCCCGCTTGTCTAAAATGTGGCATTCCCAGAAGTTTCAGTTCCTTTTGCTGCAGCCACGTAGTGCTGCAAGCTCTCTATATGGTCATCTCTTTCTTGTCACTCGTATGCTCATTTTGATATGACGTTGGTTTTTTTGTTTTTTTTTTTTCCTTTGGTTTTCTTGTTGTCCATCTCTCTGAAACTGACTTCATTTTGTGCTTGGGCTGCATCTGAATTTCCAGCACCTTTCTTTGTTTCTCTGCTCTCCTGGAAGTCCGTCAAACATCTGTTTTGGGGCCGTGCGCAGTTTTCATTCCTGTACTGTTTTTCTTCTAGCAAAGATTTTAAATAAGATGGGGCTCACCTCCTGCCTGCTTCCTTCCCTAAGAGCATTGCACTAAATGAGCAGATTCAGCTCAGGAGGTGATTGCTTGTAATTTTCATAAGTTACAAGAAGTTTTCAATCCGTGTGATAACTTCAGAACCAAGCCAAAAGAATGTAGAATTTTATGAGAGTTTGTTCAAAGCACTTTGCCAGAATCTAAATATATAGCTTCTATTGTTCTATTAATGCTGGAATTCTACTTTGTATACACCACAGATATATCGAGTTTGTCAGAAAATATTCATGCTGAAACAGTCATGCTAATTGGTTCAGGCAGCTCAGTGGTCTCCCTTATGTGCTTTGATTTTGTTCTGTTAATTTTTTATTTGTAAGCATCAGTTTGGACTGTTATTGCTGGGATAACCCTTCCCTCTTTTTTGGAGGATTTATATCACGTTTATATTTTTCCGGTATTCCGATCTCTTGCCATTTTTCCACAAATTTTTGGAAATAATTATTCATGTTTTGGAAGGCTTGTTAGATAATGCAGTAAGACTTTTCGTACAATTAAGGATGGTAGGTTGTGGATAATAATTTTAAGCTTGATCAAAAGTCCGTGGAAGCCAAGTCTTCTAAGGCTTTAACTGCTGCGTGTTAATTTAATGGAGATCTGACTTTCTTTCTCAGCCCTCGAGTTTTTGTCTCACCTTTCACATAGGGCACATCACCTTTTGCTTGGGATCACAGCTTAAAATAATACAAATCAGCACAGGTGCATAGAAGCCCATGGTGCCCTTGGAGAAAGCAGCTCCTCTGGGTTAGGTGCCTTCCTTTCCCCGTATGCACTGTTAGGAGAAGAACTACTTTCCTCACAGGGGTGTTTAAGGCTTAATTTTTTATTGCGTATAAAGTGCTCGGAGATGTTCGGATGAGGGATGTTGTGAAAATGCAAAGTAGTATTATTGTTGATAAATTATTTAAAATATTGTGGTCCATTGAGAAAATACTAGTTTGTAGGCAGTGAAGTGGTTAATACGATTGCATCTCTTACAGGTTTCACCAGATACACTCACTCACTTACAATGGATAATTGTTAGCTCTTGTTGTGCAGATGCTGTTGCAGATGGAGCCCTGTACCTGCATGCATAGCAAATGAATTAGACTGGCAATCCCCTTTATAAAGCATAAATATGTAATTTGTTCAGCTGTTGTAATTAAATATGTATGTGTGAAACAGCCACCATTCAGGTCATTAATGATGCGCCATGCCAAATTAGAGCTTACAGACAGTAATGTACATTGTTGTGCAATGAGGGAATTGCAAATAACATAGCTAAGCCTTTCCTAGTAAAGTGATGGATTCAGTGGCTTTAAAAGGAATATTTGTATTTCCAGCATTTTGATTGCTTCAGTCTATATTTACATTGGTGCTCAATGAAAAAGATACAATTGGATGAATTTTTTTTCTGTATTTGTCTTACAGTCTTTGAACATGATAGAATACCCATTAGGTGCGTGTCACACAACGTTTATTGGGTGTAACATTTCATACCCGTTGGTAATATGCTGAATATGTTGCTATGATCATTCTTAAATATATAGTCAATTAAGATCTGGTAAGTACCTTTTCTTCTGCATAATGTAGACAAACACCATATCAAAGCGCTTGGACAATTTTAATGCTTTCAGCATATCTCCTTTTTAATCTCTGGACTTCAAAGATATGACTGGTAAAGAAACTCCTACTGTGGTAAACAACATATACATTTCCATAGAAAGCTGCCTGATAGAATAATTGTTGGAATGAATTAAGCTTGCCAGATTAGGTGGTTTTTCTTTAACACACAATCACTTAAACATCAGGCATTCTTTCTTCCATCCACGTTCCCTCTTTCTTTATATTTACCAGGAAAAAAAAAGGTAATTGTGCTTTAAAAAATCCTCCTTGAATCTTCTTGAAATAAAAAAGTTATCAGGCAGCTGTTGTTGTGAAGCAGAATGAGAAATCATAACTCACTGCACCTTAAAAGCATCTTCAGTGATCCTTCCTAAGCACGACTCCTTGTCTGTTTCAAAGACATCAAGGTTTAACATACATTTTGTTTTGACGGTCGGTTCCGAGTATACAAGGGCTAATCGTCTTGACCTCTCAGACAAACAGGGCAGCGAAGGAAGCATCTCAGAGTTAATTCTGTCTTGTTCACAGAACATTCCTCTGTGATCCTCTTTCACATGATTCGCTGGGGCCTCCTGGAAGCCGGTCCTGATACTATTAGTGCTGGGCTTCTTAGGTCTAAAGGAGATCGAAGGCGCTGACATCACCGGCCACTTGTGGGCCGCGTCCGACGGGACGAGCAGAGTTGTTAAGACTTCCGTTAAGAAAATGGAGTAGAAAATGTGATAAGTTGATGATTCTTTGGGGGAGTTTACAGTATGTTTGCAACTTTTTAAACCTAGACTAAGAAAGGAGTAAAGGTTTTTTTCCAGATTAGGGCTATAGGAAAAGATGTAAACTGTGACATAAAATTTCTTTCAATGTATGTGTTCTGTGATAAAAGTCCTATATTTCAGTGGCTTACATGCAGATATTAAAGGTAACATCAGAATAGCTATTTATGTAACTGTCTTTGCATGTTTGTTCAGTGTTGATAATGAGGCATGATTGTCTTTTTTTCATTCCTTTTTGTCTTCCTTTCTTACTGACTACACTTTCTTTCTTTGAGACATTTATCTCAAAATACGCTTTCTCCTGTTTGATCATGGTGAAGCATGCTTGAGTTTTCTCATGAATGAGTCAAGGGCTTGGCGTGTCCATTTTACTGCCTTTTAACACTGCAAGTATTGGAGTACTGGGAAGCTGTTCCAAGGATGATCGCAGTGGTTGCAAACCTGATCACAGTCAGGCATCCTGTATGGTATCCTGGATTTTTCTTGGACATTTCAGTAGATTTCTGAAGGTTTCTATGTTTGTGTCTGTTTACCAATAGTCTTGCATTTGCCATTGCATTCCTCCTGTAGGCGAGCAGTGGTGAATGCTAAACAGTGCAGTTTCTGCAAGATTTTATTTCTTACTGTTCTGTGGTGATTTTTGACTATATGAAGCTGCTGATTCATGAGTTGAATTACTTGGATGCAACTACCCTTATTTGGTGAAGACTCTAAGTCATGTTTGGTTTGGAGGGTGGGAGAGGGGTGAGAAAATTTATTTTTGTATCCTGCAAACAGCGTTGCATCACCAACTAGTGCTGTATATTTTAAAATCTAATAATTTTTGCTGCTGAAAGACATCCCATATGCGACTGCTTTATGTTGTATCTCTCCAGCATGTGCAGGCAGTTGGCTGTGCCGAGGAGTAGGTGTTTGCAAGCTTTTTTGTGCTTGCAGGAGGTTCAGGCCAAGATAACGTTTTGACTTTGCAAACGGGGCCGTGCAGAAGGCGCCTGAAGGGGACAGCAGTGAGGTTTATTTCACAAAGGGTTAATGCCTTGGGCCAGCCCGCAGGTCGCCCTCCATCATGCAGGTCGCTAGGGCCAGAGGGCGTGTTAAACATCTCCTGTAAAGCAAGTGGGCACGTGGAGTGATCCCACGTGTCCTGGGGAGGTGGTGGCGGGCCGGGTGCCCGCGATAAGCGCCTGCGGGCCGGGCAGGCAGAGTTCGCTGGCAGTGGTGGCGTTGGCCAGTGCCGCAGCAAACACTTTCCCTTGGATGTTGGTTTTCTGTTGTGTCTGGCAGCCACAGAAGGCTGCTTGAACTTTAGCCAGAGGCAAATATTTATACATCAGAGCATGCAGTGTTCAATGGGTCCGGCCTGCGAGCGTGAGGTGCGCGGCGTGCTTCGTTGCGTTCATCCTCATTATGCCTGCTGTGTGTGGGGGGACCGCCTGGGGTCATGGTGGGCTCTGGGAGGCCGTGACAGCATCGCCCACTCCTCCACAGCAGGGACATCCTGACGGGAGCCGCGCGCCTTCAATTCCTGTTGGAAAGTTTACAGTTAATATTTTCCCTGGAACGCTGTCAAGCTTTTGACAGTGCCTGAGTGTATGCTGAGCTGTGAAATTGAGACGCAGAGCAAGTTGTGAGAAATCTGTTTCTACTCAAATCTGTAAAGGTTTATAAAAACTTCAGCGGAGGGGGGAAGGAGGGGGGAAATTAAAATAAAATAATAAAAAAAAAAAAAAGCAAGCCCTGTGGCTGGGGCTGGAGCCGGGGCTGGCTGGGCTGGGCTGGGCTCACCTCGCCGGGCGCGCGGCAGGTCCGCCATTTTAAGAATGCAGCGAGGGGCGAAGCTCTGCGCTCCTTACATGGCGGCTGCCTCGGCGGCGGGGCCGGCCAATGGGGCGGGCGGTGCCAGGACACGTGACGTGCCACGACGGCACTGACAGCCATTTCCTCGTTTCTGCAAACTTTGGTACCTCAGCGGAGCGCTTTACCTTGCTTTCCGTGCCAAATGTTCTCTGCCGCATGTGTCTCGCAGACTGGCATTTGTCCATAAAGTTATTTTAGTAGGTAAAAAGTCTCGGAGCGCTCGAGCTGCGCGCGTTCTTTATGTAAAATGGATTTCCCTTGCTGGCCTGGGGCCAGGAGCGCAGAGCACACGCTGGGCGAGGGGAGCGCTTCTCTGCAGAGGAACTGGTGGACTGACACACTCTAATTTTTTGGCTCCTGACCAGACAAGCTCGATGCCAAAATTCAACAAAATAACACATGATTGTGTAATAGGAACAGTGCTCAAAGTGAGCAAGAGCTCGCAGGAACTGAATACCAGCACTTTTTTCCCCCCTCCCCTTGTACGGCAGAAGCTCAGAGCTGGCACTTTCAATATACGGCTTCAATGGAAGAAGGAATAAATATAACTGCGATGTAAAGAATGAGGAGTAACGTACGGCCGAGATGAGGAAGGGGGGAAGAGGACGGGGAGGAGAGAGCAAGGGAAGGAGGGAGGCAGCGAGATGGAGAGAGTTAAAATTACTTTTGTGAGACTTCCTTCTAACATGCTCCATAGTGCTCGTGGCTGGGTTAACCCTGTCTTCCCTGCAGCAGATCCCCAAACTGCTCCAGGCGTCGTGGCTTCTCGTTTAACGCCTCTTCCCTTGGAAAACAAACAATGGCATGCAGCACCCACAGCAGTGCTGGGGTGGTCAGAAGGGCTGGAAATGGGGCAGAAAGTCTTTCTGGAAAACTATTCTGCTTTTTCTTCACGTTGCATGTCTGAAAGAAAGGGAACGTATGCAGAAATACCGGTTTTCTTCATAAAGTAACCTTTGTTAACCTGGGTTTGTTGGTCCTGAGCTTACCTCCCAACACCAAACCAACTTTACTGTAATAACTTAATTAAGCTTCCTTGAGAAGGTAAGCAGCATTTAGTAGCTTCATCTGCAAAAGGCAGGTGTCTATAGGGCTGCACATGGCAACTCTTGGAAAGTGCAAAGCAACACAATAGGAAGTGAAAACCAACACAGCCTATGGAAACTGCAAGGGGTCATTGGGTCAGCAGCATGTAATTACAAGAGTTGGAAGTTGGCCAGGGCAAGTATGGCCATAGTGTCAGGGAAGCACTGCGTGCCCACACCTCTTGAAAACTTTGTGGTTTCAGAGTGGTCCCTGAACCTCTCCTGGTCCTTCCGCCCATGGGGAGCTACAGCCAGGAGTGTTCTTAGAGGGACTGTGCAGGAGGCAAGGGCAGCCTTCCTGGAGAGACTGTGGCAGACCAGGAGTTGGCTGTGATTTCCTACTGAACAGTGATGGATGTGCTTGCAAGGAATGGGAAACAACTGTCCTCAGCTCTGGAATTACCTCATCCCAGACCACAAACGGATGGTCACAGGACTATGTTAGCCACATTTTTTTCCTACTCTCTACATCTCATGTAGGCAACTTGATTTCCCCCAAAATGGATCAAAATCCATTGGAGCATGGTCTGATTCTTATCCTCTTAGTGCTTCTCTTGGGTTTATCCCTCTTATCAACCCAGTGTCTTCCTAAGACAGATATTCCTGCAGCAGATAAACCCCAACTCTCTAAACCAGAGACCTTGTTGGGATTGCATTTTGTAATCTTTGTAGAGGACAGATAAGATTGTGCACAGTTTGTGCTCTTTCTCGTATTCAGTCTGCCTGTGAGAAGTGTAGGACCTGTGTCCTCCGGTTCTTTTATTTAAAAAGCCCACCACCATTTTTTTTTGTGTGGTTTGGTTGCTAGATTTTTCACGTAGAAATGCAAATAGTCACAAATGATGCCGTTTCAGGTTGAATCCATGCAGTGCTCTGTACCACTGTACCACTCCTTATTGTCCCTGTTCTGAATTGCTTACAGTGAAGAATAAGCCAAAAGTAAACAAGCTGGTTTGGTGTGTTTGTGGCCTTGGGGAAAATAAACTGTATTAATGATATGTTATATTATTTAATTTGGATTTTTTATGCCTTATCAAGTACAGAATAGAAAATGCAAAATAAATAGTAAATAAAAAATAATGATGTGGGAGTTAAAGTCATCCTGGTATGCGATAACATTAAGTGTGGCAGTAATTATGGCTCGGACTTTCCATGTAAAAAGCAGATTTTTTTGCTCATAACTGGTTTTATATCCTTCTGGAACAAAGTAAAAAAAAATCTTCTGGCAGTTTTTTAATTGAGGTTTTGTAACGTTAACAGTCGAATACTATAAAGAAGTCAACACTTCTGCCAGTTTTTTAAAGCCAGATACAGGTTGGACATCATGCTAAGTGTATGTGTGTCTGTATCCCCAAACACTCGCTCTCTTTCTCTCTCTGTCTCTGGTAAAGGAAACAGGAGACCTTCAGAGCAAGTACTTTTACAGGATTCAGAAATGTAAAGCAGGTTCTTCTTCCCTGGGTGTACTTGGGTTGTTTCTCTCGGTGGGGCTGGCTGTTAAAGCTGTGCTGTTGTAGAAGTGAACCAACTGTGGAAAGAATGTTTCTGAGCCTGTTGATGTGGGTACCAGTGCAAATGACAGCAGTGCAAAGCCGATGTACAAAGACAGACCTTGAGGTGGGCGTAGAACTGCGTGCTGGCTGTAACACTGCTGTGAGTTGAATGTAGTCCTACCAACCCATTCCACATCCACAGATCACTGCAGCAGTGCCAGGGCTCCTGCGCTGCCCCACGGTGAGCTTTGCAGAGCAGACTTTGCCCCGAGGGCAGGGAAATTCCTGGGGCTTCTACATGCCGGCACTGGAGCTGTGGCCTCGTGGCCAGGAAAGCATTAGAGGTTACTAGGAATTACATGAGCTTTACGCCCAGAAACCTGCCTTGCCTTGGGTTACCTTGTTGGCACTCAGGGCTTGGGGAACTCCCAGCTCTGCAATGGATCCCCTCTGTCCTGCAGCCAGCTTTGCTGTACATCTCTGTGCTACGTGCTCTTCCCAGGGAAAGGCCTGACTTTTGGTACTTGGAAAACAAAACAAAACAAAAAGCTATCAACAAACCACACCAAAGGGCAATAAATCAGGAGTGGAAAAAAAAGTAACTTGCAGGGAAACATGCAGCTGTAGGTGGAGCGCCCTGACTCTGAGCAGCATCCACCAATGGCCCAACTGAAGCTGCTGCGCAGTGTGGATGTCACAGCGGTAACATTAGACCAGGCAACTGTATCAAGGATGGTTTTACTTGCATGTGAGTAGAGAATCTGAATTGCTTAGCTCTCAACATTTTTTTAATGTGTTAATTTATTCTTTTTCGTATTTAAAAAAAAAAAAAAGACTGGAAAAAGAGCGCAGGCTTGGTAACAATAGCTGATCCCAAACAAACAGCAATTTGCTCTTACCACTCCACAAAGATAAAACATGTCATGTACATTAGCAAAAGATAACTGACATTAACACAGTAGGCAAGGTGATTACGTACCACACTATTGACTCTGTGTGATCATTATTGCTATTTGGTGGGTTGCTTAAGTGGGTACCTGAAGGTTAAGTAATAACAATAGCAAAAACAAGAGGGAAGCAGTGAGAATGAGAAAAAGGAAAAAGGAGATAGAAAACATTGACGCAAGGTTAAGATGGAGGAAAGTGGATAAGTAGGGGTGTGGATGTCTGAAGAGAAAGGTGAGGTGGCTGTGCCTTGGTTAAGTAATATTTAAGGGCTGTGATAGAGCTGGTGGCTGAGTAAATAATGCATCCAGTTTTGCTTCCCTTGAGATTTTTATGTTTGCAAAAATAGCACAAGTGAAATTCAGTTTTGGGGTAGGCCTGTGACTATCAAAGTAAAAGCCAAACCAGAATCAAATCCCTTTCTGTATTTTCAAAGAGGTGTTCTTTCTCCCCAGCTTTGAGCAAAATCCAACGTAGGGTGCAGCAACAAGAGATGGATGTTTATTGGTTTGTGGTTGGTTTTTGTTTTTTTCTAAGCAGCCTGTTTTCAACTCATCCTCTTTCTGGTTTGAGGCTTTGAAAACGTTTTGATACTCGGAACGTTGCCCTGCCAGAGAGCTGGGGTCTGTCACGGGGCTGTGACGCAGCACTGCGGTGGATGGCAGCGGTGGCAGTGCTCTCAGCCTGAAGCTCAGGGTTCTGGGCAGGCTGGCGGGGCAGAGAGCATCCCTGCTTGTTCCGCAGTCCTCGCTGCTTTATGGTGAAACAGCTCCTCTGCACTGGAGCTGGTGATGAATGCCGGCTTTTCTTTCGGAATGCATCGCCAACATTATAATATCATGCTGCAGAATCAAGTCTAATTTCAAATTGTATTAACCTATTTACGAAACATATCAAGGGGACGTTTTTCAAGGGAATAGTTCTCTTCTTTATATAAATTGAAAAATAAAATACTTCTTTTAATATTGCGTTCTGGAGGCACTGGGCCTAACTGTTTCACTGAAATTAATATCTAGAAGGAAGCCATTGCAAATTTTATATTGACATCAGGACGTAATGTTATGGCTTTTTAGGGTGGATATGCACAAACTAGCTAATAGTTTTGTGGCTGATGAACATAAATTTTAATATCTATACTTCCCAGCTTGTAGCAATGTTGTCTGAAGTCTGGGATGACTGATGTTAATCTCCAACTTGTTTGTGGCTTTCCAAAAATGAACTTCAAGTAGAGTAAAATGTGATGTAGTTCTCATTTGTATATGAATTTTTAATAGAAAATGCTATCTGAGATCTGTCCTATGTAATAGTTTAACAAAGCTTTAAAATATAGCTGTGTTCTTGTATTGCGGAAGGAGGAATGTGCACACATACTAGCTGTTAATTGCATTGCTGTTCTTAGAGCTTGCATAGAGGTGCCTCCTGTATTATAAATTAATCGTCTTGTGCTTGTGTAGAGTTTGGAGTTTTAAAAGATGAAGCCAAGCAAAAGAAAGGTGGAGTTGATGATGCCAGCTCAGTTTCTTCTCAGAAAGCGGAATTTGGGGAATGGTGTCTAAGATACAAAAGAGAAGCGTCAAATTTGATTTTTATTGTTTCTCTGGAGTTAAACTGAAATTACAAAAGCTTTATAGTTGAGAATGTTATAGATAATCCCTCTGAAGACAGAGAAAGAAAACCTGGCTTTGCTAAAGGAAAGAGGAATTTCTGCTACTGATCTCAAGCTGACTAGCAGGTTGCTCCCCTGGTCTATGTGGAGTAAGACGCTAGGCAGTGCAGTGTGTCCTGATGTACCCGAATCCATGGCTTTTGTTAGGCTAAGGCACGTTTCATGGCAACCTCATGGTTTGGAGCCAAATTTCAGAGATGCTGAGGCCCCCCTGCCCTGGCAGCTTGCATTCAGGTCAGTGAAGCTGAGTCAAACCCTTCCAAATGAGCGGCATATCAGATGGGGATGAGGCAAAGGCTCGCAATGTGCAGGAGTTTGAGTGTCTCTTGTGCTGTAGTTTTAGCCATGAGCACTGGATTTGTTTGAGAGCAAACAGAGACGCACTAATTGATGAGAGTGTTATGCAAATAAAAAAGAGAAATGGGATGGGTAAAATAAAGGAACTGTAAAACACTTTATTATGCCTGGAAAGCCAAGCTAATCTCAGAGGAATTCTGCTAGGATAAAATGTTAGCTGCTTTGACATTTTAAGCCTTTAAGAGTTGTCTTGGAATTTTCTATTTCATTTACTTTTGTTACTCTGTTAGGTCCGTCTACAGAAATGCCTCACATTTTCCTCACTCTGTCCTTCCCTCTCCCCAGCTGAGGGTAGCGTGGCAGCACATTGGGCTTGCAGGGCATTGAAATGGTTAAGTGAATTGAACCTCAGGTGCTTTGTTCTTGTGCTGGATGCCTGCTGCTGGGAGGCAGGCAGACACTGCCCGCGCCAAGCACAGTGCTCCTGCAGGGAGCCCAGGACATGGCTTACCCTACAAGACCACAAAATGAGTGGTTGCAGCTGAGTAACCTGAGTGCTGTAGAAGCTGAAGCATGGCAGAAAGTGGGTGCGTGAGCTCAGCTTCTTTTCTGACCTTTCCTCTCACTGCTCCTTCCACTTTTCATGGACTTGATCCTTCTTTCACCTCAGATGGGTAAGCAGGCAGGCTGCTTTAATGAAAGCAATACTGTGTCAAGAGGGATTGCTGGCAAAACCCTTCCCAGCCAGTCTGACCTAGCACCTCAGCAATGTTCTTGGCTTTGGCCAGCAACAGCTTGAAAACCCAGGTCTGTTTCTGAATCCAGATGGTGGTGCGTTGCCATATGTCAACAACACATGTCATCCTGATTAAAATTTTAACCACATCCATTCTGCCATCCCCATAAACCATCCTCGGCCCGCTGCGTGGCGAGGGCTCCTTCCGTGCTCATCCTTCCTCTAGCAGAACTGTGCAGTTGGTGGCGGTGTGGGCAGTGCTGTGGCTTCTTTGTTGGTATCTGCCTCCCCATCCAGCCTCTTGGTGGTCCATTGTCCTTATGGGGGCTGCTGGAACAAGCTCTCTGCTTCAACTGCTTCTGGAATATGGTCTTTAGACATTGGAATAGAAATGAGGGGGAAAAAAATAACCCCTGAGCCTAACTTATTTTAATCACCTGTTAGGGCCTGTTGAGTTGTCTGTTAGAAAGCATTCTGCCCAGCCTTGGGAAGAGGGATAACATATTCCTGTTGAAACACAGCCTTGTCAGATTGCTCTGAAGTGTAGTTGCATGTACCTCTGGTCCTGAGCTCTTCAGCAAGTTGACTTACCTCTGTTTCTGAGCTCAAATGTGTAGCTCTTCCTAAGCTGGGGACGTGAATCCCTGCACCTCCCAAGGCAGGCTTGGCCTCTTGCTGGCAGGAAACATCCTTCAAGGAATTCTGCATTAAAAGCCTCCTGGGCTTTTCCCTGTGCTTAGGTAGAGGTAGGCTGCAGAATCAGGCCATGCTATGGGCTGCTAGATCTACTTCAGCTGAGATCATTTAGGGAGTTGTAAATGGTTTCCCTAGCTGTGCCTCTTTCACACTTTAGCTGGGTTTCTTCGACAGTTTCCCCCTCTTCTGTAGGTACAGCTCGTGTAACTTTTATCCCTTCAGCCAATTTCATTCCAGCACAGCAGACAGATAAAAGCTCTCAAAAACACCAGGTTTCTCCTGCCTTGTACTGAAAGTGGTGGCTGAGCAGGGAAGGGACACCCCCAGCCGCATCCTCCCAGAGGAATGTCTGCAGGGAGAGCCTCACCTTTGTCTACCCAGCACGTCCGTCAGCACGCAGACCTTGGGAGCAGCCACACGCAAACTGCCTCTCGCTCCTCCAGATGTGAGGGCCATAGGTCGGGACGGGAGGAATCGCAGGGAAGGGGAAGATGAATCATAAAGGAGTTGGGGGAGAAGCGCAGGATGTTGTGCAGGGAGGAATGAAGACATGTGATACAAATGCACAGGAAATGAGGCTTTGTTCTCCGTGATGATAGTGGAACAACTTGTCTTTCTGAGAAGAAGAGGAGCAACGGGGAAGGGGAAAAAGCTTCTGATGGCTTCTGATGATTAAATATATTCTCTATTTATATATTTTTTCACCTCTTCGTAGTGCAGTGGATTTACATCCCCTTTTTGAGCTTTCTTCCAGTAACACAACACGTGCAAATGCAGCAATAAAGTGTCTGGCCCACAGCTTGCAGAAACCAGGATAAATTGGTGGTAGACATCACTTGTCCATATCTGAATTTGCTTGCAAACTTTGTGGTTCGGGAGAGTTGGTTTGAAAACCGCACTGCTCCTGTCCCCATGGGGAATCTGGACTGCTCCCTGTCTAAACAGAGGTGCAACTTGTGTGATCAATCTCCTAAATCACAGCAAGTTAATTAAAGGGTATATTATAAATCTTGAAGGAATGAACTTCTTAATTTCCTTTTCGAGGAGGAAAAATATCTTTTGAAAGCCAAGGACGGTGAAGTGCTGAGCTGCTGTAAGGTCTGGGGCCACATGCAGGTCTAGCTTCCATCACACAAACAACTGCAGTGTCCCAAAGGCAGCACTTGGACTGGGGGTAGGATTTTAGAGAGGAAGATTCAGGGAATGAGCTCTTGTCTCTCACCCACTATTGCGTGTTCATATCTCCAGAGCAGGCATTTCCAATGACACTTTCTGTTTTGTTCCACGAGTGTTGGAGCGATAGCATTTGTCCCTTCGTCTTTGTTCTTGTGTTGTCACCTCTGCCTTCACAACTGATGAAGTACCTGAAAGAATAACAACCAAACAGATAGAACTCTTAATACGCTGCACACAACCGCCTGCACGAGGAGAGGGATGGATTTGGATCTCGTTCTTCTGGGCAGGTCACATACTTCCAAGGCAATGCCAAAAGCATGCTCTCGGTTCTCTTCAGCGACCGGTTGCTGGTGGGTAGAATGCCAATGTAGAGAGATGCTATTTATGTAGCAGAGCTTGTTGCCTTTTTTTATTTAGTATATATTTGTAGCAGATACTGAGTTAGATTCCTGGCTAGGGTAAAACAGCACAGCTCTGTTGGCTTCTGTGATTTCCATAGTTCAGAGTCTGGCATGTATTTTATTTTCAATGTATATTGACTGTCAGCCAAGTGAAACCCGTGCCACTAAACCTATGCTGTTGTCTAATGCACTGCTGATTTTTTGCAGTGCTGCTATGAATAACAGTGGAAGAAATTAAATAACTGTTGGGGTGACTTTTCTTACACTTTCTAAAGTCTGCTCTAATTTGGTATCTGCAGTAAACGCACAATTTGAAGGCCTTTGGGGTTAGATGTGGAGGCTATGCCTAGTGAAGAAATCAGCTCTTATAGTATGCCTTTGACCTGTTCAGGGATTTTGGGACTTGCTTGTGTCTCAGTTTCCTCTTCCATGAAATGGAAATAATGCCATTTGTGTGAAGATTAATTAGTCAGATTAATCAAAAGCTGGATTTTGTAAGGCGAGTGCTACTGTTTCAAAAAACTTCCTTTTCTGGGTTAAAAGGAAACAAGCCTCAGGATTAGTGAGGTCTTAAGCAATATTGTTGGATGCTTTTTCAGTGACGCAAATACAGATACCTTTTTAAAAAGTTCAAAATGGACATTGGTGGTAAGTAAAATTGCTGGCCAGTAACAAGCAATGGTTAAAACAAAGTTAATTAAGCATTAACTGCAGAGGAACCTTCTTAGAGACAAGTACATGGTAACCCTGGGCTTATTGCCTGCCCACGTTTCCAATATATGTATTTATTTGCTGCTGGGTGGGTCCCTTTGGGATTCTACATTTGGGTGCTTCAAGGGCACTTGAGTGCATGAAAGTCCTGCTGTAATTAAGCATGTGAGGAATGTTCCCAGCTGAAGAGCAAGTACCGACTGGCTCTGAAGATCTCAGCGTTGGATGCAGATGATGACGCCCTGGTGATTGCCACTCAAGTGCCAATGTCCTCTGGTGGGTGGTGGTGGCCATGGTGAAAGTAAGCAGTAAGCAGAGAATGTGGCTTTTCAGTCTTGTCAGTAAGCAGCAGGACTGGTTTGAGGGCTCACTTCCTTGTGATCAGCCTCTAGAAGCAGAGTATCAATAATATCCATTGTCCTGCTTAAGCTCACAGAATCTTGTAAACCTGAAGGAAAGGCCACCCCACCCTCCAGCTAGGCCCTGGGGACTTGTTCTTTGCACGTCTGCAGTGACGGAGAAAAATCACTATTTGTGCCCTCTGCTCACGTGGGGCAGTGGCATTTGCAGTCCTGGCATCAAAATTGCATATCTCACCTCTGAGATGTCTGCATTTGTGCAGGTTTTAGCCTGCGAAAACTTTTTCTTTTTTTCCAACCATGATATTTGCAGCTTCATTCTTGCCAGATTGTTTTCTTTAATTTAGTGAGATTTATTCTGCAGGTTTGGAAGGGAAATCCTCCTTTAGTTCTCTCAGAGCTAGGTGTTTAGTCAAAACGAGTCATGTGGGTGTGTTTTTCATCGGCGGAGAGAGACGGATGCATCTGCAGAGGTTTCCAACCTACGCTGGGAGATGTGTTTGGGAGAGGAAGGCTGTTTGTCTGCTCTCTGTCCACCGGTGTCCTGGGAAAGCCTGGGAAACTGGCTTTGACTTGAATGTAGGTAAAGCGAGGTCAGGGACACCAGCGCACATCATAAGGGAGCAGAGCCGTTGTGCCTATTGTGCGTGCTCATGAAGATATGAAGGAGTTAAGTTTCCTGACATGACACGGGGGCAAGCGCCCTGTTATTTGCTTTAAAAGATTTTTGCGTCTGCATCTTTCTGATGCAGTGTGTTTTAAATTCGCTGCAAATAATTCTTTCAGCTGTTTCCTAGACATCCTGTCACGCAACTGGATAAAACAATATAGCCAGCTCAGTGGAAAAAACAATAAATTACACAATAAAAATGTATACAGCGTACTCTTTGTGCTAGGGCCTGTGTCACTGCGTGACTCTAGTTTGACACCAGCAAAACCTGGGAATTTGCACTGTGCAGTAATGGGAATGAAAGAGCCATGCATCGGGTCCGCAGCACTGGGGTGTGCTGAAGTTTTAGAAATGGTTAAGAACAAAATAGCCGTGAAATGCTGCATATGAAGCTCATTACTTAGCAGTAACGGTGACTTCGGTAATGTTAACATTTATGAAAATATTTCTTCTTAGAACTTTTTCCTATGCATATTTAAAAACTAGAATTCCGCTGTTTGCAGAGGAATGCAATTAACATCATGAATCAAAGCGTGCTTTTAAAGAATGTTCTAAAAACTTGAGGAATTGAGAGAAAAGGTCTACTTTTAAGCAAAAAACCATGGTTAAAATCACTGCTCAGGCAGATCTGGTACTACTGCCAGCAGAGGCGGCACGTAGCTCCCTGCAGTGCGTTTGGGCACCTGTGTTCTCTGCAGAGGCTCTTGCCCCTCTCACTGGTCAGCTTTGGCTCCTGTATGCAGGCAGAGGGGCCAGGCACCAGGCAGAGGTAAAGTAAATAAGCAATTCTGGCAATTTTTGTGGAGAGCAAAGCCCGAATTAAATGCTGAGCATCAAGGAGTAGGGATGGTGTCAGGTTCTGGTGGCACATCACACCGTATGAAACTCAAGAGCAGGGCTCGCACCGCAGGGCTTTAAAAGCTCTTTGTCTTCGTTCCAGTTTAATTTCCTCCTGGGTTCCTTGGCCATCACCCTACGCACACAAGCCCTTCCCTCCGTGATCCCTCTGTGAAGAACACTGAATGGTGTGTGAGGACGGCCCTCAGTACACGTGGCAGTGTCCCTGTGGGGCGGGCACCTCGGGGAGCCAGCTGAGCCAGGCCATGCTCCATGCGAAATTGGCTTGCGGGATACAGGGCCGTGCTAATTACGGCGGAGGGTGTGAGCTGTGCAACAGTTTTGGTGCTGGACTCAAGTCTCTGAACACTCCGTGTGTTTCATAGGAACTGTGGAGCAGCCACTGAGCCTTAGGTGACAATCTGCTCTCGTTGCAGCACCGATTTGCTGCAAGGAGTGGGGCTCGGTGGCCTGGTGCCAAACCTGGGCTGCCAGAAGAGCTCAGAAGTTTCCTGATCCTGCTCCCCACCTCCCAGCTCCGAAGGGAGCTGCTGCCTCTTTCCCATGACAGCTTTGTCACCCGTCCAAAACGCAGGCATTTGTCAGGATGTTCTCTCCTTTCCTGCGATGGAAGCGGCTCTGTTTCTGCCCTGCAGCAGGGAAGGAGTTGGGCTTTCACAGCCTTCGTGTGCACAGGCCCTAAGCGGGCTCCTCACGTTGGCTGTGTGAGGAAGCACAGGTGATGGTTATTTTAGGGGGCATGCAGCAGAATAACCACGCTAGGGCTAGGATGAGAGAGCGTTCGCACAGTGATTCCTGCATTTGGCTGGATAGATCCTCTTAGACATGCGTACCGTGCCAGTACAAGCTGCCTCCATCCCCAGCCACAGGCTCTCTTAGAGCCACAGGACAGCTTGCAGTGTGTTCTCAAAGTCAGCACTTCATCCCCCAAAGCCCAGCAGCACTTTTCTCAGTTCCGTGCTCTCCGTGTTAATGTCAGCCCATCCTGATTCAGGCAGGATCAACGCGTGTAAGCCTGCATTAGTGTATAAACCCAAAATAGCGAAGAAGAAAATGGTTTAATTTTCAGACCCAAGATCCTAGAAATTTAATGATGATCTTGGTGCCTGAATGGGTATCCTTGCTCACAGCAGGACCAAATAACAGCCCAAGTGCACGGTGCGCGGTTGGGCCCTCATTTACTAAATTACAGAGCTCTCACTGGCGCTACCAGGTCAGTGGGTGAAGCAGCTGTGGGTTAGGACACTACAAATCTGACAAGAATTAATGCATTCGTAATTCTTTTTAAGCCAGTAATGTATCCACGGCTTCCAGGGGGAGGTGTTTTCAGATAAGAAATGTGCGAGTCGGTTGTTACATTAAGCTGGATCTCGTTAATGGCAGCCTTTCTTGCCGTTGTTTCTGATTGCATTAGTGGCAAATTCTGCTCTTGGAGAGATTGATGTCCAAGCACAACCTGTGGCAGAAATGTTGCCTCGTGGCTGGAGCAGTGGCTGAGGACACTGCTGCACAGGGAGATGCCAGGGCGGCGGGTGACAGGGCAAAATTGCTACTGGGGAATGGTGCTCCTGCTCTGGTCCTGCACTTACAGACCTACCTGCTTTGGAGGAGGTGTGCTTTGGGCACACAGCTATGGCAGGAAAACTCCTACACGATTTCAAATTGTTCATTGGCTGCAGAGATATTCATGTTTTAAATGTGCTTCAACTGACTGATGAATATTGTCTCCCAAAAAACCTACTGAAGAGCAAGTATACCTTTAAAATAGGATATAGAAAGATATCTGCATGCAGGCAGACCTGTAATTTTGTTGTAAACAAATTTATTCTCCTGTAGCTCACCTGTGCTGTAAGTCCAAGTGCTGTCATGCTCATGGCATCCAGGCAGAGATGTGTTTGCAAACTCTTATTTCAGCCTGCAGAAGGGCTTGTTAGGTGCTCCCAGATGGTATTCGTACAAACTCCTCCTCAATTAGGTGATTTTTTTTGCAGCGCCAACTTGTTGGTATGTCTCATTTAGCTGTCCCTTCTATTCAGCATTCCTTTCTGTCTTCGGAGGTCCCCTCGTTTCTCCCTTGTCTGTCACAACGCTGTTTTCTTACATACACTGAATAATCAAAGAGCTGTTTTGTCTCCAAAAAGTCATTAAACTAAGAGCCATCATCAGAAATGTGTACTTAGAAGAGTAGTGGAAGCGGCAATGGAAAAATGTGTCTGTGCAACACATTCCTCATTGTGTTTAAGTACAATAACGTCCGGTCTTCTTCCTATAGATAGAGTGCTTTTGTAACATTGTGTTTTCATGAAGTTCCTGCTTTTATTCATACCACAGCAGCACACGCAGTTGCACGGAACGGTGCTGCAGCCAACTCTTGAGCTCTCGGCAGTTGTCTGAAGGAGCCTTCAAGCGAGACGTTCGTTTTGCTGGATTTTGTCCCCTTTGTCCCACCTTGCAGGTGCAACCTGCCCGAAACGTGGCTGAGTGACTTCAGCAGCATAACGTATCTGAAGGGCAAGCAGATCGGCTTGCGAAAGCATCTTGTGTGGCTCGTTGGGTGGTAGCGTAGCTGAGACACGGTTGGCCCCATCCATCCTCATGGGAATCTCCTCACCCTGGGGCTGAGCGTGGGCCCCTTGGCTCGTGAGGGAGGCAGGCAGGCTGCAGGCTGCATTCCCAGCACTGGTTCAGCACAGACACTGGTTCCTCACCCCGCTGTCCGGAGCAGCCTGCCCGGGTAGGGGCTGTCCCTCGGCGGGTGAGACGAAACGTTGTCACGCTTTTATCTGTGTGCAAATTAAATGAGTTAATAGGGTATTAAAAAAAACCTTGTGTTTACATTGTTGTCCTCCTCTAGGGTAACAATCTACAAATTGATCTAAAAAGATTGTATTTGCTTCGGGGGAAAAAGGAAAATTGTATTAAGCCACAATCGCACTAATTATTGACCGGGGGGAGCTGAGCTCTGGGTATCACCGAGATTATAATAATTACATGGAGCTGTTTTTTTAAAAGCAGTATCCTACACGGCTCTGAGCATTGAATTAAAGGGAAAGTTGTATTATAGACTTCATTTCGATGCCTGGTTGTGAGGTCTGGGTGAAGAAGAAGCGATCAGCTGAAAAATAATAAAAGACAAAGAAGTTAAATACAAAGGAGAAGGGGAATAAACATAATCTTTCTTATTATCATTTTATCCGAACCGCTTCTACAGCAGAAACTTTAGTCCAAGCAATGGCAGTATGTATTACTTCTAAATTTGTCACTTTGTGTACAGCATTTGTGTACTGGCAAAAGGCGTAGTGTTAAAGGCATTTCTGTCAAAACAACCCGTTGCTTTGGGGGACCTAGTATGAACTTTATTGGCAAAAGCATTTTTTATTTGTATAAGGTACAGTTACAGTGGAGGAGGTTGCCAGCATAGCTGTACGAGGGATTTCTTTGCCAGGCTGACCGAGCCCAAAGACTTTTTCAAAGTAATTGCCTGTACGCCAGGTTTGCTTTGCTCTTATTAACAGCAGAGCTCGTTGTGTTTGCAGAGAGTGCTGGGCACTGAGGGCAGTTATTGTGCTTTGGCTGTGGGACACAGCAGTGCCAAAGAGCTGGGTTTGTTCCCCCGTCGGTAAGACGGCTGAGCGATGCCGCAGAGCCGGTCACATTTGCTGGCTGTGTGCTGCACCGGGGCTGGCAGCAGGGAATGCAAGCAGTGAAATCAGAAAGAGCAAAGTTTGGGGAAAAAAAATACATAAAGTAAAGTTGTGTTGCTCTAGTTTTACTATAGCTGTGATAGTTTAAGGACGCTGGCAGGACCAGGGTTGTACACAGAGGCATCGTGCCTCGCTACGCTGCCTCTGTGTAATGGGGGAACAAACCCAATTAACATTTATCTGTAAATCTCTAGCCATTAAAACTTAGCCAAGTATTGCACTTTTTAATGTGGAACAGTGTCACACATCCGTTGCATTCAAACATGCAAGCAGTGTTTTCACCGATATGGTTAAGTAACCCAATACTCTATAGCTGAAAGATCAGTCGAACAAAGTATCCATCTAATTAAATCTAATCAGTCAGTGCACAAGCTTACATTGTGGTCATCGCCTTGGTATGTACGGGAGGTTTTGAAGCAGCGAAGCAAGGGGCATGAGATTGAATAAGTGTTAGATGATGAAAGGCAAGGGTTAAAAACTTTCAAACTACAGTGTTAACATTTCTTCCCTGTCATCAGCTATCTGATATTTTGGTATTTCAGAACGGGGGGAGGTGGGGAAGAAGAAAAGAAAAGAAAGAACAAACGAAGTATGCATGGCATCTCGATCCTGGGTACAATGAAGCAAATGCTCTGTGAGCTGCACAGTGTCCAAGTCAGGCTGTGTGCAAAGTTAGTTACATCTGAGCGCTTACAGCAAGGGCTGCCGTGCTCCGTGCTGTGCATTTCAGTGACAGAAATGAACAATTGTGAAACTTTTTGGACTTGTAGCCCAGGTCTGGGGCAGGAAGGTGGGCTCTTCACGGCTGAGTTTGATGGAAGAAAAGGTCGAAGCTTTGTTAGGAGGCACAGAGCTGCCTCTCCTATGAATAATAAATATTGCTAATTTCATCCATGAAACCTAGATAAGACCTCTTCACGTGAGAATAGCAAGAAGCACTTCCTAATAATGTTCCTAAATTTCTTGGGTGTTTTGAGGCAAGTCCTAGAAACCCAAAGCCTCATCTTTGGGCCGTTCGAGCCAGGAGTGGTTTTGGCTCTTACGTAAGCAGGCACAGCAGTGCTCCAGGACAGACTTTGGCCCTCAACCTGTTGCTCATACGAAGTCAGACGATGTGTCCAAAACAAACCGAATTGCTGTCCCAGGGGCTGGGGCAGGTTTGCAGTGCAGACTGATGCCAGTCCGCAGAGTTCAGCAGAGCTCCGCTGCTCATTTTGCTGCAGGGTGGCTCGGCCCCCCATCATGCCCCCTGCTGAAAGGCCCGCCGGGCGCTGGGCCCAGTCACTTCTCTGCACGACTGCTTTGTTCACTCTTTCCTTCTGTGCCCAGCTGGCCCTGTGCTGCATGGTGCGGAGGGCTGTGCAGGAGATGTTGCAAGGCCGCTTCTCGCTTCACGTCACGAGCGCTGTTTGCTGTTTGGCCTCTCTGGGTCAGCCTGCTCCAGACAGGTAAACAGAAACACAGGACTAACCCCTTTCCACGGGTCCAAAATGAATGGTGTATGTTTAAGCCCATCTTTATCATTCTACCTGTGCTGGAGAATATTTTCCTTACTGCTGGGTAAGCCCAGATGTACGCCATCTGCTTGGCTTATGATCTTTGACATGATTGAGAGGCCACCAAAAATACCCAGCGATTGCATAGATTTCAACTGGCTGGTATAAAAGGAGAAGATGTTAATAATCAAGCGAGTAATATTTGCTGTTTTGGGGGCCTCTTGCTGTTCTCCTAAGATACATTTTGGAAGTAGATGCTGAACACTGCGCGTGCATAAGCCCTTGCATGTATCCCTTCCCTTAGCCATATGTTTGAATACACACAGTTTCAGATGAAATACTGCAGAGTCTATTTTAGGTGTGTTTGAAAAGCTCAATAGCCTCAAATGCGCTGCCACAGCCTGCTCTTGAAAGCCTCCTCATTTCTGACTTTCTGTGGAGTCGCAGAGACCAAACATCTGAAGCGCTGCTTGTACCCCTGGGCTAACAGCAAAACCCCTTCTCTGTGCTCTGCTGAGCAGAATGCATCACTCAGTACCGCGGGAGAGGTTTGGGTGTTTGCTGGCAGTGCAGAGATCAATGGGAGCCCGAGTCCCGCAGCATCGTGCCAGAGCAGCGCTCCAGATGTCCGATCGCACTCCGCGGGGCTCATACTTTGAAAATAGCGTGGGCTCTGCGAAGCGCTGTTGCAGTAATAAAATTGCACCTACTCCAGATCTTGTCTTCCCCATCCAATTAAAAAAGCATGTTTTCTGCTTATGGGTTTTTAAAAGTTGGCTGGCCAGCTGGGTTTCATTGCTTTTTCTCTATTTTTTTGTTCCTTATTCGGTATTTTTTTCCTTTCTTTTCCTTTTTTTTTTTTTTTTTTTTTTTTTTTTTTTTTTTTTAATATGTAACATTTGAATAGATGTTTGGTGCCGTTTTCTTTGATTGTTCGTATGCTGGTTTATGAGCACGGCAAAAACAAAAAAGGTCACTTAAAGGTTAGGAAAGACAGTTATCAGGCCTGTGTAAGTGAGGTATTTTAAGGCTCTGCTAATTGGCAGCACAGTTAAAGCATCATTCGTAAAATAGTGTGCATTAAAATGACCATATCCATTTTTAAGTGTATGTAGATTATTCCTTTGCCAAAAGGATTAACTCTACCTTCTCATCATGGCTGTTAGACTGGGGTGTTTTTCCATGGGAGAGAGGAATTTTGGGCATTTTGCCTACAGCATCCAGGCTTGTACCCCTCGCTATTTGACTGTTACAGCTGGGAAAATCTGGGACTGAAAATGCAGCCATGTAATATGGCAACATCCAGAACAATAAGACAGGCAGATCTTTTAAATCTGTACTTTATAAAACATCTGTTAAAGAATATTAAGTCAGAAGTTCTGTTCACATATTTGCTGTGTTTCACTTATTAAACTCCAGCTTTACAGCTCGCCGTATTTTCCTTAATAGAATTACTGATCGAGCTTACTAGAAGGGTTTTTATTTTCTTAATTCTTGTTAGTTTAACCTTCTACGAAGCCTTTTGGGTAATGACCCGCATGCAGCATCCCAAACCTCTGTGGCTTTGACGGGGGCTGCTGGTTGTATTCAGCTGGTGTGGAGGAACCCCAGCAGACTTTCCTGCTGGTCTGTTTGCCCGTGTGCTGACACGCAGCCATAAGGCACGCTGGGTTTGCGCACAGCCCACGTTCCAGCCTGCAGGTCTTTTCCTTTTGTCTTTCAACCATCTCTCACTCTGAGTCGACAAATTCTGTTTTTTTCTGGCAACTTCAGTGCCCAAATCAACATCTCGAGCCCAAATTAAAACAACTGCGTGGCTCGACTCGCAGGAATTCCGAAATGGAGAGGAGGCAGCCCAGTCTTAATCTAGATTCTTTCCAAATGTTTGCAGCATTTTTGGTCAAGCCATGAGGAACATGTACCCAAAGTCTTCCCTCCAGGTAGGTCCCATAAGTCCTGCAATAGCAGGCAGTCCTGACTGCCCTCACTGCAATTAGGGAAGAGGGGTGCTGCAGGATTCCAGCTGGGGCTGGGCACGCTGAGGGAGCTGGGGATGCTCTGGCTCTCACACGGGGCATGCATGAGACTTGTCCTGGTGCTGCACCAAAAACCAGTACTGCAACTAATGGGCCCCCAGGCCCAGTATCCCGCTGTCACCCAAGTGCTGGGACACTGTGCTGGCAGATACCGTACAAATTCTTGTGGCAGATAAAAATAAAAAAGGGATTATCTGAAAAAAAGCCTCTTGTTGACTTCTCTAGCACTAATTGATAATAATGGTGAGACAGTGTGAAGAAATGCTTGGAGAATATAAGATACATCCCATGCTTTTCCACCTTTTCACTTAAGCTGGTGGCTCCCAGGCATCAGATTGAGCTGTGTAACTTAAACATGCACAGGTCCTCCTGGGTACCCGTATTCTACATTTGACCAGTGTGCCACTCGCTCATTCATATTTTAAATACGTATTTTACATAAGAATTTTACCATACTTTACTCCATATGAGAAGTATGCTTTTTTTTTTTTTTAACCTGTGCATGCTAAGGGGTGACAAGCTGTGCTGTTCTGATGCAGTTATACTCTATAAGAACACATATAGGCTTTAGTAGAAGCTTTACTAATTTACTGTGGGAGCATGGTATTTAGACCACTGTTTAAGTGAAGTTTGCCAGTACAGTTAAAAGAAATTAGAGACACCATCACTGCTAAATCACTTTACCATTCAAAGAAGAACTGTAAACATATGCATTCATTTAATTATAATAGTACCAATTATAAGAGAAATTGTAATGCTGAGAGTAGTAGCTTTTATGTGATCATAATAATGGCATATATTTATCTTGGTTTGGCAAGTTAGGTCTTTCTTTAATAGTTGGCTTTGCTTAAATAGAATGTGGTTTGTTAAAACCCACACTAACCCCCACACCCTTCCATTTGTTATTGCCCAAATAATGAACAATAATCATGTGGTATAAATGATTAATGTATACATGGCTTAGCAAGTATCTTTGAGGTTTAGAAAGTGTTTTTATTTTCATTCTTGCGCTGGACTAAGCTATAGCACAATTACATGTTATTCTTTGGTATTGGATAGAAAATCTTTTTGCTTCAGTAGAAGTGATACGGCCTCGGAGCCCGAGTCTGCTCCCTTTGAAGTTGATAGGAATTTCACCGCCAGCTTCCACAGAAGCAAACCCATTGTTCATAAAGCCGTTTGCTTTGTGCGTGTTATCTGTTAATCGCAATTTAATGTCAAAGTCAAAATAGCCCACTTAGAAAAGCCGTAGTACCATAGTTTGTTCTTTTTTTTTTTTTTTTTTTAAATAAATATTTTGTGTACTGGGATCGCACCACAAAGGGAGCAGTAAGAAGTCTTCTCGCTGTACTCACCGACCGCAATAGCGTTATTCTGCATGCACTGTAATGCCTTTTGCTGTGCATGTGTGGAATTCAGGCACTTCCAGACTGGAGTTTAACAAGTTCTGTATCTCTCTTCTATTTACTTCTGATTTCTTTGGATCCCAACCAGTCGTAGCGATAAACAAACTCTTCCCTTTCAAGATTAATTTTTAAAGCGTCGGCTGTACAAGACTATTTTCAACAAGATTACACCAAACAAATGAAGGGTGTTTTATCTCGTGTGACACAGCGAGCGGCACCGTGTTGTCACCGCGCCGCAGACAATGCCGTCCATTTATAAAAGAATTCAAAGAGTTAAAAAATGCATTACTTGAAACTTGATATAAAACCTGTGGCCAAAGCGGGCTATGGGCTGGAGCACTTGATTATTCTTTTATCAATAAATAAGAGTGGCATACAGTTAATTTCAGCACTGTAATTGAGCGGTGCATTCTGGGAAGCTGAAAAGCACTGTAAGATGAGGAAATGTTTTAGAGACTAATCACGAGAAGAAAGGAGCCTTTCATAGCCCTTATGATGCTGTTGTCAGAGCTAAAGGCAGATAATGATTCAGTAATAATGGCACATTGTGAATATTTAAGCTGGAAAGATTGGGACAAAATGAGCAGACATTGTTGGTTTGCTAAACTGAACAGTTGGTCTTTGGGCTCCCAAACTATCTCAACTCAAATTTTGGGCTCAGAAGTTTCAAAATGGAAAAAGAAAGCTATTTCCAGGACACTCGCGTGGCGGAGGGCCTCCATGCACAGCCTGCACAGGGCCTCTTCATTTACTTTTTTTAATCTGAAATTGATAGTCGAGATTTTTTTTTTCCTGACTCTGTGAACCGACAAAGTATAATATGCCACAGACTGTGTAAATCTTCTTCCATTTAGGTGCCAGAAGAAAGCACTTCCAAAGAAAATCAGTTTTAGTAATGACCTGAAATATTAAATATAAAATAGAGAGTGTCATATTGCAAATAAGTAGACTCATTTGCATTTTGTCTCCAGGGCATTAGTAGCGCTATAAAGAGACATGCAGCTGAATTTATGTACATTGTCTTTTTTCCTCATTACTACATTCTGGATCTGTTAGTTGTCTTTCTTTAAACATCTGTTAAATGCAGTTTCGTGAAGCCGTACGTTCCCATATGTTTGGGAACGTTATCAAAGCGCAGAGCTTTTGGCCTCCTTTACAACCTTTTGTCTCGGAGAAAAAGGTGGATGAGCTCTGGGGCTGGATCCCGCTCAACCAACGGCCTGTAGGGATCAGCAGGAGCCAGATAAGTTTTCTAAAAATGCAAAGACCAGCAGTGGTAGGGACAAAGAATATTTCAGCCCCAGACTTGGGGACGCAGACTTTATAAGTTGTTCATAAGAAAAAGTGCAAAATTATTAAATAAAAAAAAAAAAGAGAGACTTTCTGAAGCTCTTAAGAAAAGTTGTATACTCTGTAAGTTTCTTCTTTTACAAACCTCAGGGAAGTCAGCAAGTTTGTCAGAGTGAGGACAAGCAGAAGAAGCTGCCTCGCTCACTTTTACAGGCACAGTAAGCACTAATTTATTGTTATCCTTACGGTGACATAAAATATTCTAGCTGTTGTATTTCTTCAGTAGGAACACTTTTCACGTGCACTTTCACACAAAGGAGAAGAAGAAATGAAGTCCTGCATCGATACATCTGTTTTTCCTTGTGGAAAAGCAATTACTTCTAATAAACAGCTTCAAAACTTTAATCAAAATACAGTTAGGAAAAGTTTATCTTTTCTGCAAAATTCTTTTTAGAAACACGCTCAGTGTTTATGGCAACACTCATTTTTATCCATGTGCTTTAAATCTGCATATTTACTTAGCCAGACAATATTTTTAACCTCTTTTTCAAGTCTTTATTTTTAATCAAAACTTCCTCATGGAGACATTTGTATATTAAAAATAAAATAAAATCACAGGGCACGATTCTCCGGGGAAAACGAGCGTTGCTGCACCAGTCCACAGACGCTGCAGTTGTCTGTAATAAAAAGAGAAACCCAGTTTCTCCATGGTTTCCAGGGCCCCAATCCTGCATACTTACGCACTTACTTCACTCAACTACTGGAAATGAGATCACCCGCAGCCCTCGCGTGTGCGCTGCCGGGCAGGGCAGGGCGGCTGCCGCGCCTGCTCCCACCACCCAGCTGCCACTGCCTCAGTCCCTGTGCCCTCTACCAGCTGGGGCAAGGATTTTCCCCTAGTTTGTATGGTGTTGCCCCCTTTTCTTTCCCCTTGATATCTTGTCTTGCTGGAGTTCCCCAGGTGGAAAGCAAATTTTGGTCTAATGGTTGGTAACTCTACTCGTCTTCCAAAGGCTTTTCTGCATTTGCCTTGCAAAACTCGGCAGCCTCCCTGCCTCTTGTGCAGCTGTACTGAGCATGCATTCACTGTGCGGCGTGGAACTTTGTCCTGAGATTTCAGCCTGCTCAGCCTCTGCAGTAGCATGACCTAGAAGTTTGGTTTGTCCAAATCTGAATGGCTCTAAGGCACGAATTACCCACTTGCTGCCATCTTTGGAGCCTCCAGTCTGCTCCATCAAGATAAATCCCCCATTGCCAAGTCCCCAGCAACCAAGTGGGTGCAGGACTGCAGCAATTCCCTGTTTGGCCATCCTGCCCTCTCTCTTCCTTCATCCAGGCCATGCGAGTTGCCTGAGCGTGCTGCACGTGTTGCCCTTGGATGAGGACGGCTCTGCCTGGAGTGTGTCCAACTTGGCGTGGAGACGTTCTCATAACGCTCCAAGAGATGCTCTTTGCCAGTGAGGAGGGGAATGAGGAAGGTGAAGGAAAAGATGGCACCAAGGTCATAGATTCGGCCTACGGCAAGGCGCTTTTGCAGAAAGACACATTTCTCTCCTAATTTTATTCTTGAACTCCACTCTTAACAATGGTGATGATAATTTCATCAGTGTCACTGATACTTGATATTTCTCATTTACATTGCATGTTTCATCTTCAAGGCTCTTGAAGTAATGAGCTAATCCTCACAACATCCCTGTAAATATTATTCCCCCCTTAAAGAAACTGAAGCAAGGAAGTTAAGTAAATAATGTACGCTATTTATATTATGATGGCTTATAGGGGTTCTGGTGAAGGTCAGGTCCTCCTTGTACACAGACATTATATAAATAAGAATCTATATAAGTAAATTACTCCCTGACCTGATGATTTCATAATTCAAATATACAAAACAAGCAAAACATAGAGGAAAGGGAGCCCAATCAAAAACCCAAAATGACAAGGAGATTAAATGATTGAGCAGGGGTAATGTCTGCAGAATTTGGCTGAGGTCGGATCTGAAGCCATATATGCTGTGTATTTGTTTTCTCAGAGATGGGGATTGTGGAGCTTAGGTTGTTAGAAGTTGCTTTTGCTAGCAGGTGACATAGTTGCTTTTAAAATGCTAACAAGACCTTTATTTTAATTGAAACACATTAATATGAAGGTTTATTTTACTAGAAGTGCAGAGTTACTTGTGGGATCATTCTTAGCTATTAAACAGCCTTTTCAAAACTTTTTGGCTTTCTCATTTTGGACTTTATTTTTTTTTTTTATATTGTTAATAACTGTAGTTCGGAGTTGATTAAAACCAAAGTAAGGTTATTGCCTTAGTTTTGCTCAAAGCCTTCCCATACTTCAGTGCCCCGTTTTTGAAGCAGAAAGGGTTTTTAGAGGAATCAGGGTGAGCAAACACATTTTTTTCTAGAACGAAGGAGAAGTATTTTTTGGTTCTCATTAACTGAGGCTTCAGTTCAGCAAAACACTTAAGCATTTACTGAGCTTTCAACGGGAGTCCCATTGCTTTTAATTTAGAAGAATTTACCTTTGTCACAACCTCTGCTTAGAGTCAGTGGCGTGTAAGCACCGGCTTAGAGTTCGGCATGTGTTAATTGTTTAAATATGTTTAGCCCTTTCCCCAAAGCTGTTGTGAATGTTTAATGCAGTATTTACCCTAGCCTTAGCACAAGGACTTGTGCTGTAGGATTGATGCTTAAGCATATACTTGCTCGAAAGTATGTGTTGAGTGCTTCATTTAAATTTTTTGCATTTTTACATTTCTTCTGGGACTTTGCTTGAAGTTTGTTGCAGGAAGCACTTTTGAAAAGTAAAACATCATTTAATATATAATACAGGCAACTCTCTGCCTGTAGCATAGAGTCAGTGGGACATCTGCCACGGCTCCTGCAGCACAGGACGCTGTGCTAGCGTGTGTCTCCAGTGCAAGCAGGAGCTGTGGTGTGCTAAGTGCTTAAATGCTGCAGTGAGTACTCGCCCCTCAAAAGGAGTACATGTGGATGGAGTAGCTTATCTGGTACTTCAGGAGTTAACAAAAAGTAAGGGCAGATCTGCTCAGAAACGGACCGGAGGCGGGGCGAGAATGCGTTAAAAATACAATTAGTTTATTTTAATATGGTTATCTCTTTATTATTTAAAGGAAAAGGTTACACGCAACGTATTTGGGGGAAGCTTTTATTTAACACTTGGATGCATTTTGCTCTAAAATGAATGCTTGCTCAAGAGTCTAAGAAGGCTTCATGGGAAGAGCAAAGCAATCTAAGCCATATGTATTGGGCAGTTTGCCAGTTGTTTGCCAATATGCCCAGGCCACCTGGCTATATATGCAGCCAAGTATGCCATTCTGACTAGCCAGCTTTAACCTTCAGGCTGCTTCTTTTTCAGCTCTTAGGAAACTCTAAAGCCCTGCGAAGCGCGCTGCGGTTCCCCACGCCAGTAGTTTGTGTGCACCCAGACGCGGGCGGCACGGCCGCGCTGACCAGACAGCTCGCAGCACCCATTTGCAATGAGTTCGCCTTTTGTCTGGGGAGCAGCTCAGTAGTGTTGAACCCGGGCCATAAGATGAGTCTGGAGATAGCAGACTGAAACCTTTACCCATATGCCGTAGTTAGACACTTTGACTGACAAGGCACGGTTTTTGTTCCCGATGCTGTGGAGACACTGTTGGTTGGGTGTGGTTTAGGAAGGATTTTGTTTAATGTAGTTCACCGCTGTAATTTCTTTCCCCCAGTATTTGCATGAATTGTGAAGGAAGTGAAGCATTTAGCATAGCTCAGGCATTAATAGCATATTGTTTCATTATTGGGGTAATTTATTTAAATGTTTATTCATTAAATTTCACTTGCAGCCAAAAATATCTCAGCGTTCTATTAATCTTTAGTTACATTTTGGGTTACGGGCAAAGCCTAAAACAAGTACAGTATCCATGGTAGCAAGTTAACATTTAGGAGATATCAGATATAATTAAGCTATTCTAAATATTGAAATTAAAGTAGGAAGAAAAAAAAAAGGAAAAGATTATATTCAACTCAGTAAACACAGCATGGGAAGTTTTGGTGTAGCAGCCAGCAAAATCTTAACTCCATCCAAAGTAAAGGGCACGCAGTCTGCATTAATTGTCTTTTGCTTTAATAGAAAGCAGGCCGGGGACAATATAACGGGGGGCCTTTCCCTGGCTTTATGGCTTTTAATAAATACGGTGGTGATGGCTGTGTTGGCAGGCAGGGGAGCGCCGGCATGCTTCTTGGAGCCATGTGCAGCGTGTCTGCTGCGCTGTGCGGAGGTACACAGAGTTTTTGGGAACATGCTGCTGAGTCGGGGCTCAGCTCCACCCAAAATGGCCCTGCATACACGCCAGTCCCTTAATCCCGACATGGCCCCAATCCCAAGGTGGTAGGATCTGAGGGCCCGATACATGGAACTCAGCACTGTGTGCAGGTGGCATTGGCTGTGGGAGGAAACGAGAGCGCCTCGACATCCCTGCGCCCGCTCAGGTGGCAGCCGGACTTTCTTTTTTCTTTCTTTTCTTTTTTTTTTTTTTTTTTTTTTTTTTTTGCAAAGCAGGGCATGGAAAAACGAACCTCCTCTTTATTTTTAGGCACAAACCCAAAGACAAAACAAAGGCAAGAAGGAGGTTGGCACTTTTCAATAAAACGAGTCACAGCGGGGGGGAGCTTTTTGGAGCTGCAGTGAAGCCGCACAGGAACAGCTTTGTGAGGGCCTACATAGGACCCAGAGCCCTAACGCTCTGAGCTCCGGCCCCACACACAGCTCGTGGGCCCCATGGGTCCATCCAGCTGCTGAGTTGTGCTGAGGGCTTTGCTGTCCCTCTGGGCACCCAAGCACATCATGCTGTGCTAAAGCAGGGCCTGATGCGGACCACTGACCGAGTGCTGGGGGGAAGGAGCACGCTGTCCCTCCTGAGCCCTGAGCTGTAGCTTTGCCTCACAGCGTTGGTGACACGTTCAATAAAGGCCCGGGGAAAGGCACTGCTGCAAATGTGGGCAGACAGACATAAAGGAAGTGGGGAAACGTCCCGGTGGGCTTCGCAGGCTGTCAGGTGAGAGGCAGCTGCAGCCGCCCCATCTGCGCCACCTCGGCCCGCGACGGCTGTCAGCCTAGGTAGCCCCATCTATGATGGGAGAAGCAGAGCAGAAATTGAGGCATTGAATAAAAATTAAGGTTAAAAGGGGGGATCGTGTTCTATGGGCATTCTGTGATTGCTCACAGGTCTCAAATTCTCACTTTCAGTGTTCCTGGTCCCATTCTGTGTATCGCACTGACACGTGCCTGGACTATATACACCTCTTACAGTTT
Organism: Tympanuchus pallidicinctus; assembly: GCF_026119805.1. Taxonomy (NCBI): domain Eukaryota; kingdom Metazoa; phylum Chordata; class Aves; order Galliformes; family Phasianidae; genus Tympanuchus; species Tympanuchus pallidicinctus. Next base: position 2,719,835 of record NW_026294791.1, on the reverse strand, counting down.
GTATCGTTCATTTGCTCCGTTCTGTGTCAATGTGTGGTGATTTCCATGCAGCATTCAGCCTAAGTGATGGACTTGGGGCACTGTATTAGTGCCTCTTGCACACATCAGTATTGTTAATCTGTTTATTGGTTTTTGGCATGAGTGTGCGCTGCACACGCGCACTCCCCTTCTGCTTTGTTACTCTCTTATTGTCCTTTGATTTGTTTGGAACTGGTTCTGCTTTCAGATAGAAAAGATTAGTCATAAATAGCAGCTTTGCCACCCAAGAATTTCCAAGTACTTCAATTTGGAAAGGTTATTCACGAGAAGTTGTTTAAATGGGAGAATTATACCACCGTATAATATTTATAATATTAAGTATCCGCAGTTTAGTTTGACTGCTCCTCACCAAGGCTTTTCTGGGAAAAGTGAAGACTGCATGTACTTGACAGCAATACTAGCCTCTAAGGATCATATTATTTCTTCTGCCATTTCTCACCATCTTCCTCTTCCAATAAACCATCCTCCCATCCCGACCACACACTGTATTGCAAATATGCAAAAACACTAAAGGCTTAGTTCCCCTCTGCTTGTAAACGCGACGCTCCCATTAGCGGTGAGGCTGCCTGTGCCTTTCAAGAAGAAAATGGACTCTGAAATGGTTGGGAGAAATAGCAGAGCTCTCATTTACGTGGCTTGGGTTGAAAAATTCAACACACTGATTATTTGCACCTTCATGCCAAAAAAAAATGCTGGTGTGCTGGTCACAAGTGCAGATGAAGCAAACTAATTTGGATTTCCGTGGTCTAATAACAAACAGGGACGTTTGGACTCTGTTGCCAATTCTGCATGATTGACTGTTAAGTCCAGAGAGACAACCCTGTCCCATTGAAATCAATAGGATTTTTGCCGTTGGCTTTCCTGGGACAAAGATTTCATTTCCAATAATCCACCACCTGATTTTAGGCATGTCATTTAGTAACTGATTCACTGCCAATTTGCAGAAAAACTTCCCCTACTGAAGAAAATCCTTTCATTTTTATTTTTTTTTCCCCTCTTTTTTTCCATTTTTATATCACTGGCTTTACATCTAGCAGTACTTTTCTTGCAAAAGGAATCAAGTCCCCTTTTAGTTGTTTTCTTTTTTGTTGTTGTTGGTTGGTTGGATTTTTCAGTTTGTTTAGTTTTATTCTGCTGGTTTTCGGTTGTGTTTTGTTTTTGTATTTTACTGCATACCATAATATGGGAAATGGTCCCTCCAGGCCATGACTGTTTCAGACAAGGATGTGGTAAGTTGAGGATATAAGTTGTTGTGTTAAATTTCATCACGCCTCCGCACATCCTCAGCCCTGTGACATGCACTGACTTGGAACAGCTAATCCACACCTGGTGACAGGCTGCATCACCGTGGCTCAAAATTTCAGCCTCTTCCCTAGTGGATAGGAAGAGGTCATGTTCCCCTTGCCTGCTACAGGATGCTAACAGATATAATAGTCAGGACAGAGAAACAGAAGGATCTGTGAAAGGGAGTTGTCGTGATAAACAGGTGTGATATTCAGGTTGCTACTTCTGGGATTCCAGGAAAAGAAGGCTGGTAGCTGAACCCCAGGCAGATGGTGGCTGTGCCTTTGCAGGAAGCTCATTTTGCCTTGTTATACTGTGGCAAACCAGGACCGACTGCGTGGACTCATTTAGGAGGGCATAGTGGGGAGCAGCATGAGCTCCATAGCTTGTTAGGATTTTATGTTCAACTTTTATTTCATTATAAACCTTTGTATAAATGACTGCAAATAGCTGCACTGCGTTAGACAGCTCTGTTGTAGTTCAGCTATTTTGGGTGCTGAGGTTTTCCACCTCCCGCAGTCCCCATGCTTGACTTACTGCTTGGTCTCCAATTTAACATACATGACTCTTCGCTTAGACCTTTAAGCAGGACTAAGACACTATCTTTAAAGTTTGGGATTCCCATCTCTGCAAATATATATACATATAAATATCCTAGAAAGGATCTGGTCCAAAAGATGTTTGGCCATCACATCCAGCATAGCATTTTCATGAGTTCAGCTCTTCTGATGGTAGGCAAAAGGATGCTGCTTAAAATCAGAGTACATGAGCAATGATGTATCAGCTGCCTCTATTTCAGCCCTTTATAAGTTTGAGTACGTTGGCTTGGTAGTTTAAAAAAAAACCCTTTTCAAACTTGTAAAAATCAGAAACTAGTCGAATATTTTTAAAAGCACAGGAATGAAAAATTCTCTGGTGTTTTCTTAAGTACTTTGAGATATAAATTAAGACAAAACATGCAATTAATAGGAATCAAGGAGAAAAATATGTTGTGGGTTAAAATAATAGTTTTGTGCACCACACGTTTTATTCATTTACAACTGCATTTTTGGAGGCAGTGTTTCTGCTCATAGGTCTCAGTTACTTCAATATAGGAAAATGTCGATTTTCACTAAAATTCTGTCAGCGTTGATATCACCGTTTTATCGCAGTTATTTATAGCCAATACACCAACCTGAATATAATTAACTGTACATAATTTGCAGGAGTTTCCAAATAATGAACGGCTATTTGCTACGCAACGTACTTATGTAATTAAAAAAATGTCAGCTAGGGTATTAGAAACATTGCATGCAGCAATGGTGGAATAGTTCAGAACGTATCGGTGAATGCTGTATTAATTCGCTGATGTATTACATATTGAATAAACTATTTTAACGAGTTAAGTTGTATTTGGCCCACTAGGGTTGACTCCAGCTCCACAAAGTATGGAGTGGAAGGAGTTGGGGCACCATGGAGAAAGCAGTATCGAGCTGCTAAGGGCTTGGGAGCAGGGCAGTTAGGTGCATTAGGGCTATTACGGAACAAAGAGCAGTGTTCTCCAAGTTACTGTTGTCTCAAGGTCTTTCAGATGTGGTAACTGGAACCATTCTTGGGCTTACGTAACAGTGCTTTTGTACTTTCGCGTTTGCGAAATCAATATGGTGCTGTTAATGCAAAGTTCACTTTTCCGGTCTGTAATTACTAAGGTCAATATGATACCATCATTATTAAATGTTAAAAAAAAAGAAAAAAGTTTATGCTCTATATCCAATACCTAGCCAAATTTCAGGTCCTGCTGTAAGTCCAGCTTATAACTTTGCCATATTAATGAGGGGTTTGTGCAGTACCCCAGCTAAGCCGTGCAGCTATAGTAAGTGTTTTCCCATATGGTCCATATGTCTCCTGCAGCATACGGCACTTCTGTCTGGTGGAATGCTCTCCTTTGTCCAGGTTTTATACACCTAATTCAGTATCAGGAGAAGCCCAGTGATTCCATCGGATTCCAGCCCCTGCTTTGTCTTTGTTGTTTACCTGAAGGTCTTAGGGCAAGATGCCTTGGAAATGAATTTTTGTGGGTGTTGTTCTAGGGCAGGATCAATTCCAGGAGATGCTTGGGGGATCTTTTGGCTTTTGCCAGTCTTCAGAGCAGGGAAAATAGTAAACCTAGGTTCCTGCATCCTCGGTATTTTTAACAAATGCAGTAATTGGCGTACCCTAAGGTCACAGAACGGTGTAAGTGTTGCTGCAGGAATGCCCATCTGCAGGATCGGGGCTGCGATAAGCGGCAGCTCTGCGGCTGGGTTACTTATCCGCGGCACCAGCGTCGTCTGTTGTTCAGATGTGTGAGCTCCGGCCTCCGTTTCCGTTCACGGTTGCCGTGTATCGTCGCAAGAGTGATGATAACGCCTCTTCAAGGTGGCATTATAGTGACAGTTTAACATGGCAAACTTCTGCTTGGCAAACAGACAGCGACTGTTAGCCAATATTGGCTGAGACTCGCTGATGATACCGCACAGCATATCCTTAAGGAGGAGAGCTCTTTGGACTTGATCCCGCTCTGCTTTCTGTCATGTGCCTCTCAGTCCAGGGAGAATAAAGAGCAGGCAGATAAAACCACCCTTTTTTTTATAGGAATATTCATCCTCCTTTTTACAGGGAGGAATGCCTTCCTGGCAGGAGCGCTCTTTTTCCTTACCTTCTAGGAAAAGGGCTGCAGTTTGCAGACCCAGGAAGCGTGCTGCTGTGCAGCTGAACAGGGGTGTTAGCGTGCCACTTCTCCTTTTGATCACAAGGAGCCATCGAGAGCCTGAGGGGTTCACCGAGCGCAGCCCAGTGAGGCAGGATGGAGACCTGTGCTGTGGGCTTCTGGCTGACTGAGCTCGGGCTGTCTCTGGCCTGCGCTCAATAACTCCATGCTGGAAGTGCAGCTGCAGGTTTCTGCCATCCATCCACATTCATCTGTCCAAACATGCCGTTATGTCCTCCTTTGCCACTAGAGTACAAACTCAAACAATCCTCATTTACTGCGTATTAATCTGTACTATTAACTTCTGCTAAATAATGCAGTTAGTATTACTTCAGATGGCTGCTGTGGTACCAGTGTGACTTCCTCATCGTGCTCTCAGAATGCCTCTGTCAGTAAAATAACTTTGCACATGTTTACAAGCACACTTAAAATATACTGCTTTTATGTTTAATGTAAGTGAGCATTTGAACAAGAATCCCATGTTAGTATCTATCGTAATGTTTTGATGATCCCTTCTGATATTTCTGTGCACTGCAAATCTCATTCCAGAAGTGACACCGTGCTGTAAGGGTGTTCGTGTTGCACAGCCTCATTTTGTGAGCTTGATGACATAGCTGAAGTGTGCAGGCCCTGTTTGTATGGCAGCCCCTATGGTAGCACCTGTGACTGGTGTCCTCAGAAAAAAGTAGGGGTGCAGATTTGCAGACACAGTTTGCTACTTACATTGAAAACTCATGATGTAAGCTTTTGGCCTCCCTTTTGGCGTGGTGCGTACATTTTCGTGTGCTTCGGTCACATGCCTCGGGGCATATGCATAGGTTACTACGTGGGTGGAAGCGGAGTTGCATCTTGCTCGGTTCAGGAAAACATTGCTTCAGAGGAGCGTTGTCTGGGTTTGTTTTGGAAGGAGCCCTCCAGGTCTTGGCTCGAGGCAGCGCCGTTGGGGTGAGGGTCACGGCGAGCTGTACGACAGCCATTGGGACGGCATGAGAGCCTGTGTCATGAGCCAGAAAAAGTGCCGGCCTGAAGCTGAGAAGATTTACTTGATCCCCTCTGCAGCTCAATCAGATTGCCTTCTCTATGGCTTCAGCAGGAATTTACCATCCCTTCTTAGGTGTTAGCCCCTGACTTCTCAGGAAGATGCATCTTGCCAAGTGCCCTGTGCCAGTGGGAATGAGCAGGGGCTGCTCTCTTTTCCAGAAATACATTGTGAATTGTTGGGCCAAAATAGAATGTATAAGTAAAGCTTAGAGGTAATCTCTTCTTAAGCATTGACCCCGGGCCTTAGATTTATGAGCTTATTCCTGCTGTCCCACCAAAAACTAAAATACCCACTCCAACATGCAGTTTTATGTAATAGTTTGGTGTAGTTTTCTAAATGCATGCACTCGTATTTTCTCTCTGCTGTTTGAAAAGAAAAAAAAAAGAAGAAAGAAAACACAGCTCCTGAGGACTTGATTCCGCCTGGCTGTTCAAACGCAGTGCAATCTGATCGCTGTATCTCAGAAGGTGGTTTCATTGCCCTGGGAGAGGCACATCACTTTCTCGGGAATGCCATGAAGGAAGCAGCTGGGAAGTGTCTGCGGGGCTGCCCAGTGAGCAGCTGCCCGCCGGTGTCCTCACCACGGCCCCCGCAGCTCAGCCACCCCTTCCTCTGCCTCCTCTTCCTCAGCCAGGGAAGCTGGGGGCCCTGCACTTCTGCAGCACTTCCCAGGGCAGCTCTGTGGGGCCTGGCACCTTCCCGGCTCTCCTTTGGGGACCTTCAGAATCCTCTGAAGCTAGGAGGGAATAAACAGCCGCAAAGTGAGATTTGAAATAAAAAAATAAAAATGTGAAATATGTAGTATATAAAAAAGAAAGTTATTAAAAACTTAAGATAAGATCAAAACATTCCAGACGTTATGCTCTGTGTTCCTGCAGAGCTGTGTAAAAAATGCTGGAGCTTTACAAAAGGGAGCAGCAGAAGAGTTCATATATGTCAAATACTTTGGACCTTGCAGCCCATTAACATAACAAATTAAAAACAACAGACGATGGTCTTGCTCTGATACTGCAGCACAATTGCATTTTCAAAGGCTGAAAATGTTTGTGATTTTTAACAACAAACTCATTAGGTTTTTACGGGAGATCTTCAGAGGTTTTCTTTAGTGCTTTGCTAACATTGTGACTTTCAGTATAAAATATGCACTAGGATTTACACCCCAGCCATGCACGTTGTAATTGGAAAAGGGTGTTCCCGTGGTTGAGATTCAGCTGCAAAATCCATGGGATTCAGAACCAAGCTTTCATTTGAAGAGGGGCCATGCAATGTCCAAATTAAATATGAAAGTATGAGCTAAGACGTGAATGTAATGAGTGAAACAAATGATCTGCAGCAAACGTGGGTTATTTCTTTTTAAATTCTGAACAATCAAAATCACACCTATAGTTATTATTTCCCCCAGTCTCCACCTGAGGTCAAAAGTGCCTTCAGTTACACTGATAGAAATCTGGAACGCTTTCAGCAAAGTTGCTGAAACGCAGCAGGCTGATTTCATTGACGAAGAAAAAGAAATGAGGAATAGATGGCTTTTTCAACACCTTCTTTCAATATTGTGAATTATTTTGAGGTTTGCTTAATCTTTACTGTATTTCATTTTGGCTGCAGAGAGGTTTTGAAAAGTATCTCTTTTAGACTTGTAGTATATGACCAAGTGCTTTGAAGGCCAGGGTTGGGACTTTCCAGTTGCAGAAGGCACCTCTCTTAATTGCCCAAGTACGAAAGTCAGATCCCTCAAACACCATCTGAAAAGATAACCATATTTTTTTCAGCTCTGCTGCAGCCTCCATATCTTACTGTCAAGAAGCTTCTTTTGGGACTGAGACAGGTCACGTTGGAAGTCAGTGGCTAATCAGCTCCCGCTGCACATTGTCTGCTTTCAGCTTGAATTATCTTAGGCAGACATCCTGGCTAGCTGCAACACAAACCTCTGATGGCTTAAGCATGAGAAGACCTGAGTTTGGCAGCCACTAAGTTAGAGATGAGGAGAGGAAAAGAAATCCTATCTCTTCTGGTACTTTTCCTGTCTTGGTTTCCCCACTAGAAATCAATAGGAGGGTCGATAGCTGGTTTTGAGTTGTTCGCTACATGCTGGAATTTTCTGATGTAAACTTGGGTGTCTGGGTTTCAGACGCTCTAATGTGTCAGAGGAGGTTTGATAGCTGCCACAGTCGTCCCAGGTTACGCTTTATTTCCAGTGACAGCCTTTGTAACATGAGAAGGGAATGAATTCAACAGTTATAAGTACAGATCAATCTTATATGCTTACTGCTATAGGGAAGGGGACAGATTAAAAGTTTTTGCAGAAATGGGCTATGGTCTTTTTGAACTGCATCCTGAAGAAATGCTGGGTGAGGTAGGACTGCATTTCAGTAACGTCCTTTTTCCCCAACAGATATTTCTGGCTTCATCCATAATTCCATGAGTGCTGGTCTTTTTGCTCACCTCTATGTAGAAATTCTTCAGCGTGAAGGTATCATAGTCAGGCTGAAAAAAAGTTTTTATCAAGTACAAATCACCTATAGAGGATTCTTTTGTCTCTACTTACTATGTCTTACCAGCCTTACCAGCACCAAGGCAAGAGTGTTCTCCCGTGCATCTGTAATACAGATTGGTCTTTTGATACAGAAGTTTTGTATCTCTCTTCCTCACCTACTCCCATCTTTGCTTACATCCTCTCTGCAAGAACATGTTTCCTCTTTTGCTTCTTGAGTTAACTCAGTTACTTATTCCTCAATCAATAGGGCTAGGGTGCTCTTTCTTCAGTGGCATACTCCAAAAAGTTTAAAAAGAGGATTACTTTTTGTATCTAGGACATGACTACCTGGAATTATGGTAAGTTGCACTAACATAATATCGGAAGGAAACCAAACATGAGTAGGGGAGTGCGGATGCCTCCACATGTTGTTGGTGAGAAATCCGTGCAGGTCACTGTTGCAAATCTACTGCTGGTAGATTTGGAGAGGGGCTATCTGGCTGTGCTCCATGTAGCAGGTCTTCTGGAACAGTAAGATGTACTTCACCTTCTGCTTTCTCTTCATTCACATCTGTGGTCTCAAGAACAGCTGTTTGCAGAGCTGGATGCAGGTAGTCAGAAGGAAACGCTGTCCTTCAGTCTCCACATGTACCTCATCAGTTGCTTTCAGTTGGACTTGTGTTAGACAAAGAGTAGCTGAAAACTGAGCCCTGGCCCAAATACATTTGAAAAGCATAATGCAGGCCTCTCAGCCTTTCTCCCAACATAACTAATGGTAGCCTTGCCAAGGACTTCATCGAGGGCCCCCGATCACTCAGAGCACTGTTCAAGTGAGTTCCATAGATTTTGGGAGAAAAGTTCTGCCTGCCCTGGCTAACATGGTTATTAACTGCAAATGTGACTTTTAGATCTAAGAAAATCAAAACACTTAAAACGGGCCTAGAAAAGTCTTTTAAAATTGTGACAATACATCTTTCATATTACCAAAATGACACTGTTATTTAAAGCACTGAAACTGCTCTTTGAATCCTATTTCAATATTTAACCAATATCGTTTAAAGATGTGCACATGAAGCAAGTATCTTACCCCAGTACACTTTTAGATATCAATCATGCTGTATTAATTGAAAGGATTTGGTCTAATCTCATAAAGAAACAGGCAAACTCTTGGCTTTTCTCTAAAGTAAAAATATATCACTCATGTCATCCATTACTGTGCTATAATTATGGTAAGTGAAGCAGAACAGAATCGATGGAGCAATTTATCAATGCATTCCCAACTATTCTAGCACGACTGACGTCATGGGGCTGCAGATACTGTCCTTCAATATAAAAGATATCCAGCAGTGTCAAGACTTTATTCTGATCTACTCCAGCATAATATTGTCATATTTAATATTGTCGTTTCAATTATGGTTTAATTAATTTATTTCATTCACTATGAAATTACACTTAATTAGTTAGCTTTTAATTTTTTTTTTTTCCCAAATTAAAATTTCAAAAGAGCAAAAAAAGAGGGAGAATAAAAATCCTAGACATTATTTAATTCAGACTTCAAGGTCAAAAACCCCTTATAGTTTAAACTTTATGCTAATAGAGCATAAACTTGATCTTTTCTGTTCCACTGTAAATTATTTCAAGATAAGAAGCAGAATATAATGTGTAGTAAGCATTTCCAATAGACATTTGTCTTCTGGTATTAAATACTTCCCCAAAACGTCATTTTAATACTTGGACACCGTTTAGTACCTTCAAATATTTGCCTTTTTACAAACTTAGTTTTCCAAGTGTTGGATTTTACCCATGTAAATCTTTTAAGTTTTGTTCTAATAGGTCTGACAGAGTTAGAGCTTGTGTAGACTAAACTTCAGTAGAGCAGTGCCGGAGATAGCACTGTTTGTTCTGTGAAAACGCTCACCCCGCATTCCTCCTAAAGTTATAAAATATGTTTACACTACATTAAATATGAAAAACGAACTTATTCAGTGTGGGGATTCTTAAATGACCGGGAGCAGTGCCATCAGCACCCTGCCATCCCCCTTTCTGAGCACAGAGCCGCGGTGCTCCCCGCTCCGTCCTGCCCGTGCCCAGCCTCTGTCTGCCGAACGCTTTCCCGACTTCGGAGCCATGCGGTTTCTAACAACCATGCCTTTCTTCCACTGGCACAAAGTCTTCCTTGGGATTTTGGCACCGTCCGAGAGAAAAGCGCTCGGTCCAAAAACGCGCCGATGTTGTGGGGTGGGGAGGAGAAGGGAAGTGTTTGTTTACAACTTGCACCAGCGTTGGGCTGCCTTCACAAACCCAGCTTCGTTACGATGTCTGGCTGCTGGAAGGGATTTTTCTCCTCAACTTTTCTCTCTCTTTTTTTTTTTTTTTTTTTCTTTTCTGGGAGAGGAGCACATGGAAAAGTTCATCAGGAAATTAAAGCTGTGAAAGTAGTTTTTCTCACATGACAGCTGCTGGTTTACGTGGCGTTGTGTACAATCTCCCTGAAAATCCCCATCATCCCCGGACGTGGGGTTTCCTTCTCTCCCCCGTGGGGTTTCCAGGACCCTCTTAACGGGGAATGTGTCCCCTGTGCTGTGCTGGCCATGGTCTCCACGTGTCGCTGCCAGCCTTCTAGGGGACGGTGGTGTCCATCAGGCCTTGTGGGGTTTGCGGGGTCCCAGCCGTGCTCCCCAGCCCCGTGCCCAGAAAGGGTTAAGGCACGCGGCGACCGCGTGGCCTGGATGAAAAGCACAACGTCCTCTGCTCTGCAAAGATGTACTTGTAAACCGTCGTGCCGAGCGGATTTATGAAGGGTGAGTTTACCTGATATTACACGGTATTGTTTAATTTGGACTATATTTAACCAGCGCTGTGTTGAAACAGTGTCGGCGAGCTCTGAGAGCTTGCCAGGCACATTCTCAAAATGGTTGCCAAGCTGTAAGATGGCTGCCAAGGTCTGACTGCACTGAACAGGTCCAAAATGGTGACCACTTCTCAGAATTTTCCTGCCGATTTTTTTTTTCCCCTCTCCCAAAATAAGGAAGATGCCGGACTTGGCACCGGCCTCTTGGCACCGCGATTTATAGTGTCATCCAGAGATTCAAGTAGTGCTGTGTTCTTGTTTCGCAGCACTTGGCAGAAAGCTGTGCAGGGAGGACGTGAGGTGAAATAGCCGGTGTAACATAACATCACTGCTTTCCTTCCTTGGCTAAAAAGTGCCAGGCACGTTTGGGGGAAAAGCAGAGAGAAACAGGAGCTAGGATATTAGAAGAGAAATGGGCAGAGAGCAGCGTCAACCAAAGCTTCAGACTTTGCTTTTGGGCTCTGTGTCTAAAGTGGTACAAACTTTATCTCCAACAGGTTTAAGATTTTTTTTTTCTTTCTCTTTTTTTTTTTTCTTTTTTTTTCCCCCATTTGTTTACTGGAGTTTATAGCAGTTTCTTTCTGGCAGTTGTGCTACTTAGCAGATTGAAATAAAATCATAAGGGTGAATTAAAACACACTGCTGTTAGTGCTGATTAGAATTTTAGCTTAGTGTAAATACCGGATGCAGTGTCCAACTTTTCAGGGACTTGGCATCGACTCAACAGGGATCTCCGGGCTGCACAGGAGACAGTGTGTGCTTGCAAGCTTTTTAAATACTTGGATAGGTGAAACTCACTGCTTCTGCTGGCGTGCTAGCTAATTCGGTGCCTGCAAAATGCATTACGTAGTCCAAAGTGGCTGTAAAAAAAAAAAAAAAAAAAGAAAAAAGCACAGGAGGAGAATAAGAGGCAAATGTTTTGATCTAAAAGCTTTCAATGTATGGATTTTTATTTGTGTTCTCATCATCACGTGTTAAATGCTTGCCCGCACATATAAGCTGCGAATGTATTCCTAGCTAATTTTTGGGTTGCACTTGTAAATAAACAAATGGCCTGAGGACATGTAATTGTGAAAATATGAAATGGTTCTTTACGCAGCTGGAAAATAATGGTTGCTAAAACAACAGGATAGTGGAGTCTTTCTATGCAAATACTTGCATTCAGGTGGATTGTGTTAGTAAAAGCTCCATGCTCATGGCCTCGCTCATAGCCCACAACTTGTCAATTCTCATCTGTCAGGAGTTTTCAGTGTCTCAAATTACCTCTGCGTATTTTCAGCCCATAACGAAACAATGGAACAGCAAGCATTACCATCTGGGGTGATGCAGCACCTTCCCTAAGTCAGTCCTTGGGAAGGTATTAAACCAGCAACATGATCAACACCTATTCTAAATGCTTCATCTGCACTATTGCCTCGTCTGTGCCACTGCTGGGTCAACAGGCCACATCATTTCTTCTGCGAGAATGGCAAGGAGCCTCAACTGTACCGTGCCCTTATCCATTTGATGGAGGTAATTCACAGGGATGCAGATGCTTTTCTGAGAAATATTTGCTGTTTCTACCCACATTTCTCCCATAACCTATGCACTTACATTTTCGCAGAGGTTGTAAACCTCCTTCTAGTTCAGATTCACCCTTTTTCCTGACAGCCTGTATATCCACAGTCCTTCCGTAGTACAGAGTATTATTTTTAATGATGTCATTTGAACTCCTGATTCCTTGGTGGAAAGATAAGATTGAAAACTGTCAGATACTGATCAGGGCACAGGGAGTTTAGTTGAGCCAGATGAATGCATTGAGTTATGTAGCAGATTCTCTGAAATTAGTTTCCAGGATGTTTTAATGTTATGCATCACCAAAAGGTAGAGTAGTTCAAATTCAAGAAGAGTGTAAAAGAAAAAAATTCCAGACAAGTCCTGTTTATCAGTATGATGAAAAAATATCATTATGGAAACTGTAAGTGGACACTGAAGTCCTTATAGTGAAGAAAAAAAGATTACAGCAGGGTACTTGTGTCATGTTCTCAGCTTTATATCCTTCTGCCTTTTTAATCATAAGCTATGAATTTCCTTTACTTTAAAGTATATATATACACATATATATATATATGTATCCCTTTCAACCCAAGCCATTGTATGATTCTGTGATATATATATATATATAATAATTAAAAAACCCCACAGATTGTAGAAAATTCTAAGCCTAGCTACAGTGCGCGTGCCAGCCTCAAAACTGTGCAGCACCACTTTTTTGCCTGATTTCAGGAGTTTGTTCCACTGTGTGACTCCTGCCTTTGTGTTAGAGCTCTAAGCAGAGCTCATCATGTGCTGCCAACCTAATTTTAAATTATTGAAGTTGATTTTATTTTTTTTTAATTCGTATAAATATTCAAACTTTCTTCATTAATGAAAACTGAAGCTAACCTTTGAATGTGATAAATTTGGGAACCATTAGGGTACATCTGGGTCAGAGCTTGTACTAAATGTCTGCTGGGCCTTTTTATCCTCTCATATTAATGTGATTCCTCGATGTAAAAATTTTCTTTTGGAAAAGAATAGGCTCTATGGCACTTTGCTTTAAGAAGCTGCTATTAGTTCTTGATCCTCGTGTCTTCATACTGTTGTGTAATGGAAATAACTCTGTTGAAGCTAATGAAAACGTGGAATGAATGCTGGGAAACCGGTGGGAGTGACAAGAGGATCAGGGCTTTGGTTTACAACTTTTCAGACCTGTGAGTTTATCCTCCACGAGCAGAAGTGAAATCCTTCAGAAGCTTTTGGCACTTTTGCTTGTTTGTATATTCTTCATGTACACATCATGTGCATCTGTGTGTGTGTGTACATCTATATGATATGTGTAAAAGTACTTTTTATATAGTAACTTTCTGCATAGGGCAACCCAAACAGCTGTTATTCCTTTTTATAGCTTCTTTAATCTATGTGCCAACAAGTCAGTTTACAAAATCTGTTTTGTTGATGACTGCTGCGATAATAATTGTGGTGTTTTGTGGCTTGGCAAAAGCCTGGGGTCTCCTCCGAGGACTCTTGCCAAAGCCTTTGAAGGGGTTGAGGTGGATTCACTGCCAAAATGAGTCACCACTCTCTATTTTATTTAGTGTCCTTCTGCCAAGGCCTTAGACACTTTCTGTTTTCATTCTTTTGTAGGCTTTCCTTCCCACATTGTGGTTTCCTTCACAGCCAGAGTAATGTGTTTGCCAGCATAGGTGAGAGAGTGTGGCTGACTCTCCAAATGCCACTGCTAGACTATGCTTAAGGGTTAGTGGTTTAGCTATTGTGCTTTCTCAAAATGAATGTGCAAGATTTAATTATATGCCTATGAATTATAAATAAAAAAGGCTGCTGCATCTGATACAGCGCAGTGCAATAACCTAGACTAAGGTCAAGGGATTTTGGAGGTCTGTCAGTGTTTGCTTCTCCAAGCCTCTGTATAACTGCATCCTTTCAGTTGTTTCACTTGTGCCCGTGTTGGTCAAATCAGAGATGAGTTGCCCCTTTAGTGTAAATCCCCATTTGTTTGGTCTGAGGCTGGCCTTTCTGTTAACTTTCTTCTCCTTCCAGAAGCAGATAATCATTCTGTTCACAGCAGAATAACAGATGCATGGTAGTTATCATAACACTTTGCATGTCCCACCCAGATGTCTCAAAAAATTTGAGAAACCAGATGAATGGCTGTGACATTCTGACATCCTTCATACAGATGTGAAAACTGAGGCCCAGAGAAGTGAAGTGATTCAGTCGAAGTTGCTTAGGAAGTCTGCGTGAGGCCTGGAAACAGAACCCACATCATCTGACTCATTGGCCCTTGCTTTAACCACAAAAACTTCCTTTTTCCCGCTGTACTTAAAGTGATATGTTTTGGCCTTATTCTAGATAAAATGTTAGATGTAGAGATGGCCTAGATATCCTTACAGTAAAACGTGTAATTCCTACTCGGGTGATGTTGGATGATATGAGTCATGACTTATTACAGTATCTGTGGTTTTCTTAATGCTGTGAGGTTTTGGTACGAATGGGGAAAGCAATATGGGGATTTCAGTTAACTGCTAAGCAAAATTAGAGTGGAAAAAAACACACGGTGCTCCAGAGAGTAGCAGTACTATTAGCTTTTCAAAAAGATTTTCTGTTCCTCATCTGTAGAAGGCTATGCTAGGAGGTAGGCAGCTGGGTAGTTCGGTACCGATGTATGAACCTCAGTTTTAAAAGGCCTGAAGGAATTAGTCACCATTAGTTGCCCATAATCATGCCTTTAAGTTCCTGTGTCTGCACAGGGAGACACACTCAGGTGAACCTGCAGGATTTTGTAGTCCTTTGTGTAGTTATGGCTCAGAGCCATCAGGAGAGGCGTTTTCATCCATCCTTTTCTGTGTCTTGTCACTCTTTCGTGATTGCCTCCTCCCCTTCTTGGGAGACCAGCACAAACGTTCAGGACTAAAAATGTCAGTCTGCATCGGGGTGAACAGTCCCCAGGAAACAGCCTCGTCTCAGAAGTTGTCTGTCCTTACCAGTGCAGACATCTCACACCTCCTCCACGCAAGGAAACATTTCTGCCTCCCATCCTTACCCCTCTCCTCTGTGTTTGGTTGGCTGCTTTCTTATTTCATGCTGGTTTACCCCTTCCTTTGTCTCCCTGTATATCCCTCCTTTATTTGCTTCATATATTCATTTGCCAGATGCTTGCGTTATTTTGTTTTGACTGCCCACATTTGCGCTCTACGTTTCAAACCCGTTTTAATTCCCCCTTCTCATGTTTTGATGGTTTGTTCTCCAGGCCCAGGACAGCAAATCATTGCGCTTTGCTCTTCCTAAAGTATCTTCAAAGAGAGAAAGCGGCAAAAATGATGAGTCCTAGCAAAGTTCACTTAGCAGGAGTTCTCTCAAACAAAATTCTTCTGCCTGAATGCACATTATTCACCCAAGCCATTTGTCATTGCCAATTAGTAGCGAATGTTCGGGTTGGGTTGTTCCCTATCTGCAGTGAGAGGGTGAGAGATAAGGCCATACATCCTTTGGAGTCTGAGCCAGCACCTTCCTAGGGAATCTTTCCTACACCGACCAACGCTTATTTGGGGCTGGTTTTCAGGTTTGAAGAGCAGATTTTAAAATGAATGAAGAGGCCTGTCTCTGTTTTACAGTCTGAATTATACTGGCAGTGAACTAATTAGGCTGTTCTCTTTCCTACATTACACAGCATCAGAAGATAGCTACAGGTAGTACAAGTAGTTGTCTATTATTAAGGTCCTGTGCAAATAATGATGGAGGTTTCACAGAACTAAATGAAAACATGGATGCAGTTTCAGGAACAAGTTTACTGCCATTCCCTCTATCAGGCACCTTCCTACTTCTAATCATTCTGATTATTGGAATTGTTTTTTGGAGCTGCGTCCTCTCTTCTTTAGAAAATGCATTATGTCCTTTACTTGTGTAAAAGCTCAGCTCTGTGTGGTATCTGTCTGATTGTGACCGTTCTGTGTAAAAGTTCAGAGACGATTTGCGAAATTCATCAGCTCGCCCAGGCTGTCTGTGTGCCACTGGTTAGAGAATTTGCTTCACCACTGACAGCATTAACAATGCAGGCTTTATTTACAAGAGGTTTATAGTGTTACCACAGCTGATGGAAATCTCTGTAGTTCCACTGCTTTTAATTGAATTATTCCAGATCTAGCTGAGGATCTGATCCGTAACACAAAACTCCACGTTTTAAATTATCTCTACAGTTTAGCAGAGTTTAAGTAAATTCTGGGATGGAGCACATCGTTCTGACTGAGAGAACCTACTGTGACTAGGAGGCAAAACCGCTTTGCCATAGGGTTAAATTGGGATTGTTCACCCACTGCTCTATTAGAAGCAGTCAGATTTCATCTGACCAGGGGATGCTTAGAGACACCACATATATTTAGTCCCTTCACCCATGTCCCCTGAGTTGTTTTTAAAGCCTTTGCAGAGCTCTGCAGCTCTGATTCAAATAGAGAGAAATTAGGAGTCAGGAAAAATTTAACAGCATGTGGTATATTCTCCATTCTATAAATGGACCAGTTAAAGAACTGATTTCTTGACCTACAGATAAGTGGCAATATGAGTAGGACAGGAAGAAGACATTCAGTTCGGTAAGAACGTATAAAACCCAGTAACAGAGCCTCCCCTGAATCATCCTAGAGAATATATCGCTTACATCACAGAAGTAGATTGAGGGTATTCGTGACCACTGGTGAATTCCCGCAGGCGTAGTAATCTCTGATTGTTTGCACCTGAAATTCTTCACCAGCATAATGTTCTGTAGCTGAGGCTTACATAAAGTTCAGTTTTTATTAATTCAACCGTATAAGCACAGTACTTGGTTCACATTCGTGATTACAAGCATTTATTTAAGTAGAAAGAGATAACTAAAAAACATTTTGTGGATTATTCAGAATCTCAGAGGGCTCTTTTATATACAATATTTAATGAGCAATCTACTTTGGAAAATAGCTAGATTTATTGTGGGTAGCTATCGTTTACCCAAGTGATGTGGTAGAAATAAAGTGGAAGCCACTTTCGAAACTATTCCAGTAATTGGAGCACTGAAAGAAATAAAAAAAAGATTTTTTTTTTGGTAGGGCAAGCCATCAGCCGTACAATGGCACTGCAGAATGAATGAGCGGCTGTTCCAAAAGGCAACTTTCTATGCAGCAGAAGGCTAACTGCTGAAATAATGGAGCCATTCACAAACGTATTTTTCTATGTCACAAATAATAGAACAGTTGGACAACGAAGTCTCTTCCGGTACATAATAGATAAAGAAATATTCCATCTTCAAGATCGTGGTTGAGTCCAGTTGAAAATGTTTGTAAATTTGATCTGGAAGGCAGCACTAAGGCTTAAAGCCTGCGGGTGCTGATGCTTTGCTTAGGGGCAGTTGAAAAGGAGGGGCCAGTTGGCTGGGGAGTTTGACCAGTCAGTGCTGGGTACAGAAACAGTGCCCAGCTCCTCATTCTGCTGTTCTTTAAACTCAGCATTACTTTTAGGCACTCCTCACATGTGCTCCGTTATCTATTTCTAAAACAGGGTGCCAATAAACTGCATTCCTCATCACATTGCATTATTGACATTGTACTTAGAGCTGAGGTAGTATTTTAAGCCTAAATCATATTTTTCTGTGGCCTATATATTTATTAAAGTTCCATGCAGGACTAAGGTACATGTAATATATTCCTTCCTTCAAGGGTTTGAAATGAAACAAAGTAAATAACTGAATTACTTTATACTTCTTCCCGTTTTTATTTACGACTGGTCAAAGGCAGAGCTCTGAAGATTTACACTTGGCAGCAGAGGAAGATGCTGTGCTTGCCCTGCTCTCCTGGTAGGCCCAGTAAATCTCAGCACTCTGAGGCAAGGGCTCTCTCTGTTCTCACCCACTCCGAGCTGGCAGAGCGGGGCGGCAGTGCTGGGCACAGGGCTGATAGCCATTAGTGATACCTGCACTTGGCAGCGGGCGCCAACACAAGGTTAAAGGATAACTCTTTTGTGAATCACGTGAAGCAGAGCAGCCCGTAGGTATGGGAAGAGTTTCTGCTTGGATTATGGTACCTATCTGCACAGTCAGGTATTTGGTGCATTCACCCCTCCGGTGTCCTTGTTTCTTGAGCTCAGTAGCACACAGCAAATTGTACAGGAATACATCCCGCGTATTCTGAACAGGGAGTGGAGAAAGATCAGATAAGGATTTTGCTGGTGGTGGAGATTAAGACAGCCATAATTTATTGCAAGCTTGCCTGTCATGACTAATGGATTCAGCCCCTATTAACTGTGCTGTGACACTTAAACTGACTATTTTTCTTCAGCTTCTTCCCTCAATTTCAACCCAAGTGTGTACCTACGAAGAAAAGACATTCTTCTTTTCTCTGAGGTAAATTTTTGGTGTGTGAGACAAAGGGGAACTTTGGAGACAATGTCCTTTACCACACAAACGTCTGTCCCAGCTACTGTCACATAAATGCTCTTTTCAAGTGCTGTACATAGGCCAAGAGCAAGGGAGGGATGCTCAGCTCCTCTGGCCTCTATAGAGCTGAGGGACAGCAAAGGGAGCAGCAGCATCACTGTCTGCTCTCCCATATCATGCTTTGAATCACACTGCAAGAATGGGTGTTTTTCTGGATGCTGCACTTGGGGTGCACCTTTGCTTCTGCCCAGAAGTTTGCATTTCAGGGCATTTATAGCAAAACATGGCAGTGTAAACATCTCAGTGTAATTTCTCTGACTATCTTCTCTTTGTTGCCTTTCCCATTCTGCTATTCCTGTTGTATCTTTCCTGTCTAATAAAATCTGTATCTAACAGAGACATTTTGGGGAAGATGAACCAAATTGTTGTAAGCCACTGAGCATTGTTGGGCACTGCAGTGCAACGAGGAATTGGGTTTTATCGCTGCCTTTGGACACTTACTTTAAACAAAATGGAGAAATCTGTCTTTTGGCACAAGCACAGTCACTGGTTTCTGAGCATGTTCAAAAAATTATTTACTTTTGATAGGGGAAGCTGAAGGGGGCAGAAGAGCAGATTGTTTTAAAGTCTTGCATGTAGTTTTCCAACCAGACCATGGGCCACATAGTAATTTGGGAAGGCGAACACAGTTCACAATCGAGGAGTAAGTTAAAAAACCTGAGTTTGAAATTCATAGGAGGAGAGAGACTTCCCGCTTTGTTCTTATGGTTTGGCATCAAACCAGTCATATGCAAATTCTAAATTGTGCTGCTAAATAGTTAAATAAGCAGATCTGAAGGGTGTAAGGTTCCCAGATCCTTTGTAATATCCACACGCAGCTCATTTTATATCTTCTACCAGTACATTTTGAATCACTTTTCTGATTTTATTGAAGAAAATGTCTGGAATTTTGATAGGAAGGACTTGAAAAAGATAGTCGAATCTGGATAAAATATTCATAGATATAAGAAGTTCCAGTACCAGGAAAAGGCTGCTGGGTGCCTTCATGACTGTTCTTCTCATTTCCTAATTTCTGTTTCCCCTGCTTACTGCGCTGTGTGTTTAAATAAACTCTTCTGGTTCTCTCTTTCACACATCATTGCTTTCTGCTTCAAAGGCTCTTTTTAATAACTTATTCTTTGGTTTAATTTTTTGAACATAAGTTGGGTTTCACCAAGCACTCTGTGCACGACTCACACCCACAAACGCTGAGAGTGTTGGTTCAGCATCCATGTAATTGTGTGCAGCATTACTGCCTTGGCTGATAGAGGTACGTTTTCGACATAGTTTCCATTGTAGCTCTTTCCTTTACCAGCCCCATGTTTGGGGCCTCCACTTTCCTCCCCACGCTTTGTGCAAAGTAGACCACACTCCGATTTTGCGCAAAATCTTTTCCACCATATGTTTCTAGTAATTGTGTAGTAGGGGAAAAAAAAAAACACAACACTTTTCCCTTGTCAGCCATTTCTAGCAACACTTTTTTGGTAAAAGGCTTCATCAGAAGTGCCTGAAATTTGAGACTATTCATGGAAACAGCCCGTAGAGAAGGTGAAGTTTGAGAAAGAAAATAGAAAATACAGCCAAGCCATGATTGAAAGATCGTTACTGAGCTTGTTCCTAGGAGCCAGGCCCAGCACTGGGAGCAGCCTTTGTGCCTTGCAGGGCTGGCGCTCAGTGGTGGGGCACAGCCCCGTTTCTCTCCACAGTGTTCTGCTGCTGCTGCACCTGTGCCCTTCGGCAGCAGTGGCTGTGGCTTTTTGCTGCTGTGTGTGGATTGCTCACCCAGCAGTCTGTTCCATTTTTCATTTGCTATTTAGCTTTAGGTTTTTATACCTTGTATGCAAATAAACACAGATCTCTGATGTTACTGCTTATTTCTTGCATTGAACAAGCTACTCTTGCTGGCAACTTCATGGTGGGGAAGGCAGAGAAAGAATATCATGCTAAAAAACACGTGGTTGGACATGCTGCCAGCATAAGCAAATTGGGATGCTCAGAGGAGTCCTATTTAGCTGCTGGGGTGAGGCCCTCAGGATAAAGGTGATGCCTTCCAAATGGCAGTGATGGATGGTGAGGTCTGTGTGGAACCTGGGACCAGGTTTCTGATATCTTGGTGATAATGGGAATTGTCAATAGTTCGAATACCATTCATAATTTCTGTTTTCCAAAGGATTTGACAGCTTATGGGGTCAGTGACAAAGTAAAAGGTAGTGCTGGTCCTTTTCAGTTTCCCCATGGGCCGTAATGGAACTGTCACAAGGCCCTGTAAATAGCTTAGAGCGTTCTCATCTGTAACATTGGGTGTAAATTGTAACTTTCAGAAACTTATCTTTTATGTGGTGCAGTTTGCTTTTATGTTCCTACTGTCTAATCTTATCTTTCCATGTGCTGAAAAATAAAAATTCATTGCAATTATCTTTCCTATAGTAAGATATCAAGGAGTTGGTCCATTGTAAGGGGATCAGGTTGAAGTGCAATCAACACATTTCTTCTGGATCTAAAAATATCGGTGCTTCAAAGGTCGGCGAAATGATAAATCCTGTCCTAAGTGTATATATAATACATACGAATGCACACTATAAATTTGTTTTATGGATTTTCATTGAAATGCTTCACAGTCTGATGATAATTTCAAACCGTTCTGAGTTTATCTGAGGTCGCTGATAGAGCTAGAGTGGAGGCACTAGGGAGGGCTGCAGGACTAGGTGCATGGAGCATCCGCGCTGCATCCTGCTCAACCAAGGGGAAAGCAGTGACTTGCCAGCATTTGGCTACAGGATATGGTAAGAAAAGCACCGTTTTTTCCTAAGACAGTCAGACAACAGCAACCTTCTCCTGTGGCCAAAGCCGCCCCTTCAGTGGGATTTCCATGGGCACCAGCCTTGCGCTGCGCTGTTGACTTCTCCTTTGTTTCTTGGAGAGAGCGCAGGGCGAGCGGGTTGGAGCGCAGCTGCTGAGGCTGGGACACTGCCCCATGGGGACAGCACGGTCCGTGGGCACTGACCCACAAGCTGATAACATTCTGAGCAGAAGTTCTTCCAGGAGGAACGCGTGGCCCACGTGCTCTTTTTGTTTCCTTGGGAAAAGATGAGTTGGTCCGAGGCATTTTAAATAATGCAATAACTAGAGGCATTTTTAGGTGCACTGATACTGAAATGGATTTTCTCTAACGTACAAGGAGAGGAGTCTTTTACTCCTCTAGATGGTCTAATTTATTTAATTAGAATTAAAACATTCAGTGGTGTAAGAGCAACGGTCAAAAGAGAGGTTGTAGTCAAGAAGCTGAAGGACTCTCATCTATTTCTCAAAATAATAACTATTTTAAATAGACCCAGTGTTTCTTGTGCCGGACTAAAGAAAGCATTCCAGAATAAAGCAAACGTGTTGCCATTCAGGCTCCCATTGCACAACTCCTGTTGAAATTTGTACGGAAAGGACGTGCAGGCTGCTCTCCCAAAGGCACTGCCAGCACTCATGGGATGCCCAGGTGGGAGCTGGCCGGTGAGCACTGGTCTGCAAGCAGCACGTCCTGCTTTAGCCCCACTTTGTGGAGCATTGCAGGCAGTACTGTTGCTCTTTTCACTGGATATGCTTACTTTCCTTCAGGATCACAAATATTTGAATACAATTGTTCAGTCAGCCGGACATCTTTTTCCTCCCAATTCGGCTCAGACAGTAGTAAAGTTTAGTGTTGATTTAAAAGACCATCTTCCTTAAAGCAGATTGCAGAGTTTGCACACTGTGAATTGTAATTAAAGTGTAAGGGGTGCTTATTATGTCAACAACTGGCATGAGAACCCCCGAGCAGCAGGTGACCCCAAACATGTGACGTTTGTGACAGCTAGGATCCTTCTTTCACTGGTTTAGCAATCTGAAAGACCAAATTGAAAGAAGCCCAGAGGCTGTATATTTCATTAAGTCCCAAGGGAAGTGTGGGATACAGCTTCCTTCTGCTTTGCTGGGACGTAGCCAAAAACTTTGTAGAGGCTCTTTTTTTGACAGAGGCTGGCTGAAGGGGGGGGGGGGGGGAACCTTCCACCAATCACCCATAGGACCATAAATTTGACATTTCCCACAGTTTCTTTGAGGCACTGATGTTGCTGTGTCAGCAGTATGTCCCAAATCTTGTGTTGTATTGTTTGAAAAGGAACAGTCCAACTTTCAGGGGAGCTGAAATGTTTTTCTTCACTGTCCAACCATTCCCGTGCCGCTGGCCCGTCGAGGACCACAAAGCACACCTCTCAGACGAGGGCTGCTTGCATCTAAAGCAGGTTCCGCGTGCGCTCGCAGGGCCGCCTCGGTCAGCGGATGCACAACACAGGCAGAGGCATTTCATCCACGTTACAAAGCCGACATCAGAGCTTTCTTGGTGGGCACGCAGGGCCTGATGGCGGGAAGAAGAGGAAAAGGGGCCTCAAGAAAACACGGCGCTAAATTTATCCCAGTGCAATTCCCGTTGGGTGAGGTAAAGAATAAGCTCAGCCCAAAGACTGAGTTATGGGTTGTGACACGGCCTGTAATTACTGTAAAATATTTTGTTCTCTGTGTTGAACCGATTCTTTGGCCTCCAACCCGGCACCGCATCCTGCTGCAGGCGAGCCCAAGGGCTTCCCTTCGTCTGTTGGCACCTTCACCCCATGGCAGCAGAGGGTCTTGCCCTCCTCCCTTGGCCAGTTCACATGTGGGTTTCTTGACTCCCAGCTGCCACCGTTGTCAGTTCTGCCACCGATCGGTGAGTGGCTCCGGTCAGCACACCCATGGAGCCGCGCTCCTCTGCATGCTACAATAGCTAATAGTTTGTAAAGAAAGCAGATCAAGTTAGATAAAGATTAAATAGGTTTAACAGCACTTCTGTTTCAAAGGGATATTTGGAGAATTAATGTTGACGAAGTTCTTTGATCTTGGATGAAAGATGCTTCAGAAATGTAAAATATCTTTGTTATTTGTCATCTCTGTGGCCATGCAATTTGTCTCAGAAATCACATTTTTTAAAACACGCGTGGAAGGTTTCAGTGCAGCCCCACCTGCTTAATTTTTCCAGCAGTTTCAGAAAAGGTGATGGGATTATTTGCGATTGCATGCAGTACAACAGACGTATGGAGTTCTTCATTCAACTTGCCACGGCGTTCCTCATTTCAGCTCCACGGCTTGGTGCTGTTCTATAATAAATTGACCACAATGCAGAGATTCTGAAAGTAGCTCCTGAACCCTTCCAGCATGCTTTCCTTCCTATAAAACCACGCGTTGTTATCATTCGGACTGAATTGCATCCTTCTTTGTATTCCTGCATGCAGAATGCAGTCCGACTGAGGTTCCAGGAAATGCTTGAGCAGAATCTCAGCTCTGGGCAGTGACAGACTTCATGGTGTTGCGTTCTCTCAGCGCAATATGATAAAGGCCTGCACACGTCTGCCGTGCCAGCACGTGTATGTATGGGCATACTGTTCAGAATGGCAGAGGAAATACTCAAAAGTCAGTAAGGTGGTTACGTTTGGTCTGGTTTTTATTTTTGGACAACTGCTTTATTTCTTTTGAACAGTCAGCTTCTAGGTGAACCCTTTTCCAAATGTAACATGGTGCCTCTTACTTTTTTGGAAGGTTTGTTCCATTTAAAAAAAAAAAAAAAAATCAGTCGTGTTTTTAGCCAGGCAGCATTAGCTTGCTTTGTCCAAGTGGAGTTCTCAGCCTCGGTAGCGTGGTGCTTGCTAAAAGGCACATGCGACAAAGCATTAAGTACAACAGAATATTCCTTTGCAGGATTCCCTTTGTTGCAGACATTATTTATGACATTTTAGTCAATATTTGCATGGCAGACTGTCCAAAATTATTTTGTTTTAGGCACATCACTGATAACTGGACCCATACTCTTTATCATTCTTTTACATTCATTAGTCACTCTGTAGTGTTTTTAACATTTTAAAACACTCATGCAATTCAAAGGGAAATAGATTTCAGCCAAAACGCCTTCAAAATTATCTTTTTTCCTTTGAGTTATTCAGCGATTTTTAACACTTCGTATGTTTGATGTTTTTTTCTTTAGTCTCAGCAAGGCAAAGTTTTTGCAGGCTTTGACTGTGCTAAAGATAGTATTTTGATAGAAAAAAGAAAAAAAAAAAGGGAGGTAAACTGAACTTAATGTGAAAATGTTATCAGAGGTGGCGTGAGGTGTAGCCAGCCGCAGAAACTGGCTATTTGCCTTCTGTGTAAAGGGTACTTTCAAATAAATAAATAAATAAATGAAAGGAATACAACAAAACTAATTAGCAGATATTCTAATGCAAGAAAAAATGTTGCTGTTAGTAAAGTTTCTTCAATATGCCAGAAAGCAGATGGTGGCAATGGAATAGCGTTTTCTTTTGCCAGCTTTTCTATATGCTTTCTAAACCTGCAAGAGCTTTTGCTATTCAGTATTCAAATTTCTGACACTCTATGATCTTTTTCATCTTAAAACAGAAATAGAAATTGAAACTTAAAAATGTAATCAAGTCAAGCTGTCTGTTCATCGGATCATAACCATGGCTTTAAAAGTTTGATTAAAATTTTGTCTACACAATGCAGTTACGAGTTTTGAGAGCGCTGGGCTTTTCTGCTTTTCATTTTCTTCCTCAAAATTTGGCTTTGCAGGGTTGGGACCAAGTAGAAATAGATTTTAGGTGACATTTCTAGAGCCAACAATTTAATCTGAATCTTTTTCAGTGTGTATATGGAGGAGGGAGTCCAACCTCACAGCTACACATCCAACTACTTTGTATATTTGTAAGGACCTGCTGCCCTTTGAGATGTAGGTATGGCTCCCTTTCTCCATCATTTGTGGCTGTGGTACCTTAGATTTTGCTGGAACACAGTGTGGTACTGAGCTTGCAGTATGTTGCTTCTCTCAGCGTTTTAAGTTGAGCTTCTACTTGCGTGGCTTACAAATCCAGCAGAACACAGGACCAGGAGGCTGCCTACCAAAAGGCTGCTTTTTTTCCACCCGAGTCTGTGTTGTTGATGCCAACACGATACTGATGCAACAAAACACGTCCTGATTTTTATGGTAATTCTCTGTTCTTCTTCTCAGTCTGCAATATTGTGAGTAGAAACACATCCGTGGAGCAGCAATTGGTGGCAGTTCTTTGTGGGCAGAATCCTATGACTTCAGTTTGGGAAAGGCTTTGGGCTGGTGGCAGTATTTCTGCAATTATTTTCAGAAACCAGGCAAGAGAGAGTAAGGTAGACAGGGAGGAAAGGGAGCCATCAAGCAGTTTTTTTCTGCTGTATAATTTTATATATCTGAGTGTGTTTTTGCCAGCAGTTTAATTTTGGCGAAGGCTTAAGAAAACCTGAAATGGAAATTTTTCGCATGCCACGTTGAACTCCTTGGAGTGCACGGAACAAGGAAAAGACATCTGCCAGAAGAGAAAAAAAAAATTAAAAATTGCTGCTGTAACCAAATATGTACTTACCATGGGCTGAAATGGGAGCCAAGAGGAAAGGTGTCAGGTACACCAAAATGAAAGGGAATTGTGAAAGCGGGGTGGCGAGTGCAGATCCCTAATAAAAAATAGACACCTGAACTTTGTTCAGATTGCCCCATCTGCAACTTGGTCTTAGTGTTATTGACAAAAACTCTGTGAAATATTGGTTCACCTTTTCATTATTCCTTAAATAATCACGCCTATTTTTATTATCAACATTAACTTTCCTTGTTTGAAACTGGGTAATCCTTAATAGGAAAAATGGCCCCATTTCTCCCTTTTTAAGTGTTATTTGTTCTGTTTGATGTATGGATTCCTACCTGAATCCTGTGTTAGGAGTAACAGCGCACCTGCCCTTCAGGCTGGCAGAGCAGGAGGCTGGGGCTGTGCCTGCTCTGACTGCCTGGTGAGGGCTTTTCTCTGTTGTTGCTGGCTGGGAAGGCTTGGACGGCTCTGGCTGTGGCAGAACTTAGCAAGAGGCAGGGCTGAAATCTGGGAACGCTGTGATGGTGTCCAGAAACAGCTCGCTTATTAGTGAGATGCGAGAAAGGCGAGCTTTGGAAGCCGCTGCAGAATGCTGGGCTCATTGTCAGGGAGTGCTTTTATTTGGGTTTGGAATCAGAGCAGTTCCCTTATTCCTGCCTGCCAGGGATAAGCCTTGAGCCTCCCCGTGCCCACAGCTCGGCACTTTCGCCAGGGCAGGGCAGCCCAAGCACAGCATGGAAGGATGGAGCTAGGCACAAGGAGGAGAGCTGGGAGAGCCCTGCCCCATGTCCCATGAGGACAAATTTGCCACAATAAATAAATAGCAAGGGGGTGATGAGTAGAGATTAATTGGGGGAACGTACTACAACCAATGGAGCCTCACCATATGGTGGGTATAATCCTGCTTTGCTGATGTTACTTTACTCAGCAGCGTAACATTGCATAGAGGCTGACCAGGAGACTTCTAGCAACACGACCCAGTCTGCTCTTCACTGTTGCATCTCCACATGCCCTAATATGTGATATAAGGCATTGCAAAAACTACCTAGTGGCCACTCTCACTGTTGTTACTGTTTGGGTGAGTTAGGCAATGCTCAAGGAAGAAATGTAGAGATTATAGAATCATAAAGGTTGGAAAAGAGCTCAAAATACTGAGCACAAAATGAAGTGCAAGAGAAAGCTAAACTGGAAATATCCCTTCTAGGTGACTTTGGCCCCACTCTAATAAGCACTTTTCTCAGCAGTGTGCTGAAGGCTTTCTGGGTGAGCTGTGGCAGTGCCGTTGAGGTGGACGTGGTGCTCCTGGCTTCTTCCTCCTCCTGGAGGTGCTCTAGAGGTGAATCGCTTCACCTCTGTGTGCCCCCAGCCCTTGGCGAAGCAGGCACGGTTACACTCACCTTTCCCACAAAGGTGCCGTAAAGCTTTGCTTAATGTTAATAAGATGTTTTAATTTCCAGGGTAAAAGGACGTTCTATAAATACACATTAGAAGTAGTAATAGTTTTAATGGATGCCATTATTTTATAACAGTGCTTTTCTAGTTTGAGAAATTTTTTACCGGTTTGCGATTATTACAGAGCCCGTTTTTGTTAATTAAAGATTGACATTCGGGCAAAATGTGCAGAATTGTTCTATAAATTCCAGTCGGTGTGTGCTGAGCATGCCCAGCACCCGCTCTCCTGCACTCGGGGACCGTCGGTGCAGCCCTTCAGCTCTTACAACAACTCCTTGCTGCCCGTGCTTGCGAGTTTGATGGCTCCTAAATAGAATGGTTCAAATATTTCAAAGCACTTGAGATTCGTATAGCGCGAAGCAATTTAAAATTATTGTACTGCAATTAATTTTAAATAACTGAGCCCTGCATATGTCTAGAAACCCATACAGATCCAAATGGAAGCTCTCTAAAAATTGAAATGATTCAATAAATTTAAATCACTCTGAAGAAATGGATGTAAGTACTGTAAATCATTGTGTGAGGGGGATAGGCAAATTTTGTGGAAGTGAATCTGAGGGTAGAGACTCTAATTAGATTTCTTATTTTGGGGTTTATGGCAATGAAATGTAGGTTAATTTATATTTCCCAGGGATACGAGGGCAGCTCGTGTTGATCCATATGGTTCCTTGTAGCTCGTACATAGGCTGCTTTTTTTTTATTTCCCAAGATTACTGAAACTTAGCAATCCAACTTTGCACATATATTTTTTTTCGGTTACAAATATCTTTCCCTCCAAATCTGTATAAAAAGACATGAGAAAAAATATTGGCCCACAGCTAGAAATGCCAAATGTATTTTTAAACGCAGCTAAAAAAGCGCTGCCGAGTCCAACGCCGTGCGGCGGAAAGGAACGCTCTGTGGAGCCGGGCTGCTCCGTGGAGGTGAATTTTCCTGAGCCCAGATCAGCGATCCAGGTATGAGCTGTGTCTGCAAACACCAAACTGGATTACTGCCCTGTGGCTGCTCCTGCTGGCGGCACGTTCTGTCCTTGCCTTGCAGATAGATCAGAAAGATGCTATCTAGTGCAGGAAGGCCAGTAGGGATCCTGATGGCGGAAGTCATGCTCCTTCTCCTGGCTCCAGAGAGGACGGCGGTGTGTTCTGCTGTGGCTCTGGGACCAGACTCCCCTGGCACTGTGGCCAGGACCCCTCCAGCTTGGCCGCCGGCACCTGGCAGGGCCCTCGGCACAGAGCCGTGGGCAGTGGTGTCCTTGGGACTTATCCGTGCCTGGTGGGTGCTTCCGCAGGGTGGGCAAGAGGGGCCCTTCCACAGGGCCTTCCTCAGGGCCTTACCTTACTTTTAGACAGTTGTCATTATCTTTGTCTAAAGGTCATGGCTAAATTGAATAAAAGGAAAGCTGTGTGTTCCTGTCGATGCACAATGGCAGTATTGACTTTCCTAATCCAGTTTGCTGAGGGGTGAGAGAATTAAATTAGATATCTAAGCACAGAAATTGAGAGCCTTTGAAAACAAAGATAAGGAGACAGCCTGTATTTTCCTTTTCCTGGGAGCTCTGGGCTCAAGATTTTGCAGGTGTGTCATCTGATCCATGGCTTGCATCGATCAAAACTGTGCCAATGCATATTTAATTAGCAAGGGGACCCTGGATGCATTATGGCCATCATCCCCATATTGAATGGACTGTCAGACTTGGTGAATGCCTCCCCACCCCCCCGCCTCGTTGTTTGGGGAGCTTCTGCATTTTGTCTGAGCAGCTAAAAGTTTCTTTGTTTTTAGCTGGTGATGCATACAGCACCGCTGAGGAGAATACAAACAAGTAAAGTCCTAAAGTGTTTATTTTGTCTAGGAAAAAGGGCTGAACCGATCGCGGTCCTTTGGGTAACGGATTTTTGTATCTCTCGGAATTGAAAAAAAAACACGCTCGCATGATGTTTACTTTAGGAATATTTTATTATAACAAATAAAATCTGCACCATGGGATTTCTTAAGGAAGCCTTTGATGACGATTTGAATTAAGTCAAAATTAACGTTTGCTACTGCAAAGGAATAAATAGAAAACGTTCCAGAAATGAATCAGTAAGCAGGAATCAAAGGCTGTAAACCGTTTTAAAAACAAACATTTAGAAGTGAATCAAATACTCGTTTGTAATATCAAGGAACAAATATGGGAATACAGAGATTCCCCGCATTCTGGGCTATCGCACGATAGCAGTAAATCATTTATGGGCTGGAGAGAACAAAGAAAGTTGATTTAAAACAGAACCGCGTCGGTACGGCACAGGGGTCCCATGTCCTCCTGGCGGAGTTCCCCGTTGGTCCCAGCGCCGGGAGGGAGGGCACCCGAAGCCCCGCGTCCCGAGGAGCTCACCCGGCGCTTTGTCTGCGCCCACCGTGCCACAAAGGCGCTGCCTGGCAGACAGATGCGGCGCGCCCGGCGTGCGCACAATGCCGAGCAGCAGACTGCGGGCACATGGCTGGGTCCCATTCAGGCTCATCAGCATAGTCTAGCTGGCTGTTTTGTTGCTAGTCTGCTTACGGGGTGGCTTAGGAGCGTCTTGCCGGTGGAGTAACAAGGAGTTTTTTTTTTGGCCACAAAAGTTTTGTGGCAAGGGCTCATGGGAAAATCATTTGCATACATCTTGTTACAAAGGCTGACTACTTCCTGGCTTAGACAAAGTGTTGCCTGATAAACAGACTTAACACACAAATGTCTGTCTGGAATAAA
Organism: Tympanuchus pallidicinctus; assembly: GCF_026119805.1. Taxonomy (NCBI): domain Eukaryota; kingdom Metazoa; phylum Chordata; class Aves; order Galliformes; family Phasianidae; genus Tympanuchus; species Tympanuchus pallidicinctus. The sequence continues at coordinate 2,689,821 of NW_026294791.1, read as the reverse complement.
CAACAGCAAGCTTTGATTTACATTTCCATTATCAAAGATAATCTCTTTCCCAGTGTACAGGAATTAAGACTCCTTGCCCGATAGAAACCAGGCTGCCATGGTGGGGTCTCACCACCGCCAACCCATGTGTGTCAGCCAGAGGGACGCGGTGCTGTCCGGGCACAATGGGCCCGGCGAGCTGTGCGTGTGACGGTGCGGCGTGTGACAACGGGGTGCTTTGAACTCCCTGCAAAAGTTGGCTTGAAAGCAATGGCTGGAGCTCAACGGAGAGCCAGGCCTTCCTGAAGTGAAATAGTAGTAGCCACCGAAATAGCCATAAATAAGAACTGCGGCATATACGGAGAGGTGCATGCGTGTTTACATTATAATGTATAATGAAGGGAAAGTGAGTGTAAAAAGCCTCGGTCCTATTGCTGGTTTCTGTTTGTAAATCCCTTAAGCTCGCCACGTAAGGTTGTATATAAAGGAACATGATTTAGATTTTTATTAAACATATATAAATCTTTGGTGGAATCCGTGCCCAAAACTATAGATGAAAAATTTATTGCATGAGCACAACCCAGCCGTATAAATATTTTATTACAAATAGGACTCTGAAACTTGAATAAAATATGTCAGTTTATTATACAATATGTCGTGTCCCCCCCCCAAACATGCGGAAAATGGAAAATGTAACCCGGGCACTTCCCAAATGCAGGCTGCAGGATGGGCGCAGCTCTCGGCATCACCGCCGTTGGCTTTGGTGCGATCTGCCATCACCGCCCATTCATTCGGGCACAGCGCAGGATCGGCTCCTGCAGGTAGGAAGGGGTCCCCGATGGCACACCCAGGGCTGCTGTCTGGAAAGCACTCTGCACGTTTCCAAGAAAATGCCCTGTGTTCCCCAAGTCCCACTGCCAAGAAGTAGTTTAACGCTGGGAAGTGGCATAACGCTTGGTGCAGGATTTGTTTGCACCAACTCCTCACCGTCTGTGTCACGCTCTACAAAAAGAACAGCACTGTCGACACTGTTGACACTGGTCCTGTCCGCAGGCCAGACGTCCCTGGGAACGTTTCATTCTCTCCAAACAAAGCAGCGCTCCTCTCTGAGCCGCCAGCCCCGCAGCCAGGCTGAGCCTCGCTCCGCTGCAGCCGAATCCGACGTGGTGTGCAGGGCTTCCCCACAGCGGGGTCGGCGTCACCGCCCTGTGCACACGGGTAGCCTGGGAGCAGCCGGAGCAGAGCAGCAGGCAGAACAGGGCAGCCAGTGCTAGGACACCAGCCCCTTTTTTTTCCTTTACCCGTAATCGTTCTTGCTTTGGGAGCAGAGAGTGGAATGTCTTTGACGTTGTTTTGATTGTTTCTTTCGATTGTTTCCCCGTGGTTGTGGTGACGCCAGGTCTCTGTCCGCTGTCCTGGGCTCACATGTCCCTGCTCATGCTGCCGCCTCCAGCACAGGGAGAGTTAAGAGTTCCAGCAACCAACTTTTCTTCAACCAAAAAAAAGACCCCAAATAAAACCCGTTGCGCTATTCAAGGCTAAGCTCCCTTAAATATCAAACTAGATTCCTTGGTGATTTTTTATTTTTATTTTTTAAATCAGAATCCTAATAGTGGTCCCTCACTATAATATTTCCAACTCCATCTGAAATCATTTAAATCCTCCCCTTAATAACATGCACTTTATTGTAATATACAGATTCTTTGGCTTCCTACCAGCCTTCGCTTAAGGCACCAATGAAGCTCATTGCCGCAGGGGGCCATGGAATCGAGAGGGACTCGCATCTACTGTATATTTTGTTTTGTGTGTTTTCCAATGGCTCTAATTATTGCAGGTGGTAGAATTTAACTGGCAGTGTTGTTGCTAAAGAAAATAGGCATAAAGTGTGTACTGTTTTGCAGAGTGGCTATCAAATATATAGAAAGGAGAAAATCAAATGAATTGTTAAACCGCTCTATAGTAAGTGATTTTATTGATTTAATGCAAATGCTTATGAAAACGATCTTCCATTTATATCAATTATGTATGGGCAAAAAATTAATTTATTCCTCCGGTCACCTGTTTGGCGCACTGACTCAGCAGGACCGGCGTCCCCCTCCCACAGACCCGCGCCCGCAGAACACCAAACATTCACAAAATGGGGATTTTAAAGTTTCTGTGTGCAAAACAACAAAAAGGGCCCGACGGGAGTTCCTGCCAACTGCTGAAAAACAGTGAGTGGGCTGAGGAGGGTGCACCAGGCTGGTCCCAGGCAAGCCTGGAAAATACAGCGGCTCCGATTTTGCCAATCCTTTCACCATGTGGCGGCACATTTATATGTACCGGATCATCTGCGGCATCTGAATAAAATCAGGGAGACAAAATTCTGCATATAAACATTTTGGCTAAGTGCCTTCACTCAGGCTTCTTATCTGGGGTTTCCACAGGATGCCACCTTGCATAACAATGCGGAGCGCCTCGTGCCCAGGATGCGGGCTCGGTAGCCTTAACCATGGTCGCTGTTGCTAGATCCATTGGTTTTAATGCCACCTCGGCCTGCTTTGCTTTGCCCCGTCCCTACCCAGGAAGGTTATTGCTGAAAGCTTTTGTTGTCTTTTTTAGAAATTAATATTTAATTTCAGCAGAAGGGACAGGTCTCAGGAAAACAGGAGTTACCAAAATGTCTCCCAGTAAGCCGAGTTACGAAAGAAAGTTAAAATTCAACATCCAAACAAATGTCCTGTGGACAGTGAAGCCTCTCTCTTGTCCCCAGTGTTGGGTTGGGAAGCAGCCCCCAGTGCACACAAAAGTACTTTGTTTCCTCAACGCGGGCGGTTGGGTTAGGGTTAGGGCTAGGGCCCCGTGTGTGCCCTGTAAAATGAAATGCACTGAATGTTGACTTTGAATGCCACATAAATATATTCCATTTCTAATACTTTACCTTTGTCTCTACCTTTGTGGCACGAGAGGCTGGAAGCTTCCTGGCACAATACAGTGTCCAGAGCGCCGCGGCAGCGTGCCCATCGCCTCCCCCTGCCACCCTCTTGAGCTTTGATAACCATAACCTCAAAGGTGAATATTTGAAACAAAATTGCGGAAGTAAGAATAAATTATTTTGTTGAGATCCGTTGTAGAAATTATTGGAAATGATGAATATAAAAGAGAAGAACCAGACTCTGGGCATGTTGGGGAACATAGCAGTTTTTAGTGAATTTCACTGATTTTAAATTGAAACACCGGAATTGAAACTTAAATTGCTTGATATTCTGAATGTTTATATTCTGAAATTTATCAAAATTTGCTTTGTGAGCTTTTTTTTTTTTTTTTTAACATGTAGATCTTAATTAATACATGATTGTCCTCTAAGCTTCTGAATGATACCTAATGCGTACAGTCAGCAGGTAAAAAAAAAAAAATTGAATATTTAAAATAGGCGTTTTCTTTATAGTGCTCTGCAGTAATTAAAATCTTCATTTGCTTAAAAGCAAGGAACCTTTTTAAAGCAATAAATTAGCATCGCTTGACCCAAGGTCACTAGTAGTACTGCTTCTTCCAGCACTATTAATACCTCAAAGAAAAAGAAGGGGTGGTGTTATCACTCTGTTGCAATAGAAGTAAGATTTTCAATTTAATCACAGTGAAGTGTCATGACCTTTTGATCTTGCATTGACTTCTCACTGAAACGCGGTCAGATTTCAGACAGCTAATTCGAAGCTCTGCGGAGTCAAGGTGAAGGCAGAAAATGGGTTTGCCACGAGTGGAGGCGGTTTTGAGGCAGTAGCGAGTGGTTTCGGGTCCTGAGTTTTGGTTCACTGCAAAAAGTTTTTTGGACGGGCTCAAGAAACTACAAAACAATTTCTGGAGGAAAAAGAAAACCTGTATCAGCTAATTGCAAAACCAGTAATTTGAATTTGGTTGGTTGTTGTTTTTTAATATTTTTTCCCCACAGGTAAAGGGTCTATTTTTTCCAACTCTGAGCGTTAGAAATAATTCAGAAGGAAAACATTTTTTGACTGAAGCTTCTACTCAGAATAATTCTCAAAGCAAAGAGGAGTCCTCGTAACACAGAGTTCACAACGTGCAAAAACAGCAAGCCAGTCGTATTTACACATATGCTCTTGTAGGACATTTTATTATTTTAGGCAAATCTGCTGTGGCTGTTGGAGGCCGTCGGCCGGGAGCTGTTGCTCCATTCCCTGCTCAGGTCCCGCAGCGGTTCGCCCAGCGCCCGACCTCCGCTAGAGCAGCGCCGGTGCTCTGGGAGCAGTGGAACCACTGTGAAAGCATTTAACGAAACTCGGCCCTTCTGTCAGTTTTGCAGATTTTGTTTCAGAAACGGGTAGACAACAATCTCCACCACTCTGTAGTGTTGCTTGGTTACCTTTATATGCGAGCTCCAAAATCTGTTTTGAGACTTTACTATGTGTTGGATTAAGGCTCTGGTTTGTATACAACATAGAGGCTGCTTTATAAAACACATGTAGGAGAGTAGTTTAAATCTGCCTTTTCTAAAAAGAAGGATTCTCGCAGCTTAATTTATGCACACACACACCGAGCACTCTGCAGAGTGCCATAAACAAGATTCCCTTTTTTTTTTCACCTAGGCACGGGACTATTGCATTATCATGTCCTGGTGCAACATTCCTGTCCTCAGTTTGTACTCTCAGCCTTTTGAGGAAGTCTGGCGCCTCTGATCTATTTTCCACAGCAGACCCTGTAATTTTTGGCTGTATTTTATGTTTTTCAGATTCAAGTCAATCTGAAAGTCCCAGCCAGCCAAGTGAAGCTGATATTAAGGACCAGCCAGAAAATGGTAAGTTCTTACCTGCTGCTCCTGCTTTGGGATATTAAAACAGCCCATATTTATAAAGATTTTTTCCTATGTCTAATATAAAAGCACTATTCAGAATAACTGACATGGGATAGCTGCAGATAGATTGTGTACCCTCCTCATAGCTCAGATGCTACTGTTTCACTAATCTAAAGTAGCATTTGTTTCTCCAGACCTGGAGAGAGAGGCTGGTTTTTTATTTTTTTTTTATTTTTTTCCTTTAGAAATCATTTAAATTAGGGAGATGCCATTAAAGAGCCTGCTGTATGCAACCCTCGCCCTTATTCCTCCATAGCAAAGGCTTCCAGTCCCTGGGCCATGAGTCACGAACTCCCCCTCCTCCCCCCCAGGGGTGTGTGCTTCATTGCTTTCATTTTTATTTGTGTGCTCTTAGCTTGGTTCCGTTTGTTGACGCTCTCACACAAAGTACCTAACTTTCTGTATGTGGCCGGCCATCGCTGCAGAGCGTGGGATCTCAGGCAGTCCCACAGAACAAAATGGTTGCTTTGAAATACGTTTCTGCAGACCCATTCTCTGCAGCAAAATCCCGCTGAACAAAACTGAGCAGCAGCCCCCCCTAACAGTGCAGTTTCAGGGCACACCTGCAAACATCCCAGGCAGGTTCCTATTGCAGGAATGGCTTGGGTGCCAGCAGCATCGTCCGTGCTGCGTCAGCGTGCTTTAAGGGCTGTGGATACTGTGGGTGAGCAGCACAGGGAGGCTCCACTGTGGCTCGTTGCGCCGCTCTCTCGGTCCATTTGCAAAAGTGGGATTTCAGGTGGCAGCCGCTGGGGCTTATTTGGAAGTAGTGCCAGGAGCGTGAATTTTGGGAATCTGTCTGAACTGGGACAGATTTAAATTAGAAGCAATAGCTTGTGCTGAACCAATGGCATCTGTTGTAAAACAGGCTGAAAAAAATAATTTGATAATAGCAAATTCGTGTATGTGAAAGTACCGACTTCTTGTGCTTTTTGTGTTTAAGTGAGGTGGACCTCACTCGAGCAGGTTCCATTGGCCCATGGGCAATGGATATTTTCTCTAACACTTACATCTAGGACGTAGAAATGATGCCTCCCAAAGTGAGACTGAGATAAGCATCTATTATTAATAACTTTTCTTGACTTTGTAACCAGGCTTATAACAAGATCTGAATGTAGAAAGGAAACCCATTGTACTGTAGCTCATACGCAGAACTGAAGAACTTGTGTGGATGGTTTGAGACTCTGAAACCTGCCACCATTCTGGGGACATTCAAATCCACTGTTGTGGAAATCTGTAATAACACAAATATGATTGCCCTTTCGGAGGGCAGCCGATTGCTTTCGCCTGCAGCCCTTGCAGGGCATCCCTAGAGCTGCATGTGTGGTGAGTGTGCTTTTTGAGGACTGTATCGGGCACTGGCCGAGCTGCACGATGAGGTGAGGCTGAAAGGCTGTGTTAGATCAGGACTGCATTTGGACCAGAGTTTCAATGGCAGATAAAGTTGAGGAAGAGGATCAGGTCCATGAAAACTTAGGAGTGCATGTCATAGGATGTGGAGCACAGGGCCCATTGAGCTGTTATGATATTGGCTTTGGGGGTTCCCATGTTTTCCTCGCATTGAAATACAAAAGGTTTCGTGTTTTGATGGGTTTCATACTGCTCTTCTCTAAGTATACCATCTTAAAACATTTCTGTTGTTGCTGAAAGACAGTGCCTAATTTCTCTTATCAATCCTGTTCACAGAAATTCTAATTTGTAGCCAAAGGATTGTGAGGTTAAGCGAAGAACTGACTAAACTGTGATTTTTGTTCTGCCAATTCTGGGATTTTTTTTGTGTGGAGTATGTTGCCTATGTTTATTAAATCATATTTTAATTTAGAATGCATTAGGCACCAACCATGTTATTATTTCATGTTTAGATAATTTTCTTTCACAGCTATTAAACCACAGTTCTTCTTACCCTGCAGTTTCTCGTCTTAAGGAAGCTCGTTACTCAACAGCCAGCCCAAAAAGCAGCGATGTCAGTGTTTAATAATGTAAAATCTGTAAAAGCCTAGTGAAATGAAATATCTCTGTTTTGGAGCCTGAGCCTTCCTTGTAAAACAAGCTTTTAGTGAATTCTTGGAACTTCGTTGGTGACCTGTGAGAGGGACTTTTCTTAATAAACACGAGAGAGATTTTTCTTTTTCTCATTTTTACTGAAGGGTATTTTTTTTTCCCCACTGCAGCAGAATCTTCCTGACTGCTGAGGCACCTTTTGCAGTGCCCGTGTGGGAGGTTTTCTTTACCAATGCAGCCAAGGCAGCCCGCTGGCCCTGGAGGGGCTGCTCCCCCTGTGCGGCCGCCGTGCTCACGCTCAGCACACGCAGCCCCCAGCCTGCAGCGCCCGGCTTGTAGATCAACACGGATCTGCAGCTCTTATCTACCGAACGTGAGGATGAAAGCAAAACTGCGGGCTTTAGAAAATGAAAAACTGCACGCACAGGAACGGACACAATAAATCATATTAACTGCGTTGTTCTGCACTTGCTGCAGACCCACTTCCACGAGGCCTGATCCAACTCCCTCCGGAGTCTCTGGGAGCCTCGTAATTGATTTTACTGAGAGTGGGAATGAGCCCACACAGGGAGGAGGAGTTGTTGTTTTTGGGTTTTGGTTGGTTTTTGTTGTTTTTTTTTTTTTTACAATCAAAGAAAAATGCTGTTGTGAATAATCTTATTCCCACTGATGCTAACAGCAGAATGACCAGATTGAGGGCAGGTTTGGAGTCATTTTGCACGTGTTTCTGTAAGGCACAAAGAAGCATATCGATTAAGCACTGCCTTTTACATGCATGCATTCCTTCATTTTAAAAAAATAAATCTTTAAAGGCCTTGTGAGGGTTATACAGCCTCTCTACTTGCCTGTTAATATCCTTTCTGTTCCACTCCATAAATTCTAGAGCTATTTATTATACACATATATTTTGCATACCTTGAGTAATGTAGGTTCAAAAGGGTCAGCTATACAGCCCTGAAAAAGAAGGCCTCCTACTACAGATTTTAATTTATCATTTTAATTTGTCTGTGTTATTTAGAAAAACCTGTATATCTAACCTTCATTCAAGTGAAGTTCATGAGGAGAAAAAAAAAAAAGGCTTTTATTTCTTGGAGCCACCCCTCTTTTCTAGTGGGTTTTACAGTTGCATTTTATGGAGCAGAGTCATCACAGAGAGAGTCACAGAATCATAGAATCATAGAATGGCTTGGGTTGAAAAGGACCACAATGGTCATCTGGTTCCAACCCCCTGCTATGTGCAGGTTGCCAACCACCAGACCAGGCAGCCCAGAGCCACATCCAGCCTGGCCTTGAATGCCTCCAGGAATGGGTTGGAGAGAGAAGATGGTGGCAATTTCTGCTCTCAGTGGTGGCTTTAACTCCATCTCTAACCTGTTCTTTGGCCTTTGTGAAGCCAGAATAATTTTCAGGAGGCCGCTTGCAGTGATTGCTACTGCAAGAAGTTGTAGAAATGTTAAGAATTTCATTTTTTTGAAGGAGTAGCCAGTACGATGGTCATGCAAAGCAAGCACGCAGGCAGGACAGGGCTTAGTCATGGGTGCATGGCTCCATGCCTTGTCTTGGAACTGGGCAGAAAGCTGATCCCTTTGGCCCCTTAACATGGGAAAGAGCTCAGGGAGAGGAAGAAAACCTGAATTTGCCCGTTTGTCATGTGGGCGAGGAAGTTTGCAGGAGGGATGTGGAAAGAAGCAGGGTGCTTCATTTGAAAGGCAGGAGCGGGGTCAGGTGCCCTGATACTTTGCTCAAATGATTTTATTTTTTTTTCTGACCAGCTGGGTGGAACACCCGCGTGGAAAATTCCCCACTTTTGTAGTTGCCTAATGGTATGTAAAAGCTTCATTTCAGTTGGCACCGCAAAGTGATTTTGCAATTCTCCCAATCAAAAAAAAAAAAAAAAAAAAATTAAAAAGAAAAATCGATTTTAAGAGCTCATTAAATGCACTGGTTTGGGGTCATCTTTTAGGAACAAACTGTTTTTCAGTGAATCGAGGATGACAAAATGGGCAGTGTGCTGTAGTGAAGGGACTGCCTGCCTGGGGATCAGCAGCAACTGAATCTCAGGCTCAGCACTGGGCTCAGCCATGGGCTCTCTCTTAGGCTTTTATTCTTCCTTTCAGTCGTGGTGGCAACGGCTATCGGATAGGTTTTCTTTTTTGTAAGCAGGATTACTTCTGTGAAGAACTTCTCAGTCTCTCTGTCTGCAACAGGGGATGTTTGTGACCGTGGTACGACAAATCAGATCCTGCTCTGCTTCGATAGGGGTTTGGAGCTGGGGAAGGGCACAGCCTGCACAGGGCCGTGTCACTGCTGTACCTGGTGGCAGTGCGGAGTGGTGGCACTGCAGAATTAATGCTGCGTGCAGCAGAGGAACGCTGCGTCATCCGCTGCAGACAAGTGATGTTTCTGGAGCATGTGTTACTGCGATTCGGTAACTCAGAGTCGGGAGCACACCACTTTAATTGTAGATTAGCAAGTTCTTTTTAAAGAAGTTGGTAAATTCTCCCGTTTCAAGTGAGAGAGACAGCATAGCATTCATTATTACAGCTGATTACGACCGTGTGCCAAATTCACGGCTCAAACAATTTCTGTAGAGGGAGAGGCATTTATCTGAAAAATAAAAATGTTTAATGCTCAGACCAAATGCTTTTTAGTTTTAATGTATTCTTGCTGCTTTGAGCTACAAGTACCTTAACGGCACTGCAGGAAATGAAAGGCACATTGTTCTTTGTAACATTAAAAAAAAAAAAAAAGAAAGAAAAACAAGAAAAACAATGATGTACCGTAACTCACAGAACTCGTTTTTCAACCCTGCAGTAATTACACCGGACTTGTAAATATCATCTGTGAATTCTTCACGTAAGTAGGGCTGGACTCAGGTATAAAACCTCACAAAAAGGGTTTAGGTACATGCTTACTTTCCCGTGCCTAAAAGAATTAAGGAAGAAATGCTGCTCCTCCAGCAGGAGGGGAAGGCAGAGGCAGCAGTGGGAATGTGCAAAGAGCAGTTTGCAAAGAGCAGTTTCCTTTCCTTCTGTAGGTGCAGCCTGGGCAGGCCTGGCACAGCTTGAGCAGCAGGGGACTGTGTGAAGCTTGGAAAATGCAGCAGCTACTTGGGGAACTGCCTCTGCCCTAGCTGCTGGGCTGCAGAGCCCCTTCCTATAGGCTCTCTTCTGGTCCCCAAATCTGGTGTTTTTGCTTCACGCAGCAAGAGGGCTGCAGCCAGCAGCCACTGAGGCTGTGGGTTGGGAGCTCAAGGATGCAAAGCTGCCATTCAAACTCTCCTCTGAGGCTGCCCTGCGCAGAGAACACAGCTATGCTTTGTGGTTACCCCAACCGCTCGTCTACATTGTAGCTTTAGTGGTAGCTCCAGTTCCTCCTACAGCCAAATCTGTCGCTGTCTGAGTGACCAGCCACCTGGACAGAGCAGGGCAGGGGTTGTTCTCTGAGCACACGGTGCTGGGTCTGGTACCGTCATCTGGAGTGGCTGGCATTCCTGAAACACCTCGTGCAGCACCAAACTGAGCCACACCGAGAAAGTTTTCTGCCAGTGGGAGCTGCACACAGGATAGTACAGTAACAGCAGCTTTTATTAGTGCTCTTCTTCATAGAATCATTTGCATCCGCGTGTTATAAATGCGGGAAGACTCTCCTCTCTTGTTTACAGAGCAACACTGGAGAGTTATCACAGCCTGAGGGACTAATCTAAAATTAACTTTGCTTCAGAAAAAGCTTAAAAAAAAAAAAGCCCTTAGCATTTTCAATATGGAATCTCATAGCTGGCGACGAACCGAAAGCTCCTGGTGATGTCAGCTTGTTTGCACCTTTGCAAAATGCCGGGACCAAATTCTGAGCGGATTTGCACCCTCAGAGATGGGTGGTGAGCTGGGAGCAGCACGTTGTCTGGGCCTGAGGCTGTGGCGGAGCAGCGGGGCCGTGCTGGGGTTGGTCTGTCCTGCCTGCTTTGGAGGCACAGCTTGACAGATAGGATAGAATAACGGGGAATAGCTTTACATTGAAAGAGGGGAGATTTAGCTTAGATGTTAGGAAGGAATTCTTTACTCTGGGGGCAGTGAGATTGTGGCACTGCTGCCCAGAGGAGAGTGGGTGCCCCATCCCTGGAGGTGCTCAAGGCTGGGTTGGATGGGGCTTGGGGCAGCCCAAGCTGGTGGGAGCTCAATGATCTTTAAGGTCCTTTCCAACCTGAGCCGTTCTGTGATTCCTCCAGCTCGAAAAAGGAAGGTCTGGTTAGGTCCCACCTTTATGTCCTCACCGTGTAGAGGTGCTGCATGTGGGCAGCTCTGAATGCTGGCATTTCCCAAGGAAACAAGAGTGGACGTGCTTGGTTATAAAATTATCTTCCATGTAATTTAGTTTTGCATTTTTTTGTTCTATTTCATTGCAGATAGACTCCAACAAGAGCTAGAAGTACAATTTAATAATAGACCAGCATTCAACTCTATTTTCCAGCTAGTTTCATGACTTTTGAGGACAAGCATCTGAATAACTAGAAAAAAAAGCACCGTTTTAATCTCTATCACCGTATTTTTATTGAGAGTCATGCACAAAGTCAAATGGTTTTGTGATCCAGATTGTCAGGCAGTACTTCACCATTTCCAGGATTTAGCAGGTGCTCAGCTGGGCTCGGGATTCAGCTTGCTTATCAGGAGCTGGCACTCTCTTGAGGGGACTCTGTGATGGCAACAGCGAAGGGTGTTGGCTGTCAGTCGGCAAGATAGGCGGTAGTCAGCCAGGGTCAGCTCTGCAGCCTCACTGGGCCAAGGGGAGAGTTTCTCATCAGTGACCTGCAGTGTCTGAGACCGAAGGATTGACAGAGGGCTTCAGTTTTCACTGCTGCTAGCCATTAACCTTCACAAGCAAAGCATTCCCACAAAAAAAAAATCTTCCAAGGCGAGTATGACAGGAAATATTCAAAGCATGAAATGAATGCTTATAGCATGACAAAGCAGTGCTTGAAAGACATGAAACGTTCATTACGCTCAGAGTGGCAGAGTGCTGCAAAGGAAAGGACGAATAAAAATGTAGCCAGGGTTTATATTTTTATTTCAACATATGTGTGTACAGGAAAAAGGCAGTGAACCTTTCCAGTGGATAAGGTGCATAAATACAGCCACAATTATTCTCAGTCGTTTCAAAATATATTTGTACTCTGTTGCTCCATTCCATTCCTCTCCGCGTATATTTATCCACAAGATAACAGCAAGGGCCATGCTGAGGGCAGCATGGATGTGGGCTGGCCAGGAGCTCCCCCTGGGAAGCTGCCGTGCCGTGGTGAGGAGTGTTCCCCTCCCCGGTGCTGTGGGGCCCAGGCTTTTTGTGCCCCAGTTGATCCCCTGCCTGCAGTGCCAGCTCTGCGCGGTGCCTCAGGGCTGGCTGCGGTCCTCCCAGTTTTCACTGCAACCCATTTTTTCATAGGTCTTCTGGAGAGGTTTGCTGCTTAATTAAGAGCTGTGAGTTGGGTTGGGACGGTAATTGCTACCGCCTGAGCGGACCACAGGCTGGATGGAGGATGCTTCTGAATACCACGCCTGCCCACCAAGAGGCTGGGCACTTAGGGAAAGGAGTTTATTTGTGGTGTGGGCCTCATATTAATTTTCTTTCCAGTGGAGAAGGAAGTTTATTTGTGGGAAGAGACAGAATATGCGATGCCAAGGCGTGACTGTCAAAACAAAACCCTGAACCTACCTATTTGTCTTTCGATGTAAGAATTTCCTAATGCCTGTAATGTAAGACAAAGGGAAAATTTTACTTGCAGGAAAATTGCCTTCCACAATAACCAAGAAAAAAAAAAAAAAACACAAAACGCCCACGCCAGAGCAGCATGATCCAAAATGTGAACTTTTTACGCCTCCCCAACCTTCTAGGTTAGGCTTCCAACAAGTGATCTTTTATTATCAATATGATATACCCTTGACATAATTTGGCGCAGTAAAGCTTCTTCTGCTGAACTCGTGATTTCATTTACTAGATCTGATGAAAGTTCTGTGAACCAGGGTAAAATGTGATAATTAGTAGTTTAATTCTTATAGGGTGTGCGTATTAATTGAAAAGGCTTGAACTATAAATACAGGGACTGTGGATGAAAGCACACTCTGAAATCAGTCGCTTACCCGAAGCATTCATTACTTGACATCTATTTAGGTAGCATCTCTGTGCAGCGGTGCCACTCGGCTCCGGCAGTGAATGGGAGCTCTACACTCAGCATCCCAGCAGCAGAATCTGCTCTGACGGCCTGCGGCCGCCCCGCCTTAGCCAAAGCATTGCCCTCTGTGGTCAGACCACTGGATGTAAAAAAAACTTGTGCTTGGGGCTGTGCTGTGCAGGGGAACTAGCGCAGCGCTGGCTCTTTCCCTGGGAAAGCTGCGGAAGGGCTGAATGCAGCACTTTGAGGCTGACACCTTGTGGGGTTCAGCTCCACACATCTCGGGTCCCTGCCAGCCTGGCCCTTAGGACACTCCTTATCTCTGCCTACTTCCACACTTCCCTCAGTTATAGCAGGGGCCATCGCACCTAAACCCAAGGCTGGTCCTGTGGCCGTGCTCAAAAGCACAGTGCAGGAGCAGTCATGCTTTCTCACTAAAGTCCCGTGCTCTTTTGTTCTGGCTGCCTGACCCCAGCAGGAGGTATTCTGTTGACTCGAGTCCTTCCCAAATACAGGCATTCACTATGAGAACGTATGTGGTTATTTCACCCTTTCCTCTGGTTTCTGTGTGTGTTGCAGTGCCTGGGTGAATCATACCTGTTTTTGCAGGTCTATCACAATGTGATTTTCCTTTTAAAGGATTCCAACCCTTGTGCTCACATACAACTTGTACACTCTAAACACTTCATGCATATACTGCAGATTCATGGCTACGTCAGGTGGTTTCCAAGTAGCCTTTGTTTCATTAACCATAAGTTGTCAATATGAGCCATGACGTCCCAGTGAGGAGCAGAAAGTGAAGCCGTAAGTGGGATCACTGTTACTGTCATAGACAGGCACTGCTGTGAGACCAAGCTCCCAGGAAAAGCCTCATCTCCTCTGTAGCTAATCAGACACTATCTCTTTAATTGCAGTTACTACTTTTTAGCTGTAATTGTTGCTAGATAGGAAGCAGAGAGAAAGTTTAGACGGAGAATGAAATCCCCTCTGAAGCCTGGCTGCGGTGTGAGCGGAATGGAAAAATACCAGATCTGTTCCTGGGAAAGCAAGGAGACTTTTATTTGCAGTGGTGCACACGTACTTCCCAGGAGCAGCGCAGTGCGCGGCAGAGGGAGGCGAGGTGAGGAGCCCCACTCGGAGCCACGCTCGGAGCCGCGCTCCGGTTGCTGCCGTTATCTCGCGCACAGCGAGCACTGCGAGTTGTTTACAGCACTTTGCATTGCTCAGCTCGGCTCCCTTTTCCCCTCCGTCAGTGCCACAGCTTCAGTTGGACAACTTTATTCTGAGTTGGGCTAGTTTTGGTTGCAAAGTGGTAGAAAGGTGCTGGTTGATTAGAGGTGCTGCTCGCTACGTGCATTTCACGTCGTCTGTTTCATTTCTTTGTTAACCACTGTTGCAACTGAAGAAAATGCTGAAGTGTGTAAACTATACCATCCCTCTGCCTTCTCCTCTTCTCCCCCTCCTGCTGAAACCAAATGATTTATAAAATGCCTTCACATTCTTGAGCAAGTTCACACTATCACCTCCAGGCACTGTGCTGAGGAGTGGATGGGAAGCACAGATCTGATCGCTGGTGTTTTTCTCTGAAAGGGAAAAAAAAAAAACACAAAACCCACAAAGCCCAACACGCTGATTAAATTTAAAGGAGAAAAGTTTCCTGCTGTGTCCCGGAGTAAATCTGTAGTTCAGTGAAGCACTTTTAGTAAACAAGAGATGTACGTGGTGATAGTGTTTTTTGTTTTGCATGCTGCCATTGTTTTCCATTTTCATAAGACTCAATTAATGTAATCATTTTAGAGTGTCTCTCATCATTACCTCCCGTTCTCCCTCACTCATACTTGAAGCAAAAGGATCCTCTGCAAGGCACGCCATCACACACAGCCAGCACCTCGCTCTGAAGGCACAAGGAGAAGGCAGGGCTGCCAGAGGGAATCCAAATGTTCTTCCTTTGTGCTCTGGGCTCTGAGCAGGAGGCTGGGCCCCTACCCCTGCCTGTGGGTCCCACCAGGCACCCAGCCAGCACTGCCCCTTTCCCCAAGATGCTGCAGTGCTGAAGTGACCCAGGCCGTGCAATGCCTGGCTGGGTGAGCTGGGTAGCTCCTTGCCGGTGCTCAACCAGGCACAAGGATGTTGACACCATCTTTCTGTGGGCCAAACCCTTTGCTGGCATTTCTTAAGATCTTAGCAGAGGAATGCTTCTTATGTACCTTGCAGCACTCTCACAAAGAACTCAGGCTCTGTCCCTGTTAGTTTTTTCCTTCTGTAACAGAAGGCTCTTTGACAGCTGCATGCCCATCTGAGAGCCTGCTGGAGTGGGGGGGGTGTCCCCACCTGACCAGCTTTGCAGTGCGGACCACCTGCAATTTTCCCACATGTTCTACCTCAAAGTCCTTAAAAAAAAGGGGAATTTGCTTTTAGGAAATTTCCAATAGCAGAATGCAGAGAGCTAGCCCTGTCCCCTGCGCCGTGCAGAGGGGAGCCAATTTCACTGTACAGCAGACCATGGCGTAGTTTGAGCTGCAGGAGGAAGGGAAGAGGGAAGAAGCTGCAGAGAACGGGCAGCAGCGTGATGGACTGCAGCGGCCGGGGGTTGGAGGCAAGAGGGGAACCCCACAGATTTACAGACTTACAGCAGTGGTGTGGTAGCAGTCCACAACTCAATTTAAAACAATTCCAGAGCACAAAATAAAAAGGTCTGGAAAAGAAATGACAACCTGAGCAAAGGGCTGAGGAATGAGGCAGCCCCGTATTAGTGAATCTAGATTTGTGCCTGTCACAGCCATGAATGATGCATTTGCAGTAGGACTGGGAGCCTCCACTGTTAGAAGGAGACAGAAGTAAAGATCATCCTGTGTACAATATAAATGTAAGTTGTTATTACTACTATTGCTATGTCAGCCGTAAACTGTTCCCACGAGAACAGAGATGCAACATCATTGAAAAAGAATGTCTTACTGTGAAATGGGCAGCAGAAACACTGTGGCATTATCTGCTGGGTAATGAATTTACCTTGGTGACAGATCATTATTCCCTCCTGCAAATGAACCAGATGAAGGACAGGAACACAAGGATAACTCAGCAATACTTGTAGTAGTTCACAGTTTTCTGAATTATAAACCAAACAGCAGTGAGATATAAATGTAAGGATACAGAAGCATGGCATGTCAGGAGACATTGCCTATGACAAGATACAAGGAGCAAGGCAATTTTTTTTAGGCCTGTGCTAACATAGTATCTGAACTTCTGAGGCTTGGATTTCACCCCCACATCACAGAGGCATTAAAATGAGGCAGCAGCTGTGAACTAAAATCCAGGCTCTCCCTCTATAATCAGCAGAGATGCTCGGTCTTCTGGGAGTTCCTCTCTTTCTGTGTTGAACCTCGGGGTAGTTTAAACAGAGATGTTTCAGGCTCATCCTGTAATTTCTCTGGACCTGAGACTGCTGCTAGAGAAAGCCCTCACCGCTCACCCACACATCCCAACAAGCTTGGAGCAGGCAGAAAAGGACTGAGGCTGCAAGAGAAAGCAGGGTCCAGCAGGGCACGTAGTGGTATTGGATGATTTCTTCAGGGTAGAAGGGTGGACAGTCTAAGTACCACCCACTTGTGCTTTCTTGTCTGTTTTTCCCTTCTGCAGAATGGGAGTTACTGAGATAAATTATCTTTTTAGAGAAGTGTTTATGTGCTCTGTGGAAGAATGCATCTAGGGATGGGCATACTGGCAGGATGAACTTCCTCCTCAACTCTTCCAGTGAAGCCTTGTTCTAAACGGCCCGTATGCAGCCATTACTCAAAAGTAAAAATGTTCTGTTCCGTTTCTTGTTTTCATTCTTTTATGCGTCTGGGGACTAAACTGCTGTGAAAAAGAGCTCATTCTCACAGGATGTCTCGCCTAATTCTGCAGACAAGAGAGGTTCAGCTATTCCAATTGCGATGAGATAAGAATCTGAAATGTTGGGATCGCATCCATCCTGAATTGAACTTTGAGTCGTCCAGAATCCATCCATCATTATTTTTGCCTTTATTTCTGTATTTCAGTAATGCAAGCAAAGAAGGAATGGAAAAGAAATGGCTGTTTATGCATTATAAACCATAAAGGATGGCTTTTCTTTTTACCTGAGTTGCTTTAGTTTAATGTAAAGGTCCTTCTGAGTGAAATTCCTTTTCCACTTCCATTCTTTCTTCCTGCTCAACTGCTGCTAACCAGCAAAGGTTCTGCCTTTCATGTACAGCCAGTCATGGTGTGGCATTTGCAAGCAGAATGCTGTTAGGACACACCTGATGGCTGATCCAGGGAAGATGATCCAGGCTGGTAAGCATGATCCAAATCTGAAGTTGTAATCCCTGTACTGTCTTCAGATTGTCCAAAATCCATACTGATAGGATGCCTGACACAGGGATTCCTCCCCACTGCCACGTTTGTGCATTCCTGCACATCACACCATGCCACGCGAGACTGATTGCTGAGGAGGAGTCAGAGGGTCTGAGAGGCAAGGTATCCCACCTCTGCCATGTCACCCCTGGAGGCACCTCCCATAGAACCAGCCTGACTGCAGTGCATAGGATCAGCACATGAAGCTAGTTATGGAGGGAGAAGGTCCTTCTCCAGCCCTTCTGTTTGCTGTGTCAGTCTCGAATCCCTCAAAATGCACTCACAGCGAATGAACTCAGGGGCCCTCTTTGGGCTACAGCCCGAGCAGTTTACACAGAGAGACAGAGAAAATAAATTTGGTCCATGTTCTGGCCTGACCTTGGCCTGAACCTGAGAAAGTGAATGCCCCTATCACACCAACATGTGTCTGTAGAAGTACAGTAAACACAAATGGGGGTCACTGGCCCTCTCTTAGTACAGCTCCATGCCAGGAGTCTAGAGTTTTGGGCCATCCGCCCGAGTACTTGTTAATAAATGTCCATTCTCCATCTGCGAAGGAATGTAGACAGGGCATCCTGCCCTACAAAACACAAACTGAGAATAAAACAGAAAGAGAATGTCGTCTGTGCAGAGCACTCACATCCACCAGTCTCCAGTCACCAGACTGACCCTGCTGCTGTGGGCTGTGCCTGGGGGACATCATACCCACTAATGCAACACTGCTTCTGTAAGCCTATTCACCTGCCCAAGGCTGAGTTCATCTCTCCCTGGCTGATGGGTCTGTGAGGCTTCCTCAGTACTGGAGAAGACAGAGGTCTGGTGTAGTTCAGAGCAGATCAAGATCGAGGCAGGAGAGCCTGGATCCCCACTGGAGGGCTTGTGTTGCTTCTAGGTTTGTATAGGCTCCTCGGCTGCCTAGGATTTGACTCTATTTGAGATAGACTCTATTCGGGATAGGATTTTGGGATCTCTTTTCTAAATCCTTCATTTTTTGCTCACAACTTTGGGAGCTATGTGTGTTGTCATACTGTGGCTGCCAGAAATTCAGTTCTTCTTGGGCCACAAGGACAACAAGCGTGCAGCCTGGTGGAGGTCAGCCTTCCTGGGACCAAAAGTTATCTAAGCCAGGAGGTTGTAGTGCTGTGTGAGGAGTAAAAGAGCCTTCCGCAGAGAAAACTCCCAGCGGTACAAGGGAAAGAACAATAAGTAAATAGAGCAGTACCATTTGCATAGATTTTATTGTGGATGAAAGTTTGCTCACTGGTGTTGTCAGCAGATAAGGTGCAAGAAGCAGTTCTGAGGGAAAGGAAAGCCCATGCGGAAAGACAGAGCTGGCTGATCCCATGACTTACATCCATGCCCAGAGCCCTTATTTTTGATTTGCTTTCGTGCTATCTAATCTTCAGCAGATATTTCTTCAGCTTCTATTATTGCAGTGTCCAGCCACAGTCTTTTCTGAGAGTGTTGGTGTGAAGACAGAGGGGTGCCAGGAAGGGAGAAAGCGAGGAAACAGCTGATGCAGAGCCAGGTTTGTGTCCCATCACCTGGCACAGCACAGGATAGCTGCTGCCCTCACCGGCCCCAGCCCCTCCACCTCCTCGTGGAGAATTCTTCCACGTGCTGTCAGAATTAAAAAATTGCACCACTTTTTATAAACCTCCCATTCTGTGTCCGCAGGGGTTCAGGCTCCCTGGGCTCGGCTCTGAGCTGTGCACGTCTGCGGAGCATGTGGAGGACACAGCTAGCTGCCACCTCCGAGGGAGGGCTTTATGGATCCCCAAATAATTACAGCATCACTGAGTTGAGTTGTATAATTTCTTGGCAATATACTAATTAAAACTAGGTGTTTATACAGAACGCTTGTTTAAACTTCAGACTTATTTGAAAGAATCTACATACTTACAATCACTATATATCATGGCTTTATTGAGGACCACATCTTTCATGCAGATTGAATTCTCAGGTTGTTATTAACATAAACGAGCCCACGGCTTTCTGCTCAGGACTGAATGCTTCCACTGCATCTGAATCACGCTGGTATTTCATTTCACCATCTAGTATTATTTTTAAAATCCTACGTTTTTTTCCTCTCCGAACTCTGGCAATTAGGAATGGCTCTGTGTTTACTAGGAGCAGAGTCCAGCAGAGCTGAGTGTTTAATGTGATGAGCAGCGCTAGGAGCTAGCAGAAAAGTCAGATGCGTGTCGACACTTATCAAAGCTGTTCTGCTGCTCAGAATGACTGTTCGTGATACTTGTTTCTTGATAAACTTCCCCAGAACACGATGTTACTGGAAAAAAAAGATCCACTCTGAGAAACAGGCAGGTGACACAGTTGAGTCAGCAGCTTGCAACAGTGACACAGGCTTACGTTCATGAAAATCCCCACTGAACTCTTGTCTTCTGCATGAGTCTATCTCTGCTGTAAAAGCTGCTGCTGCAGAAGTGCCCCAGTTCTTGTGTTCTCTTGGTACTGCTTAGCAGAAATCTTCCCGCTACGCTTACGAAGAGGGAGATTCCTCGGCTCAAAAGTTGTAATAGGCACAAAACTTTCCTCTTCTATGAGTGAGTTGCCGTGTAGATGCTAGGGACTGCTGGTACTTGCTGGGGGAAGTGATAAATGTGGAAAAATAACAGGCCCTGTGGAAACCAGGCAACCCTACCTCCCGTCCGAGGGTTTAATCACTGAAGTCACAGCATTTCCCCGCGCAGAAGCATCTCAGCATTCATGCATAGGTGGAGAGCACCTCATGCTGTGCTTGAAATATCAACTGGATTTGAGAGAAGGCTTTGTGCTTTCCTACGGACCTTTCTTAGCCTCCTGCAGATGGTCCCATTGCTGAGAGGCGATGTGCCTTGTGAGACATGGAGTCCTCCATGCTGCTTGCCATACTGCCCTAATCCCGCATTCCACCCATAAAGGACTTCGCTCCTTAAGCCTTCACCCTCTTTCTCCTAAATATTAAAATTATTTTCCTGAGTGTCATACCGTATTAAAGCAGAATGAAAATGGGTTTAACAATTGCTGGCATGGGGCTTCTGTACAGCATGTGTGTCACAAATCATGTCACTTTTCAGCAATAGGGCTGCTGCCAGCGGGAGGCTCAGAAATGCTCATGTTAATCAAAAATTTTAATTTCAAATCAAATTGACAGTTTACACATGGTGAGAAATGCTTCTCACCATGTGATATTTCAGTATGCTACACTGGGCAAAATGGGTGCACTTTCCTGTTAAGAATTTTGACTGCTGTATCTGCAAATTTATGGGTTTCAGCGTATTGGGTATGGTGAGTGGTTGATCTAAGGGAGCCCCTTGGAGAATAGGAGACAGAAGGGTTTTCATGCAGCCTGGCACTGGTGAGCCGCTGCTGGCACATGCTGCTGGAGAAATGACAGGTATTCAATAAACATCACTATGGTTAAGAGGGAGATTTAAGGGAGGGAAGGGCTGCGGTGCTATAAACAGGATTTGAAACAAATGCGCTTATTTCAGTCCGTGATTAGTCTGAATACCCAAGTATTCCACACCAGTTTTTAGATATCTTTACATTTATTGTCACCCTGACGTTTTACTCAGCATCAGCAGCAGTAGTTGCAGTATTAATGCTCTAGAACAAATTCTCATTTGAACTAGCACAAAAGCGAGCACGCATTGCACTGTTATGCCATACATGACATGGCACTCATCCTTTGGTGTGAAGAGCTGCGGGTTGTGCTTGGGGCATGTGCTCACAGCACTGTTTCCTACAAACCCTCACTTCTGTGAGCAGCTCCCTGCAAATCCACAGACAGAACCCGGCTGGGAAAACTGCAGCTGATGCTTGGGTGGGAGCAAGAGGAGTGAGGACAGGGAACAGAGCACGTGCAGTCATTGGTCTTGGAATTGGGGCTGATGTGAAAACATCAAGAGAAATAACTCTGTGTTATTATTTCGAGGAAGCAAGCCTTTCTTTTTATTATTCTTTTTGTTGTTGGATGCCATAAATATTCCATAATGATCATCCCAGTTAGATCTCATCTCTCTTACTTCGGAAGGCTTTTGAAGAGCACATTACTATAAAAGCTGCCAAATGGGTATGACCATTTGTAATGATTTTTCTTCTTTTCTTTAATATTTGCTTTTTGGATTGAAGACCTGAAACAGAAATATGCTAATTTAAGACATCTGTTGTTTTTCAAACTATAGGCCCCTATCGGTATTAATGCATTTAGTTTATTTATCAGATTGAGTATATGGTGGAGATAGAGATTCTTAGTTTTTATCGTTATATCAAAAAATTGCATTTAACTGACTTCTCACCCAGATGAGTTTCGAAAAGTACCCTACGATGTTAGGAGTCATCAGAAATGAAAACCACACCACATCTCATCGATCTTGGAAAGATTTCCATTGTGCGAGGTCCTTAAACATGAACTTGAAGGGCTTTCAGTGTTTCAAGACCATTATCTTCCAGGGATAAGAGCTATCCTTGTGTCCTCTGCTTGGGCAAAGCCTGACATGATTGATTCCAATCTGTGATCGGTTCATTAAGAGTAATAAGTTGCCATTAATTCCAGTATCTCTGTACTTAGATATAAAATGAGCTGCTTCTCCTAAGAGCTGAGGCTGCTGTGGACCCGTGCAGGTGGTGCTGGTGACACAGCCAGGCTGGCACCACATTTGCTCAGGTCCGCCTTTATTAATTTGCAGCCCAGATGACACATACTGAAATAATAATGAGGTGGTGCTATTATTAAGGATTCCAAAATGCCGTGAGCGTGAAAGGCTGTGCACAGTGAGACGCTGCACGTGGGTTCCCCTTCTCATCCGTAACACCCATCCTTACGTGCGGGTGGACCCGGTGCAGGCATTGCACAGCATGCAGACCGAGCAGGGCTGAGCAGCAGCACCAGGCAGAGGAAGCCAGCAGCAGCTCCCAGTCTTCCTGTCTGCTACATACAGACCATTTATCTTAAAAAAAAAAAAAAAAAAAAGGCAAATAATTTAGCAGTGGTTTTGCATACTGTGAAGGGTTAACAAAACTTTCATTATCACACTCTATTAAGCCAGGACCAGGAAACAATTTCTAATCAACACTCTGATCTGGGCAGGGATTGTGCAGTCTTTTGTAGGAGGCCTCAGATCTGTGTTCTCTATTCTCACATGCTCACTTCCAGCTGTTGTCATTGAAATCCCACATAATCTCCCCGGGTCAAAGGGCAGTCATCCATGACTGCCGCTGTTAGGAGGTTATGCTGATTTCTGTTGTCAAATATTGGCCCTTTTCTCTTTCAATCACTCCCATTCTACTTTTTTTAACAAGAAAGATCCAGCCTAGAATTGTATTACATGACTTTAAAGTCTTAAAAGTGTTCCTCTATTGTACTGACACGACATGCCCTGGACGGTCTAATCCATTCTGCCATGGCCACAAAGAAAGTTCTGGTGCTTCCTAAATCCTCTGCCAGCACCAGGTAGGTGAGCTGGGGAGAACAGAGCCGGCGTGCCGAGAGGGCTGGTTATTTCCTAGGAAAATGTGTCATTTGTCCAAGGTCAGCTGTTGCTGTGGCGTTAAAATTAAATCAGAAATAACAAGCTGAAATACAAGTGGGAGTGTTTGATGGGGAAGAAAGAGGGGTTTCGGATCCACCATTAGTGTATTATGTCGTGCTTAACTCTTCTACGAAAAGTCCATGTATTAAAAATGTAGTATAATCTACCACTAAAGGTTTGTCCTGTACAAATTTGAGGAACGTATTTGCTACAAAGCCATTAAACGAGGCTCTTATGCCGGCTCTGGAGATCTATATATGGAAGAGATCTCTATCTGTTAGCAAATGCAGATTTGGTTACAGCTACCTTTCGTACCACGGGTGCCACTTCCATCTGAGGCGGATGGGTGAGAGCTCAGACCGAGCCCTGCAGGCTTCACTCCCCGCAGCGTTTCGAATACGGAACAAACAGCACGAATGCTTGGGCTGCTCACTGCTGGGGTGCCCCCAGCCCCTCCACTTGCCCTGCAGGGAGCAGGGAGGTGGATGCATGCAAGAATGTGTGTGTGCACATGGGCATATCCCAAAGTGAGTGCATCCTGCTCCCTGGGTGTGCACATGGACACCTCACCATGCCCAGGGCTGTGCTTCTTGAAGGAGTGCAGACCCTGTGGCTGCAGTGGCCTGGTCAGCCCATGCTTAATGAACTCTCCTCCCAATTAAACAGAGTATTAATGTTACGAAGGCCTTGATCGACGTATATGTATTCTGTCTTTTGCTGTCTGCTGCGGAATGCAGATTAGGACTGTCACTCACACACTCCTCCCCAGTGCTGCTGTGGAAGAACTGATCTTCTGGGACTCCTCGGGGTGATCCAGGTTCCCTCTGATAACGTCCTCTCTCTCAAGGCCTGCGTGTGCTGTGTGATACAGACATTAATTTTCTAATCAATACTATTGCTCCACATTGTTTGTGAAACATGGGATTATCTAGATAGAGGATAAAACCAAAAGGAATCGAGTTGCACTTTGAGCAGAGAGGGCTTTTCTTTTAATCAGGCATTTGGTTAAGATAATAGGCTTGAGTCTCTAATTGATTATTACTATTTTAAGGTTTTAAGATGGCTTCGTATCTTGAGATGCCAAACGTAAAAAGGCTTTAGAAATTGTTTTGCTGCTGGTTTGGGGAACTTGTTGTGTAATTTCGAACTACTGACAATGAATTGGTTTCCCAAAAAGCCGTTCTCCAAAGCTTTGTGCGTTGTTCTTTGGACTGTAGAGGAAGAGGAGTGACGGGATTTGGACTTTTTCATTTTCCAAGGCTTAGCCCTTCCCCATTATTCTTTAATTTCGGGTTTCTGGAAACCAGCTGTATCTCTCTTTAGAAAATGCCTTGCATATTTATGGTGCGATCTGACTGTTTTGTAATGAAAATAATATTGTGGGATTACACAAAGAGACCTGCTGATTAAATAACAATAATACCTTGAGCACCAAACATCTTCTGATATTCAATTAAGAAACAATAACGCAGCGAACTTTAACCTGTAGACCATATTCAGATCTTCTACATAAAAGTAATTGCATCAGTCATGATTTTCTCAAGCTATAACACAAGCTCTTGATTGGTCGATCAACGTCTGAGACTCCTTTTTGCAGCATTAATTGGGAAGGCAGACAATACTCTCCCTGTAAACTAGATTTTAGGACGAAGGTTAGTTGCCTTTGTACACGTTTACTCATTGAAATAGGAATGTTTGCTTAATAATTCAAAACAAATAGCATTAGACAACAAGTCCTAATCCTGATGTCTCCTCTGCCAGAGTAAATTAGGAGAAAATTAGGTGAAACTTCATTTGATCAGTGTAGAAGGACTTGTTTAAAATTTCTTTGAGATCAGAATTAGGCTCCAGCAATTCAAGCCTTTTCTTCTGGCTCTTTTACTGGGATCTAAAAGAATATGTAAATCGCATTATGAATTTTCTTCCCAATTAAAGCAGTCATCAAGCTGTATAAAGATGGCTTTCATGTTTTACTTGCTACGACTGTGTTGTATGGTATTTGTACACTATATCAAATGTGTTCTTGGGTAGTGCCGTGTGCCTGTTAGCCGGTATCCTGATCTGCTTGACTCAGCTTGGTCTTGGGAGACTGGATTTTTTGCCCCGGCTTTTTCTTGGGCAAAAGAAAAAACCCATCCTCAGGAGCCAAAGTGAGGTCTTGTGTGATGACGTAACTCCTGCGGGACAAGACTAGAGTTGAAAGCAAAGATTCAACAATATCCTAAAGTACCCGCCTGGCTTTGTCAGCCCATCTTTCTTTGTCAGCCCGGATAAGCTCGTGCTTTAGTCAAACACGGGAATAAAATGAAGCGCATGCTGCAGCTGCTTTGCTGAGTCAGGGCTGCCTCGGCTACCCAGGTGTCTTAATTTATACCCAGAATTTCAGTGAATGGGCTCTGGTAGTTTGTTATAACGTGAGTAAAAATTCTCTCAGCCTCATTTTGAACACCTGCTCTCCTACCAAAACGTGACTGCCACACAAAACTGTAGAGATAACCAGATCACATGCAGCAATTTCCACATCCTATCTTTGGGATATTTAGTAAAGTATCACCGTGCACACTTTCCAGTAAAGTGCTGTATGAGAAGTAAATCTTGCAAGCTTTCAAGATGTTTAATCATCTTTTCAGTAAAGGAGCTCTTTAGTGCTCACATCTGCATATGTAATTGCTTGACTTTACCTATATTTTTTTCACTCAGAGTGAAGTAGCACAAGCAAATTGATATGGATTTGCATTTTGACCTTTGTTAATAGGCGCAGAATGTTTTCTTTCCATATTTTGTCAATCCTGCTAGCACCCAGCCGTTCTTCTTTGACTTGTCTAGCTTCTTTATCACGATTCTCTCGTTCTCTTCTTGCACTGTTATCTCTGCTCAGCAAAACCTGCAGTCTCAGGCCTGGATTTTGCAATCTGAGCCATACAGGCAAATCTTTAAACTTTCATGGAGTTCTACCGAACTGCAAATTCAGAGAGCAACCATCCATCAGAATGAGTTCAAGACACAGCTCTTAGCCAAGGGCATCGCTTCTGTGGGTACCAAGGCATTATAAATGATTGGCAAAACGAGTCCCTGATTTCCTAATGTTTATAAGTAAACAGCAAGTGGCAGAATTGTGAAATTCACCTTTCATTTGTGAAATGTTTATTTTCAGCACTGACGGATGAAAATCTAACCACTCTAGTTAGCTGCTGTTGTTTAATGATTGCTATTGCGTGAGCGCACATAAGAAATGTTCCTACAGAAATAAGCAGACATTTTTGGTACACTCAGCAAAATCAGATGTTATGAATAATAGGAGTTACCAGGTCCAAGCTAACTTAATCAATTTTTCTCATACACAGGGGGGCCCTGAGAGGTGGAGTGTATTGAAAGCTGTTCTGCTGCATTTTCACGTCTGGTTTTGCCTGGGCTTGCTAAATTCAGGTGGGGGGGGTAGCCATGCCACAGTTTTCACTGCACGATTACAAAGGGCTCTGGGCTTTCCCTTTAAAAATAAGCCAGTGGACTTACCGTAGCTGGGATTTATTTCTACCTATTTAAATCTCACCTTCACTCGTCGTGTGCTAGGAACCTGCCTGGGAGATGCAGCTGAAAGTGGACACCGGAGCAGGGCCAGTATGGTACATGGTGAAAAAAACAACACGTGACAGATGTTCGTAGTACTGCTGAATGCACTTCTGGAAGTTGCTCAGATACCGTCATGATGAGCACAGTGTGAGAAGTTACATAGCATAGACTGGCTTCCCTGCGAAGGGCTCTGCGGAGTAGTAAGCGTCCTGGCCCCCATCCAGCAAGGCACTTAAGCATATGCTTAATTTTAGGCACATGAGTGGTTTCAGTGAAGACCTAAGAGAATTATTTTTAATTCACAGATCATTTAATTCAATAGGCAGGTCTGCTGCAGCATATGAAAAGTAGGTCTTCATATTAAAAATACTCGGGAAATTGTCAATGAGCAAACTGTGTAGGGCCAGCAACCGTCTCTAAAAAGCAGAATGATGTAGTCATCACCTTTATTGCAGCAAAATACAAAGCAGATGAGGCAAAGGCATTTACAATTATCCGAGAGCTCTTTCTAAGTGGAAAATAAGGAAAAATAAAAACTTGTAGGAGCATTTTCTCATTTGAAGTAGGGAAAAAATTTATTCTCTTGCTGTAAATAAAAACCTTGTTTGCAGATTGAGGAATTTGTTTGTGTTGAATTTCGGCATCAATTTCAATATTTTATAGTACATTTATCTACAGCTGGAGCATGACAGATTTGTGTATATTTATATGTTTGTGTACATAATACATATGTATATACACATACACAAGGATGCCCAGAGATATACATATACACAGTCTGAGAACTCATCATTATTGCTGAAGTATAAAAATGCGCCTGATGCAGAAACTTGTCTTAAGTCTGTTAGCTTAGCAACTGCGTTCAGCTGGCACCGAGGAGCCACTCGGAAGCAGGGCAGGGTCTGTCTGCCAGGGTGCAGATTAACTGGGGGCTGGGAGAGCTGCTGACCTCCCCAGGGCCTTCCTGAGCCTTTTCCTGACCCCAGCCCATCACCCTCTGCAGTCCCACATGCAAAGTGCCTTCCTCGTGCTTCACGTTCTGCAAGAGGAAATGGCAGTGAGATGTGCTTCTTTGGAAACAACCCCAAAAGAAAAGCAAAGAGCAAACTAGCATTAGTGCCACGGCTCGGGTCGGTCTGAGGAGGTGGGCAGGTATCGCTGCACGGCGCGATGTACTGAACGTAGGGAAATCCTGCTGCATCTGACAAACAATTAACAATGGAGCAGATGGTGCCCCTGCAAAACATTCAATAATATATGTGTGCTTGTTGTGGAATCAGTGACTCTAAGTAGGACAACCTTAAAAGGTATGCCACTTATCCCGCGGGCAAGCAGGACTTTACAGTCCTTTTAATAATCTCTTTATCCTGTGATTTCTCCTCTGACCCTGATTTCAAAAGCAGGAGGTCAGCCTGGCCCTGCCACAGCCTCTCATCGAGGTCCAGCGACGCCCCACGTGAGCCACCGCAGCCCACTCACACGCCTACCCTGGGCAGCAGCCTGGAAGCTGCTCCTTTTGTCATTGATCATAGCCGTGAAAATTAAATGAACATTTGGTGGTAGACATGTTTTCAGAGAAGAAGGAAAATAGTGTTATGCAAAGTGTAATAACATTTTGATACCGAGCGGAGAGGCATTCCTTGCACGGGGGGGGCGAGCGTGGATGGGCGCACCCCGGTTCCTGAAGGCAGTCCTGAGTTTCAGCTTAATGCTTTTCCTAGGCAGAGATTTCTTTTCCTCTTTTTTTTTTTCTTTTTTTTTTTTTTTTTTTTTTTTTTTAATGAAAGCTTGTTTTAAAATGTTGGGTTTTCTTGATGGGAAGGCACTCGTTTAATTTTTTTCACCAGCCTCTTTTTTAAGATTTCCCCAGTGTAACCTCAGAAAATGAAGAGTACATCTTTAAATCTTGTTTTGTTTGAATGAATGGGTAGATAATCCTGATCAGATGTTTCTTTAGAGAATAATGTTTAAAACGATTATGGAACTTAGCTGTCCTGTCTGTTTCCTAGGTACAGTATTTTCAATTCTATTGTGAAGTCATTAGGGGTCATTCGAGGTAACCGTTTATTAAAATAGTCCTCTTTTGTTTCAGATTTCCTGTTGAGATGCTTTAGCATGTAAAAATCTCCCTGCTGATGTGTCATGTTAGCTTTCCTAACCTCTAGATAGAAACCACAAAGCAGCCTACGTAGCTGTATGACTAGTTACCCACCTACATAAACAATAATTACTGCTAAGTGGGAAATTAGATGTCACATTTTAAGTGTAAATGCAAGCAAAGTATTTGAGAATACTGTCATTAAATGCTTAAAGCTAATCGCAGTTCTCTCACTCTGTTTGTTTTGTAGGACATTTGGGCTTCCAGGACAGTTTTGTCACATCAGGTGTTTTCAGTGTGACCGAGCTAGTAAGAGTCTCACAAAGTAAGTATCATCTGGTGGCTGTGTTGTGTGGTTTCTGCAATCCCAATTTTCTTCTCTGGTTCTTTATCATGTGTCCCTTCCCCAGTTCAGAAACAGTGTCAAAAACTGGGAGTCCCTTCTCCCTGCTTCTCTCTGGGGGATGCTGTTTATGTGCTATATCTTTTAATGTGGAAAAATAAAAGCTTATAGACTAAGAAGTAAATTGAAAAAAAAAAAAAGTGCTGCAAACTTGCATGTGCGAGTTGATAAGCTTATCTGGTACTCAGATGAAAATGGGCGGCCTCTGTGTAAGAGTGCAGAGATATGGCTGCAGAGGTCAGCTTGCTGGTGGGCCTCCTAGGGGATCCAAAGACTCTGCTTTCACCAAACCTGATCATTAGCGTGCTTCAGCCAGGAATTTTTCATGCCACCTCTCCGCGTTGTGTTCATCAATTCCATGTGTCCTGTACACCTGGGAATTAATGAACTTGTAAGTAATGCCAACAACTGTACCATCTGAAGATCTGGGATTTCAGTTGCTTGGGGGCTTAGTTCTTTAAGTTCCCAAGGCCCGCCTTTTCCCTTAACTGTATGGAATTCTGCCTTGTAGAAGGGTTTGTTTTTTGACCTTTAAAGAATGCTAATGCCCCCAGCATGAATGACACACTGCAGCATGATCATTACAGGCTTGTCGATACCCACTAACAACAGTGAATTAAGAGTACCTGTCACCACCTTGTTCCATTGATCAAAGGCGCATTGATTGTATTTTGCTATGACATAATCCAGATAGTCCAAGGAGAGAACATGGACAACCTCTTGCAGGGAGACTGCAGCTGAAGCAGGGCTGTGGGTACCAGTCCTCTGGGGATCTCTGCAGCCATGCTGGAGTTTACATTCCCACAATTGCCACTGCTCTAGGAAAGCCACTCAACTGCATGTCCCTTTCTTACCTTAGGTTTGTAACCAATCCATTCAGTACAGCCAGTGATAAAAATGATTCTCCTAGATAGCAGGAATAGTTGAATATACAGCTCTGAACGCTGAAAACTAACTGGCACAACCCCAGCAAAGAAGCTGTGGTTTTGACTCAGAACACTGAGTTTCTGTAAGGATTTTCCTGTTTTATTTCCTCTTTTGGAAAGGCTTGCACTCCCTTGTAAACTGGCTTTGTAGTCAGAAATAGGAAGCTGCAAGAAAAGCATGAACAGTGGGAGATATGTGGGTGTGAGAGGTATATGGACAGGAGAGAGAGAGCGAGTAAAATGTGAAGCAGTTATTTCTTCTGAGTTCCCTTCCCTGAGAACTGGTGGGAGTTTTGTTGGAAGGACAAAGTCGGGAGGACTCAGAAGTTTGTAAATAGTTCACTTGCTGAAGTGCTCAAATGGGGGGCTTTGACATCTAACTTGCTGCACTATATGCACTACCTTGTTGGTACCTGCAGCCATGGTGGACAAAGCCATGTTCTCTCCAGTCTTTGAATGCCTTCCTGTCATGTCACATTACTCCAGTGTGACAACACGAGGCTTTTGAAGCCCAAAGGATTCTTCCTCCCCCCCTGCAAGGCATCCCACTTCACCACAATCTTATCTTCACCGTAGGGGCACTACACAACAGAACTGCCTCTGGACTCTGTCAGCCGTGCTTCATGTGTGCAGAGGACAGGGCTGCTAGAGAAGTGCACTGCTTCAGGACTTACAGCCATCCCAGCCCCCCAGCGAGTTTGGCACTGACCTCACGAGAGTCATGTTTCCTGCTTATTAGTTTTCCAAGATATTTTATTGTAACTAAACTAAAACATCATGCATCAAAAATCCTAGCATTCAACATCTTTTGCAAACAAAGTATGAACTGTGTCTGAGACATTCCCTCTGCTTTCCATTGAAATGTACCACCTCCAACGCACTGGGCAACTGCACACAGAAAGAGCAGGACAGGCACGAGCTTCCTCTAAAATAAAAAGGGATGATGGTAGTCAAAATAAAAAGATGAGCTCTTGTCTGCCCCAGGAATGGGGGTTTGCACTCTTTTTTTTGGGCTCTTCAATAATCCTGGGAGGTCAAGGCCTCTGTCTTATACCCTGTCCACAAGCCAGCACCTCTACCAAAAATAGTGTCCCTAAAGCATATCGGGATAGCACTTCAGAACTGACTCAGAGGGAAGAATGCCAGCAACTGATTTAGCTGCACTGCTTTTGATAGCACCCTGGATTTTCCTTGGAGATGCCCCAGACATGTACTGACCAGCCTTGTTTACTCTGTGAGGTCTGAGAAGTCCACAGACTGACATACCATGGCTACCCAGTAGGATATGTTTAGTTGTAGAGTCTAGCAACAAATTCCCAGCGAAGTCAGTATGAATTTGCATGCTGATATTCAAAGAATAATTTAACATAATGGAGCAACAAAGTAATTGCTGCATATTTGCCTAAATTGGCATGTAAGGGCTTTTAAAGAGTGTGCTTTTCAATATAACTCTTGCTGGGTGGTTTATGTATTCCCATGTCTTCATTTGAGACCAGTTCATGAGTCATGCTGGGGAGCTCAGCTTATGAGCAGCCATTATCCAGACCCACCGGCAGCTATTAAACCTGTAGTCTGAGAAATCGGAACGTCCTCAGTCCGTTCCCCTGGCTTTTACTTTGAAGAAGTCCTTGCATCTTTAAAACCATCTTGGCTAGGGAAGCAACAAACCTGCCTGTCCATAGCAGCCCTCATGTTTAGCCTCTGCTGTCTTCTTGTCTGCTCCTTCTTTGCTTTCCAGAGGTGCGTGCCTGACATTATTCTTTCCATGCTTGCTTTCGATAATATAATGATAGAAACATGTGATTTCTCATGGTTTTAACTGGCCTGTGGCTTGCTGCTGCTATCTAAAGTTTCTCTTGGGAAATATTATTGGCAGCAATTTATGCACCAGGTTTATTTAGTGAGTTCTCAGAGTTGAGCATGGCATGGAGTCTCAAGTAGTAGGCAGTTGTCTCAGTCATGCAAATCTGGGGAATTAATTAATCAAGTGAAAGGTCAGCTGTTACCATTGTCTATCTTATCCATCAGTGCTGATCGTCACACTTTCTGTGAGCTATTGAACCAGTCTAGACTGCTTTGGTAACAGAAGCCTACTTTCTTCAGTCCTGGAGCTGGAGATTTTCTTTCGACATGATACCCAGCTACTGAATCTTGCAGAGCCCGATAGAACAGAGAAAGTAGATCATTCATGTTCATCTGAAAAGCAGCTTGTTCTCTCTCCATCCGATCTGCTGTGGATGTTGCAGACCAAGCTGTCAGCTCTCTTACATTATTAGCAGACAGAAGGTGTGAGCAGCTTTGGAGGTGTTGTCAGTCCACCCCAGATACACTTCATATAATGGAGAAATTCGTTCTCTCATCTCTAGAGAGGCTGACACCAACATTCTCAGAAACAGAAGAGTTGAAGATGTTCATCTGTGTGGACTCAGCCTGTTGTCGACCAAGCAAACCCTGTGTGCCCTAGATAGGAAAATACCTGCATGGGAAGGCCCTCTGTGAGAGGTGCCAACTGGGAACTTGGTTGCTGCTGTTGGCTTATGGTCCCGTTGGGTGGGAGCCCATGCTTGGCAGAGGCTGGGGGGCCGGGGCAGGGTTAGTCCCGGTTAGACTGAGTCTGCACTATGTGCTCTTGTGCAGAGAGCTGCTGGGAAGATCTCCTCCCTTGGAGGTCCTTCAGGCAGCCAGATAAACTGCGCTGCCCAGGATGTGAAGAAAGATTTAGGATTTATGAACATTCGCTAGAGCCAAATGAAACATATTTGTTTTGTGCTGTGTTATTTGTCAAAATGACATCATTCCTCATGCTGATAAACAAGGGAATTCTAACTGCACCCTGGACTGAAAATGCCACGCTTTGAGTTTTAAGGCGTTAGCTGCGAGCAGTGAGGAGCTGCACAGAGCAAGTGGGGTGACTCCTACTCCCTGTCATGAGCCAGGGAAACCACAAGCACACAATCGTACATGCAAGTTGCTTACCACTTCTGTATAAACACAGAAATGGTTCTGCTAATTATCCTTGGAGGTTATGCTAATTCCGCAGGTAAGAGGTGATTCTGTGGCAGGGGCATTTTGAGGATCCGGGGAGCCTCCAGCAGCGAGTGCCAGGCTCGAGGCAGCCGTGCTGTGGTTAGCGGCTGCTGCAGCAGAGCCGAGCATTCGCGGAGCGCTGAGCCAGGCCCTGGCAGGCAGCAGGAGGCAGCGAGCTCCCTGGCTGGGTGCTGCTGGCGGGGGCTGAAGCTGGTCTCACTGCCACACGGGCACACGCATGCGAGAAGTGAAAGTAATTGCTGCCACTCCCAGCACTGAGCGTGGGTGCAGCGGAGGAAACACGACTTCCTCCCACCTCTCGTCGAGAGGCCAGGCACAGCCAAAACAAATTGTGGGGAATGTTCTGCCAGCCCCACCACGAGGTGCGGGGTCTGGGCCAGGCAAGGCTGCGAAGGGCTGTGAGGACACTGCTGCCTTCCCACAGCCTGGGAGGGGAGAAACTTTCCTGTGCAGAGATCTCAGTGCTGAGCGCGTGAGGGAAAGCCACGGCATCGTAAAGCAGCTCTCTCCCAACTGCAGCCTGTATGCTTTCTGCTATGCTAAGCGTTGCACTAGTGAAGGTTGTTAAAGAAGTCAGCAACACGAAAATTAACATTTAAAAAAGATATTCTGTATTCCTTAGCAAAGCGCTGCTATCCCAAATATTCTATTTGGGCTTGGCTATGAGAGGAAGAAAAAAAGATTATAATAAAAAATAGACTGCAGGCATAGAGCGAACAGTTGCCGTGACCTTGCCTTTTGTATGCCATTACACAATTCAATGGCAGTCCACTCAAACCTTGCTCTCGATCAATATCCTATTAAAGCAGCACAAAAAGTCTCTATAAACTTAGTGGTTAGCTATGTTTATAAATGGAACTCAGCATAATTAGATGGTCAATAGCGGGCTGTACTTGTAATTTTAAAATGAACATCACACATTTCATATCTGTTGTATTCAGCGCAGCCTCTTTGTATCTAATGGCACGGTGTGTAGGAGACAATGCCTTGCACAAAAAAAAAAGGGAAAACAGATCCCCTTTCCTCTCTGCATCAGCAGCACCGTGTTTCCCTTTGTTTATGGAGTCACAACACAGGAAAAAGTTTATTAGTCAAATGTCATGTTTCTCCCATTTAACCTTAAACACATTATCACCTCGCTGCAGTGTTACACGTGTAATGATCTTAGTCATATCCCAGCCCCTCATAAAAATAAATACGTAAAGATGGAAAAAAGAGAAGCTAAATATTAACATGACTAAAAGAGAGTGCCATGTTCCAAGGAAGACAAATGCCAGCCTGGCTGGTTTTATTTAGTGGGTTTCCTGTTCTCTAATTTAATAAATTTTTCAAAATAAATATCCCAATTGAGTTAAGTCAGAGGGCTTTTTGTTAATTTCTCTGTTATTTTTCTTGACGTTTCGGGCGAAGATCTGAGCTAACAAGCTGGCAGCGAGGGAAGGGCTGGCAGCAGGGGGGAACGGCAGCCTGGGACTGGGATCGGCCACTGCGGAGCCCCCACACGCCGCCCTATGGGGCGAGCCGGGCCTGCCCTGACACAGGGCCTTCCTGTGGGGCCGGCAGGCTCCCAGCTCTGCACACGTCTGCGGTGCAAAGGGAAAAGGGGTCCTTCCTCCTGCAGCCCCGCCAGGCCGTGGCCCTGGGTCAGGCACGGAGGTGGAGAGCATTGTTTGGACTCGCGACTGAGACTTCTGACATCTTTTCCTGTTTGGGAGATGTTCCTGAGCTATCAGGAGGCTGCTGTACTGCTTGTTAGGACGGAAGGCAGCACGTTATGAGTGGCAGTGCAGCAGTGAGCAGAGCAGCCATGCTGCTGAAGTCCAGTGTGGGAGGACTGAGGTGCTGCCCAGCTCCAGGGCTGAAGCCGAGACACAGAGCTCACAGCTTTCAGCCCTCCAGCACTAAAACCTCTGCAGAGGAGCTCTGCTGCTGTGGGACAGAGGTGGGGTTTGTTTTGTAACCCTCAGGTTGCACGCAGGCTCTTGCATGAGGCAGCATTCAGCCCTTGATAAAGAAAGCATCCTTCCTCATATTTGCTACTTTGTGCGTTAGCAACACTCTGGTTCTACCCCGCAGCTCTTCTGGAGGTACATGTCTCTTCCCTTTAGAGCAAATGTTTGAGCAGAGATGTCCAGGATTTGGGGAGAGAGGGATAACAGAGGGAGGTGAGAAGAAGCACAGAAGCATTACGCAGATGGCATTTTTACCTCTGTATCTATTTGGAATACAGCTGTCTGAAGTCTTGCAGTGGTGAGGAATGTCACTGTGCCTTTGAAAAAAAAAAAAAAAAAAAAAAAAAAAGGACAGTGCCTTGATTTGGTGCTTCCCTTCTTCCATTTGGAAAATAAAGTCTGCTTAACCTGGAATTTGGGCTTTGGTAGGCAGAGGGTGCAGAGGAACCGAGCAGCGAAGTGTCTGCAGAGCAGAAATCTGTTTGGCAAGGAAGTTGCTGAAAACTGTGGAGTAGATGCTGCAGAGTACCTTTATGATTGATTTCCATTCAAGTCAGACTGACTGCAGTGTGGTCATTTTTCTAACCCATAACTGCTCACACTGCAGCAGTCTGCTATCTGCAGGGTGTCTGAATTATAGCAGTCCATGTCCGTGTTACCTTTTACACAAATTACTTACACTGGTTTCTTTTTCCATGCAAATTCATCAGTTTTACAGCCTCTTGTAGCTGCTGTCAGGAAACTGTTGCAGAAAGCACAAATTGATAAAATGAGTTAATTTTACTGCACTTAATTTTTCTTTCTTTTTTGTTAACACACCCTCTCATATACGGTATACGGGAAGCGTGTGATACTTAAGGAAAGATAACAAAGGGTTCGAGTGTTCTTGTCATAAATTACTTCCCAACTTCGTTCCTTTTAATGGTCATTCCAGATTTTTTCAAGTTTTAATAGCGTTGTGTATTTTCCATCTCATGCTTTTAAAAGTCCGAGGCTATCCAGGCTGTTCCCTTTCTGTCTCAATGACGTTCTTAAAAGATCCTTGCCAAACAACAACTAATTGTCTTGTGGGGATGATGAGGCAGCTGCAAAGCTACATTATTCCTCTGTCAAATCTGACATTGTGAGCTCCTTAAGTCTTGGGGTGAAATACTGGCCCCATTACAGTCAATGGCAGCACTCCCAGAAGGCCTGCGTCTCAGCCCAGACATGTTTGCTGGGCGATACGAGCTATCCTGTCTTCATTTCCTCACTCCTGCCCCGTCGGAGTGAAAGATTTTTTCGCCTTTGAAAATGGGCCAGGTTCTCAGACCAAAGATTGAACTTGGCTCAGCATCTTTGTGTGGCATTGAGACTGCTTCGCCTTTGTTGCTGTGAATCGGGGCTCTCAGACAATACGTTCCAGGCCAAACTTGTGCTTTTTATTGTGCGGTATGTCCTTTTTCAGATGTCTCTGAAATGCGAGAGAAAATCGTGATCTGTAATTGTCAGCTTCCCAAGTTGCTTTGTCCTGCAAATAGCGATGGGACAGCAACGGAGGCTATGGGACCACATGTCATATAGTTGCATTTTTTTGTGAAATGCATTATCCATTGGCTTGAACATTAGACTCCTCTGTTCCCAGAAGATTGTGGCACGTGGGGTTCATAGGCTCATGCTTGAAAACATTACAGTGTGTAGGAGCGCGTAATATTTTAATGGAAAACCAAGGCTCTAGGACGTGGAAATGAAAGGCTTTCATATCCCTTACAATAAAACTTAGGTGCTGGGTAGTTTAGTGAGAGGTGAACAGTGGAAGGTAGTCACCAGATAATGTTTCTTTTGAGACAAATGTCTCTAGCTTTGATTTTGCTGAAGGAGAGACCAGAGCAAAACTCAGCTGCTCACATTCAGAAGAGGACTTGGGTTTCTCATCTGCATTTGTGCTTTCTTCGGGGAGATTTGTAACCTCTGTGCTTGGGGATGTGCATCATGTACACACCAGAGGTCCTGAGGTGTGTATTTCCCTGCCTGCACGGCTTACAGATTATGACAAGTACACTACAGGGATGATGCAGCCTATTTGTAACTGTACTAATACATGCATCATTGTCCTAAAACAAAAGCAACGAGTTTCATTAAATGTTAGAATTATATTAATAGAGAAGTAGTGCTTAAAGAAGATGAATAGAAGTGCCGTCATAATTGTTTGGGGTTTTTTTAAAGAAAGGGTATCACTGGAGGAGTGTAAGAAAGAGTCTGTGCCATGGAACATTGTATTCTGGATAAAATTTACATTTTCTTGATTGCAATGCCAGTTTCCATTAGCATTTCTTAATTTCCACATCCCACCTGTTCTCATTGTGAAAATAAACACACACACGAGTAAGAAGAAAATGATTTTGAAGTGCAATTCATGCCATATTCACTTGAGTTACTGACTGTGCTCTCTTTTGTTTTCCCAGCACCAATAGCTGCAGGAACAGGCCCTAATTTCTCCCTCTCAGATTTGGAAAGTTCTTCATACTACAGCATGAGCCCAGGAGCAATGAGGAGGTCTTTACCTAGCACATCCTCTACCAGGTAATTTAATCTCTGCCTACTGCCGAGTTACTTGGAAACCCAAGCAAACGTCATTACTCATCTGGAAAAGTAACCATTAATTATTTGACAAGTTGTTTGGGGGCCTCAGGATGGGAAGCTGCTTCAGATTCACAGAGCTGAACGTTCAACTGGATTGCTGCTAAAATTCTTTTTGTGTATACAGGCTGTGAAGGAAATCAGTTGCGTTGCCCTGTGTAACCTCTGCCTCCTGTGTTCGTGTATCAGGAGCAGTTCTACTGGAACTGTTGAAGTTTTACTGGTGGCAGAAGAGAATTGGGAGCATATTGAGACCTGTCACTTCGTCCTGGCTGGATAGCCTTAAGATAGACTTTTGTGCACCCTTGATCTTAAAGTGTTATCTCTGAGACCAACATAGGTTTAGGGCCTTACTCTATAATGTGTTCAGATTTTCAAATTGCATTTAGAAACTCGTGGCTCAATTATTTGAAAACTGTGAATTGTTAATGCCGATGACTGCTGAGTCTCACTTGGGGTTTTGGCTTAGATGCCACCTACCAGACAAGGATATTTTTTATTTTTTACCCTATCCTTTTACTTTAACCATCCATGAGATTAGATTTATAAACAAGCTCAGTCACTCTAGTAGTCTTGAACACTATTAAAGAACCAGATTGATTTTTTTTCCCCCACAGCCAAAACAGATCACTTATTTCAAAGACATGACAAGAAAGTCTAACTCCAGCCCAGGGTTGTTTTACATTTTTATCTCAGTCTGCAGTGCCACCAGCTTTGCAGTAAGCAAGTACACATGTAGAAAGGCTCTATAGTTTGAATATAGCTGTTGTTTTTGTTTTCTAAAAAGAAAAGCTTTGGAGGGATGCTCTTAGCTGTAGTTTCTTAGAGCTGGAAGCAATGGCAAGAATATTTTCCGTCTTGCACTTAGTGTACATTAGGAAGCTTGGCGACTACAATTTCCATTACACATCAGTTAAAAACTTAATTCTCTTTCTTCTTTGCATCTAAACTCTGCACCCACCCTATGTTCAGTGCTCATCACCAGCACATCATAGGTTCTCAGGTAGGGTTTGATTGTGACTCCCAAACAAAGATGTGGGGTTATTAGCGTTACTTAAGAGCTCCGTTCTTGCTCTTCTGTTCTTCTGCAAATAGCTAGCAGTGATAAGGACCTAATTATAAACAGCATGGGTAGTTAATAACTTGGTAATATGTTTGTTTTCCTCTCATTAGGCTGTTCCCAGTAAGAAAAAAAATGTATTTCTTAAATACACAGACTCAGAGGAATTATCAGGCGGTAATTATATTGTACGCACACAGTTTCCCCTATTGACACATAACAATTCTCTACATTAAGGAATGGCCAAACCTGCATTCCGTGCATACCACAGGAATCCTCCTTCCTGTTACTCACAAACTGCTTTCTCGTACCTGTGCAGAGCTTGGGGTGAAGAGCTGTGCAGAGGCTGCATGTTTTAGACCAGTAGAAATAGGAAGATTTTATGCCTTTTAAATATGTTCCCTCTATAGAAGGGAGCCTGTTCTTGAATGCTTTAAATCTTAATGGAATACAGATTCGGGGTAAAAAGTGAGCTGACACAGCCTTGGAAAAGCACTTAAAAGAGAAATTCTCAGTAATGTCCCCACGCAGTCTGTACAAGTCATTATAGCAAATAGAGCCAACCTCAGTGTCTTTGGCTTTGGGATCCTCTCCCCACCAAACTGCTGAGTCTGAGTCAGCGACCACCAGAAACCACTGAAAGGGCTCTTCTGTCCCCTGAGCCAAGGGGAAGGGAGGTGTGATGTCTGACAAAGGTCAGTACTGGTCAGAATTACCTACTGGGGCTTTTTATGCTTGGTGGCAAACACTTAGGGAGAAAAATGCTTACGCTTGTATGATAATGTGAGCACATGAATCACTAATGGATTTGTCCATCTTTTACTCATCTACACTTCTTAGGGGACCGAAATCTGGGTTAATTAAACAGCTACAGTTAAAAAATTGAAAATATAAGTTTGGAGGGACCTGTAATGTGTGTTTCAGAATAAGCTATTCAGAAAATCTGACAATTAAAACGACTTGCATGTCACTAACATATTCATTCC
The DNA here is from genome assembly GCF_026119805.1 of Tympanuchus pallidicinctus. Lineage (NCBI taxonomy): Eukaryota > Metazoa > Chordata > Aves > Galliformes > Phasianidae > Tympanuchus > Tympanuchus pallidicinctus. The sequence goes on along the minus strand of NW_026294791.1, from coordinate 2,650,265 downwards.
AATTGCAAAAATAATGCAATAGAAATTAAATTCTTTTACTGACCTCTGTGTTCTTTGAAGAATGTTCTACTTTTTGACCTATAATAGCCTAGATGGCAAACTGTCTCTTAAGCTGTTAATTTAGCACAGGTTCAGGGGCTCAGTTTAACCCCATGAGAGGTTGTTTGTCTCACATCGAAGCATAGCCACTGAAAATAAAGTAAATCAGAAACAAAAAGTGGATGGTTGGAGGCTGGGTGGCTGTGCAGGACTCATACCTCCCACTTCTCAGGGTCCTCAGTCTGCTGTCTTTCCCAAAGCAGCTTAGGCTCAAGCAGTGCTAGCAAGCTATGTCCCAAAAGAAGCACCTTTGTTCCTTCCCACATGCATAGTATTTATTATGCATTTTTACTTTTTCAGCTCTACAAAACGTATCAAATCTGTGGAGGATGAGATGGACAGTCCTGGTGAGGAGCCGTTCTATACAAGCCAAGGGCGCTCTCCAGGAAGTGGCAGCCAGTCAAGTGGATGGCATGAAGTGGAGCCAGGTAAGCCACGGCTTTCAGGAGCCCGAGAAAAGTATTGCTCAGTTTTATTATCAGAATACACTGAATGCTGTATAGAAGGTGATCCATTATCGAAATCTTGTAACTTCTTGTCAGAAAAGGTCAGCCTAACGAAAATGCTGTAGTGGTTTTATTGCTCCTGCAGCTGCGAATGTTTCTGTACTGTGTCACTTCTGTATTTTTGCCAAATATCTTAAGTATTTAAATAATGTAGCAAAAGATACGCTGTCTTTGTCTGCCAAAATGTCCAGATTCAGTTCTGGGATAGCAGTGACGTTCGTTTAGCAAAAAAAGCAGTACCTGTCTGGGGTGTGCCCCACAGTTATCCTGTTTAAATAAATATCCCCAAACTCATGTAAGGTAGAAGGACTTCTCGAGCATTGTACAACACTTGAGGTCACTTAGTAATGACTTTTCAGAGATTTACAATCTCATCTGTAACACCGTGAAACGTGGTTGGAGGCTTCATATTGAAACGACTATCAGTTGGTATTAAACTCCATCAGCTTTAGGAAGCAGCTCTTCTGCATTTTCTCAGTGAGTTTTTGTGTGTGATCTTTCTTGCTGATCATCTTTTGGGTTATGTTGCGTACTCAACTGTCTGTTGGTCACTTCTCCTGAGATCATCTGGGTGCTTAATACTATTGCAAATCTTTTTCTGGGTCAGTGCTCCATACACGGTGAAGCTGATGTCTCTATTTTGGTTACAGCTCAATATTCAAATATTTATTGCCAATAAAAATAACAGAAGTCTTATTTGTTAGATAAACACAGGCAGTGCTTTCGTCGCACGGTGTTTGAGAAGCCTTCCAGCATTGAGAAGGCCCTCTAAGCAACCCAAAGAGTCTTTTGCAACACACAGGTTTTTCTCTTTCTTGTTTGTTTGGATTTAAATTGGTATGGTTTTGTTTTAAAACAACACATACTTGTCCAGGACACTGTGTATAATGAACTATACAGCACAGAAAAGTAAATTCAACCTGAACAGCATTAAAATCAGGTCTGTGGGCACTTGGCCAGCCACCTATATCCTTCATCATGTAGGAAACATACCCACAGCTTTCTCTGGAGACCCTGTCAAACAGCTGTCCTTTACTGCATGCCCAGAAAGTCACCAAATTTGGGCTATTCCAGACTGGGAGGGGACTGATTCCCGTGCCTGAGAGCCCTTGGAGGATCCCCTGCCAGCTGCCCTCTCTCCTCTAATGAGGAGGAGCCAGCTTGTGGGCCCTTATTGACTGCAGATGTGGCACTTTGGCAGGAGCAGAGGGTGGACCTGCAGGCAGACAAGTGCCAGGCTCCCTGTGACTGCCATGCTGCCGCGGTCCCTGAGGCTCTGGTGTTTTCAGTGAGGTGCCCTGCTCCTTGGATGCTAAGGGCTGTTTCCTCCATCAGCTCCAGCCTCCAGATGATGTAAGGCAGAGCTTCATCTTGTACTAAACTACTCTGCTCATGGAGCGGCAAAAACACGGACAAAAGCTCAGCGCCCATCGAAAGGAGAGATCGCAACCTCCTCCACAGACACAGATGGGTAAATGCTGACTGGTTCACTGCTTCCACATCATTGTCAGACTGAAGGCTAGCTCCCCCCAAAGTTTGGGGTCCTCTTTATTAATGGCAAACGCTCTTCATTTGTACAACAGCCAGAGGTTGGCTATTAATTTTGCTGTCACTTCTGGTGGTTTTCCCCGCATGTGATCATCATCTTGGTCTCATCCAAGTCCAGCCTAGATAGTGGCACTGCAGTGCTGAGCTAGGCAAGAAGAGAACCTAAAGCCTTACACACAAGTGTGGGGTCGGGGATTGAAGCAGCACCACTACTCTTTACCCACTGGGTGCTTATCACAGAGGAGCACAACTGCCCATGTCCTGAGGTTCTCAGAGAGGCAAGAACAAGGCAGAGAAGGCACTGCCTTCCTCATGACCTTCCTCACCACAGAAAAGCCCCAGGTTCTGACTAGGCTTACCTGTAAAATGGCAGAAAATCACCTTGCAACATAAGGAGCCAGGTACTGACTAGATATAGCTGAGATTCATCAAGCTATCTATCTCTGTCACGGCTGAGAAGAAAAAGAGCTTTATCCTGCCTGCACGGGATGCAGTTTAAATCTTTGTGCTACAGCCACAGCCACACCCTGAGACTTCTGCCATGGCTTTCCAGAAGCCTCTCTGAATTCACTGCCTCGGCTTCTCTGTAAATCAGGGTCACCTATGAGAGCATGCCAGGCAGAGCCTGCCCAGAAGGCCCCAGCTCATCAGTGGTGAAGGACAAGATGGTACTGGAGTGTCCTTTCATTGCAGGGCATCAGTAGTGTGTACCTGGTACAAGATGCTCCCCCCGCAGTAACACAGGGACACATCCTGCCCTGGTGCAGCACACAGCTCTGTGCCGTACCTCATTAACCACACCTGGGCCTGAGAGTGACATCTGGCCTCTGTGTTTGACATGGTTGCTGTGTCTCCATAAATATACAACATTTCAAGAGTCTTCAATGGGGCATCTGCCTAGAAAATGTATTGGTCATCTGAAAGCCACGCAAATGATGTTAGCATTTATGTGTTACCTGGTGTCCTGCCACAGTGTTCCCTTCCAGAAGGGGTGGAACCCCTGCTCTGTTTCACATCTGTCCTTTCAAACGCCTCTCTTGTCCAGAGAAAGGCCTTGCTATTTATTTAACCTGCAATCAAAAGCCATGGCTGTTTGAACGTACAGTAATCGCTGAACTTCTGTGTTTTGCTTTTTCTCAGTGAAATTCTCGAAAGTCTAAAAACTAAAACCAGCTTTTTGTTTCCTTTGGCTTCTCTTCCGTGCGGTTCTCTTTACGCTGTGTGGGATAAGGCATGTATCAATGGTGCACAACGATGCTGGTTATGAAGGCAGGCTGACGTTTTGTCCTGTGCTGGCAGAGCAGTGTAAGCCAGGTTTCCAAGCTCCATAATTAAACCCTGTCCTTTGGGTTACCAGCCAAACAACGGGAGGAGGAAATCAGACCAAGGAAAGGAAGCTTAGACTTGTCTGTGGGATGGCTGTTCTGGCTGGGAGGGAAAGTTCAGAGAGAGGAACCAGCAGCCAACCTCCCAGCCCAGTAGGATTCACACCAAAGATAATAATATATCCTTTGGCTTTATTACCTTTGAGTAGACTGCTTCCTCACAGGGGATTTAGATTTAGGCAGAGATAGCTCCTTGGCCTATACGCCTTGACAGGTTTATGGGAGTGAGAGGATGAATATTCTGTCTGTGTGTGTTGCATTTGCTTAATTCTGAGGTGTGCACATGAGAAAAAGCGGGGAGTATTATGCAGGAGCAAATGTGGAGCGCTCTGTATGACTGTGCCTGCACAGGGAGAGGGAGAGGGCAGAGCTCATGGCACAGAGGGGTACAGCAAAAGGTATCGCCTGGGACAGTGCGGGGAAATGAGGCCCACATGGTGGTTGGAGAAATGCCACGCTTAAAAGAGAACACGGCGCAGAAAAGAAATGGAAAAGAAGAAAACAATTTCAGACCATACAGAGGGGAAAAATATATAGGGAAAGAAAAAAGGAACAAATGCCAGGAAAATAAAGATTTGACTTCCTAGAAAGGAAATATGAAATGGAACATGTGAACTCCTCATAGAGAGCACTCCAGGCAGAGGGTTATTTACCGCCAGCCGTGACTAGTCACTCTACATCTGTCTCCATTTTTTTCTCTTGAACAAATTCCCTTTTTGGATACTTTCTTCCTGCTTTGCTTCCCTGTGATTGCCCCTGTAAGTGGTCTTTGGAGGGCAGGCTGTATACTCAGAACATATGTGCAAACTGGCAGGAGAACAGAAGAGGACAAAACCACTCTGTGTGCTATTTAGATTAGGCAGTGGATGCTTCCCCTGTGCCTACTCTTGGGGTCTCTGCTGCGTGCAGAATCCATGCTGCACCTATTGTCCAGCCACAGTCCTTCCTCCGAGCTCTTTCTTCAGAAGGTCCCCGGAGGCTCCCAGCACCCCGACATCTGTCTCGCACGGAGACCTTGATGGGCATAGGTCCTATCTGCTTCACCCACCAGCAATATGACCTTTCCATTCTTGGCATTTCAAACCCGCAGTAACGAGCAGAGGGCTCAGCCTTGTGTTTTTTACATCTAGATACTTCCTGCAAGCAAGGATACAGCACTCTCCTTATACGTCAGATGTGACAACCAAAGCAAAAACCGACATTAATTCTGTGTTCTTGCACTGTACTCCTTGAGTCTCACATCCATTTACCTGCACTCGAAAGCTCCTGGGGAGCTCTCAGGCCTAGAAAGGCTGGAGTCTGCCAGAAAAGATGAATTTCCTCTCACAACAGGAAGGCTTAGGAAGTAAAACAAAGCAGACATGTAGTAAATTACTTCTGCTTTTCAAATACCTTTTGCGGTATCCTCCTTACCATTACTTTATCTCAGCACTTTCAGTACATAACTCTTGTTAACTGAGAAGAAGGGCAAGAGAGGATAAAGATGATTTTAGTAGGAAAATAAGGCAACATCATCCTGGCTTTGAACTCAGGTACAAAGCTGGCCCGTTCGGCTCTGTGGCTGGTCTGATGGCAATAGGGGTGAGCCATAATTACAGGTATACTTTTTTTAATTCCATCAGGGAAGATCGAGTTTATATATATCAGTATCCTACTCACACATTTTCTAATGCATTCTCTGATTCAGTCCAGCAGTAATGTTCTCATCGTGCTCTGCCAGTCATTTTGGAGCGCAGCATATGGATAGTGTTTGCCAGTTTTACTTCCATTGTATTTCTATAGTATCACATGGGAAAAACGTTTAAAATGCAAATTCAGAGCATCCTCTTAATTTCTTTACTTAGATCTTCCCAGGACTTGTATTTCCACAAGTGAGTGCAGTCCCTAGAGGACAGTAACCCCAAGAAAGGTGTTTGTCCTCCTCAAGATTTCAGAGGGGACAGTTACCCCTGCTTTGGTCGTGCTCCTGCCCAGCTTAGAGCAGTGCACCCACTTCCATACTGGGGAGAGCTCTGGTCCTCCTGCTGGCAGATGGACGGGGCTTTCCATGGAGTGATCACCCACCTTCCCCTGCCCCAGCTCCATCCTGCTGTTCTCATCACACTGTGCTGATCTTTTGTGCATCTTCACCTTCAAAAACCCACGAACCAGCCTTAACCACACCTGGGTCTGAGACTGACATCTGGCCTCTGTGTTAGGCATGGGTGCTGTGTCTCCACCTTCAAAAAACCTTCAAAAACCCAGGAACCAGCTGAGTTTTTCAGAGCAAAAAACCTTTGGGAATTAGTAATCACACTCGCACTGCCTGCTTGAAAGATGTATTTACAGTTCCAGCAGCTCGTGAAGTTGATAATATAATATGAACTTACAGTGGGCTAGAGTTCCCTGTTAGACTGCTGGACACGTCTTTGATAGTAAAGATACTGTTAAAGTCAGCCTGAGCATTGCTTACTATGCCACTCAGGCTGGAACAGTTCATTCTCATGCCACCATCTATGGGACTGTCTGAAAATAATTTCTGAGCAATTTCTATGCAGCTGTAGAGCTGAGATCTTATTTTGGAGTATTCTCCTTGCAGTGGCAGTGACCCCTAACTTACGAGTGCCACATCTCTCCCCATTGCTGGTTACAGAAGGCAACTGGTCCAAGCTGTTTCAGCTACTGAAATCTGGAACGGGCTGTCTTTATAAAAGACTTTCAGCATGCAACAAAGCTTCTTCTCCATATTCACAAAGGACCTTTTATCAGTGCCTTGCAGGTCAGAAAGACTCATTCAAGAACAGATCAGATGAGTTTGTTCTCAAACTCTATTTAGAGTTATGTCTTGGAAATGCCGGAGAAACGGTACAAGGGAGATGGTAGGTTGTGTTCTTTGTGCCCTAAGTAAGTGCAGTGGTCAGCTGTAGAAAATCTGTATCTCAGCATCAGTGATGCAGAGTACATCTGAGCTGTCCTCAGGCAAAAGGTCTATAGGCTCATCAAAAGTCAACATCATACACTTAGAGCTTGGAGAAGTTTGCAGTGACTGTGTTATACTACTGACAAAGATTCAAAATACTGGCTGTAGAAAGGATGAAAAATGTAAGGATTGTATTTTTTTTTTTTTTTTAATAAATCCATTTTTTGCTGGGGAAACATTCAATTTCAAACCCGGAGCAATCAATATCAAATAAAATCCTGGCATTACTATTCTGTGACTTGCTGGAGTGGAGAGGTGTCATTTGATTGCAAGTAGGCACAGGAATTACATGGCTTTTGTTAACTTACTTAAACTGATTTGTTGGGTAATCATAGACCCATTTATGAAAGATGAAAACAAGGAAACATCTCAATTTCTTATATCTGGAGGAGATCTACATCCAGGATCCCAACCAATTGCATTTACTCAGTATTTCCCAAACATGACATTGTGTTGCTCTCACATTCTTAGGGTGTAAAGAATAACCAAGCAGCACTCTCACATAGCCATGAAGATTGTACCTGCCCTGTGTGGCAGCTTCGTTACACACCTTGACATTCTATCAGCAGGCGCTAGTGCCAATTTTTCCCTTCCTTGAACTTAATATCAGAAGACAGCATTGCACAACCAGACCAACCTCCAGCCATCGTATGGTCTGGCTTTGCTAATGGGAGGTGAGAAACAGATCAAGTTTCTCTGATTGCCAGAATATTTTGGTTTGCAACAGAGAGAATATCATCAAGCTGATTTGTACCATGAAGCTGAAATGTTACTGTATGGTAACTGTTGAGTCGCAGCCTGAAGCACTGATGGAGCACCTGGTGAAAAGACCCCCTCAGCCCTGGGAGCACAGGTGAAGGCAATTCAGCTGTGTGACTGGAAGGGATGGAGCCTGGCTGCACCTCTCTTAGACCTCATTTAAGGGCTGACTGGCCCTGGGAGGGGAGGATTTCTGGTTAGAGTTCTCTCCTGTGTGGGGTTTCCCTTGCAAGCCTTGATCTTCAGAGATGGGTGAGCGCTTTTTCTTCATAACACCTTTCCATTGCATAGACTCTTTGTCATTAGACCTCTTGTATCAGTGTTCCACCATGTTGATCTTTCTGATTGTTATGGATACTGTGAGGGCTGCAGCAGACAGAACCTGCTGCCTTGTAGGTTTGAGACCATTTCAACCGTTCATTTTCTCTAAGGAGCATTTCCTGAGCTTTGTTAAGCTATGTACTGTGCCTAGGACTCATTTATCTGCTTCCCCGTTCCCATTCAGACCCATACTTCTTACTTCCAAAGCACTACACACAACTTTCCCCCATTTCTCCCAGCTCTTACAGCTTCTGCCACAGGTGAGAAGCAGAGCATGTCTGGGCTAGCACTGCCTTTCTTTCTTCCTTGACTGTACATGGGATTAAGCACAGCCCGTGTGGGTGCTGCTGGTTTCAGGTAAGCAGGCAGATGCCTGAAGTTAAATGTAGTATGAGAGCATGCTCCAGCTACTGCAAAATATGGAGCTTTACTTAGTTATACTTCCTTAGAGTCCATGTGTTCCCTCATCCCTGCTCTCTGCGTTACAATGTCCCATCAAAACACAAGCTGCCCAGTGGTTTTTGAGATTTTTTTTGTTTCTTCTTAGAGTAATAACACTTTATCAACTTCTACTGAAATACCATATCAGCTCCTTGTCACTGGCAGTCTACAGTTCCTGCCGCTAAAAGTTTAATGCATTTACAGAAGCACTTAGGCATCAAGACTTTGATATCACAATCTGTTAGTCACAGGTGCTACATGATAGGTTTGTGTTAGCACATTATAGATCTTCTATCAGATACTGTACAAAATGTGTGTGTTTCTCTGCCAGGCAATCAGAATCAGACTACTGCATAGTTGATGAGTTACTCACCAACGTAAGTTGTTATTTATTTTAAACAGAATTTTTCCAGAACTGCACCTTAAGGGATAACTTAAACTCTAAGTTGCTAGGACAGCACAGATCAAGAACTTAGTGAGCCAGGAAAAATGCAGCGGGTCAGTTGTGGTGCTTTGAGCATTGTCAATCTTCTGCAGTAATGTTCATCAAGTTGAATGATTAACACTACTCATTTGCTATAATAGATAGAGTCATCTTGACAGCAAATTACCACTGGATCGATAGCTCAGCTTTTCTTTGGCAATTCAGTAGCAGCATGAGACCTGTGACAACATGCCATGCTGTTGGCATTGCTGTTTCTATGCCATAGAAGAAAGTGAGAAGTGGGTAAAGAAATATAATTGAGAAGTCTGCTCAGACTGAAAACTTCTGTATGTTTTCACACCTCTCAGAGGCTCCTTTTTTCCCCCCTCATAAAGCGAACACCACAACAAGCTTGGCCCTGAGATTCAGCCTAAACTCTACTTTCCATTTTGAGTAGAACCAAAAGTCCTGTGCGGATGTTTGGGCACATACCTGGCTTGCTGAAGCCTCATGAGTAAGACACCTCTTTGTTATGGTCCCGGAGAAGTCAGCCACTCAGTGCTGCGGCTCTGCTTTTTGTGTCTAATTTCAGACATCAGGAAGTCCATCACTGAAAAATGGGTAGAGCCCTGCAGGCATTCTTAGTTAAAAACTGCAGGAAGTGCTTTACTTCCGACACCATCAGCCACGTGTGCCATTTGCACAGACTGTAATGACCAAGTTAAAAGCAGATCTTTAGTGTGCCACAATAGGAGTGAGAGCACCTGAGCTCATCTCTGGCTCCACACACGGGTGGCCTCATCTGAGTCATTCTTTGGATTGATAGGAAAGATTTAGTGCATAGAAAGCTCTCTCCTGACACAGGCTGGAGAAATGCCTCCTGAAGATGAAGGGATTCCTGGGATGGGAGTGCTGCATCAATAGTCCATGTTCCTAATGTTCTTCAGATGTCCTCACTGGCTGACCTATGTTCTGCCAGCTCTCCTGTTTAACATACAGAAATAAAGCAAAGGCAGTGAAGTAGTTTGTACTTTACTTGTGCCACTAAGTGAAAGTGTTGCTCTTCCTCAGTATGGTAACAAAAGCAGATGCTTTCTACATCTTTTCTGCAGCGAGCTCTGAAAGCTCAAATACTGAGGCCGGAAGCCCTCTCTGTTTGAGGACTTCTCTGTTTGTCGTCTTGCTGATTTGGAGTCTGTCAAACATAACTCTGAGAGCTCCTGACGGCTCTGCTCTGATACAGTTATCCTTGAAGATCATCTGATAGTGCAGCATGGGACTGTTTAATTGCAAAACAGGATTAAATGCACTGAGAGCATTGTACCTGTCTTCTGAAAGTTGAACTAGTTTTTTTATTTGCTTCTGGGACCAATTCAGGATGTTGACTTGGATCTATAAACTCTTGTATAGATTAGATCTTGGTTAGGAAATGGACTGCATTCCTTTCATGTGCTGTCTTAGCAGTTGAGATCAGCAGAGTTGCTTTTTCTAATGTGTTTGGGAAGCAGAAGCAATATTTTATCTCCTGGTATGCTGGTACAGAAGTGTTCAGCTTTATTAATTCTTCAGGACACAGGAAAATTCTCCATCACCTGTGTAGGCAGTCATGGGAAAGGACCCACTGCAGAGGCTGTACTAAACTTGGGTTTTGAAGGCAGCTGGAAAATATTAGTAGTCTTCAGAGCCAATATCCAGAACATATTGAGAGCCAGTAAATGATGCATATTATTCCAAATTCCTGTGCACTTCTGCATTTTATAAAACAGATAACTAAAATACTCACCTAGCCAGACCAGTCCTCAAGGGATGCACATTTCCAAGCATGGGACAAACCAGAGACACAGAACTGAACCCAAATTAGCCGAACAGGATGGCTAAGTGGTCAAAACAAATGGTTTTAGGATCACTGAGCGAGGACCATGACCTCCTTTTGCATCAGTCAAGGCAACTGTGAAACTTTGTGAAAGAAGCTCACCACAAAACAGATGCTGGGCTATCTTAGGTAAATAAATTACCGAAAAATAATAACAAAAAACTCCCCTACGCATTTTACAAAGCACAGCTGTGTAAATATTGTATGAAATGGGGGAGAGGGGGAGATGTAACCTACACCCTTTTTTTTATGCAGAAGTTCTGCTCTTGGCACTGTTTATTAACATTCCCAGTACAACCATCACTACGCGCAGCACACAGTGCAGCTACTGTACTCATTTTGATCTTTGTTCTGAAGGAGAAAACAGGCTTTGCTTTAAGGCAAACATTCTCACACAAAGTTAAAATGTGCAATGAGAAGTGTTAGGGGAGAGAGAGAAGATGGTGCAGGAATGGGAACAGGAAGCAGGCTGTCTTACGTCTCCCTCTCTGTTTCCTTTCCCACACCGTGTGCTCTGCACTGACTCTGGATGTTCCTCGTCCACCAGTTCTGCACAGATCCAGGAGCGCTCCTGCGATATTAACTTCTCTGAGCTGGACACCTATAGCAATTCTCTTGTTTCTCAGCAGCTAGGAGCAGCACATTTCAGCCTACAGATGCTCACATCAAAAAGCATGGTTCTTCCTAGCTAGACCAAAGACTCACCTAGTCCAATTTCTCGCTTCTGATAAGAGCTGGTAGTGGGCACTTGAGGAAAGATCTAACAGCAGGACAGCTACTCAGTGCTGCTTGTCGGAGTGCAGCCTCTCAGATGTTGGCAGCAAGCAGCTTGGTTTCAGGAGCCAGAGGCTCTGTTTGCATCTTTGTTTGACAGCCTTCAGTGGAGATGTGCTCAGATGTTTTTAACCCATTCTTTATTTTGGCTCCTGCATCATCTCATGGGAGTGTGCCTAGCTTAGCTCAGCACTGTGTAGAGAAGAACCACTTCTTTTCCCTGCTTTAAATCTGTTGCCTGATCATTCTGTTTGATGCTCTTTTTTTTTTTTTTTTTTTCTTTTTTTTAACTGCCTGAAATAGTGAGTAAATCACTCCCTGCTTAGCTTCTTTAGAGCTAAGCCTGCCTGACACTTTGACCACGGTCAGTGAGCATAGAGGAGCAGAGGAATCTGCAGCAACAGTTTGGCTGCATGGCTGCAGAGCCATTCTATACCTGCAGGAAAGTATATGTGCTGTGATGAAAGTTGTGTTATTCCTCTAGATCTAGAACCTTGATAACCCCAGAGCTTGTGGCAGAAATGCAGTGCTGTCCCTCAGCTGTTCTCCATACAGCCTCTAGTAAGTGGCTCTTTGGTTTCCAGCTCCACAAAATCTTCATGCTCTTTATCTCATGTGCAAACTGACTACAGCTTTCTTCTGTGCTCACTGAGGTCTTGTTAGAGGCAGGTAGGTATGCATAGCATATCCCACCTCTGCTTGCCCATGCTGCTCTTTCTGGGCCTGCAGCCCTGGTGAGATCATTCCTCCTGCTCTCCTCTTACATCAGTGCTTGATGCTATTTTTAGTGTGATATACACCAAAAAGCATAACACAAGAGATCCTGTAGCTAAAATTAACTAGAAAATTATAGGCTGTGTTTTGAAGTTTTGTGTGCAGTCTTCGTTTGGTTCACTGGGATTTGCTTTAAGATCTTTGAACTCCAAAGAGCCAACGAAATGAGGTGGCATCTGCATCCTCACGTCCAACAGCAGTGCTGAAAAGAGTGGGACTGTTCAAATCAGAAAGGACTGGAGGCAAAGTCTTAGGTTCCACCTGTAGGAAGGAAATACCTTGTATTTTAAAAGGAAGGATTTGCAATGAGTGAGATTGAAGAAATTGTGAATGTATGGATTATCTTTCTTTGTACTCAGAGTAACGTCCCATTTTATTACAACAGCCCACGTTTGTCTCCAGGAGTTTTATCTGTAATGCAGTACGCTAATGCACCACTGTGCTCCAAGCAGGAGAAAGCACTTTGGATGCAGTCCAGATTTAACCCTGTCTTAGGGTCTGCCTTTGCTCTGAACTAAAATAGTGACAAAGGAAAGTAAGGCATCATCCTGACTCTTCTCTAAGTTTGGCCAATCCTCAACATGAGGTGTGTGTTTGAAACAAAGGGTGCTGGTTGTCCTCTTGCTTCACAGCTCCTCTGTCCCTCTGGGCCCTTTCAGCTCATACAACCTACATTCCTTTTCCATTCCTCGAGTGCAAACCACTTGGCCGCACGGAATCTGAATGTGCTGTTCAAGAAACTGCTTGGGACTGTCAAAGTAAAGGTTCAACATCTGACGTCAAAATGAGTCCTGAAAGCAGTCCTGTAATCCAGGCAGAATTGCCAATTCTGGCCATTTGGAGCTTTTAAAAATTAAAAGATCCCCAAAACAGCTGTATTTCTTATGCAAATCTGTAGCCAAATGGGAACTTGTAGGTAGTAAATAAATGTTTGCCCTCTGTTAAAAAATGATCATCTAGAAACCCAGTAATTTGTGGGGGACAAAGAGGGCAAAGCAGCCTTACAAACAGTGTTTCTCCTGTGTCATAAGAACCATTGTGCCCGTTCTCTACTTTTACAGATTTTTTTTCTCTTTAATGTTAAGTGGAAAACCCTGAACAAAAACTGGCACTTAATTCAGAGTAAACAGTGGCAGCAACTGAATAGAAACGCAATGTCGAATATACAACCACCCCAGGAAAGTGGGAGTCCATTCCTTTCTCATCTCTTCCAGTTGTTGCCTCCTTAAGTGAGTGATTCATAAAATCAGACTTTTAGAAATGCACAGAAGCATTATTTTTTTTATATTGATAGCGTCGCTTTAAAAAAAAAATGGTTAAAAATCGATCTGCTGGCCTCTTGGGGAAATGCTGTAATGTTTTTGGCTGTCTCCTACTTTCTGCTGCCAGCGAAAAGTACCATCTGGCTTGTTTAGGGCCCTTTTCCATATCAGGTGCTTCCAAAATTCTCCTCAACCAGAGGATTGTTTCATTGGGTTGCTCTGCCTGCTGAGGCATGTGTCCTGGGCTGGGAATCCTACTGCTTCTGTTCCCTGCCATCTTGCTGACGGTGGTGTGTGTATGTTTGGGCACGGATCTTGCTGCCTCTCTCCCGAGGACATTTGCATCATTGTCAGCTGCACATATTAAATTGATATGCAGGGCTCAGAAACACGTATCCCATCTTTTGTCCCTTTGTTTGGGCAATTGTTGTGGTTTTTAATTCTTCTTTGACACCTGGAATATCACAAAGCTGCTGATAATCTGTTGGCTACTAAGGGGAATGTCATTGATAGAAGGATAATGCGTGTCAGACTTATCTCCAGATAATTGCAGGCACACCCCAAACCCTTGCAGCTAGGGGAACGAATATCCTAAATCCGCTATTATTTTGGGGGGAGCATATGGGGAGGTTGAGAGCGGTGTCATCCTTGTGTGGGATTTAAGGCCAGTGTTAATTAACCCCACGTTGCTGTACTGAGTTAGACCTAATGGAGGCCAGTTTGTGTGCTACCATTTTGTGGCAGCATGCAGTGCTGTACCAAAATGGGGTTGATGTTCTTGGCTCCTCTAGGAGTGGAGCTGCTGCCCATGTGCCTTCTGCACACATATGGAGCATCACGGTGGGAAGCAGGCCATTCAACCTGGGGCCATTTGATGGTGACACCTCCTTCTCAAACGAAGAAGAATCAAAGGATTCCTTGTTTTTTGAATTTGCCATTTAACTTTGATAGAAAATCTAGAAATCTACCCCTCAAAAGATTCGGGAGTAGATGGGAATTATGGCTAAGGATAGACTTTTGATGTGATCCTATGGAAAGAAGGAGCATGTTCAGATCCAGCCCTGAGCTGTCTTGTCCTATTTCTAAAATGATCTGTGCCATACACTGCTAACTTTTCCTGTCCATCCATTAAAAAGTGAATTATGAAGAGTGCTGAGACAAACAGATAGCAGTTTAACCTTGTTAGTAAAAATCAGGTAGCTGATATATATTGCGAGGATGTTACCTCACAGCCCTTCTTTTCAATATAAGGTTATGAAATTACCTTGTTACTATATAAACTGCCTTAGCTGTGTGCATTCTTCCAGAGGTTATTGTTCTCTGTATGTTGGCACGGTGGTGTGACTGTGAGGAGTCAGTTCACGATGCAGTGAATTCCAGATACTTGGGAGGTGGCCCTATCTATTTTTCAGCAAAGGAATGAAGCATTTTTGTTTCTTTCCTCCCAAGGTATTTTAAAGTTTCAAAAGACGTGCTGATACGTAAAGGAAATAATAACTAAACGCTGGATGGGAAGCCGTACCTCAGAGTACTTTGTTTGCTAGTTTTCCCCCCCAAATCCTGATGTTTAAAGCGCAAGTTAATATTTAAAATTAAATAAGCCCATTTTGTGGAGCAGTGAGATACTTGAAGTGTATCGCACATTATTCATTTATTTTTGTGTGAGTGCAATAAAAATTTTACAAGCTGTAATCTTGTTCTTTTAATAGAGAGAAAACTATGCGGAATATGTTGCTTAGAGTATTAGATAAGCTACAGTGTGTTAATCAAATATTTTTGTGATATGAGGGCAGTTGAGAAAACAGTACAATTTTTGCTAATGGCACTGGTAAGTAAACGGATCTATCATTACATTGTCATGAAAAGTGACATTGAGCAGAAACACCCTGCCAATCCCTAGAAGATAAGTATTTAATGTAATTAGACAGACACTGTCTCCTTTGTTGGATGTAGCATTAATCACCCAGAGAAGTCCAACTTTATATGAAATGGCTTTTTCTGATATGTCTTTGTATTAGAAAGCTACTTGCATGGTTCTGTCATGATGATATATTTGAAGAAATGATTGCTGTTCAGTTTTCCTCATGACCAGTCTCGCTGTGCTATGTTCTGTAATGTACATTTGTTTTATTTAGCCATGTTACGTTTTAAAGCCACAACTTGCTTCCAAGTCCAGAAAACTGCACGCATTTGGAGCTGAACCTCCTTGAAATAGCTAATGCAATTCACTCGTGCCATCTAAGAGAAGCACAGTTAGGTCCCACTCTGTTCTGCAGCTCTTCATCCGCGGTGTTAGCGTAGGTTCGTTGTTACAGCAGAAGCAAAACGTTTTTGCCTCCAATGCTAGTTCATAGTATCACACGCATACACACACACACACACAAACTTCTTTCTATGAAATCTCATTGTTAAATTGATGAAAAATGTTGCCCCCTTCCAGAATTCATTGGCACTACATTTTTCTCTCCTCTGCTGCTTGTCATTTGTGCTGTGAAACGCTGTCTGGTGATGAGCTGGTATCCACTTGAATCAATGCACAGCTGTATCTCTCCACCTCCTCAGTGGTGCAGAGGGCTTTGAAGGGGAAGAAAAGGGTTCAGTCAAAGATGACAGCAGACTTCACCAAGTAACAGGTGGAGGTCAAGTCGGTTTATTTGTTGGGATGAACGGAGCGCAGAGATGAAAAATCTTCACCATAATAAGGTTTAGGAAGAAAATGCTGACTAGTCAGAGCTTTGATTCCAGCTGACAGATCCTTTTCTAGTTCATTACTTGATTTCACAGTTCAGGCAATTTTAAGAGGCTTAAAATTATATTTCTGCTCTCCTCTATAAAACTTTTCGAGCACTTTCTAATTTTTGCTTTAAGGAAAGTTATAGGGACCCCCTAATAGGTTAGGCATGCCTTTAGAATCTTACCAAGTCAACATGCCATCAAAA
Source organism: Tympanuchus pallidicinctus (assembly GCF_026119805.1). Taxonomy (NCBI): domain Eukaryota; kingdom Metazoa; phylum Chordata; class Aves; order Galliformes; family Phasianidae; genus Tympanuchus; species Tympanuchus pallidicinctus. The sequence continues at coordinate 2,634,201 of NW_026294791.1, read as the reverse complement.
ATGAAAGGATAAGCCTTTCTTCAGGTCCCCAGTTTTACTGATTCGTTTTACAAATAAAGTAAAAATTGACGCATAGGTACCAATTTGATCAGAAAATGAAAACTTCAGAAACTCCCCCGAGAAGTGGGCAGTGGAATAAGAGTGATGCCTGGGAAGTCACTTTTTGTGTCCAGGAGCAGGGGGTTTTGCAAGCAGTGGTAACGCCACGAAGGAGGCTGTGCCATGCCGGTGAGCCGTGCTCCATCCTGAAAGGCGGTCACAGCAAGAGCTGGGCAATCAGAGCAGAACGTCCTGACGCTGTGCGCAGTGCTGGGACTGTGCTGACCTGTCGGCATCGTTGCGTATCAGTGCAGAAGCACAAAGGGATTTCAGAGGGCTGGGCTGAAGCGTGCGAGGCTCTCCCAGCTCAGTCCCCTTCCCCTTCTCTCTACTGGCAGCTGGGAGGGGAAGGCAGGTGGTTCTCCCTTCCCACCCTGTCTCTTCCACCACTACCCTCTTCCTACCTGCTGAAGTTAGCAGCACAGGAGTATCTTTAGCCATGTGCTAAAATCCTCCCCCTCAGACTTTCTATTACTTCTGCATTCATTCTTTGCAGGAAGAGGAAACTCACTGGTCAAACCCTTGGACACCAGAATAGTTGCATGCAGTTTCCCAGGGAGCCAGATAGCTCTAAAGCTTCCCAGTGAGTGACAGTTTCTCTCTTCTATTCTTCTGAAACATGTGTTTTACACATATACTGGAAAATGTTAATATCAATTTACAGCCAAATTCTTGTTTAAAAAAAAAAAAAAAAATTATCTCCCAAAGTATATACACTCAGAGCACCTCAGCACACATGTCACTTTTTTATGTAGGAAAAAGTGTTGGATGCTCTTATACACATAACATCGTTGGGCTCGAAAGCTGTTAGCTCATTTAGAGTTAGTGGCAAGAACACCGGACTTGCCAGCAGCAAACTGTGAAACCTCTCCTGTGTGACGGGTGGAAATCTCATGGGGGTAGGAATCCAAAAAGGGGAGGCGGGGGGGTGTAAATCTGTGCATTTGGATTTGAGTACCTTCTCTAGCACGGTATCAACTTTGTCTTAGAAGTCCTTGAATCACACAAATCGTTGGAGGCTGGGAGAGAGTTTTGGAGAATTATCACTGTGTGCTTTCCCTGGTCTCTTCCTCTTTCCTTGGCATCCATTAATTACCGCTGTCAGAGAGAGGACAGCGGGCTAGGTGGATCCCTGTAATCTGATTTGGCATGGCTATTTTTCTGTGTTCCTAAGCTCATGAGATCGAGTTATGCAGGATTATTTCATAATGCCAGAGCAGCAGTTTCTGTGGCTCAACAAAGCTATCTAGCAAAGTGTCTATTAAAGAAAAATCCTGTCCCATACTGTAGCTTTCTTGGTCCAGTGAAGCAGCATCCTCATGCATACAAATCTTGTAAAGTTACTTCTGATAGCTCCCTCTGTCCCTTCATTTTTGTAAGCTAAAGTGCCATTTTCCTTTTTACAGCTTAATTGAGCCTAAATGCACCCATTTTCTGCAATGTGGTATTTCGGTAATTTTACTATTTGCTCGTAAGTTTTCCCTTAAGCAAACGGAAAGCTTCCCCTTTATCACTTCACTGGGCCAAGATTTCACACAGTATCCTGCTTGCTACAAAATATGATAGTGTTCTCTCTCACCTTGTTTCTTTTTTCTTCTTTTACTTTCTTTTATAAAATCAGGATATCTAAGAAACCCCGAACACCGCGGAGCACTTCATGGTGGGTGTGCCTATTCAAACAATGCCAATGCTCTTGTTCTGGGTGCACAGACATTGGGGTGGTTGGGGGGTGTACCAGCTTTCCCTCTTGTTTGGGTTCTCTGGTGGAGGAGAGCACTTTACCAGAGCCCGGAGGGAGCCTGGACGTGTTACTCTGCCCTTTCCATGCCTGTTCCCATGAACTTGTAGGGACTGTTTTCCTGTGAGCTCTCTGTCAGATGTGTTTTCAGCTGCTCGGTGGATGTAAAGGTGTCGGGCAGAACTCACAAGCAGCTCCTCTAGAAGTAAAGCCAAAGCCGCCCTGCTGTACCTTTGCCTCCTCGGCCACAGGAACAATCCAGTTTTTTCCAGGGGGATTCCTTGTTATTTACCCCCAGAATCCCAAAGCCATTGGAAATGTGGAAAAAAATGAGGCTGATTTTGCCTCTCTGATATCACCTGTGTGAGAACTGATGTGTTGGGAAACCGTTAAGTTTGTGCTGAGTGGGAGCTGCCGAGTCTTGCTGGGGAGTTGCTGGTGGTGGCCCTGCAGTGCCGTTGGAGGAGGCACATGCCAACATACATCAGCTATGGGCACCTCCCAGTAAAATCACAGCAGCTCTGCATCAGCTCCGAATGAATTGTTGTGTTATGGAGAAATGAGATGACTGTTCAGCCCTGTGACTGTCAAACCTGGGCAGTCATGTCATAAAAACACCCAAAGCCACTGCACAGCAATACATAATAGTTCCATGAGTACACTCTTGACCTGTCAAATTGTAACTCCATTTCAGCTTGGTGTGATACATGAATTCAGTTTGCAACTATTTCATTCTTTGGAATAGTGTGTAGACTCTTCACCTTAAATTGTGTAGAGATAGGTGACTTTACAGTGCATGTTAAGTTATCTGAGTTATTTTCAATCCTGTCCACAGTCCTTTTATTAATTGAAACATATGTTCAGTGGCTGTGTGTACCGATTAAGTTCAAGACCAATATTAGCACCAAACTTAGTCTTGTCATCATAAAAGTCATTTCAAAACATTACCATGCAGTAACTGAGGTCACAAGTCTGAAAAATCCGCATATTTGCCCATCTCCATCTCATGCCTTTGGCATTTAGTAGCCATCGTGGTTATGTATAGCCTGGATAGATAGATGATCTTTTGATGGCATGCAAACATTGAGCAAAGGATTTTGGAGGGGAGAAAAAAAATAAAATTTGACTCGATCCTCTTCAGTTAGTAAAATTCCCTTTAACATCACTTGCAATTTAGAATCCATATGCATCTCAGGAAGATATAGTTGAAACATAAATCTATTCTGGGTCTTTTACTTGCAAAAATATCATACCTCAGCTATAATCATATGCAAAGACTTTTTAGAGGGCTTTGTAAATGCCATCCAAATTTACGATGGAATTTTTTTGCCTAACAGCTATAGATGTTCCATCCCCAAAGCACCCACATAAAGGTGTATTCTCCTATGGATGGCTGCAGTTTGTCCCCGCTGTTATATCTAATCTGCCAAGTATGCTGAAAAAGTCTCAAACAGCATTTGAAATGAAGCAAATGGAATCATGAATTTTAAATGACATCATGAAGTTTAAGGACGTCATTAGAAAACAGTTTTTGTTCTTATTAAAATATGTATTTACAAAATGGAAAATGACATGGGAACTGATGGAAATTAGAGGGAGAAGCAAACTGTGATCTTGCTGTTTGATATGCTTCTCACTAAAATTCTCCAATTTAAAATTCCAATGAGGTGATATTTTGAAGGCGTTGGTCAAACGTTTGGTACCAGTTTATTAGCTATTGAAAGAGTTCCTTGGATGACAAGACAGGGATGGAGGCTCACTTAGAGCACCAAAAACAATCCAGATGGTGCTGTAAACACAGATACAGACAGATAAGATATACACTCTATGGGAACGCTGCACCAAAATGCTTAGCGTAGATTTTAATGGGGTAGAGGTTTAAAATAACAAATGTTGCATCATGCAGTTTCACATTCTGTAGACAGGATTTATCACAGGTAAAACTGATACTTCTCCTTTGTAAATGGAGGAGTACTCATTTACAATGTAGAAATATCACTCTTCTTTATCTTAAGTGGCATCAGAATCCTGATTCTAACTTGAATGATCATTTTTGGCTAAAAATTGCTGAGGAATCCAAAAGCGTTTAAAGCCTAAAGCCATTGAATCCATTTAATGCGCCTTTGGCACCTCTCTCTCTTAGTCCTTTTTGAACATTCTGGTCCTCATTTTAATCAATCTCTTTTTATTAAGTTCTTTGGCTCATTTACTTGTACGTGCATTTGCTTTATTTTATTTGGAACATTTCTTTTGTAGCGTCTTGAAAAAGAGTTGTGACATTTCTTTTGGATAGCTTCTTAAGTATCTGGCAGTCACCTATGATACGATGTTGATGGGTATGGATAGATTAGCTCTGTTTTCCTGATATCTGTCAGATGTCGAGTTCTGAGGAAACTGGTTGTGTGTGTTGCTGATGCATATGCAGTAGTTGGATAAGTGGATAGATGGGAGCTTTCATTTTACTTCTGTGTAGTCGTTGTTCATTAAGCTGGGTTTTGCTTTGTGAAGTGAGGTGCTCGCTGGCAGGTAGTTGGTCAGTGATCATGGTAACTCAGAGTGTGACCAGAGGAGCAAGCAGACGTTCAAAACATAGAAACTAAAGAGCACTTTATTAGAATGAGGGAATTCCTATCAGCACTGTGTTTTGCACATACAGGAGCAAGTAAAAGAGTAAACTGATGGATGGCAGCTAGTGTGATTGTAGCTCAGCTGAAGACAAATAAAGCTCGTTCAGCAATAAGTAGAACAGATTTGCTATGACTGATAGTAGCATAGCCATCCAAAGTTCAAGAAACTTGAAATTAAGACTTCCCCAGAAAAAAAAAAAGCAGCCAATCACCGTTTCTATTGATACTTATTTCAGATATAGACGGAATAATTTCCACAGAAGGATGAAAATTCCTTGGAAAATTCTTCCCTCGTATCAGCTTTTTCTTCAACAGCCAACTCGTCTTTATGCATCATCTCTTTGTTCTGCATGTTGTTGAGTTCATGGTCCACCTGGTGATATCTGAGCTTCTGTGATTCCTTGTTATAGTGTCCCTTGAGAATGAAGATCTAAGTCACACTTCATTCATAGCTTTTGTTGTTTCTGAATCTCCAACAAGAGCCTAGTGGCAGAGAACTGCTGGGAGCAGTGGGGTAATTATCCAACAGTCGTCTTTGGAGGTGGATATTAGCTGTCTACCAGTGTGACTGACTTGATATGGAGTTATTGTTTAAGATGTGTATAGTCAGAATAATGTTAGTAATTAACAAGCGAAATTGGATGAGCACATAGATACAGACAGAGCTATAGATTTGGAGAGGAGGGGAATTTTTCTCTTACACTGTAATGACTACATTCACTTCATCAAAGTTAATCATCATTTCAGTACTTCTGTTAGCGAGGAGCATAGCTGTATGGGAAGTAGGTTAATAGATATTTGTTTGCTCTGGGAAGGATTGGTGCATTCAATTCTCACACATCATTTTCTGATCCATTTAAATATCTATCAGCATCATACATGAAAATTTGAAGATCTTTAGCTGTACTCAAGGAAGACTTTTATGTGGTAAACATCTCTAGTACTGGCAGACATAAGGAGATAGAGGAATTAAGAACACCACAGTGCTCCATTGCCCCCTTAGAAGATGAGGAACATGGAGTATTCGTGGGCACTCACTGATTAAACTTGGGCTGGAGGTTTGCGAAGTGCAGAGTTTTGGAAAGTCTTACTGCGGGACTTCAACATCCGTGCAATGGCTCCAGTAACCAGAGTCTCTCAAGGACAAGGATCCCATTTACGCTTGCATTATGCATTGAGCAAAAGGGTGTGATGCATGATGTGGAATGAACCAAATAACTTGTGTGTTTAGGGAAATGCCAAATTAATGAAAATTCAGAAAGCTCTAATGTTGAAAAGGCACTCAAATTCCTTGATAGAAATATAATGCTGCTAACAGTTTCAAGATTATTGTTGTCTGAATTTTCTGCTTATTGTGTACGGCAATTAAAATTCTTTTCAACTGAAAAACCAATGTCAAATTAATATTTCCTTGTGGAAAAAAATACGAAAGTGTACATCTTGTTCCATTTAGCACCATCAGGGTCTTTGGTCTGGCTCCCTCTGTCCATTGAAAAAAAAAACAATTCATGTTAATGGGAGCAGGCTAAGACCATATATGTTTGGCATGTATGTACTCATACAATCGCATGCTTTCAGTGAGTTGAGGAAACACACCCACTCAGGCTTCCATCTGTGTTTCGTGCCACATATCCCCTCATTTTCTTTCTTATTTGGCAATTAACTTTTCCACTTATTCTGTAGTTAAAAGCTGCCATAAGATGAAAACAGACTAATTCTGATTTTCATTTCTTGCATTCTAACTAACATTCCGAGGAGAGTCAGACCTAGATTGTGAAATTGTGTTACCCAAAAATGCCAGGTGTGACTGTGATTTGGACAACAGTCCCATGCACAGACCAGTAAGGAACACTTGAAAACCCCACCTGGGTCACCCAGCCGTTGTGTTCTGGCTGTTCTCATTTATTCCTTGCTCAGAGCAGATGGATAGAAAGAGGCAGGGAATGGGGAGGATCCTTGGCTCCATTCCCTCTTCACTGGCCAGCACAGCTGAGACGGGCTGGGGATAGAGTAATTTGTTGCTGCCCTGCACCAGAGAGGAAGCGGAGGAGAACTGGGCCTCCGAGGTGTCCTTAAAGGTTGGCACCACCACGTGGAGTGCTGAAACCTGGTCTTCCATGCTGTGGTCCCCAGTATTTGTGAGCTCATGGGAACAGTGCTGAGGAAAGTGGTGCAAGGCAGCAGCATCCTCCCTGGGCTCTGCCCTTGGTAGCTCTAGCTTTAACTTTTTAATTTCCTGCATCCCTGAGCAACACAGGAGGGGAAGCTGAGGGCTGGGGACCACTAAATGTGTTAAAACTCATTAGGTATGAAACAGAAGACCTTTAAAACTAGCCAAGAGTCTCATACATGGGTGCCAAAAATTAAACACCTAATTCTATCTTTAGCCATTTAGTTCCTGCCTCACAGTTGTTAATATACAACACGGTATCTCATAGGTGGCCTGATTTCCATAGGCACCGGGCACCTACAAAGCTAACTGAAGTGTTGAGATTGCTTACCTAAGAGCGAGAGCTGGAGAATCAGATTTAAATTTTTCTGGGTGATTAAACCCGAGTTTGCTCGCTTTTGCTCCCAGCTCCTGAAAGGAGCTTCGATAGAATGACCAGCGTTGTAACATATGGCTCAGTGAGGGGGGAAAAAAGAAAATGAGTATTAGAAATGGATGGACTAAAGAATACGCAGGATATATCAGGCACATTAACCAAACATATGGTGCTAAATGAGATATTTTTTTAAAATTGCAAAAAAATTGACATTCCTGGCAGTCTCAAGGATAATGTGACATGGCTGTGATAAATTTAGAAGAATGGGACATATTTTGGCTTGTTCTTGGAAACCTTTCTCTTGCATGCCGACTGTATTTCTTCTTTTATTAACCCATTCAAAGAATGTTTGAATTTTGCTGCTAGAGCACCATGCTAGCGCAACATAAAATGTGAATGATGCTAATTGCTTTGCACTGCCTAACTTTCTGTCATACCCTCCCCTCTTAAAGGACAAAACATGCTTTAGAAATGAGCTGGCAAGCTCAACTTCTTCTTTCTCTTGGTCAATATTAAGTGATGTAATTAAGCTCCTGTTTGCATATTCTTCTGAACTAGGAAGCAGCCATTTTTTTCTCGAGATCTGATGGATATGATCACTCACAATAAAATGTGTCATTACAAACCTCAAACAAAATGAAAACATGATAGAGTTGGCCTGTTCCAAAGCAACACATTTCAGAATATCCTGAAATAAATTAAAAAAAAAAAAAAAAGCAACAGTAATAACGATGGCAATCAGAACAAATGATAACAAACAAATGTAATAAAAGTAGGAACCAATAATCAGTGCTTCAGTTTGCATGTCTGCTCCATTTCACAACGTAGCGTTACATCAAAATCTCTATTTTCCTATGACAGCTGCTGTCCCAACCCTACAAAAGCCCTTCCCAGCCCTGCTCAGCGCTGCCGTACTTCAAGGTCATCCACCACTGTTGTTGCAGTGCCTCAAGTTTCAGTGTTTGGATGCATTCACGTAAACGTGTTGCAGCTTTTGGCCACATCTCCCTGCCCCTTCCTCAGGCCATGGTTCAAATGCAGGCAGGTTTTTAGCACAGCAGCCCAGCTCCTCCACCACCGGGAGCACAGATGTTGCCACTGCCCACTGATTTTGTGTTTAGAGCTGGGGTGGCACCTGTTTACTGTTTCCCTCCCCCAGTTCCGCCACTGTAAGGACATCAGAGTCAACATCACCCTTATTTCTTTTGAGCGTCCTTGTCCTGGATGTGAACGCTCAAAAAAAAGAGCAGCCACAAACTTAAATGCCAATGTGCCATGTGAGCAGAAGTTCATTACAACTAATGGAATATGTCACTGAAGACAGCTTAGCTCAGCCTCCTTTTCTCACTTGCCCCAAACTGAACCAACTCTCCTGCTTTTGTCCCTACCCCAAAATCTTTTAGAGCACAGTGAAATGAACCAACCTGGCATTTTTCTTATCTCTGTCCATTTCAAACTCTTATTTTTAAAAGATTATATATCTAACTTCTCTTGCTGTGAGGAAACAAGCCTCACAACAGCAAACCCTTGTAGCAAACAGTTTCAAGACAGAAAGCTGTAATTACAGCGCTGGAGCTCTAACCACTCCCTTACTATTTAACTTCCTGAAATATAAACTGCAAAACCTCACTGAAACCATTAAGACCCCAGCAGAGCAGTGTATAAAGAACAAGAAGGCTCCTGCATATTGCAATCAACGTCCCAGGGACTATAAAGCTAGTGTTATTAAATATAAAGTTAATGATACTGTCCAGAGATAATATTGTCCAGACCTTTCTCTTCCATTTTTAACAATTGAATTCTATAAAATACAGAGTAGGTTGAGTGGCTTTGCTGGTGGAAGTTCAACTTCCACGTTATCTTAGTTTTTGCTTTCTAACCTGAGACCCCCAACAGTTCTGCAACTTTGTTTTGCTACATCCTTATGGATATGCAAAATGTGTGATGTACTGTACGTATTGGAAATTATCTATTTTCAGAGTACGTGCAGATAATGAGAATATCCATATGCTTCTATATCTATAAAAATAAAGTTAATAATATGGACACACATACGTCCTCAACTATGTGCTGCAACGTTCTTTTATCTAAGCATAAATCACACTTTAAAAAAAAAAATCTCTGATTTCAGAGCCTCAATATTCATTCCATTAATTTCTTTGGTAACACGTGGAAGCCAAAAGGGCCACAAGATTGGTGTCATATCAGCAGAAGTTGATCTCAGAGAGTGTAACAGAACAGTCAGAGCAGCATTGCACCATTTCTGCCTGTCCATGGGAGAGGTTTCACCCACTGGCAGCTTAACTCTACCTTTCATTGGAAGCCTTTGGTATAGTTCAAGGCATTATAACAACTGAAATAATTCCGCTGTGGCTTCTAATATCAAAACACAAATACCATTCACCCTTTAAAAAATTTTGAAAGCAAAAGGAAACCACATAAATATATTACTTTCAAATACCTTTGAAGTCAACGGAGTAAGGAATGGCAGGGTTTGGACTCAGAAAACTTCACTCTCGAGTCTTGCAGCACATTTAAAAGATCCATTTGCAATAATCTATTGAACCAGCAAGTGAAAGACAGAACTCATAAAAAGCCTGTAAAAATCCAAATGCTCCAGCTATTACAGATTTCTAAAAATAAAGCAGAGTAGGTTTCAGTAGCAATAATAAGCTGCATCTTATCCATATTTCAGATTTAAAAGAAAAATATGGCTGCCTTCTAGTACTCATTGCTCACAGCAAACCATGGCCACTTCTGCCTCAAAAAATCCCATAAATAAAAGTGAGCTTTCAGCTTGCTGTTGTATTCAATTTCGTTTGTCCTTTAAGTTTATCTAGCTGCTTCTGCACCCACTTTCACAATGCATAGGCTGTCGTTCCATGACCTAGCATTATTAAATTGCACTTATCAATCATTCTTGCCAGGAATGCCATCGCCAACTGCATTAAAGAAGTCAGAGAAGTCTGGTTTCAGCAGTCCCTCGCCTTCGCAGACCTCCTCCCTTGGAACGGCTTTCACACAGCACCATCGACCTGTCATTACAGGACCCAGAGGTGAGGCTTAACCCAAGAGCCCCCAGGCAGCTTAAGCATTAGCCACAGCACCCAGCATCCCGGTGCTTTGCCACAGAAAGTCATCGCCACGTGTGACACACTCAGTGCCAGGCTGTGCTTCCAAAGCTCCAGAACCTGGAGGCTGTCGTTGTCAAGGCCGGTTGGTTTTGCGAGGCTGGGATGTTTGGTACAACTCCTGGTGACAGTTCAGCAGTTGCAAAGGTGGAAATGCAGGTTTCTGGGGGCTGCAGGTGTTTATTTGAAGAGGGTGGGGAAGGTAGAGTATCTTCTGCTTGTGTCAGTGCATAGCTGATCGAGACAGGGACTCATCAGTCACTTCTGAGCCATGCCTATCTTCCAACACTCTCGCTTTGTTGCTGCAAGTCATTTGGTGCTCGTGCTGTTGGTGATGGTGTGCTGAAGAACTGCCTTATTAGCGGACTGCTTTGAAGTTGGTTCCTGCAATATTTTGGCTGGTTTTCTTTATAGTTCTCTTCCGTCTTGCTTTTCAAGTAACAGGACTGTCCTCTGGGTCCAGATGTGCTTATACATTTTTGTTAGAAAGGTGCATTTGCATTAACCTAGAAAACAAAATGCGGTACTCAGCTCACATTTGAAAAGGAAGACACTTGGGCATAGTAACATACAAAAATGAATGAATCTTCTTACAAACCTCTTTGGAAGATATAAAAATAGATGTGAATGGCTGTGGCATGTTTCTTTCTGATATGGAATTTTGTCTCGTTTAGAGAAGATTAAGGAATTGGTCGAATGGTGAAGCATAAAAAAACGTATTAGCAATTCCTGCTAGAAATTGTTTTGAAATGTCTGCTTGGCATAAGTATGATTTTACTGAGGACGACATGAACCACAAGTAGCCTTTTTACGCAGTGCCAGGTGATGTGGTGCGAAGCAGTAGCGCTGCGCTAAGTTGAAGTGAGGTCAGAATTGCACCTCACGGTTATTAGGACTTTGCGAAACCTACTTAATGTAGTTTGATTTATTGTGGTTAATCCCATGATAATTAATTATCTTGAGAGAGACACACCTAGCCCCTCAGAAGGAATTTAGGCATCCAAGATCTATGCAGATTTCCCATGGAATGTGGATCTGAGCTATCTGGCAAAAATATCGTCTTTTAAAAGCCTTGGTAATTGGTGATACAAGTATGAATAATATGAATGTTCCATTAACAATATATTCGGTGCACATCAGCTGACGTTGAATTCCTCTCTTTCAGAAGTTCAGCCTTTTAGATTTGAATTGTCAATTGATTAGTTAATAGGTCCTTTCTGTATTTGGCTATGTTTTACCTCACTCATTAAATGCCTTTGTCTGTAAGTATTTAGGCCCTCTCTATTTTGGATTTTTGTGTGATTCGGGGAGGAAACGTGTCACTGGTGAGGTCTTGTTTAAGCCTCATCCACGGTCTGTTTTCACAAGACTTTCTGTGCACCTGGGAATACCGATCAGCTACGTGAGAAGAACTTTCAAGACTGCCAGAATTTGAAAGAGCAGATACGATGAATCTTTTTGACAAATTCAGTTTGCTTGGAAGGAGATGTCTCCATAGAAAAGTAACGTATTTTCTAATGGTCACTCTTCCTAATAGGTTAAGCAATAATGTTCTTCTGCAGCATCAGTTAGGAGTATCTTCTTCTATTTTATGCTTATTCACCAAAAAAAGTCTTCACAGCTTTCAGGAAAAATGTCTCTGAATCTGTCCAGGAATTCTTTCAATGTCATTATCCTTGAAAAATCTTGATTCAGACCTCATTCTTTGTTCTTTGCTGGATGTGTCTCTTCAGTATTCTTCTTCCACAGCACATTGGCTGTGTTTACTTCACTTCAACCACAGTCATTCTGTTAGTAGAGGGTAATATGCTGAGGTGGATTATTTTCTGCAAATCCAGCTTTGTTCTTTATCCCATTCCCTTCAGTGTACTTTAGGCCAGTAAGCAGAAGAGAGAAGCTTTTCAGGTATCAAAAGTGGCAACATAAGGAGCATAACGCAATCATATAAGAGGATATCATCTTTGAGCAATCCACATCCACCATCAGTTATTGAAACTTGTAGATTTTACAGTAATGATAGGAATAATGTAGTGCACATATGTTGCTTCCTCTCTGGCTGCATATGCATTACGTAAACGCTTGATGACAGGTCATTCTGCGTTGTCTTCAGGAAGATGAAAGCTGGATTTAATCCTCATTCTGCAGAGATTCTCTGCATGTCAGAGGAAGGAAAGTCATGAATAAGTAGGTCACCATCAGAGTAAGCTCCTCAGCCAACTGACTGATTACGAGAAGGTTCAATCTTCTGATGTTTGTCTGTGCAAGTTTATCACTTGGGATGTGTATATGAGATGCATTTGTAAAGCACGATCAACTTAGATGGCAGAGAAGAAGCTGTGGACTATTCATGGCAGGTGTTGTCATTGACAACCAGTGATTTGTAACTTCTCAGGAATATTCCTGAATCTTTCACACGCTTGCAAACATATCATAGAACAAAGTGCACATCTTAGCACTGGGGATATCCCAGGATCCTGGAGTGCCCTTCCCAGTGATCCGCACAGCAAGCCACCTTGGGAACTAAACTTGGAGAAAACGTAGATCATTAAGAGGATTTCTTTGCTGTAAAATGCTCCATTCAACGAACCAGCTGGAAAACCTCTGTTCTCATGAAATCGTCTGCACTGCACTGTGTTGTGGAAGGCTGTACACTGGTTTCCTATCTGCATTGGTGCTGCTGCCAGTACTCAGCCCAGCTGGGCAGTAGCCAGCAGAGAGGATCTGAGCTGGCTGACCATAGGACCAGATGTGCAGTGAGTGCTGGCGCATGGATGCCAATGCTTCAGTGACTCCTCAGTAGTTCCAACAGATGGTGGTAAGATCCAAGTTTCTTTGGTGCTAAGCTAGCAAAGTGATTCATGGAGCCTCACTTGATGATGGCAGTTTTTTGGGCATGACTCTATGAATGCACCATATGTCTTCTCTGGACCAGCATGGTTAGGATTCAGTGCCTGGCAGATGGTAAATGGATCACCTATAGGGTGGCTTTAGCACTGCTATCAGTTTTAGAACGTATTTCAAAGCCTTGAAAATTCGAGCAGAGAGATCGCTTTCTCCTACGCAGTGTACTTCTGATACCTTCAAGATAGATGATCTGGTGGCCACTGTTTCTCACCTCAGCACTCCAGTACTGCAAAGCCATCATCTTCTGGCCTCACACAAAGTTTTCCAGCATCGGCCTCAGCCTGTTTGAACTCTTTACTGGACAGTGACGTATTTAAATACTACAGGTGGCAGTAGTATTAACGAAAGTGATTTTAGGTTTCCGTGCATTGCTACTTGCACTCTAGTGACTTTGTATCTGGCTGAAACATTAAATTAAACCACGATCTTGTAAATCTGGGATATACAGCAGCCTGTGCTCTGGAGCATTCATGCATTTCCACAGAATATGACAACATAGACACTGCAAGCCAAAAAGCAAGGAAGAAAAGGCAAAGAAAAAATAAAAGGAATGAGATGGTATGTTAGGAAGATAAATGAAGGAGAAACACAGTTACAAGACAAGAAATTCAGCACAAAGGGAAAAACCCAAGTAATTAGGCGTGTGAGCAGAAAGAGAAGAAGGGATGAAAGTCAACTAGAGGAGTGGTTTCCTTTACAGTAATCTCTTCCATAATAAGCATAACCACTGAGATTTTTATCAGGATGAGGTCTACCAGGGAAATTTGACAGGTTGATGCTCTCTGTTAGTGCCTCCGTAGCAGAAACTTGTCAAAAATATGGGAAAACATTGTGCCCTTCTTTGTCAAAATTCTCACTTGGGTCACCAAAATATCAAAAATATCAGTAGCTGTTAGCTGTCCTGTCAGGCAACTTCACACGTACCAAGACGATAATTTCTGCTAATTCCAAGACTATACAGCACAAAAGGACATTTTGTAATATACAGTTGTTTATATCACGTTGCATATTATTTGAGGGCTGCCCTCAAAGCTGCCAGACTTTAGCAGCCTTCTACTTTCCTTTGCATTTGGACAAGAAGAGAGCAGTGGAAGTCCATTCTGATACAGACACCTCAGATCAAGGGATGTTAATATGAGACAACCAAAAGAGGAGGGAGCCGAGGCACAAGGGTAGGAATGTGTGTGGCAGTTGAGTAGAACCCCAGATAGCATCCCACTGACCAAGAGATTAGCTAACCCAGCCCATTGCCAAGTCACACTCTCGGTTAGTGTCAGGATACAGGGAGGGCTCACCTGGCTTTAAATGAGCATGTAGGTGTAGGTTTTGATTCTCTCCATTCCCTCACTTCGAAGCAAGAGCAATCTGAAAGAAAAGCAGTTTCCTAACAGATGGCCTCAAGGTCAGGGCTTAGTAATTACTGGATGCCCTGCCCAATCTCCCATCCACTGCCATATCCCAGGCAGGGGAGGACTGGGAGGAAGGCTTGCAAATGGTTAAAGCTTCAGCTAAACAAAAGTCAGGAACCGTGTAATTAAAACTCTACCTTTGTTGTATTGTAAAGAGTTAGCCTGTGACATAGGAAATATTTAAAGGAGCAGGCTGTTCGGCTAATTTGTGTGCGAGTGAACTGCTTAGACAGTCCTATCCTAAATTAACTGTAAGGCCACCCACTGAGATTGCCTCATAAAGGGCCATGATTGCTCAGCTTCGTTTTGTATAACCGTTCAATAATTACTAGATAAATGCATAACTAAAAGCTCTATTACACTAATAATTTGTACTGAGATAGATGTGTGGGACACCATGCTGGGTTAATTTGTCATCCCTGCAGCAAACTTCTAAAGAGGGCTCTTTTGCAGAGGAATTGTGTTAATATGTTGCTCCAGTGAGGACATGTTAGAGCAACAAGATGACTTGGTCGCTTAATCTCCTAAAGAGGCAAATAGCCTGGAGGGTAAGTGCCAGAAAGAAGAATGGGGGGTGATTAACACAGTGGACCCAGATTTAAACGCATCCTGACAAAAGCAGCTGATCTAACTGAGCAAAAGAATGAGAAGAAGAAAAAAAAAGAGAGAGAGAGAAAAAAAAAGGGCAGTGTTAAAAATACTAATAGGATTTCATGCAGCCCTAAAAAATAATATAAAATAAAGTGCTGCAGGACCAAAGTCTGTTACCCATGCTTTTACCAATTCGGCGTTCAGATTCTTTGCCCTCTTTGATGTAGCCGTGAAGTTAAACTGTATGCTTGAAACAGTGCAGTGAACTATAATATTTTTATCTCTGCTTTATGCTAAATTCTTTTAGCTTCAGACACACACAAAAAGCACATTATTGCTTTAAATATGGAACCCATGTTTAAGCATGAGAGCTCTGGATTTTCAACCTCCTCTATTGACAGAACCATAAATCATGTTAAAGTTAAGTGAATTACTGTAGCGTGGAACTATAGCTTTAACAATGTTTATGTAGTATCAGCTTACCATCTACAGAATGAAAGGGGGGAAAAAACACTGATATTAGAAATGGGAATGTGGAGTCCTATTAACTTAACAGCAATATATCACTCCAAAGTCACAGATTCCATTACCATGCCCTTTTTAGTATCAAAGCAGAATTATATCATCACACACATAAAGGTTGTGGTTTTTCAGAGAATTTACATTTCTATTGTAAACTTATCAACTGCATTTCATTATTAGACAGACATGATGCATTCTCCTAGTTGTAGGTTTTATCTCATATAGGTGAATGCGTCATATGCGTTAAAACCAATAATAATATGCAAAAGTTGCCAGTATTTGATGTGAAATAGGAATTCCACAAATAGGTTAAATAAGTTTTTTTTTGCCTCTACCTTTTATGTTGGGAGGGAGGAGCGCTTTAGATAGAGATGATTTTTATTCCTCCACCCGTGTGATCAGTTTTTAGCGTTATGGTCTCCCCAAAGTAAGAGAAAGCTGACATGTTTTAAAAGAATCTGCTCAAAATAGCCAAGTTAAGTGGCCCCCTGCCTGTGCCAGAATCTGAACCCAGCACTCAGTTCAGCTCTACAGGTTTTCAAAAGCAGCTTGTACACCAATAAGCCCTGTGCCCAAACACAGCTTTAAACTTGTTCTCCTTTTGCTAGGAGCTTGTGGGCAGAATGTCCTTCTGCCTCCCACTTGCTGCTGCAAAATCTCTAATTTCCTGAACAAAGGGTCCAGGTGCCTTACACAATTTGGTCTTCAAAGCAGCAAAAAGGGGCAGATAGGCGGCCCGACTCGCAGTCACTGTGGATCTGTTTTTTCAGCCAACCATCTGCACTTGACTTCAGGGGCTGAGAGATGAGCGCTCTGCAGTTCAGTCCTTCTTCTTGACGTCCATGGGTGGGGACAGACCTTCCATCCATCACATTTAGGCTGTTTGTCTTCTCACACCAGCCAGCTACTTCCATTACAGTTTGAATGTTCCAGCTCCGTCTGCGTGCCTCTTGCTGCATTACGGGACCAAGGCAACGCATGTTTTCCACCGATCTGAATTCCCCTCACAGGGCTGGTCCTGCTCTGCTCACTTCTATCCTCAGCAGCTCCATGTTGAAGACAAGTCCTTGCTACCCTGAATGCAAGACTGCTCTACCTTTGTCACCCTAAAGTCTATTTCTAATGGGCAGTGAGAAAAATGGGGACTTTCAGAAAGCTTTGAAGGAGTTACAGGGACTCGGCTCCCATTGAGATTGAAAAGCAGGTAATGAATTCTCTCAGAACTTCTGCAAGTCCCAGACCAACTTTCTTAATGATTTTTTTTTTCTTGTTTGGGTAAGTGCTTTAATCACAAAAAATCCCTGGACTTAAAGCTATTGTTTTAGGCTTCCATTCTTCACCTCTTGCATTGTATTATACACAGAAGTGCAAGTTCCTTTCAACAAATTTGGATTATTGCCAGATCTCCTTATTAAAAAGTCACTCTTCATATTTCCGATAAACACAGCTGTTTCATGGTGTTTGGAAGCATTTCACATCAGCCAGCATGGTGGCTTAGCCAATTAGTCCTCTAATATGGTCAATTTTGAGAGTAAGTACCTTTGGGGTACAAAGGGTGGGATACATCTTGCATAATTTGAACTGGCACTTGCATCACTTAAATGCTAGCAGAAGGCTTGCAGCATGCAGGGAGTTAAAGCAACCTAGAAGCCTGAAGTGGAAATATCTAGCAGAACAAACTGTTCCATCACATTTCCAGGGAAATGACTTTAAAAAAAAATGCTTTCTTAATTGTAATGAAGCCAATTATGATGGGCTCAAAAACAGGCTGATAGAAGTGATCCTGTTTCATTATGATTATAATGTTACTATTTCTAGGAAGACTGATCAATCTTTAATGAGCTGTTAGTAAACTTAACCATCACTTTACACAGGAGGTATCTCCTCACTGCGCCCTAGCAAAGCTGGCCCACTGAAGGGACAGTGGGATTGCATCCCCAGACCTCTAATTCCTTGAACAGGTGAGGAGTGCAGGGTCTTTTCCCAGCTGGAGAAGGCAACACAAAACGACCCCTTTATTGACTTCAGACGACTTTATGAAAAAAGGAGTTTCATCCTAATCATCTGGATGCGAAGGGGCTTGGCAAGGATTTTTGGAAGAGGAGATGGAAGGTGAATGGATCAGTATGTCTTTCCCGTGTGTTAGACTGTGCTGGTGGAGAAGTGCGAGCGCTACAGGTGTGACCACAAAGTCCCTTTGCCACATCAGCTGGTGCTCATGGGAGAAAGGATCCCATGGGTCTTTAGTGGGACTGCTGCAGGGAAAGATGCTGAGAAACCTTCTTATTTTATGCAGCACGGCACCACAAACTCATAAAATGCTCAAAAATCCAGTATAGTATGCAACAGCTGTACTGCGTAATTACTTGGCCCAATAGCAATAGTATTAAAATACTGGTATATCTATTGCAGGCCACCATACATTATCATCTCATTTGCAATAAAAAGTCAGGATGTTTCAAGTGAGCTTCAATGGAATTAGAATCATGTGTGCTTTGAAATATTTATGCTTGCCTTGAGATGGAAGGAGAATTCCTGCCGCCAGCCCCTCCCCACCCAAATAACAGATTTAATAACACCAGATAGTCCAACTCCTCCATACCTACAGTAGGTAGAAGGGAAGCTCCGAGCTGGAGTACGCTTATTTTCATAGGTGGTAGGACTTATATTTTATGTCATTTAGTGAGGTCAATAATAAAATATAAATGTCACAAGCTGAAAGACGCCAAGAGAAATACGGTTTGGCAGTGTGGAGCTGCTTAGGGATACATAAATAATAAGTCAATAAGTAAATAAATAATAGACAAAGATCTGTTTTATCTTCCATTTGAAGATCTCAAGGAATTTGCAGTCACTGATTGAGACTTGTAATTGCCCATCAGAAGCATATAAGTAGCTTATAGCCCCTTCCTGTATGCAGAAAAATTCACATCACTCTAGTCGTGGCTTGAAGATGGAGTGACTTCAGAATTTTTGTCAAGCATTTCTGTGAATTGTGACTAAAATGACCTTTAGGAGGACTAGAGGAAATAACAACGAATCAATTGAGTTGATTAAAAATGTTTGTGAGGATCTGTGTGTTTGGAAACATGGTTGTGTTATGGCCCTCGGCACCTGCTGGAAAGGCTGGCTTTGTACACCACAGTGAGTGCCCACAACCACCCATCAGAGTAGTTCATAGAATCACAAGGTTGGAAACGACCTATAAGATCATCTAGTTGTCTGTATATGAGCTGCAGTTCTTGGCCTTTAGCATTGAATTCCCTCTCTCTAGTTAAAGGCAGACGCATTTCCATTGCTGATCCATTTAATGGCAGTAGATTCTTCCTCTTAACAAGCAGCCCTTCCTACTGCTGCTTGAGAAATTGGGTATTTTCCAGTCAGAGACTGCAAAACCAAACCTTTTGGAGTTCCTTATTCCATCATGTCTTAAATCAATCCATCTATGCTGAGAAAAGGAACCCAAATCTGGCCCAGACAGAGGACTGGTGCCTGTTTGGTCCCTGTTTGATCCCAATCTTTTCTAGGACCAGCAGGAATCTCCTCGAGGCTGCAGAGCTGGCCAAAATTTGAGAGAGGAACCACTTTCTCCTTCTTGCAGGACTTTACTGTTGTGAATTATTGCCAGTCACTTTTGCATTCCTTTTGCTTCTCTCTGTCTTCAGGAAGACCACTGACAAATGGTTTCCACTTTGTTTTCTACACTGACATGCCGCAGAGGTCAAAGGCAGCTAAGACCTACTACTTCCATGTCTATGAACATTTTCACTTTCAAAATAATCATTTGCAGAACCAAACCTTGGAAAAATTAAATACGGCGTGGTCTCAAAATCTCTTGTTCCCTGGGTACCATTTTTCACTTCTTCTTGTTGGACTGAAGCAGCATTTCTATCTGCTTTTCACTCAGCAGATGAAAGGGAACATATTTGTTCTCAGATGTGTACACAGGGCAGTTATGCAATAGTTTCATATAGCATGGGCAAACTAGATGCTAAGATGATTCTTTTTCTTTTAATAAATATTGAAAAACATCACAAGGTATTTGTTACTTAATTAGATGTTTTCCATGCAAACCTTCACTTCTCACATTTATCTACATCCTTCATCTTTCCTTTGGCATAGAAGAAAGGGAGGAGATATGAATGGAGATAAAAGGGAAGAGAAAAAAATTGTTTTACACCAAACAGACAGAAATGTATGCTAACAAAAATTCTGTTGTAGTCATCAAAATGCTTCCCACCAGCTTCTGCTGAACAAATACTCACAGCAAAATATTTTGACAAGCTCTGAAATGAATGTTGCTGCCGGGAGGTGACGATGCATTCATACCTGTGAAACGAGTATGACTTAAGTGCCATTATAGCAGCTACACCTGGGGTGGATGTCAGGGAGTTCAGTGGCCTTGGGTGGAATCGTGGAGCTGCAGGGAGTGCTGGCTGAAGGCAGAGGTCTGAACTGGTGAGTGGAATGGTTCTTTTGGTTCCATTCCTTCTGCTTGGTTCTCGCTGTGTCTGAGACAGCAAGCTTGGATGGCAGACAACCACATTTACCAAGGTGAATTTCACATTGCTTTTAGTCTTAAGAGCATACTCAAGAGAAGCTTTGGGTCTTAAAATCTCCTCTTTTAGGGGCTTTGAGGATTTGGATTATTTTCCAAAGAGTTGTTGGATATGCTATAATAAAACTGGGGAAAAAAGCCTGTTAGTTTTGAAGTGAGTAAGAAATAACTCACCGTGTTTGTAAAACATGCAAACAAGAAGAGAGAGCCACTCACAGCAGTGCAGACAGATTGAGCAGGCTGTGCACTCAGGTATTGGCCTTGGCTGTGGGATAGCTGTGAGCATTCCCCAGCTTTGTGTCCATCCCATGTCAGCACACAGGCACGAGTGCAGCTCTTTTTCATGGGTGTTGAGGCAACCATTCTTGTTGGGTAGAAAGCTGGGTTTAGCAGTGCTGCCCATCCAACCCTTAATGAAAGCTTATAGGGTAAAGTGGTAGGATTCCTTGCTGCTCTCTCTGAGGATGTGCTTTATACACATCTTCAGGCTCTGATTATATTAATGGCTTAGCAAGCTAAGAACAAAATTATAGTAAAGTGTCATGTTATCAAAGTGGTGATGATCAAGACTAAGAAGCATATCTCAGTTTTTATTCATGTGAAGCTTTTTCATGACATTTGTCATGCAACGGGTGTTTGCTTGTCTGTATTTGATTGGTTAACTTTCCTGCATCTCTGCAATTGTTCCAAAAGTGCCAAAGGCTTTTGTTGTCCCCTTGTGTATTTAACTTAGTAGAAAGCCAACACGCAAGTTTCTGTAGGACATTGCCTGCCTTGCTCAGCCTTTATCTAACGGGGTACGCGTGGTGAACAAGTGCAGTAAATGCACGTGGACAGCCCTGAAGGACTACCAGGACAGCACGAAGGGAGCACAGGGATACAGTGATCACTGCAGGGTGAGAAATAAACTGTGATTTACAGAGGAGCTTGTGCTCAGCCCATCAGCTGGCCACTGTAAAGAGAGAGCAAATTCCCATTTTATAGGGGAAAGGGAAAAGTCACAGTGCTGTGAACAGCAGCGTCGCTGCCTCGTGGTGATGGTGAGAAGTGGCAAGCACTGTTGACTAATGAGGGTGCGTCCCAGTCTGTCTCAAAGGACGAGGGTGCCACATGAGGTAGGAGAGCGTAAGTCTGCCTTCAGCTGCACTTGTAGCTCTGCTGGAATCGGCCGAGGTAAAATCTGTCATTGGCAATGGGCTTGTGTGCATTACACTCTGTACCTTCACTCCAGCACGTTTTTCAGCTCTCTTTTTCATGGCCGGCTCGTTGGCCTATAAATTCACCAAATTAAACCTCATCCATGAGTGCAGGCTGGAAGCTTGTGGAAGATTTGAGCCTAACATTATTCAGGAGTAATGTAAATGTAATTTTCAAAATGATCTTGCCACTTTGTGCATGTTCATTAGATGAAAACAGATTACTTAAAATAAATGTTCCTAAACCGAGATGGAAAAAAAAAGCAACAAGAAGTGTTAGAGCATCTTTAAATTACCAACCATTTACGGTACAATACCAAATGGATTCCTATGTGCAAATCCAAGTTACATGAAATGCCAATTAAATCAACCCTAATTTCCCAAATACATTTTTTATTGCCTGATTGATTGGGGCTGCTCTTAAAGTGATGAACAGTTTTCACATTCACAAAGGGCTGCTGATTTCTTTCTCCACGTCCACTAAAAACCCAGCAAATCCTTTAGAACATCTGGCTGCGTTTGCTCCCAGGGTCTGGATGGAGTGAGCGTAGGACACAATGTGGTCTGATATATTAATTGTGAAGATCAGATGCGTAAGCAGTACGGTACCGTTTTGAAAAAGGCTTAAAAAAAAAAAAAGATTACGGTAGATTTGAATTGTTTTCTTTTCCAAAGGCAAAACTCTCTATAACTTCTTTGTTTTCTTTCCTATAGCAAGTCCACATGCAACACCATCGACTCTTCATTTTCCAACATCACCCATTATCCAACAGCCTGGGCCATACTTCTCACACCCAGCAATCCGCTATCATCCTCAGGAGACTCTGAAAGAGTTTGTCCAACTTGTCTGCCCCGACGCTGGTCAGCAGGCTGGACAGGTGGGGTTCCTAAATGTAAGGAAGCCGTTTTTATTTCTTCAGAAGTGTTTGTCCTATGTAAAATGAATCGTGGGCTAACGGGATTATTTTAACAGCATGTTGCTCACAGGAGCACACCTTGAGTTATCGTTGGGAGGAAAAACAAACGCTGCCGTGGCAAAAAATGTTGTAAAAAAATAAAATAAAATAAAAAGCAGAGCAGCAAAACCCTCTCGACCGCACTGTGGTGAATTCGACTTGAAGTGTCGGGGGAGGCAGCGACACAGTGACCTTCTGGTCCCCCCACAAATGGCTGTGCTGCATGCACTGTAACCCCAGTGGAACGAGGGTTAACAAAATATAAAGGCAGAATAATTTTTATTAATTATTTCTGAAGTTCAGGGGAGAGCGAGTTGGGGGAAGGAGCAGGAAAAGGGAGGGTGAGAAACAGATGTTTCAGATCAGCTAAGTTCATTAAAAAAAAAAAAAAAAATACTGCCTTATAGCACTTTAGATCAAGTTGACCAGTACTTGAACTCAAGATGTTAAAAGTACAGTTTATTATGGTTTGTTATTTCTGTAAGCAGTTATCTTTTCCCCTTATCTCTATGAAAAATTAAGCAGAGTTCCAAAGCTTCAAGTAACCATTTTCATTTTTTTAATCAAATAAAGTGAATCATCTTTCTATTATTGAAATAGCATTCCGGTCAAGTACAGAATTTATAAATTTTATGTAAATCGTACCTAAAATAATGCTCTGAATATTTCATGAAGTGTAATGCCTGCAACTTTTTCCAGCCAATGAAGTAATAACTGACAAAATGACTGTTTCTTTCTTACATACGTAGGATTGAAAGCGTTAATGAGAATTAGTTTAATTATTAGCATCTAATTTATTACACTTATTTAATAAGCTATATTGTCCTCGGTGCTTTCCTTTCCCTAGCAGAAAAACCGACTCTACTTATTCCAGCCAGGACTGGCTTTGAATAATGTCTGCAATATGTTAGCAGATACATTTATGTCTAGACAACAAATCAATACAGTGCTTTTCTTTTTCCTTGAGTATTCATTTGCTTAATTTATCCCAAACCATTCAGCATTATGAACTGTTAGCACACTCACGATGGACATACAGCAGGGGTCTTCCTGGCAAAATAAGGGGACCTAATTGTGAGACAAGATAGTGTTTGAGAGATGTCACTAATATGTTAGTTTATTAATGGCACTGGATGTTGGAAAAATAAATATCCCTGAAGGATTGCTTCTTAGTGCAAACACTGGGAACTGCAGTCTTTGAAGTCAGTAGGAGTGCTGCTAAGTAAAATGCGGATGAATTGGAGTTTTATTTATGCCCTAAACCATTTTTGCTCTAGCACGGGTGTGATTTGCACCTACGCAACTTTAAGGCTTTTTGTCAGTGCCAAAGCAGGTGAAATGAAAATGAGGTCCCAAGTGCTTGCCAGGATGAGTGTTTTGTCCCCAGTAATTCAGGCTAATGGAAACCCTAACAGGAATTAAAATATTATTTTATTTAGCAGTACTTAGAATATGGATCTGTTTAAAGCCGAGCTTTTATCATCGACGGAAAAGCAAATGCTCAGAGCCAGAAGAACTGCACTGAGATCAATTTGCAGAGTGCCGTCGAAAGTGATCTCATTTTTGTCACTAAAATGGAACACCTGATTCACGGGCTGTCCTACTTTCTCTTTATGACGGCATTTGGCATCTCTCTGCATATGGTTTTCAAGTGTCCGGGCTGTATTAAAACGTAAATGCCACAACGTGGAAGGGGGAAGGGTGGCATTGTTTTTCCAAGGCCTCTTCTTGGTTTTGTGATGCTTGAGAGAGCATTCACGTACGGACAGGTTTTTCAGATGATTAATTGAAAGCCAGCACTCACACGGCTAGGCCCATTCTGCCTGGGACTGACCACATCGCAGCCTGAATACACAGAGGGATTTTTCCTAATGTGCAGAGTGAGGCAGATCTAAGTTCAGCTGTTTCTCCCTGGAATCATAATGGCTACTAACCTGCGAGCTGCACCACCGCTAACTCAGAAGGGATGTGGGAGTGCAGTTGCTCCAGTACACACACATTCATTTTTCCTGTAATAAGATATCAGCGTGACTTTTAAGACCACCAGAAATGCTTATTTTTCCTTTTAATGAGCAATATCTTTAAGAAATTTACACTCGAGTCCTAGGCACTGATATCCTAAGGGTGTAGCAGAGGCACAGATATGGGACATGCAAGGGGTTGAAAATACTGCCGAAATGCTTGCTAAGCATGAGTGAGGGGCTGCAGGAAAGGTAAAGAGTGGTAGGATTTAATCCAGAGCACCTCAGGCCCGTTGCTACTAGGATACGTGTTTAACAGTGAGAATTTCCATAGTTTCGCAGGGCTCACAGGGCTTGAAACAATGTTCCTTGAAATCAATGGAGAATTAGAAACAGCTCTCTTTGCCACCTCTTTTCTAAAGTAATTGTAAATATAGTGCACATAGTTTGAAACTGGACTGTTATTACTGGAGGTTCCAAATAGCTGGTTTTTAGTATAATTTCTGTCTGTTTGCTTGTTTTTCGGCAGCCCAATGGTAGCAGCCAAGGCAAGGTGCACAATCCATTCCTTCCTACCCCAATGTTGCCACCACCACCTCCGCCACCAATGGCTAGGCCTGTGCCTCTGCCAGTGCCAGACACAAAACCTCCAACTACATCAACAGAAGGAGGGGCCACCTCTCCCACTTCTCCAAGTAAGTATAGACGCAGCGGGAAGCAAGGGCTGACAGCAGCACACAGCGTGCTGCCGTCATCCTCTATCTCCTGGTCAGAGATGAGGACTGGACTAGCTCGGAGGTCATAGTGCAGCTCTCTGCTCTCTGTATGAGTGACCAAACTCTTAGCTTGTTTTTTATCTGTGAGAAGAGAGTTAGCTGAAGGTCGTGGTTTTGTCTCTGATTTTGTTGGCATTTCACATAACTACCTGCAAGAGAAATCAAAGCCTGTAGCAAAGTTAGGTCACGAAGCTGGGACCTTATAGGTACGAGGAGGCAGTTTGGTATCTCGAGAACAGACTTTAGAGCTTAGATACTACGCAGAAATCAGACAGCCTCACAGAAAGCATTAATGCTTACACATACTGTCTAAACTAACTCTTTTGAGTTCTGTTCATTTATAGTTCTTTTGGGAATAAGTCTTCTTAGACTAACCCAGACGTCTTTCCCGTACGACGTGGTTCCCGAGCCCTGCGTTTTGGGCAAGCTATGGTATTTCTTAGGCCCAGGGAGAAAGCTTTCATCCTCTCTCCACCACCCACACGGCTCCCATATGTATTTTGTGTAGCCACAAGTCAAATATACAAATTCCTGGATACACACTTGAGGATACCACTTTGGACTCACTCTGCTGGGAAACAAATGCAATTCAGCTGGGCTTGATGTTTTAAAAAAGTCTGGATGTGCAGGGAGTTAATTGTGAAATGATTTAATGAAGCTGTGCTCAAACTGACATTTAAAAACAAAAGGGAAGCTTTCAATGCTTTAATGGCAACTGTAGGGGACTTGTTCCACAGTGAAGGGTGTCCAAATAACATCCACAAACAAAAATCAATCTAATCGAAAGAGCAAATCCCTTTGTGTGCTTTTCAGGCTTATTATCTAAATGCTATATGCAACTGCTGCTCGATGCAAAAAGAGGGATTCACTATTCAGAACGTGTGAAGCTGAAACTTTCAAACCTTTATATCCTGTTCAGGAGATTTGCTCAG
Source organism: Tympanuchus pallidicinctus (assembly GCF_026119805.1). NCBI lineage: Eukaryota > Metazoa > Chordata > Aves > Galliformes > Phasianidae > Tympanuchus > Tympanuchus pallidicinctus. The sequence continues at coordinate 2,608,255 of NW_026294791.1, read as the reverse complement.
GTTCCGTGGGGCGTTTTATAAACCCAGTCGTTCTTAGAGGTTTGCATTGCCTTCTGCTCTGCAAAAGTACGCAACCGCAAACTAAGCAAGATGCCCCAGCTTGCTCAGAAAATCAAATGGGTTTTAGTATGAGACAGTCTGGTAAGATTGCGAATGTGATCTTCTAGAATCAGGACTTCTAGAACTGATCAGAAAATTTTCATTGAAACAAGCAGTTGATTCATTCCCTCCCCTCCACTCTTCTTTCTGACCTTAGACCAACACTTGTGCTATCAGGAAGTTTTGATGCTTTCTGACGGGAGATACCATCTTCTAAGGCCTGTCGCTAAGATGCAGCAGCAGAATCTAAAAGGTTAATGTTTAGTCATGTTATCACTTCATAGAGTCAGCAATGCCTTACAATTTCCTGGTCTTCAGAACTGGGAAAAACGAAAGTAGGTCAATGTATATTTGTCATCACAGTTGTGACTCAGTTTACTGGCAGTGTGTGGTGTCTAAAAGGAAAGAAAAATCCCAACATCATTTCGGCAGTAATCTTAATACCGATTTTTTTGTGATACTGTGATCATGTAAACAAGCTAAAGGCCTGTTGGCCTGATTCTCAGCTGGCATAAAAATTGGCATTGGTCCACTGAAGTTAGCAGAACACCGCCATTGGTGTCGGCTTAGGCTGGTCACTGTGGCTCAGTGTTCAGCAGACAGCTGCCGCATTAATTGGGAATGGAGGTTTTCTCAAGAGTGGCTAGTTAATGGTATTTAAACAAAGGATTAGGAAAATAATTACTGTTTGTTAATTAGCTACGCTGATATCTAAACATATAGCTCTGTACATAGTCAGGCATGCATCTTCCTTCTGGTAAGAAACAAGGGTTTTGGATAATAGTGAATTGAGTTGTAAAGAAGCATATAATTTAATTTAGGGACAAGTTTTACAGAAAAGTAGACTGTAGGAAATGCTTTTTAAGGAAAAAAAAAGCCATTGCATACATACTAAAGCCAGTGGAAGTGGCTGGCTACATAAAGAGAAGGACAATGCAAAGTGCCTAGCCTTTCAGTAAGGGCCCACTGGACATCATTCAGTGTGTCAATCAGTACCAACCCTCCATTTATGCTGGTGTTTATTTTTTCCTAACTAAATATTAGCCTACAAACAGCAAGTGCAGATTCACCAGAGTTTCATAAAAGCTGCACAAAAAGGTGTTTTCCATGGTGATGGGCTGCTCGAGCGCACCGGTTCGGGAGTGTCTGTGGGTTATGGCTGACTGCCCTGCAGAGCTCTAGGATATTGGAAAGTCACTTATGCAACAAAGAGAGGAGTGATGTTAGATTTTGGCCAGACTCTCTCCTTAGCTGTGTAGAGGAGAATGAAGCACCCCCCGCCACCACCACCCAAGGAAATGGAGTGAAAAGGGTTGGCATTTGCTCCATTCTCCTTCCCTTTTTTGGTCTAGCAAAAAAAAGCCCTCTGCAGAAACAAAATACAGTTATGGCCCTACCAAAAATTGGAATATGGCCCTCCTGAGGGGTGCAGGAGCCAGGAGCAGCTGTTCAATACAGCATGGCCTCCCGGGAATGAGAGCTAAAAATCACAACAAGGTGGTTAATGATTCTCGGAGCAACAGTGAAACTCTCCAGCTGTAACATTAACCGAAACACGAACATTAGCACTGTCCGAGGAAGGAAGAGCCCCTGGAGATGCACACTGGGGATTTGCCGCTACTGGGTGGCCAGGCGTGCTCTGGGAGTTGAGCACTTCAGCTGCACATCCCGTCCCTTTGGAAAGCCAGCATTTTCCTCAGTGAGATGACACAACGGAGATGGGTTTCACGAGGTTTAGGAGGATTCGTTTGTCCTCCATAAAAAGCCATCCCAATAGAACACATCCTTAATATCAGGCGCAGCCCCAGAATTACAATCTTATTTCAGATCTGATCTTTTGTTGGTATCCCATAACAAACACAAAACAATATTTTCTCAAGCCGGACAATTTTCTGGGCTTGATATCTCATTGCCCAAAGAAAGCACCACTTACTACATGCCAGTTGGGCTCTATTGCTATCACAAGTGAATCTGTGCATTAGAATCTGTGGCCCTCATTCCCATTTGTAGTCTTAAGATATTGCCATCCTGTGCACCATCATCGCTAAGAGCATTTTTTTAACTAAATGTCGTTTTCTGAGGTTCACAATTCTGCACGTGGAAAAACTTTGCTATTTTCCCTTGTTGGGCAAGATTGTTATCAGATAATGTCCCTTAGCACAAAGGAGTTTTCGTGTTAAACAGCATTTGTGTCAGGATGAGAAGAATGATCTGGTGGCTGTAGTACTGGATTCATAATCAGATTGGATTTCTCTCCCCTTCTCTGCTGTGCATTGACTGAGCCCCCCCTGGGCAAGCCATTTCAGCTTTCTGTTCGCTCTTTTCCCCATCCATAAAAAAGAGGGTGATGACTGTATCACTTAATTTGTTAGCATGTGCAGTTCCCTCTAAGATACTCAGCTGCAGAGTGCATTGTGGTAGGAATTGCTGTATTGCACCGTGTTCCTCCAGTTAATTCTCTCACTACAATTCCACAACTGCAAAACTGGCTCCCGGTCCTCTGCAAAGAGTACAGCTTTTCCTATCACCTGTTGACTTGGTCTGTGAAAGACAGACATAGTGGTTCATTAGATTATTGCTCATCCAGATTATCGACCAAAAGTTTTTCTTTTCAATCCAGAATTGATAAACAAAATACATTTATACTTCATAGAAATGATTTCAGGAAAGTATATTTTGAATTAGCATTCAGCTACTGCCGACAATTTCAAAATACATGACATTCCCAAAACTGTTTGTTTGTCTTGTCTTTCATACAATTTCTTGCCATTTTGGCTAAATATCAAAGCTGTCTGTGTGAGCAAATGTTCTTTCCCTGCCAGCTCCTGTTTTCCTTGTTCCTGAAGTGAAGCATCATAGCAAATTTGTGGCATCACATTCATTTCCTTGGCTCTGGGCTATGATGTTGCAAACAACCCTCAGTGAATTCTAGTAGCAGGAAGACTAGGCTGGGCAGGAAGATGTTCCTACTCAAGCCCAGCAGGCTACCTGTGGGCTACTGTAAACTGCCCAGGTTTGTGCAATTCCCACAGAGCAAAGCTGATAGAGATCAGGAGATCTGCCTCAGAGACCTGGCTTCTGTTCCTTTCCTTGCTGTGGCTTTTCCCTTTCGTAAAAAGGAGCATAAAGATCCCACGACAGGGCTAGGGTATCTGGGCATACCACAAAACAATATAACTAAGCATAAACCATTGAGAGTGGTTAATCTCAGGGCTGAATACTGAGATCAGGAGAAGCAGGACTTTCAGGAATCCTACCTCCATGTCAAACGAGGGTATACACACCAGGACTCTAAGAAATGGCAAGAAGACTGTCTCAGCAATACTGGGTACTGCTCCCTTTTCTGACCGGTTCCCTGTGCTGTAACAGAAGTCACTGCTAAGAATCATTCCTTGTCAATGTAACATTCTGAGCCAAAACGACCAGTTAAATCCTCCAGCATCTCAGGACATTTTGCAGTGAAATGGGTCCAGCAGCCTGGGAGAGCCCAGTGCAAAGCCTGCTCTGCATGTGTGTTCCCCATAGTGCCAGTGCTCTGCTTCTTGGCTCTAGCACTGCAGTTATGTGCCCTTAAGGAAATACCACGCTGACATCCGAATATTTTCAAGAAGTTAAACATAGTTTGAAGCGTTATGGAAGAAAGGTGTACGAAGTAATTCACCCAGAAAAGCTTGATGGAACTTTTTATTTAAAAGCTTTGGGACCTGTTTGCATGCAGAAGATGTTTAAGACAGCGTTCTGATGGTTTCCCATTGATTTTCTACCAAATATCACAGTTGGCATAAGTATCTGCCAACAGGGAACTCTAAACAAGGTCTTGAGTTCCTTCCCTGCTGAGTGGGGACATACCTGCTCTGACGGGTTGAATGGCCTCTCCATTCTTTTGGCTTCCCTAGAAGTACACCAGAGGAACCAAACAGCATATGGCTGATTTCTGATTTCCCCACTGTGAAAGGAATTTTTGTTCTTGCATGACACAGGGCTCAGTACTTACATTAAAAAAAAAAACAACAAACCAAACTTTAAAACAGTGCAGAAAAATCTTTATATGTGGCACCAGTAACAGAGATTAATTCTTTCAAACTTTTGGCTTCTTTAAATTTATTAAGCAAATTAACACTGCAGAAAGGCAAGAACAACTCACCAAATGGACTCGGTTCACTTCTTCATTGATTTGCAGACAGGGATAACAACCAGTGTAGTTGTTGATACTCCAACGTGCAACTTGTAAAATCATTTTGGAAAAATGAACTAGTGCTCTTAAAAATTCCTTTAAATCTGTGAGAGGAAAAGGTGGTCCTTGCATGATTTTTGTGAGGGATAGCAGAGTGTTAGCTGTTCTGAAGTTAAAGCTCCTCTCACCAGAAACAACTGGGAAAATTCATTGCTGGAAGACAAGAGTGCCTTATCTCCCTTCAGATCAGTAAGAAATGAGGCTGTGCAGTTCCTGGGTGACTTCGGGTGACTTCTGCTGTCTCATTTAATTGTGAGAAGAAGAAGGCATCCGGAAATGTTTGTGAGATTCAGGTAGAGAGCCAAGGGAAGGGCTCTGCATTCCTGGAGACTTGGGAACCCCTCACCAAAGGGATCTGTGGGATGCCAGGAGTTTGCGTGGGCAGCCTGCACTTTCACCAGTGGGAAATCCCCCGCAGGCAGTGGAGTACAGGGCTGTCCTTCAGCTGAAAGTAATCAGAGGGTGGTAAAGAATTTGGGAAAGTGAATGATGTGGCTCTTATCAGAACCTGTGCATCTGCTTCTGATCTCTGTTAGAGAGGGCAGTGGATGATGTGGACTGTTGGGTTGGTTCAGCCTTGAACCAGAGACTTCTCCAACGCAATGAGTCCTCGCCGAACATTTTGCTGTAAGAAAGGCAACAGGCTTTGTCTGCACAGACAGCTCAGTGTCTTCCCTGACTCTTAACTCACTGCATCTTTCTGTAGTGTTGAGGCCTGAACATTATGTTTAGCCTGACTGGAATTTGGCACAAAACTTTTCTTTAGACATTGTTTTTTTCCCTCTTCACTGGATAGTTAGATTGTCTGGGGATTTTATTCAGCAGAATGCATTCCCATAAATATATTTAAAATAGATGGAATCGCTGTTGGTATTAAGGGGTCTATTTAGGTTATTTCAATTTAGATCTGAACATGCAAATACTGAACAGAGGAGAAGATTGCATGGGGGATTCTCAAATGAGAGGGAGACTGAAATGCATTGAAAGCTTTTGAATTTGGAAGTACGTGGCATTGGTGGATGGTTGCAGTGGAGAATATAATGCAACAACAAAGTCATTAAAGTACTTCAAGTTTGGAAGTAATCTGGGTTCTTGGCTTGCATTGCATTTAATAGCTTTACATTTATGGGAGCCATTCCAGTTTTTAAAGGCAGCTTCAGCCTTCAGACTGATTGCACTTACCACCCAGTGAAACTGCAACCCATTAATTTTTTACCGAAAGGATCTTCCTAGTTTGTCAAACACATCAAGTGAACATTTTAGAGAGTGCAGACCACAGCAGTATGGAAACCAAAACTTTGCATCGAGAGAGAATGCTGGATTAGCACGAAATAATTAGCGAGCACTTCAGTAAATTCACTGCTTTGCAACCTCTGTGAAAGACCCCACGTAGCAAAGTGAGAGCAGGGATGCATGTGCTATGCCAGGACCACCCCCAGGCTCCCACTGCACCTCTCCCAGCACCACGGCGCTGCCCTGTTACTGCAAGGAGCCCTGGCCCAGCTCTCACATGGCCCCCGTCATTAGGGCCGAGCCTTGCCAGTGTCTAAAACCAAACTCTCGCTCTCTAAAACGTTTGCACATTTCTATGTTAAACATCTGCTTAGGTGGCTCTGAGATGGTGTGTTTTGGTGTTGTTCGTGTGCAATCTAGTGCCGCTTCCTCAACGCATGTGTCCCTTCCCTTCACAGCCTACTCGACACCCAGCACCTCCCCCGCAAACCGATTCGTCAGTGTTGGACCACGGGATCCAAGCTTTGTAAATATCCCTCAACAGACTCAGGTGGGCCGCTTTCAACTTCTCTGTATGCCTGCAGCCTCTTCTTCTTCAGTGTCCTCTAACGTGTCCCCGCGGAGCCAGCCGCATTGCCGCTGTCACTTCACCCACATGGTCTCAGTAACTACAGTGAAATGTCACTTGCAGTTTGTTTGTCTGTTGTGTTTTTTTTGGGCTTACGTAGCAATAACGCTGCTTTTGTGACTGGAAAGATCTCTCTCGCTTTCTAAGATATTGCTGCTAGTGCACATTTTGTTCCTCTAGGACTCAGTTTTCAGACTTTGACTCCGAGCTGTTCCCTAGACAGTGCATTTAATTGCAATTCCAAAGGAGCTGAGAGAGAGCCGTCAGGTAACCGTGCACCTCAGTCCCCTCCTGAACCCAGTGGGAGTCTTTGCCAAAGGCTTCCACATTCAGAAAAAATAGCCTCAAATTCCTGGCTGGGCATTTGCACGGGGGTTTGAGCGAGCAGGCGGTTCTGTAATTGTGAGCACATCTGTTTCCTTACACAAAGAGAAAACAGTCCGGTGGAGGCAGGCCTATAAAGCTGGGTTAGCTGAATTCATAGACCTGCTACGGTCGAATCAGAAGCTCAAGTAAACATTTGTGTTTCTTTAGGAGAAGGACAAGGTTTAAATGTGCTTTTTCCAAGCTGTATCAAATTCCCAGGGTCGATTAAGAAAATAGTTGTTGGCAGTTTTGTTAGCAGCTAATTTGAGCCAGATGTTGAAAAAATTAAGGCAATGCTTAATATCACGTTATCGTGGGGGAGAAGGTATAAAAAAGTGAGTAGAAGCAGTGTTTTAGGACAACTGCAGTTTGTAGCTTGAAGTGGTTGCTTAACTGTGCTACAATTCTTCCAAAGGCGAGCATCAGGAATATTTGTGTTGAGGTGGCGGTGCTAATTAATAAGCAATTAATTTGGGGACCAGCAAACTGTGGAGTACTACTTTTTGGCTCTTGTAAGTTGTTTCCAGTCATCTCTGTCCATCTGCCTCATCAGTGTGCAGATTCATGGCTGTCACAACCCGCAGCCCTCCTTGTTGTGACGGCAGCACCTACGCTCCCAATGCACCACAGGGCACTCAGCACTCAGGGTGTTCAGTTTGCAGGGCTGCAGCCACGCAGCCACCAACACAACGTGTTTTCTTGCTATCTGTTCTTTGTGTACAATTTGTTAGGGGCTTTAGTTTATAGCTCTGTCGACAGCGCAGGTTAAACTACATTGGATCTCCAACCTTCTCTGCATTAAATAGGGTCAAAGAAAGTACACCGGCAGTGCAGAGCGGGGCTTTAACCCATCAGGTTCTGATTTTTGTTCACGCGTTAACAAAATACAGCCTGCAGCCCAGTTTCAGGCCTCTTCCTTTGTTCGGTTCATTTACGTGATGAGTTTTCGTGTGCCTTCACGTTTAAATCGTATTTCTCCAGTCCTGGGGACAACTGGAATACACAGAAATACACTGCAGGCAGGAAGCAGGAATGGTTAGGTACGCTGCTAAAGTCCTTAAGCATTTGGTCTTTCCCTCCATAGCTCAGGAAACTTGAAACCCTTTGGAGAATGGTACGTTACCTTTTCCAGAGGACTTGAAAAACAACTAGTTGGTAAATTGATCGTGGAGTAGGACACAACAGCATGAAGTCTCCAAAAATATTTTAAACTTCCTTGCATCCTGCAGCAGCGGCTTCCCAGAGAAGTTTGTTGACTGTAAACTCTTCTCCTCCTTATTTATGACTTGAATCATTTTAAGTGCTCTAGCCTTACTTTAGCTGCCTCTCCATAATGCAGCATAGTGAATAACAGTGCTGCAATATGAAAAACAATACTGGAGCATGGCTTTCAATTAAAGTCAAACATGCTGCAGTGGGGAAGAGAGTGACTCCCAGGCTCCGGCTCCCGCCGCATCTCTGTGCTTCTGTACATCGCTGCACCACCGCAACCCACTTGGTACTAAATATATAATTTATCAGGGAGTAAAACTCACTACTTATTCATGAAATAACTCTGAAGTTGACCGCATTTTAAATCAGAAGAGTGAGGTAAAAATACTGGCTGCAACGATTGGGGATTTACCTAGAGTTCCTCTAAACAAAGACGTCCTTTTGTAATAGTTTTTGCAGGACGTTAGTGTATAAATGAGGAGGATCACTTAGGATACTTTCAAAATGAAAATATAAAAACAAATAGGGCTGTGTTATTAAAAGCAGCTGGGGTGGCTGCTTTCCATCAGGGTTTTTATAGTACATTCAGACTGGGGTTAAAATATGGGTCCTGAGGACCGCTAACCGTCAGGCCACACAGCTCCCTTCAACAAGGGGAAGCAGCAAACACTCACAGCTTCTAGAAGTCAGGCTTCAACGTAAGGGTTAAACAACTTTTTATTGCTGTTACAACAAAGACCATATCTGAATTCTCTTTTCTTTTTTGTTGGGGGGGGGGAGGATTACAGTCCAGCTACAAGTTAGAAGGAGACATTATGATCAGCATTTTGGTTGCTTTGATTTTCTCTTCCCACTGGCGGGTCATTCGTCTATAGGCAATGGTTATACATCACAGTTATTAGACTTAAAGTGCTGCAAAAGTGGGTCTGTGCACAGGGATGTGACAGTGCCGTTCTGCAGAAGTCGCATTTCCCATACATGGGCATTCAAGGGCTTTCACAGAACATTGGAATAAAATCGCAGACAAATGTACAACGCTGTGGCTGGATTTGAGCAAGGATCATTCTGTCCTGTGCTGTTTTTAAACAACCAAAAACAGTACATGCCTTTCTTAATGGGCATTATAAAAATTAGCAGTAGACATTTCCATTAGCAGCGTGTTCTAATTTATGTCAGATTGCATCAAATATGATCCCTTAAAGGAATGTTTTACAATTTATATAATATTTTACTCAGAGAAAGGCTGTATTCCTGTATCAACAAAGGTTGTAGTCAGACTACAGCTCTGTGCAGAAGAGAGCAGGAATGAAACTGATTTAAGTCAGTCGTGATTCAGTCACAACAGCCCCAGAAGGGCTGCTGGGCAGGCCTGGTTTCAGCCACTTACACACTTCTCCGTCAGTTTGCTTTTGCAGATGCTGCCTCTGCTTCCTCCATCCGTCTCTCTGTCACTGTGGTGGCTCCCCACGTAATTGTCCTATCGGGGGGGTTATTTGAATCTGAATTTCTGTTTGAGCTATTAGAAGAAACACTTGACTTGGCATCCTCTGTGTCTGTTGACAAAAAGGCACAGGTGTTGTAACCTTTGCTTGATAAATCATTTACTTTTGCTACTTGACTTGCAGCAATATGGGGGCATCAGCTTTTTAACTACCTTTTCCATATGCAAATCAGAAATACAGTATGCCTGGGGTACACAGTCTTTAGTTTCAAAAGCAAGCTGGTCTGGGTGCCTCATGACTAAGTAATAGATACGCCTCTCATGTTGCCAAGGGCATGTAATAAGGAGAGTGGTAGGGGAATGGGAAAGTACCATCACATTAATTAGGGACTGGCCTATCAATAGCAACAGAATAAAGGGCTCTGAGTAGGTTTGCTGGTATTTTTTTTTCCCCTAGTACTTGTGAATAAAAGTACTTGTGAAACCCAGGGTATGCGCTCAGAGCTTGCACAGCTGGAAGCACCAAGCTAGCAGTGACCAGAGCTCGTGGTGTCTCACCCTGCTCTCAGCACTGCGGGTCCATCTCTAATGCTCTCACTTTGCTCTGTAGTACAAAATTCCTTTAGGGATCATAAGTGCCCCATGCAGTGCAGCTCCACTTCCTCTAAACATTGTTTACTAGGCTGAGCCCTGCTCGCCACCTCCTTACCCAGTGTCTTCCTGGGAATTGCACTCATTGCACTTGGGATGCTAACACCACCTCCTGAGCAGCACCCGCCTACCCCATCTATTGCTCCTACCTGCCAGGAGTCTGCTTGCCTACAGGGTGAGGGTATGGGAGCACTGACCACCCCTCACTGCAGCCACTGAAGCAGAGGATCAGCTGTTTTACCAGCTGTAAGAAAGTGAATGGTTTTCTTTGCTTAAGAGAGAAAATGCACCATATACCCTCCTGACCCGCTGCTTCAGGAAAAACCCTTTCAAATGTAAACATACTTTATATCAGATTCATCCCAGTTGGCTCCTGAAATGTAGCTAAGCACAAAAAGCAAATATTTATTCCTGTCCCTTTCTCTAGGAAAGGATACAAGTTTTCAGAAAGAACAGAAATAGCAGTTCTCCCTCGTTCTGCTTTTGCAGGACCCAAAAGTTACAGACAACTCAGCCAATGAACGATCTGTTCATCCTTCCACCATGGGGCCCAGAACCACCTCACTACAGTAGTGCTGTGGACAGAACTAATCCTTTCTAATAGATCCATAACTTTACTTAGCACCATGATAAAGTATAAGAAATAAAAGGAGAAAAAAAAGCTCAGCTCTTCAGGATAACAACCAGTATGAAGAGCAGCAAGCTCAGAAGTAAAGCCTTGCTTTGGCCTTAAAAAGGTACAAAAAGCCCATCTATGAAGAGTAGTGCCCTATATGAAGTTAGGGGTAAATCACTGCAGGGCAGCAAAAGGGATACTGCGTTGACAGTCAAAGGAAATGGCTAACTCCTCTAGAGCTGCTCCTGCTCTCCATGTTTCCTTAATTAGACAGTGGTCTTCTTCTGAGCTTTTATTTTTCTCTAGAAAAAGGCCGTATGCTTCAGGTGCATATCGAACTCTAATTGCACAGTTTCTTTCTTTTGCAGAGACAAGGGAAGACTGTTCTCCCTCTCCACAATCCCTTCAGAAAACAAACTGCAACCTGCAGTGTTCCACTGGCAGCACTTTAAAACAAAGGGCACTTGGAAAAGAAAAAAAAAAAAGAGCTTTCTGCTGTGTCCTGTAGGTTAGCAGATGTGAGCTCTGTCAGGCGAGGGAGGGAGGGAGGCAAATTCCAGAGTAGATGGTCCTTCTGTGATAACAGCCAGCCTGGCTGCCCAGACACTTAATTTGGAGGAATGCATTGCAGGTGATGCCCCTCATTGCGGGGCACAGGGGGGAGGCTGGGAGGCGGTCCCACAGGTAGAAGGGCCGAAACCAAATGGCTGTTTGGGATCCATAGATCAAAGTCAGCACCTTGAGCAGGGAGCTAATGCAGCTCGTCCGGAGCGATCGCTCCTGCAGCTGAAACCACACAGCTGTTCTGTGCCCAGGTTCCATTGCCACCCTATGGAAGAAAGAAACCAGTGCACACATTTTCCTTTCGACAGATGAAACATTGCCTTGCTTCATGGGGATTTTCCTTTTTTGCTTCTCGCTGAACCTCTGCCACGGTGCCCTGCCCTTTGCGCTGCCAGAAAAGGATGCCGAGCTGCCAGCCCCACGTTGATGGGCTTTATTAATGAGCATCACAAGCTGCCTGTCCTTTCTGCCTCCGCACCCCCCTGTGTCTCCCATTTCCCCAGCCTGGTATTGCTCACTCAGACACGTAGCACCTGCTGGCCCGCGGGCAGGAAGGGCAAGGTCAGGAGTCTGTGCTGTCCCTGCTGTGCACTAACAGCTGACCACCAGCTCGCTGCTGCAAGCAGCTTGTGTTTGGGGGGTGCGAGTGGTTTGCACATCGCAGGGGACGTGCAGAGAACTTGAGAGGCTGCAGGAACAAGATCAGGCCTTTTATTTTGGGGGTTCTGATCAGGACTATTTATAAGCCAGGCCGGCACTACTTGTTGCTCAGGTTGGCTGTTGGTGGACAGGAGTGCTTATCCCAAGGGCTGAATGCACCACTTGTGTTTGAGCATGAATAAGGATGAAGAATATTAATTTAAAAGTCATTGTTTTTTAATCAGTTCAGCCCACTGAAACCACTTATTCCATCAGGTAACCTCGCTAGGTGAGCACATGGGGCTTTCTTTGGAAGAAACTTGAACTGCAGAGCAATTTTTAGCAGGGGCCTGACTACCCCTTGGCCTATAGCAGCAAACATAGTGGCAGTTTCAGAACATGATTTGAGTGTAGGATTAACTTCTGTCCTGGGTAAAGAATAGAAATTTTAAGGAACAGATCCAAAGACATTTGTGGTGTGTGCAACTGCTTCTTTCCAGAGCTGCTGAAGTTGGAAGGGTCTCTGCCCTCCCAAAGCTAGCAAAAATCTCTAGGCTTTCCACGGGGGCAATTGATGTGGGAGCTGCCCTCCTCTGAGGCTCCCAGCAGAGCCCCAGTGTCTAAAATGCCATGAGTGTTGGATTGCTTGTGGGCATGTGTGGGCCCCGTGCCCTGGGGTCTGCTTTCCTACATACAAATACGTATAAAATGAGAGATCCAAACTGGAGGTCAGCCAGAGCCATTGTAATGAACATCGGAGGGTGTGATACGAGGAAGTTGTATGTGTGAGCACTTCATTTACACTAAGTGCTTGGGCTGAAGGGCATTAAAGAAGGATGGGTTCTTACAGGCTTGAGCCCTACCCTGACCTCCGAAAGTTACGATGCAAAAAGTATGCTGCTGCACAACCATTGGCACCAAGCTGCTGATTGTCAGGGCTGCCTTTCACCTTGTACCCAGCAAGCAGCTGTACAGGCCTGACCTCGAGGGTTGCCTGGAAATGGCTTTAAAAAGACAGCATAGGTCTGCAGAGAGCGTGCACAGCTAAAGCAGTGTCAATCTCTGCCAAGCACGAGCGGGTCTCAGACCCTGGCAGGCCAAAAGATTTCAGATTCTTCCTTTTCTTTGTGTTTAGCCATATTAAACTTGCTTTTGTGGAAATTAGTCAAGGAAATGTGGGCCGAACCCTTTCCTGAGTTAAAATTGAGGTGGTTTCACCATGATGGGAGCAAAGAGCCCGCATGCAGTCATGGTGCTCTTGATGTGCCCTGCTCACATAATAGCTCGGCAGCCACCAGTCCCCAGTGCTGCACGAGTGTGAACGTGCCGCTCTGATCACAGCTGCTAATGAAGTTCAGAGTATGCTCCACAGAGAGGGGATACAAAGGTGACCAGAAATCAGGGGCACTCCCTAACTCCCATTCCCTTCACTGTCTGTTCAGCTCAGTGCACAAAGCCCATTTAATTGAGCTTTCGTGCCGAGGGGCAGTATGAAATTTCACTCTCAAATCAGTTCTTAAAAAGCAGCAGAGAACAGTATGCCTCAAGAAGAAAGCACATGTTGCACTATAAAGGTAAAGGTTCATAGAAGACTTCCCAGCCCCATCGTGTGGCCTTATCTTCAAAGTGGGCTGGAGCCAAATCAGTCCAGAAATGCCTGGGTTGCTCCTCAGCAGGGGAGATCCTTCTTCCTGTGCTTTTTCTCCCTCCTCCTCATAGGCTGCAGTGAGCAGTTCAGATTTCTTTTTTTTTTTTGCAGGGGGTGGGGGGGCAAACTAGCACTAAGCATCCTATTTCCAATAGATATAACATGCAATTATTTACAATGGACACAGACAAATTTCCCAAACTAAGCAATTAAACTTACTGCATTTTTCCTCTCCTTACAATAAACAGGAAGCCTGTGTGTAAGGCACCCTTTCTGTGGGTTTTATGGCCATTGCTTATGTTCCACAGTAGGGGAGAAGAGAGAGAAGAAGTAAGTGTGGGCCTGGTGGGAAGAGTTGGCAAATGCAGAAATATGATGAATGAGCTGGAGAGATTTAATTTCTTCCTAAATTCTCTACAAGCTGTGTAACCTTTCTTTAGCTAAACAATTACTCTAAAAGGCAATGATTTTCTGCGTTTTCATTGAAAAGTCTTCTTAATAACAATGGCCTATGTTCTCCTTCTTGAAGAACTTCTGCCAAAAAACAGTTTTCTTTTTTCCATTCAGCAGGAAACTGTCTTTTCTTTTTTTCTGTCTCATATTCCCCACTAGCATGGATTTACAAGGCCTACCACTTATTGCACAGGGTGGGAAGAAGCTTCCCTTCTGGCCAAATCGTTTTGGTCCATCTCCTCTACAGGGATTCTTGCATCTTCCTCGGAAGAGGAGTGCAGCCGCTGTCAGAGACACAATACCAGACCCCAGTGGCCATTTAGCCTGACAAAAAGTGACAGTTCCTATCAGTACGTGGGAAAGGGCTCCCAGATTTGTTTGTCGGTGGGCAAGTGGCCGTGGCAGAGGTTGCATTCGGAGGAGGGAGCCAGTACTGACCTCTGTGGGGGGCAGGAGGCAGTCACCAGATCGTTCAGGCTCATGGATGCTCAGCCCTGAGCAGGTTGCACACTTTGGGACTGTGCCATCGGCCACACTTTCCAACAGGGCGCTGGTCCTCACGGAGCCACACAGCCCTGGGCCGACTGCAGACTGCAGGGACTTGGGACTTGCAGCATGGGTAGAGCATTTTCCTCCCGCAGAGTCGCAAGCCTTTTCAGATGCGTGCACGCGCACGCACACAAATCAAAGCTAGGCGTATAAGGCCAGGTGATAGCTGTGTACTCTTACCACTTTTACTTGACGTAGCTGGTTTCCTGCCGCCCCAGCCCACCCCAGCCTCCATTGCAGATAATGCTGTATTGGATTAGTCTGCCTCGCTGCTGCATCAGGTCCCAGATCGATTTATTGACTCTGTCAGAGTGGCTACTACAGTAATTGTTACAAGAGCAGAATGGAAAGCAAGAATGTGTCCACATAAAATATAAAAATGACGTTTTGTTCTTTCACTCCTCTTTTGCCCTATAGATCTTTATGTGTTTACACAGTGGAGAGCACTTTACTTAAGTTAATCAGCTCCTTCTACATTATTAATTGCGACAGTTAGGGTGCTACGCGGAGGCAAACGTATTATTGAGAACATTGATCTCACGCTCATGGTGTGGACCTGAGTAGATTTTGCATTCCTCCCCTTCTTTTGCAACTGCTTTAGGATACCATCAAATCATATTTCCCTGACTGACAATACTCCATCAATACAATTGATTTCAGGGAGGGGCAGAGAGGAGCTCGTGAGAATGAAAGGAGCTCGCAGACCTTTAGTGTCTTCCGCAGGCTCAGAGAGGGGTTGTTGGAAGTTGGTAATCACGATAATTACACGCCTGGCCTGATTTCTTTGTTTGGTAAAGTGCATTCATTTAAGGGCTGAAGTTTCCTGAGCGCTGAAGATTTGCAGAGGTGGCATGATGAGACCTTTTAAAATGCATCTAGAATGTATACCCTTAAAAAAGACATACTGACTTTTTACAAGGGTTTTGGAAGCACCTTTGAAAGACATTTCATGAAAGTTCAGCTTTCGCAGATGATACCTATACGAGCCCTATAAATTCCACCCAGCCTGACAAACTCCAGTAGGTGTCACATGTGACCTGGATGGAAAAGGTCAGCAGCTGAATTTATGGCTTTTGCATTTACTGGAACATTAAGATTTTTGCCAACCGCCATATATACTTTTTAACAATTCTGCAATCAAAGGATCTGGGCCACAATGTACAGTGAAGGTCAAAAACTAAAGGCTGCAGTCCCTACATGCTTCTCAATGCATAGGCATTACAGCTTCTCTGTTCTTTGCTTAATGGCCTTAGCAGGAAGGTCAAGAAATATATAAGCTTCAGAAGTGAACATCTTACAAAACAGACTGTCTTGCTCTGAATTTAATGGTAAATTCCTTAAGAAGAGACCAAAAGATGAGAAGCAAAAGGCAGTTTGCAGCAGATTTAATCTTTGCAAACCAGTGAGCACCACCTCTTTGGGCCATCCTACTCTAATGCGATAGTATGCAGAGAAGGATTTGGGCTTCAAAAGGAATACAGCAAAATGATACAGCAAAATGACTGGAAGCTTGTTAAAAATCGCTTGTGATTTAAGTTTAACAAAGTCTGTTCTTAGTGAGGATTACTAGCTGCGTGCCAAGATTTGGCTTCCAAATTTTACCTGGCTGCAGTGTGATCAGTTCAGAACAGGTAGTGGTATTGTTTTGGCTCTAGCATTTGCCTTTATTGCATATCCAAACAGAGGTGGAACAGGAGAAAAATAATCCAATAAGAAAGAGTCTTTCTAAAAAAATCTAATATTAAGTAATAAAGAGGCTGAACGTATCTTGTCCCCTTAACTATGCAGCCTTTAGTTACTTTAGTTACTAATATCCATTTTTCAAAACAGTACTGACACCATAATCATAATGTTTTCAGGCAAGTTCACTTACATGAACCTACTTTTGCATCATCTATACAAATAATAGTTGTTACACAAGAAAAGATGCAGATAAATATATTTCAGAAACCAATCAAATGTAATTTTATTTCTGAGATATAAATAAGAAAAAATCACTACGGGTAAGAAGCAGCCACCTCTGAGGCTGAACACTAGAATCTCTACATTGCTTGGAGCGGCTTTATACAACTTCAGAACTCCTTCTGTGCTTTTTGCCATAGCTACATCTTATGAAGTGTAGTAACAAAGAAGGCATCTTTAAAAAAAATAGGGTACCCTAATTTGCATGTGGCATTTGTGGTTTTTCATCCTTGCATGTCCTAAACAATGAGAAATGAGATTTTTCAGGAACTCATAATATTTCTAGTTTGGCTTTCTTTCCTTCTCCTCCTTCTCCTTCTCCTTCTCCTTCTCCTTCTCCTTCTCCTTCTCCTTCTCCTTCTCCTTCTCCTTCTCCTTCTCCTTCTCCTTCTCCTTCTCCTTCTCCTTCTCCTTCTCCTTCTCCTTCTCCTTCTCCTTCTCCTTCTCCTTTTCCTCCTCCTCCTCCTCCTCCTTCTCTTCCTTCTCCTTTTCCTTCTCCTCCTCCCTCTCCTTCTCCCTCTCCTCCTTCTCCTTCTCCTCCTTCTCCTTTTCCCATTCCTTTCTTTTTTCCTTTTTCCTTTTTCCTTTTTTTCTTTTCTCATTCTTCTTTTTTCCTTTTTCTTTTTTTCTTTTTTCTTTTTCTTTTTCTTTTTCCTTTTTTTTTTCTTTTTTAAAGTACTTCTTTTGTAGTTTTTAGGTTAAGGATCCCATCTGTAATCTATGGTATTGGACCTGACTGACACTGATTAGAGCTGGAGATGGAAGATTTGCTATTGGCAGGAGTTTGTTTTAGAAATACAATAATCTTTTTGCTTAATTGTGTTTAAATTTTGCTTATAGATATGCACAATAGGATAAACCCAGTCTGTTGCAAATAAATGAGCTCAACGATAACATTCACATTAACTGCATAGGGAGGGCTTGCACCACAGCGATCGTGCATCTCTGCACTTTTCTTTTGTGGCTACAGGTATTATCTCCCAGCAAACCCAAAGCAGTTTTCCTTGATGTAGAGGTGGGTTTAGTTTTGGGGTTTCCCCAATTTTCTTGCCTCACAAAGCTCAGTCTGAAGCTTCAGGACAGGTTGTGTTCCACCCCTCTTCTTCCCAGTCACAGGGAGCTCCACAGGCTCCTGATAAATTCTTTGTGCTGGGAACAGCAGTACGAGGGCAGAGCCTGGCCCAGTAATTGCAGCTGCTTTATCACTTCTGTTGATGTTGCGTGAGTCAAAACAGAGCTCAGGTCCTCCTGCGGCGGCTGGAGGCTCTTCAGAAATATGAGGAGTAAAAGTAGTAACATGCAAAAAAAATACGGGGTGGAGAGCTGTAATTCTCAGTACAATGGAGCAGCTTACTGACTGAGTACAAAGAGCCACTTCTGTACAGTCTGTTTTCAGAGAAAAGTCCCACATTCAGCGACTCATAAAAGCGAAGAGACACCTTTTGGTTTTGAGTTCAAGGTTTACATTAGCAATTTTGTCTGTTTTCTCTGTTAGTATTAATTAAATTGAGATAGTTTAATTAGTATTACTAAATTTGATCATTAGTAGCAATTCATTCTGCCTGCCATACTGCACAAATATGATGAAGCAGAAATAACTAAATTGTTTAATTTCATCTCAATTAGTGATTCTGCACTCCACCATCATTGGCATCTCCCATATGTGTGAAAATCACTCTGCTGCAGGCCAACACCCAACCACGTCTCAGGCGTCCCGCTGTGTTTAAGGCAGATAATACAGCAGAGGAGGATTTTGCCCTCCTCGCCCTGGTCACCCAGATATCCTGTGACACCCCACCCCACTGGACAGGGCCACCATGTCCCCAGCCACCGGGTCACCACCACGTAATGTGAGAAGCTGCAGCATCACCGCCAGCCCTGCATGCCCAGCGTGCAAAACGCTGAGCCCAGGGATTGTGCATGGCCTTGAACTTTTCTTAGAGCAGTTTGTTCAGTTTAGCGAGGCACAAAGCATCAGGAGAAATGCAGACATCAAAAGTTCTTGCATTCAGGAGGCTCGTTTTGTTCAGTTCAATGCTTTCTCGGTTTTCCTTTTTAAGGAGAGGTTTGGGAAGGGGGGGTTCGCTGCTGAATTGATTCATTATTCCTCCAGCTCAGTGTCTAATTTTGAGGTCAATGTGGCAAAAACTCGAGTTGCCTCTGTGTCCCTTTTCTGGTCATGTTAATGTGGAGATAGTTTGCGTCTCCTTGCCCAGCGCTCCTCAGACCTGCCCAAATCCTGACTCCTCTTCCCTTTCTGAGGGCTCACATTCATCTTTTCTCTGCCCATTTCTAAAAGGTCACCTCAGACCCTTTGCCCCCCGGTCCCATGTCTGCGTGTCCACCTGCACAGCCCTTCCCTCCCAGCCCCGCTGCCCCTAGCCCACACATCCTGCTTCTTGCTCTGCCTGCATGCATTGCTCGTGCTGCCTTGGCTTCCCGGCAGCGCACTGTGACTGCTCATTTGTCTGCTTCACCCACAAGCAGTCGGTGCCGGGCAGACACCAGGCACCAAAGGCTTTTGGGAGGATTTCGGAGACTGGTGCAGACCACTCTCCCCCTCCAGTTCAGGATATTATTTCCCCCACGCACGCTTTCCTCTCGTTGCATGTGCTCTAGAAGGACTCTCAGGGCAAGCCAGAAAAACAGCTCAGAACTGCTTTTTGTGCCCCAAACTGTTGGAAGCAAAGAGCTGAGACTTTGCTGCAGCACAGCCCATCCCTGTGCTGCAGGGCTGCTGCTGGGGGGGGCTGAGAGAAGCGTCCTGGGGGGGAACCCCCCCAAGTTTGGGTGTGCAGGGTATGTGTGTGTGTGTCTGTGTGTGTGTGTGTGCGCGCACGAGCCCAGGCTGTCTCGCTGCAAATGGAGCTTGGGAGGCCCAGACTGGGGGTTGATTTTTTTTGGATGACTTTCCCTGATTGTCTAAAGCAATAAAAGTAACGAAGTTTCGGGGGAAATGGCGGTTGCGGGGAGATTATTTTTGCAGTCCTGATGCAGGCAAAACTCCTGAGGCTCCGGGAGAGCTTTGCTTGCCTGAGGACTTCAGGAACTGGCTTAAATTGAATAAAACTGTAAGTACAGTACGGGGGACTCGGTAACAAGGAGTTCTGCAAAAGCAACAAAACCGGAGAGCACAATGAAGAATGGAGCGGGTTACGCCGCGGTGAAAGTATGTACTGGTTGTTATAACACCGTGCCTCCAGAATAAATTATGTCCCTTTAAAAAGTAATACTTTAACTGTGGGGCTATATAGAGACAATTAAGACGATATTGTTCTCCTCATTTCCCTGCCCCCCTCCTTCCTCCCTCTCTCTGCAGTAGCTCTGTGGAAACTTTTAATGCTGCAGCTTGAAACTTGGGCCTCTGGGTCTAAAATGCCTGAGAAAGCACTGCGGGCTCTAACTGTAAAACATTCCTTCGGCGGGCCCTGGAAACAGGGCGCGCTGGCGCAGGCGAAGTTCAGAGGGATCACATGTAAATGAGGGCTGGCTATAGACTCCCGAGGAGCGTTTTATTTCGCTTAAACCTGAACTTGAACTTGTAAACGCACTGCCGGCGCGGGGCTGGGCAGCGGGCAGCGGTGCGGGGCCTGCGGGGCCTCTGGAGCCCGTAGGGCTGGGGGCTCCCAGCAGCCGGAGCCCCCTCCTCATGGCACAGTGTGGGGCCGGGGGAGATGGCAGCAAGCTGGCCGAGGCCTGGCTCAGCTTTGCTGGCAGAAGGGGGGGATCTACTTGCACGCTTTATTGCACGGAGGGAAGGAAATAAGTGAGGTTGAACTGCAGAGCTGTTGCGTTTCTTCGTAAATCGAAGTGTGCTTCCAGCAGAATTAAATACAGGACGGTCAAAATAGTGAGCGGAAAGAGTGCAAAAGTTAAACACCCCTTCACACAGTATTTACTTTCAAATCTTAAGAGCAAACGTAAACCACAAGGCAGTTTTTAAAGCCTCTTTTTTGCTCCTTTGGCAAAACAAGCCCTGATGCTTGCTCTTCCCCTGCGCCGATGGAGCAGCAATAGGTGAGGGTGCACCTTCCCAGCAGCTTGCTGGGACACATTTGGGTCATTTCGGATGACTCCCAAATAATTTTGGCCGTGTCTGTAGCAAAACTTTGAAAGGATGAATGGGAAAAAAAAAAAAAAAAAAAAAAAAAAAAAAAAAAAAAAGATCATTTTGGCAGTTATTCAGGAAATATCTACAAAGATGTCCTTTCTGGAGCAAGTTATTATTTCAGCGTTTGTGTTAGGATCATTTTTATCCTGTGACAGCACATAAAGAGACCAGGACAGAGCAATGAGGTCTGGCAGAGCTAAAATCCCTTCTGTGTGTGTGAGGTTATATAGTTTATCAATGCAGAAACCACCGCGGGCTTTGCAAAGTAAACAGCTGGCTTGGTTCTGCGAGCGGCACTTCGGAGTCGTCTGTGGGATTTAAATGGCTGGGCTGCAATTTGGGGAGTAGTGTGAATATATATATTTTTTCTTTTAAACGTGTCAAAAGGGTTTTGCAGCCATTTGTTTTCTTAGCTCTTTTATTTGTTACGTTTTTCCTTTCTGTTTCATTTTTGGTTTATTTTGCTTTTGCAAACATCTTCACTGCTACTGGCGAGTCTACAAATGAAAAAAAAAAAAGTTTCTATCCCGGTCAGAGAACCTTATGGCAGCGACAAATATCAGAGAAAGCCATCGTCTCTCTCAAAGATTTCATCTCACCATCCACTTAATCCGCTTGCTGTACCTCAGATCTCAAGTAACTTTCATACTGTGGGCTCACTTTAATGGATAGAATCTATTTTTCATGAAAAAGCAGGAAATAAGCTGTCTTTCGTACAAAGATTTACAAAATGTAATCATTGTTGAAATATTCTCTTTGAACTGCCTTGTCCGCAGGGGTGTCTGGCTCCCAATACCCCCGTTTCTTTAGAACACCCTTACAAGTTCTTCTGGTAGATCAGGTACACTGGTGGTTCTGGTCTTTGATGTCTTGAATGAATGAAAGAAAAGCATAATAAAAGAGAGCTGTTGATCAAGCATAAAATACTCTTTAAGCTGACAGAATGGCAGAGTTAACACATTCTAAGCTGCTTTTAGGTTTTTCCTTTTTTCCTCACATTTTCCTGTGCTTTGTGTACAGTGGGGGTTTTTATTTTTTGAAAAGTCTCTGATCTATGTAGTATGCCGTCCTCTAACAAAAACCGAAATGGGATTGTTTCTCTCTCTTTCTCCCTTTCTTTTTTTTTTTTTTTTTTTTGTCTTTTGGCTATCTTCTTTTTTTTTTTTTAAAGCGAGATTTACAGTTTAGCATAACTGCTGCAAGCTTTCGGTGTGCACCGGGAAGTTCAGAAGTTGTTTTGCAGATTTCAAGTCAATTTACTAATAAACAAACGAGCTCATTCCCTTAACTGTGCAGAAAGCTAGGGGCAAAACTTTAACTCACAAAACGTTCCCAAACTGAAATGAAGATCTTCTGTCCAAAAGCAAAATTGCAAACTGAAAGAGTGACATAAAAATGACCTCATTGTGAGAGAACTTTCTTTAAGTCAGAGAAAAGGAGAAGTTTTTCTTCCTGTAGATCTAATTTAGATTTTAAGTTCCCATACATTATTTATACATCATATTCAAAGTGCCAGCCTACTCTGCTTGCTGGATTACATTTCAGACATTTGCCATTGATAAGTCTTTGCTGTATTATGTTCTGACTAAATGTGAATATGTCATAGCGCAGTCAATCTTTAATCCACTGAGCTTCAGGTTCGGGCAGCAGGGGGTCCAGCACTGAGAGCATTGCTTTATACTTGGGAAACATCTGGGGCCAGCTGGGACACTTTACTGGAACATTCAGATGTCTGGAACAACAGCAGGAGTTACTGTATGAGTGTGTTTTCATAGGTTTGGGAGGGTTTGGGGTGACTTAGTTGAAAACAAGAGCTATTCCCAACTTGAGGTTTGAACCCAAGCAGCAATCTTGCCTGAAGTGAGCTTGTTGGTCCCAGGAGAGAAGTGGTTTGGACTACTATACATTTTTAATAGTCAGCAGGCAGAAGTCCATATTACAGAATTATTGCACATAATTTAATGCAGTTTGCCACAATTGGCATTCTCGCAAAAGCTATTGGATGCAGAGCTACTGTGCACATCGCCTGGAGACCAGCGTCCCTCACGGGACGGGTTTTATCTTCCTCGAGACGGTATAAATATGCTCGTCGTGGGGCGTGCAACTCCCCTGGGTTTAGGTTTTGGACAACCAGAAGATTCACTCACTGTTTTATGTCCCTTTGGGGATGACCAACACGCTACTTACGTCCCTTTTGGTATTCCATTTTGGAAAATATAATTACTAAATAATTAATCCCAGCTCTAAGAAAATAACTTGCATAGGCACAAAGGTGACCTTGTCTTCGATATCCACCTTTTGGTTTACACAGTAGGATCGAGTTTCATGCCTGAAGAAACTCTGGAGAAACCAACAGACAAGGGGGAAGAGTGCAGGCGCGGGGAAGGGGACGCGGACGCTGTGTCGGCAGGAGCCCTCGCTCCAGAAGCTGAATTGACACAAACTCCGCTCACCCTGGCAGCCCTCCTGAAAGCATATCAAAGCTCCTGCTCTGGCCTCTTTCTTTCAAGTGACCTGCCATGGGGAAGAGCCCCGCCGGCACCTTTCACAAGGTGATGTCTAATGGACCATTTCGCTACCTCACTGTTTACATTCTCGCCTTATCTTTGAAACCAGAAGGACTCGTTACCCCGATGCGCCATCCTGGGGTTAATGTTTCAGAGTGCCTTGAAGTTCTTGCAGCGACGGAAATGTCAGCCCCAAACAAAACAAACGAACTGATGCACTGCGATGAAACTGCACAGGTGCCCGACGGCTGCGGCTCAGGTTTGGCTCTACTGCTCAAACAGCTCTTTTGCCGGCGAGCTCTAAAGCTGCACGGTTTTTACATTCGGGCTCTTATCAAAGGTGGTTTTCCCCTCCCGGATGACACAGTGATAACTTGCTGCAGCCGTGCCAAGGGCAGCAACGGCCGCGGCGCAGCGGAGAGTGTGTTTGAAGTCCCGAGCCCAGCCACCACCGGCCGACAGAACGGGCCTGGACCATCAAGAGAATGGCCAGCCTGAAGAGAAGGAGGTGAAGAAAAATCTCCAGTGTGTGGAGTTTGTCAGAGTTTCAAATGTGTGAATGTCCTTAAATAACCCACATCGCCCAGAGAAATAAGCCAACTGTCACACCCAGTTCTGGATTCCACATTAACAACCTCCTTCCGCAGCGTTAAACTTTGCCCTTTAGGACTTTTGTGTAACTTTTTAATTTGAAAAGCAGATAGGGCCACTTTACAAGCTTCACTTTTTTGCGCGAACTGAAAGGCCTCATTGTTAGCACAGGGGATGTGCAGGTAGAGGTAAATTTAACAAGTTTTTGTTTGATCGTCTTTCCGTTTGAAAACGTGTGAGCTGCGATCACAGTGAGGCTCAGGAGCCGGGGATAAAGTGCATCGTGCAGGAAGGCTGCCGAAGAAGATTCTTGTAAACAATGGGCCTGTTTCGGCGCTCCTGACGCAGGCAGAAACCGTACCGAAGTCAATGAGGCACTTTCAGCTTTCCTCTTTTTAAATATCCTGAATCACAGAGTGTTTCCTTGCTGTTCTGTCAATACAAAGGACCCGATTGTCAGAAGTTGCTGAAGGATTTTTGTGTGTCTGTGCTATCTTCAGAACAGCATAAGAAACAAATAGACTCCGCTATCAAAGACACGTAATTGCCATTTCAGACTTCCTGTTTAGGATTCAGTCAAGTAGATATTGTTTATGGTTCATAAAACCTTACTACTGTGAGGATTCTCAGATAGTGGCAGCGTAGACTTTCAACTTTCATGGTGCTGTAAATTAGGGAAAAAAAAAAAAAAAAAAAAAAAAAGTGTGATAATACTCCTCCGAGAACAGTAAAATAGAGCTCTGCAATGGTTAAATGGAATTTTATAAGCACATTCGGTATGGAACTGTTTTGCATTACATGAGTTGAATACCTTAGAGATGACACACATCTGCAGGCACTTTATTAAATCCTTAGTCAGCACTTTTCAACCTGATGAGATTACTTCTTCATTTGACTGGAGAAAGGGAAGCGACGATCTCGTGCCGGACTGCAGAATTCTTTCTGATGTTTCACCTTGAGTGCTGGGAAGGACGCAGGATGCTCCGCAGGACGGTGCGCACCCACACCGAGAGGCAACCTCAGCTCCAGCGCATTCACTGAGCTCTGAACTCACTGGTAGAACAGTACCGCAAAGTAAATAGAGAGGAAATAAAACACCGTCTCTTTTATGAAAATGCCAGGAGATCGTATCATCCTGACTGTGTTGCGATAGCGCACATGATTTAAATGGAGATTTTAAATTAAGAAAGGCAATACGCTGTTCTCTGGCTGGGTGCAGACGGATAGATTACAGAACGTGAAGGGGTTGGGCGGGAGAGCCCCGCTCGCACCCGCAAGAAGGCAAAAAAGAAGGCGGCGATCCCAGTGTACAGAGCTGGGCTGTGTTCCTCCCCCCGGGCCCCTCGCCGTGCACGCTTCTCAGAGCCCCGTGCTTCGTGCACTTTCCCGGCGTCCTATGGAGGCAGCGAGGTCCCTCTCCCTTCACGGGAAAGTTTCACAGGTGCTTCAAAGGGACAATGGAGCTCTTCAGACCTAATCCGGGAAGACTTAGACGTGTATAGGAGGCTTGAGGGGGATATGAGATCTTAATATTAAAATGATTAGCCGAAAAGGAGGATCATTCTGCGTGTGCGTTTCAGCTGTGAGACGCTCTAAATTAAAACGGTATCCTGAGAGCAGTGCCGGTGGGATCTGATGAGTAAATGCACTCTCTGTCTTGCTGTTCTGCTGCCTCAGCCCATAAAACATTTCATCAAAGCCGGGCTGCGGGAACAGCCAGCGCGGTGCAGCTGTTTGCGAGGGACCTGGAGTTTGGCTCCTTTAAAAGCAGCTTTTCAGTAAAGTCGGTGCGGAGCCCCTGCACAGAAGTTTAAAAAATATCCGTGCAGTTGGGTTTGATCCCGTAAGGGTTAATTAAGTTTTGCATCGGCATTAAGGCCGAGCGGTGTCTGCAGGAGTCATATTGACACCCCGGTGCATGGTAACTCTACTCCTTTATTGACATGTTGCTAGTCAAGAGCACAATAGCACTCTGTGTCTGCAAATCATTGCTAAAATCATCTCGAGAAAAAAAAAAAAGTTTGAAAGCCTAACGCGAGACAAAGGCCCCAGAGCTGCACTGCGCAGCGAAAAACTCTGGAGTCAGCAACTTCTATTGATTAAAAACTAACCTTTAAAGTAACTCTCCGAGTGTGTGGTTAGCATTTAAATTTAAACATGTCATGAGTTGATTTGTGTTACTGAATACCGACTCAGAAGGAGTTACATTCACATCAGATTTTTTTTTTTCTAATTCCCTTAAGCAGCTAAAGTATTTCATGAAATGTCAATAGGGCAGGGGAGGAAAAAAAAGGTGTTTTGGAGGGAGGGGACTCGCGCGGGGCCGCGCCGTTTCTTTTCCCATGCAAA
The DNA here is from genome assembly GCF_026119805.1 of Tympanuchus pallidicinctus. Taxonomy (NCBI): domain Eukaryota; kingdom Metazoa; phylum Chordata; class Aves; order Galliformes; family Phasianidae; genus Tympanuchus; species Tympanuchus pallidicinctus. Next base: position 2,582,402 of record NW_026294791.1, on the reverse strand, counting down.
TAGTCACCCCAAAAAGAAAAGTGTGGGGAGCGAAACACAATAATTAGGCCTTTGTCTAACTTTCCCAAGTGCCAGAGAAAGACAGATTAATTAAATATACAACAGTGTTGGTTTTTGGAGTGGGGGTCTCTCTCGCTGTGTAGGTCATAAATTAGGCAGAATAAATACTTCAATGTGTGTGCAGCGGGGCTGCTACGTCAGAGCGGCTGGCGGGCGGTGGGAGGGCGCAGCGCGGCTCTTGCTAATGATAGTCACGTCTGGGGCTGTCTGGTTGCTGCTAGCAACGAGACATGATGTAACACCAGGATGAACTTGAACTTGGGGGACTTGAAAAGGGAACAATAGACCAGAGCAATCAATAAAGCCTATTTCAGTGAAGGATTACAGAGCCGCTCTGGGGTAACCTTGTCTGCGAGGCGCAGGCTGAATAGCAAGATGCGTGAAGGAGCGCCGGGCCGTGGGGGAGCGCGGCCGCGCGGGACGGACGGACGGACGGACGGAGGCACGCAGCCCCTGTCGGCGGTGCTCGGCCCAGCGGAGAGGCGATGGGCGCGCGGCCCAGCACCAGGCCTGCACACAGCACACGCTCCTGCCTCGCTGCCTGCTCTCTCTTTCTGAAACCCGTGCTGGAGTCAGGGGGACCTGCGAGGCCAGCGTGGCTCCCGCTGCCGTCACCCGGCTGCCGAGCCATGTGGCCCGGCCAGCGGCAACGGGAGCCAATTGGACATCTGCGATATAGATTTAAATGATCGGCTCTGAATTTTAACCCCTTTACTCCCTGCTGGGCCCTTCTCGCGGCTCCTGGCCTGGCCAGAGACGGTCACGCTCAAGTGCCGATCACGAGAGGCGCTCCCTCGAATGGGGGATTGCTGGCGGTCCTCAGCACCGGGCAGCCTGGAGCGCAGAGCGGGACTTGGCACCGCCTCGTAACTCCTGCAGGAACTTCGCTCTGTTTATGAACTTTACATATGAGAACTATTTCACTTAATTACAGCCTGCTTAAGTCTAAATAGAAAATCTGTAGGCAATAGATGGAGGCGATATGAGAACGGCGTGTTTGTGTTCAGAAGGGCGAGCGAAGGAAGAGTTCGTTAATGAGGTGTATTGGACGCGGGACAACTCCTGCGACCGTGCTATTTATTTTACTGGTTCTACCTCCATGGCAAGACCACATAATCTCAAAGTATCACATGAAACTTGCCTCAGAGTCTTCTGTAAATGTTAATAAATCCTCTCTGGGTTGATTATACTATCAATCAAATCAGACACTGAAAAGGAACAGAGAAAAAAGTTGGTAAAACTTGTCGTCAGTTTGTACGTGCGCACAGACGCACCTCATATATTACGGCAGCCAGAGAAAAACGCGGGGTATCAGCAGCAGCTCTCTAATACCTGGATCTCTCTGGCTGCATTATTTTACTTCAGCCTAAATAGCCGCTGCCTGTTGGTGTACTCCTGCAGCAATATGTCAGTGCCAAGTGGCATCTCCCTGCACGTCCCGGGCCTAACAGTGCCTGCATTCATCTGGGCTTGGCCTGCCCCAAGGGCCCAGCCAGGCTGCCCACCCTATGGCTTCTGCCCCAACCTCCGGCCCCGGTGGTCCTCCTGCTGGGAGCAGAACCGCTCCTGTGCTCAGGGCATCTGTGCCAGTGGGGTATGGACAGCACTGTGTGCTCTGCGGAGCTGAAATACCAGGGAATTTCTGCCCCAAATGAAGATTCTCTCCCCAGAGAACAGCTACTTGTTGAAGTTCACGTTTTGTTTTCAAGCACGAGTATGCCCAGAGATATGGGACGTTTTCGCTGATCCACTTTCCCCCAGATTTGTTTTATCCTCCCTTTTCTCTAGCGATCCACATTTCTCCCAAGAAAACAGCCCTGTTGTTGAGTTTCTGTGCATCTGTTCCAGTGAGACAGTTGAAGCAGGGCAGTATAAAGCAACAGATGCTTATGCTGGCACATGCCTAAATACCCAAGAAAACCCCGACTGCAGGGTGATAAATGGCACCGAGACGCGAATGTGTATCGCCTTTTCAGGGGATTAGACAAAAGTGAGCTGGAGGGATCTCCAAGCCATAATCTATTAAAAAGATTGATAACTTGTAACATGACATGACCCCCGCGTTCGTCTGTAGCTCCGTCCAGCGATTGTCACTGGTAAAAAAATATATTGGTTCGTACAGTATTTTTAATTAAGCTTTGTAATTAGGTCGATTCGTCACAGCCTCAATTAGCCCCCCCTTGGCAGCCGAGGATCGCGGCCGTGCGCGGAGCCCTTCCCGCAGCAGCCGGGCGTGCGGCGGGGCTGACGCTCTCCTCTTCTCTCTTGCAGTCCTGGTACCTGGGATAAAAGTCTCCGCTTCCCACCACGCACCGGACAGACCACCTGACCCCTTCCCACCT